>NC_081359.1:83226837-83841837 GCF_030684315.1 Stegostoma tigrinum | reverse complement strand
AATGGATCTTGCAGCTCCTTCCCTCACAAGTCGAGTTATTTACCCAGCCCACTCAAAGTGCGGTTGTAGTCATTTGCTTTCAATTGCACACTTTCAAATTCCAGCCCAATGGCTCTTCAGTCAGTGGCTTCAAGTCTCCATCTCAACGTAACAAAGAGGACTTGAATATCAGGTCCCCACCCAATCAGGCTCCATGAAATTGCACTTGGCCACCATTTGTCACCAGCCCCTTGCACATGAGGTAACAATGCCGTGTGCCATCATACACTGTCTTGAAGCCAGAATGCACCTGATCAACATTCCTTGTCATTTTTCTTGTTGTTAGGTGGACCTCTGAGATCTCTGTATAGCAACGGCTTCCAGAAGTGGAAGCTATGCATTGGAATGTCAATTGATGCGCTTGGAGCTTCTTAGCGACAGTTTAGATGAGGCAATACTCCTGGCCACAAATCCGCCTCCCACAAAAACACAATCCCTTCCATGTTTCATTGTCGACGCCCTGACAGATACCAATGATACAACCTTTCACTATTATAACTCGCTCTTCCCACCAGCCTGCAGTCCCCAATCCCAAAAATGAGTGCAGCAGCTCCCCTAGTCCACCTCAAGCCCCTTTTCTCTTTAGCTTCTGTGAATGAATCAGACATGGGACCCCACAAACTTGAGCAATCTAACCAGACGGCATCAGACAAGGAGTGGCCCAGGCATTTGACTGATGATCTCTCTGGCCACTTTGCCCTTGCCCCTGGACTGGCCTTTGGAGCCACAGTACTGAACGTGATCCACTTCCGGACAGCATGGCAGATTTCTTGAACAAGAACACCCTGACTAAATGCCTGGTCAATCCTTTGGACTGGTTTCAGAGGCTGCCCTTGAACTATTGCACCAGAAATCCCTAATTGATTAGTCCTCATCAAAGACCATGAACAAACCACTCCCCTAATATTTTGAGATAAGTCTGCTTGTTTGCTGCACATGCAATGTGTTTGTTAAATAATCTTGGAGGCCTTCAGGTATTATTGTTGGGCTGTTAATCTAGAGATCCAGGTAATCTTCAGGCATTCGAATCTCGCAATGGCCCATGGTGGAATTTGAATTCAACAAATAAAATCTCAAATTAAGATCTAATGATGACCATGATTCCATTGTCAAATATCAGAAAAACCTATATGATTCCAGAAAATTGCTATCCTTATTTGGTCTGGCCTAAATGTGAATGCAGACCCACAGCAATGTGGTTGACTGTTAAATGCCCTCTGGCCAATGAATGGCAGCTTAGGCAGTGATGCCCTCATCCTATGAATGAATAAAAAACAAGTATTGGGTGTGAAATTGATGAAGCATACTACTAAACAGCAAAATGTCCACACGTTTGACTAAGGACCAGCAAGGCAAACTGCCTGGTTGAGTTGCTGCGCTAATTGGTAAAGTGAGGCATGGATGTTGCAAGCATGCAGGTAGGTGCTAAGTGAGCAATGCTAAGTGAGCAAGCTGAAATGTAGCCTGGTTTTCAATCCATGACCTGGATGTCTGCTGTTATGTGCAAAGTGTCCTTTGTGTAGCCTTTGAATGCTAGTTGCTAGTGTGTACTCCAATGTAAGTCTGTGCCTCCTGAGCATCCTAAAGCATAATGAACGTGAGCCATAATGGTTGTGAGATGTTAGCAAGCGTCAGATGGTAATGTCTGTGGATGAGGAGCGCATGTGGCTGTTGGCAATGGATTCTGCCTGTGATGTTTGGTTCTTAGCAACATGGAGGTGCATCGTTGCCAACTGTAAACTCAAGTCACGAGGTATCTACACTGATTTCCATATTGAGATTTCTTAACATCTAGCTTAATGGCACATTTGGTAAGATAAGCTGAATATTAACGAGGCAAATTGGGGTGTTAATAAATTTGAAAAAAACTAGAATTGTCTTATTTGACAACGTACCACTACCTAGCAATAAACTCACTTCACCACTCGTTAAAAACACGAGAGATGCAGCAAAATGCTCTCAATGGTGACACAGGCCTCACCAGACTTCTTGTGTGATTCAAATCTCATGAGATTCTGCCCTCAGTCTCACTGCATTCAATCCCCTGCTGTCACCTCCATAAAACATACATGGCACTATCATACTTTACGTAAGTACATCAAGGTAACAGAAGGCAGAATATAGTGTTGCAGCTGCCAAGTAGGTGCAGGGAAAGATCAACTCTAATATGAGTGTTCTGCTCATGTCTGATACGAGGTAGGAAGCTGCTTTTAAATCTGTTGGTACGCATTTTCAAACTTTGCTATCTTCTGCCAGATGGAAGAGAGTGGCAGAGTAGAATAAGTGTAGGAGGAGTCTTTAAGTTGACTGATTTTGGGAAGTGTAGATGGAGTCAATGGAAGGAAGGCGGTTATTTGTAATGGACTGGGCTGGGTTCACAACTCTCTGTAAATTTCTTGCAGTCTTTGGCAGGGGAGTTGCCATACCAAGCTGTGATGCATCTGGATGGGATGCTTTCTATGGTGCATCTGTAAGATTAATAACAGTCATTGCTGACATGCTGAATTTCCTTCACCTTCTGAGGAAGTACAGGCGGCGATGTGCTTTCTTGAAGGTAACGTCAACATGGATTGACCAGAATGGATCATTGGTGATGTGTACCCCTAGGAACTTGAAGGTCTCAACCCATCTCCACCTCAACACCATTGATAATAGACAGGGGTGTGTTATCCTCTCCCTTCCTGAAGTTAATGACCAGGTCCTTCATTTTGCTGACATTGAGGGGAAGATTGTCGTCTTTTCACCACGTAACTAAGCTGTCTACCTCTCTCCTGTTCTCTGTCTCATTGTTGTTTGAGATCTCTCCCACTATGCTAGTGTCATCAGCAAATTTATAAATGGAGTTAGAGGTGAATTTGGCCATACAGTGTTAGTGCATAAGGGGTACAGTAAGGGGCTGTGAATACGCAGCCTTACAGGGCACTAGGGTTGAGGATTATTGTGGAGTAGGTATTATCATATATCCTTACTGACTGCGCTCTGCAGGTCAGGAAGTTTCAGAGGTGGGGGAGCAGAGTCCTATGTCTCATAGTTTGAAGAGAGGTTTTGTTGGAATTATGGTGTTGAAGGTGCAACTAGTGAATAACTAGCAGTCTGATGGAAGTGTCCTGGTTATTCAGATGCTTCGGGGATGAGAGAAGGGCCAGGGAGATAGGTCCAGAGCAGATGTTGTTGTGTCTGAAGATGAATTGTAGTAGTTCTACGTATCTGGGAGGCTGGAGTTGATGTGTGCTATTACTAATCTCTCAAAGCACTTTATCGTGATGAATGTCAGAGCCACTGAGTGGTAGTCATTAAGGGACATTGCCTGATTTTTCTTTGGCCCAAGGATGAAGGGGGCTTTCTTGAAGCAGGCGGAAACCTCATATTGTAGTAAAGAGAGGTTCAAGA
Organism: Stegostoma tigrinum; assembly: GCF_030684315.1. Classification (NCBI taxonomy): domain Eukaryota; kingdom Metazoa; phylum Chordata; class Chondrichthyes; order Orectolobiformes; family Stegostomatidae; genus Stegostoma; species Stegostoma tigrinum. The sequence goes on along the minus strand of NC_081359.1, from coordinate 83,838,408 downwards.
TGTTGTAAATACTCCCGCCAGCTGGTCCACAAAAGATCTCAGTGCACCGCTGGGGACTCCACCTCGGTCATTTGCTTTCCATAGGTTCAGCCTCAGGAGGCCAATCTGATGTCTGCGAGGATGACTGTGAGTAGAAGTGCACCCAGGTAACATAATTTCACTGATCTTCTGCTCAAAGTGGGTGTAGAATGCATTGAGCTCATTGGGGAGGGATGCATTGTTGTCAGCAATTCTATTCAATTCACTTTGCTTGACTTCACTTTGTCGCCTGTTATATCTTGTAAGTCTTGCCACAGTCGACATGTGATCGTGTAGCCTAGGACTCGTTTAATCTGACATTCCTGATGGCTTTGCGAAGATCATAGGAAGATTTCCTGCATAGGTCAGGGTCATCCAACTTAAATGCCTCAGAATTGGGTTTCACTAGGGAGTGGATCTTCTGGGAATACTCAGATTAAGTTCATTGCATGCAGTTCACTTATGTACTTATTGATAAAATCTGTAGTGGTAGTGGCAAAACCATTTAGGTTGGCTACTGAGTTCTTGAATTATAGACCAGTCTACCAACTTCAAGCAGTCACATGGGAACTTGTCTCATGAAATTATTTAAATGTATTTTAAATATTGTAACTGTCCTGCTTCCGCCACTTGCTTTGGCAGTTCATTCCACACATTAATCACACTGTGTAAAAAAAGTTGCCCCTCATGTCCTTTTTAAATCTTTCTCCTCTTACTTTAAAAATATGCCCCCTCATATTGAATTCCCCCACCCTAAGGAAAAGACCCTCGTCATCTACCTGATCAATGCTCCTCTATGTACCTCCTATAAACCTCTACAATGTCACCCCTCAATCTTTCACAGTCTAGTGAAAACAGCCCCACACTACCAGTCTATTTTTATATCTCAAAATCCTCCATTTCTGGAAACATACTGTAAATCTTTTCTGAACCCCCTTCAATTTAGTAATATCTTTCCTGTAACAGGGCAACCAGAACTGCACAAAGTACTCCAGAAGAGGCCTCAACAATGTCCCGTACAACCTCAACATGAGGTCCCCAACTCCTATACTCAAAGGTCTGAGCAATGATGGTAAACATGCTAAATGCCTTCTTACCCACCCTGTCTACTTGTGATGCAGATTTCAAAGAACAGTGTCCCTGAGATGCTGCTTGGCCTGCTGTGTTCATCCAGCCTCACATTTTATTATCTTGGAATCTCCAGCATCTGCAGTTCCCATTATCTCTGATACTACTCCCTTAACCATTAGGTCTCTCTGTTTTACAATACTAACCAGGGCCTTATCATTAATTGTACAAGTCCTGTCCTTGTCTGTATTCCCAAAATGTACTAACTCACATTTATCCAAATCAAATTCGATCTGCCACCCCTCAGCCTATTGACCCAATTGATAAAGATCTCTGTAATCTCAGGTAAACCTTTTCACTGTCCACAAACCACACTAAATAACTTCAAGAAGGCCAATGTCTCATCACCAAGTCACTCTTTATTTACATGCGCACAGTATATGTCACGAGTCAAGCTGGAGAGAAAAGAACTCCTGACACTCCTGTTTATATCTGTGAGCCCGCACTCCCTGATTGCAACAGGCTAACAGCCCCAATCTCGTATTCTATGAGATCCACCTGGTTGGCCTTGTTCCAATCACTACATTCCTCCCCCATTAAGTCCTGGGAAGCAGACCTGTTCTTTTTTCTTGGGGCACATTCGCACCAGGTCCAGTTCCTCCAACTCCACCTGTGATACTGGCAGCATGTACTGGAATGTAGCCCGCCTCTTGTATCCAGAGCATCTAATCCGAAATCTTCCACAGGTGGCAACTGCATTGAGGCTACAACATCTGCTGTGTTCATCTTGTCCTCAGAGGTTTTGTTGATGCTAGGTGAAGGGGAGCAACTCATCAGTTCTGATAGCCTTGCCAGATGTTCAGAGGGGCCAGGTATGTTTTGCTCCTGCCCCATTTGTGAGTTTGAAGCTTTCATGTGGTCCACGTGCTTGTCCAGGACCGCCTCTCCTACCTGAACTTTGTATGTTATGGGACTTGACCATGCAATGGACCATGCCTCTCAGCCACGCAGGGCTATTCCCGTGGTTTCAAAACTAAACTTCTCCCCCTGAAATAAAAGTACCTTTCTTGCTTAAAGGATTCTTGTGTCCAGCCTTGGCATTCTTGATGCAGTTAAAGTAATGAATTTGCATGAATGTAGGAACTAATGCAGTTCATAAAAGGGGGCATACCTAACTGCAAGCCTCACCCCACTATTGTCCTATACAATAAGGACTCAGCTGGATTAAATCTACACAGGACAATTCTGAGGCTTCCAGCATCAGAAGTTGTCCCAGAAATGCTGGTGACTGACATAATGCAAAAAAAGCAAGTACAAGACAGTCAATTTGATGGTGATTGCTGCTCTCAGAAGATCCGGGTTTATAGTTGTCAATTTTTTTTTAAACATTCAGGGATTGTGAGCTTTGCTGGCTAGGCCCTTGAGGTGGTGGTGTTAGTTGTTTTCTTGAACTGCTGCAATCAATGTGACACAAGTAGATCTACAATGCTGTTAAGATTCTGACTCAACAATCCCGTTGAAGAAAGAGTGATATATTTCCAAGTGAGGATGATGGGTATCTTGGAGAAAATCTTACAAGCGTAGTGGTGTTTCCATGAATCTGTTGTCCTTGTCCTCCTAGGGGTAGTAATCAAAGGCATGGAGGGTGTGGTCTAAGGATCGTAAATTTCTGATATGCATTTTGCAGATGGTACACACTGCTATCTCCGAGCATTGGTGGAGGAGTGGATTTGCTGCCAATCAAGCTGGCTGCTTTGAACTGGATGTTGTCAAGCTTCTTAAGTGCTGCTGCAGTTGCACTCCTGACTTGTGCCTTGCAAATTGCGGTCAGACGTTTTTTTGGAGAGGAGGCAGAAGATGAGATGATCAAAGCAGAAATTCCAACCTCTGACCTATTTTTGTAGTCAGAGAATTTTTAGGAATGGGCCTGTTCCGTTTCTGGTCAATGGCAACTCCCATGATGTTGACTGTGGGTAATTCAACAATGCCAGCACCACTGACGATCTAGACACAATGGTTAGATTATCTTGTACTGGAGGCGGTCTTTGTCTTGTATTTGTGTAGTACAAGTGTTACATGCTACTTGTCAGCCCAATCTGGATATTGTTCAGATCTTGCTGCATTTAGACACGGTATCTTTCAGTATGTGAGTCACTGCAAATGTTGCTGATTATCGTGCAATCATAAGTGAATGCCCCCCGACTTGCCACCTTATGATAGAGAGAATGTCATTGTTCAAGCAGCTGAAGATGATTGGGCCTAGTTGATTAACATAAGGAAGCCCGGCAGAGCTGTCCTGAAGCTCAGCTGAGTGACCTCTAAAATTACAGCTATTTTCTTGATAAATTGATAAGATGTTCAGGTGTGTGAGAATCTTCTTACTTATAAATGTAAGACAGTAGAATCTAATATGAGATGTTTCAGGTCAATCAATAATTAATTGAATGCTTTAACAACTGATCACTTTCATCATTTCAATTTGTTGATGAATTAATGAAATCAAAATAATTTCATCGAAAACACATTTTAAGTCGCAGTTTTGTTCTCTTGGTTACTGGAAATGCATAACATTCTGATTTGTAAACAAGTTAACTTATCCATTTCATGTTTCTTTTGGTATGACCCTGCCACCTGCTCTCTATGCCTTGCTACCTTTCCGTGCATTAGGTGCAACAGCCGTCCATTCTTCTTCTTCAACATACATAATAAAAACATTATTTTCATACAATTTTTTAAACTTAGCATAAAATAATTCGCTTGTCACAATGTAGTCTCCTTTACGTTGGGTTGACCAAATGTTGATTAGATGAGTGCTTATCAAAACATGCCCTGTTTTGTTTGCAATACAACCCAGAATTTGCAGTCATCTACCACTTTAATTTTCAATCTCATTTGCACTTGAAACTGTTTGTCCTTGGCATTCTGCACTATTCAAGTGCAACTTACCATAAGCTCAAGGAACAGCATATCATAATTCTTTTAGAAGCTGTTCAACCATTTAACAGTCTCTTTTGCCAAGCTCTGCTGTATTTCCATGGCAACAGCCGGACCAGCATTTACTTGCCTGATCTGTGAACTAAAATTGCCTGATGATAGCTCAATGAATCTTCTCATGTTGTACAAATTGATAGGCCTCAAGTCTGTTTGTTGCATCCAGTTCTGATGAGTGCAAGATGAAAAGCTTCAAGTTCTTATCTCTTTCAAGCAATGTTTAAGTTCTACACCGCCCAGCAATTAATTTGAAGAAAAAATTTCAGCAAATGAACTCTGATATTCAAGACTCAAACACCTCCTAGTGGCCATATTAGCTAAATACTATCAGAAGCTTGAGAGGACTGAAATTAACATGTAATTCATCTAATGGGGAAATAACCTAGGACTAAGAGTCACAACAATGTGTGAAAATGCAGTTTAAAATGGAAATAAGTAAGAGGAAGTACAATAACTGCTCAGATGAAAAGTTCAGAGGAGTACATTGACTCTCATTGCAATAGTTTTTTGGCCAAAGAAAACAGGTGCTGAAGGCACTAATTACTGAGCATGATTCTCTGAGCAAGATTTTGCCCACAACAGCACCAGTGCCAAATTGGAAGTAAGTGGCTTCCAAAGACACAAATGCCAGTCTGATATGGGAATTTGCACTTTCAATATGCAGCTCAGGTCCAAACATCAGTTTCAGAAACCCTCATGAAAACTGCATTTAACTTTTCATTTTTAATTCATTCATGAGATTTGAGCATCAGCAGCAACATGTCCATTTACAGTCTATCCCTAAATTCTCCTGAGAAGGTGATGGGAGGTGCCACTTTAAACCACTGCTGTCTATGTGGTGTAACTACATACACAGTGATGTGAAAGAGGGAGTTTTCAAGATTGACTGTGCAGGAATGACAATACAGTTCAAACTCACAATGGTCTGTTGATCAATTAACCGTGGTTGGTTTATTCCATTCCAAGAATCGTTCTTTCTCACTGGGATATATCTTTGTTGCAAACATAGATTATGTTCTCAAAATCATTCGTTGTTCATTAACCATCTTTTATGCTGAACTACTTCCCCACTTCACCCCAGTAAACTTTGCACTCATCAATTAGTGTAAGTTTTGCACAGTTGCTTCCAACCCATTTATCACTCTCAAATTAAACGCTAGATTCTACTATGCTATGATCACTGTCTCCTAGGGGATCTTTTACTCCCAGATAATTTAATGAACCTCATTACACATCATAAAATCCAAAACAGCCTAACTCCTGGTTGGATACAAAACATATTGTTCTAGGCTGTCCTGAGTACTATCGATGAATTCTTCCTCGTAATCAATTTGATTTGCCAAATTAATTTTCCCAATCTACTTGAAGATTAAATTTACCTGTGATTAATATACTTTCCTTTTTTACATTATTTCCTGATTTATTCTCTGTCCAATACAAAAAGGTAGTGTTAGGGGTCGTATACACTACTTCCACCAGTGTGTTCTATCCCTTGTTAATTATTCAATCCACATGGATTTGATATCTTCCAATTGTCATGATTCATTTGGGTAGCATGCTGAAAATCAAGCCTCTTTATTCCTGGGGTTGCCACAGAAGTTAAAGATCTTAAGACAAGCTCATAAAATTCTTACTTCCCCTGATTTTCAAATCTAGACTGACAGAAAGTATGGTCAGGATTTCTTACTTAACAAGAATTACTACTTATTACAAGTAATTGGACTCGAGCTGCAGATAGAATTATATGCTGTTGATCTATAATGTTACAAATTAACCATTTATTCTCCTTATGAACCAGCTTCACACAGGGAAAAATATGTTATGGGCAAAAGAAAACTAGGAGGCAATTTGTTGATTCCTGTTCATGGGTGTTTATGCTATAATGATCAGTATGCTGGTCCATATGTTGCTTTTCCATCATCTTTCTGCAGATACTTTCATTGGTTTGTAAGAGACATAAGCGTTTAGTTTGCTTATAAGATGTCTCTGGTTTATCAGTTAAAAATCACAGTTACAACAACTGCTGAAGGAATGATGGATTAGTTTTCTTCAGGATTAGAATGGGTTTTGACTGCAGAGAGCAGTGAAACAGCTTCTGTGCTTATAGAGATCAAAGCACTTCTCTTTGCATCTTGTTTGCATTCCCAAGCTGTTCAGTTACCTGAGAACCAATGACATAATTGTTGGCAAGCAAAAACCTTTTGATATCAGTAACTGATCATCAGACAATAGACCAATCAACTTCTTCTTGCCACCCAGCTCCTCGGTTCAACCACTTCGGTTATTGCTAGATCAAAAAGCTGTTTACAGAATGCTTGTCATAACTGTCAGGTTACGTTTTTCAAAATATGCAGCAATCCTTTAAAAAATTGTTCATTGAAACTTTAGCTATGATTATCTAAATTGCCCTGCAATGTCACCATATTCTTTTGCTTTGTGAGCCAATACAACCCTTCTCCAGAATATTGTATCTTCCTCCCCACACCAGTTAGTTTAAAACACTCTCAATAGTTCTAATAATTCAATTCGCCAGGATGCTGGCCCCAGTATAGTAATCCTAAGGTCCCAACCTTGGATAACAAAGTGTGGGGCTGGATGAACACAGCAGGCCAAGCAGCATCTCAGGAACACAAAAGCTGACGTTTCGGGCCTAGACCCTTCATCAGAGGGTCCAGGCCCGAAATGTCAGCTTTTGTGCTCCTGAGATGCTGCTTGGCCTGCTATGTTCAACCAGCTCCAGACTTTGTTATCTTGGATTCTCCAGCATCTGCAGTTCCCATTATCACTGTCCCAACCTTGGATGATCCGTTTTACAATTTATCTCCAAACAGTACAAATTCTTTGAGCAGACCTTCCTTTCTGTTCCTATCAATCATGGTGCCAACATGGACAATAATATCTGGATCTTCAGGCTGTCAACACTGCCTTTGGGACCATTCTCATATCTGGATAAAACAGTTTCGGTCCCCCTAATTATAATGGCCCCTACCACTGTTACGTTTCTATTTTCTCCTCTACTTGAATAGCTCCTTGTACCATGGTGCCATGGTCAGCGTGTTCACTATTCCTGTATCACTACTCTCATCCATACAGTAAGCAATGCACATGTAACTCAGAAAATTGCAGGGACCAAGCTCCATCTAAAATTGTCTCCTGAGTCCCCATACTTGCTTCACTATTACATGTCATTAGATTCTAGCTTCAGGTAAATAGTCAAACTAAATTAAGTAAACTCAACAAATTAAAACTCTAAGCCCGTTAAAAACTCCCCCTTGATAACAAACAGACAGAAATTAAGAGAGAAAGAAAAAAAACATGGGCAGAGGGAAAACTGGGAAATCATCCATATACTTTGTTCATAAGGTTTGTTAGGTTGGTTCTTGCTGATCCAAATGCTTCTCCTCAACCTTTCTTTTCTGAATACTTCCACTAGTTTGTAAGATGTTCAAGGCTGACTATTTTAATTACAAATAGTCTATGACTTTCCAATTTAAAGTCACAACCTGTTGCATTTGCTAAAGGAAAGACAAACTGGATTTCTTCATGTTCAAAATAGTTTATTGCTGGGAAGTGAGAAAGTTTTTTTTGGCTGCAGAATAAGTGCCTTTGGGTCAAATATGAGCACTTTGCAGAAGCTAAGCATGATGACAGGCTGCAGGCTTTGTGTTTTATTTTCTGGTCTGACAGCACCTCTATCACATGCTCACAGCCCAAGCTATTCACCTAAATGACAATCTTATTATTGGTAAGTATTGATAATTCAGTAAAGGCAAAAAAAAACTGCAAATGCTGGAATCCAAGGTAGACAAACAGGAGGCTGCAAGAACACAGCAAGCCAGGCAACATCTGGAGAAAGGATCAGTCAACATTTCGAGTTTTACCCATCTTCAGGACTAATTCATCACTAGTCCACAAACCAATCAGCTTCACTTCTAAACAACCCCTCGGCTTCATTTTGTCTACACATTGCCAGAACCCACAGCTACGTGCAAAGGGTTCAGAAAAGGCACCAAGTTCCTTATTTTTTAAACATGTAGTCATCCCTGTAAATCCTTGGGTTTCAAAACTGTTGATTAGATTAGATTAGATTCCCTACAGTATGGAAACAGGCCCTTCGGCCCAATAAGTCCACGCCGCCCATTGAAGCATCCCACCCAGACCCATCCCCCTATAACCCGCACACCCCTGAACACTACGGGCAATTTAGCATGGCCGATCCACCTACCCTGCACATCTTTGGACTGTGGGAGGAAACCGGAGCACCCGGAGGAAACCCACGCAGACACGGGGAGAATGTGCAAACTCCACACAGACAGTTACCCGAGACTGGAATTGAACCCTGGTCCCTGGCGCTGTGAGGCTGCAGTGCTAACCACTGAGCCACCGTGCTGCTCTGTTCAGTCCATAGTTTTAAAAAAGCTCAAAAATAAAAAGACAGTGTTAACAATACTCATTCAGCCACAGTCTTCGATGGAGGCTCCTTTGCGCTGACTGTGCTTTTTACTGATTGTGTGGTTTTAAGCCCTTTAGTTTCTATTGGCAACAATGCTGCTAATTGAATTCTGCAATTACATCCATCCACAGAAATATATATATAAATATATACATATGTTATAACACTTCAACATGCATTGACCAAATTTTGGGAATCACTTGTAGAACTGGTTTACTATTTTGTTACACCTTAATAAAGAATGATTGCAGCTTCAAGAAGTCATGGACATGAAAATAATCCCATCAAGGAACTACATGTTGAAAAATTTAGCACCTCTTCAAAACATAACTAAGCATCTTGTGTATTTGTAGCTCAAGCAATAAGTTTTACAGAGCATGTTTTAGAAACATTAATCACAATTGCACAATTTTATAAAGTTCACAAAACCTATTTTGATAGGTGTCTTCTGATCAACCTTACAAAATGGAATAGTAAGCCAACAAAAACAAAGGAGATCTAAAACACTAACCTGTGCTTGTTGGTGAATTAATTTCTTGCCGAATATTGCGGCTTATCTGGCTTCCAGATCTTGAAATTTCACGCTGTGGTTCCAGTATGTCTCTGTACTTTGATACCATGAGTACAGAGATAAAGTATACAACAGCCAAAGCCAAAAACTGAGCCTGTTTACTGTCATCCTATGAAGAAAAACTGGCAGTCAATCACACTAAAACTGCAAAGAGTTTATAGGAGAACACAGAGAGGTGGACAGAATTACAACCTTGAAGTGATTTCATTCAAATGGGATGATTTTACAGAAGTTAAGCATGATGGCAAATTCAAGACTCAAGAGTAGGGAAATTGAGAAGGGGAAAGTCACCAAAAACAATGTTTAGTATAAAAATGATGGGCAGAAATTGAAAATGTAAATTGAACCCCACAGTAATTGTAGTGACCTCACAGCCACTGGTTGAGATTGAGAATTATGTCATGTGAGGGGATCTGACATTTTTAAATCAAGGTGAAGAAAAAAAAAGGATGAATTAACTAAACCACTTTATACACCAAATTATACATTACCAGGGGAGTGAAAAGGAGAGCGCTTCTTGACAACAGATGGTATCGTGCCAGATAATGATAAAGGTTGAAATACAGTTGGGTGCATTGTATAGGCCTTCTGATTGTTTTGCACTAAGATGATTATGCAGTATTAGATAAAATCAAGAATCTAGTTATGATTAAGGATTTTAACCTATGTAAGGGTTGGCAAAGAAATATCAAAACAATAAGATAAGGAAAGATTTAATGATGCATTTGGGATAATTTCGAAAAGCAGGGCATTTTAAAACCAACAAAGTAAAGGGTTATAATTGCTCATATTGTGTAACAATTCATCTGTTTGATAAGACTGCATCTTTGAACAGTCACCATAATATGCATGAAATAAACACCTGAATTAGGGAGCAGCTAATAAAAATTCATATTTCAACAATACTAACTGGAAAGAAAACAAACAAAAATAAATCTGCAGGCGAACGCTACAGGTTCAAGATACGTCATTACTGTTGAAAAGCAAGAGGGATACTTTCACCATAATGTAATCATGGTCTACTAGTCTTATTATTTGTATTAAATGAATAAAAAGATTTTTTTTAAGGGCAAAGAACAAAAGCAAAATAAAAACTTAGGAGATTGCAGAAGCAACAACAGGAAGCAGAAATAGAAAGAGCAAAGAAATGCTATAGATAAAGTTCAAAATAATATTAAACGTAATGGCAAAGTCTTTAATAAGTACATCAAGAAATGAGAATGACAAATGATTAAGAGCCCAATAAGAGCAGATTCATGCATGGCAATAGTAGACACTAGGAAAATAAGAGCATAATAGAATGGTTTATTTAATAATCTGCCTCAATCTTCACAATAAATGAGGATGGTGATGATATTAAGGCAACGGCAAATTGAAAAGTTGGTGAAACCACAATCATTATAAACTGAAAACTGTAAGGGGTAAAATAGTCACACTGAAATCAGACAAAAACTTGGACCCTCACTGAAAGAAACAGATGAAGAAATTATGGTGCCAGAGGATTGGTATTCAGGAAATAAAGAAGTGACAAGCAAAATCTTGTCAATTGAGATGTGATGGTAAATGACTGATCTGATCAATATTTTGGAAATAATAAAATGAATCAACCAAATGAATAATAAATGGCTTCATTCCGAACAGAAGATAAGACCAGGAAGTTTTCTTCAAAATTAAACTAAATGAAATCACCCAAAACCTCTTCATGTCCCAGGCACCATTGTCAAAAGAAATACATAGCAAGCCAGAAGTAGAAGTGACTGAAAGCTTGAATGTTAGCTTTTAAAATATTCATTAAAGATGAAGCCGCAGAAGAGCCAGAGAGTTTTAGAAATACAGTTCTAAAGTGTGCAGTGTAGACAGCTGAATGCTGGCAATTGTGAGGCAAGGGGAGTGTGCTCAAGAGTGCAGGAGGTCATTGCATGCACAAGAAAGGAGATTACCATAAATGCAATTTAAAAATAAGCATATAAATTTATATTTCATTTGACAACCAAAGCAAGCCATCAAGCACTGGGGTCATGAGTGACTAGGACAAGACTTGTGACAGAATAAAATCATTGTTAATGATTAAATGAGCAAACATTGTTAACAGGCTAAAGAATACAAGGCCAGCTCTGAACAAGTCAAATTTAGAGGTAATTGAGGCATGGACAGGATTCTAAAAATGATATACTGAGGTAAGGTTAGAGATTGTTTATATTACAGAGGTGGAAGTAGCTGCTCTTTTGTAATGATGTTGAGTAGTAATGAGATGGTAGTAGTCACAAATGGCCTAGTGGCAGTATTGCTGGACTGTTAATCTAGAGACACAGATAATGTTCTTGGGCCCTCAGTTTGAATCCAGCAACGGCAGTCAGTGAAATTTGAATTCCATAAATACCTGGAATTTAATGATAACTAGTTGATTAAATCCATTGTTGATTGTCAGAAAAACCAATCTTGTTCACTAATGTCTTTTAGGGAAAGAAACAGCCATCCTTATCTGGTCTGGCCTACATGTGATTCCAGAATCTCAGCAATGTAGTTGACTTTTAACGACCCCCTGGGCAATTAGGGATGGGTAATAAATGCTGGCCTAGCCAGTGACCCCCTCATCCCATGAATGAATAAGCAAGAAAAAGACTGGGATTAGGGTTGCAGCCTTTTGTGGTACAACCTGAAGAGCCACCTGCAATATGTAAGGGAATCTGCAACAAGTGTACTGAAATGTTTGGGTCTTCCTAAGGTTTAGTAGAATAGGGTCAAAGTTACATAACTATAAAAACATTTTAAGAAACTGAGGTATTACTAATCATAATACTCAGGTTTCTTCAAATGAACTAAGGCAAGACTTAAAAAGAAGATATCAATCAGAAACACTGTTGCTTCATTTTCTGGGCTCCCTTCTTTCCTGTTGAAACAGTGTTTTCACTATTAGAAATCACACTTTTCTGATTTAAGACAATATTTTCCCTAATACCAGCACTTCACACTGAAATATAGGTGATCATTGCCAAAAATAAATAAATGTAACAGATTATTTCAGTTCCATTTCTTTTAAGATTCGAACATGCCAGCAAATTCTCATTTGAAAATCAAAAATTGCAGGACCTGTAGAATTCTGGGTGGAAACAACTTCATACCTAGATTTTACAGTACAGGTACCTGCAAACCCAATGACCACAAGCATAATTTAAACAAGGTGAATAATTACCACATCACGAAAGACAACAGCTCGCAAGCGATTAATGTCCACATCTTGCAGTAATCTGTCAGGATCTTTAATTGGAGAAAGGTTGCCAGCGATACTTTCAACACCAGCCTGAAAATGTAAATAATTTATTAAAATGCTGTTGTTTCAAAATACTTTCTTCTGTTTAAAGGTAACACAAATAATGTATACTTGCAAAAAAGACTACTGAAATAGGTTAAATTAGGGTTAACGTATTGTAGTCCCATTTTCGACATGGTGCTCCACAGGGAGAAAAAAGAACAGCAGACACTGGAAATCTGAAACACAAACAGAAATTGCTGGAGAAATTCAGCAGGTCTGGGAGCATCAGTGGAGAGAAAGTTGAGATAATGTTGTGGGTCCAATTAAACTTCTGGCTCACTGCAATTTTATTCCAAATTTTCCTTAGAATCGAAAATCCTTGCATTTGAAGAATACACACTAAACAAATAGGAAAATTACAGTAGTGTTGAGAAGAACAAAAGAGTTTTTTCCTCAACCATTGAGCACACTGGGTCAAGTTTTCCAGTCTCCAGAACATCAGAGACCAGAAACCTGAAGCTGCATCAAGCTGGGGATTTGAGCGCAGTGTCACTCGATCATCTTCACCACTGTTCGTGATATGTGATACCAGTTTGCCAAATATTAATCAAGATAATACACAAAATTGGAAGAAGAAGGGAAAAAAATGAAAGTACTCTGAAATTAGAATATTTGTGCATTTATCAATATAATGTCTTGAAATGGTACAATTTGGAAACCGTACAAAAGTCTTTTGATTTTGTATCAGAAGTTTGAAGTCAATTTATGAGGCTGAAAGAAGAAAGGCAATACACAAGATCTGTCTTATGTTGTGTTACCTTGCCTGCACCAGATCCTGTTAAACTCTGAAGACTCTCTTGGGGCTTAGTACTGGTTAGTGAAATCTTTGTTGTCCTATCCCTTTGTCTCTGGCGGCACTCCAAGCAATTTCTCACAGCAACACAACAAACTGAAAGAGCATGGGAAGACAAGGTTATGAGTGCAATAATTTCTCGTCACAAATTTACACCTTTAAATAATCACTTTTAACACATAAAATAAAACTGCAAAAGTAAGATTTTTCATGCATCAAGTACATATATACGATTAGCACTTCAAAATTCAAACAAAACTGGTTCTAAAATCTCAAATTAAAATCAAACATTTTTCTATGGACAGTTTTGCTAAAATCATGACAAACAAGGTGCCCACATAGTGAAAGAAGTCTAATACACAAAATACAAGATCAATAAATTAGCATTAAATGAAATATTTCCATATTCTTCCAGAAGAAACATTCTCAGTTATCACTACATGTGGATGGATTCATTCAGCATTGTAAACTGTCTTCAATGAGCAAGATGTCAGAATTCTCCCACAACAAAAGATCCAAGTGACTGGGGAGAATGAGGAGTTGACAGAAATTAGGAATGCTAAGAAGTAGTCTCAGTGCAACTGTACAAGGTGCTGGTGAGACAACATCTGAAGTACTGTGAGAAGTTTGGGTCCCTTTATTTAAGAAAAGATATCATTTCATTTGAGGCAGTTCACGCAAAGTTCACTAGATGATCCGAAGTATAGACGGATTATCATGTGCAAAGGCAAAACAGGTTGGGACTCTAGTTGCTAGAGTTTAGAAGAATGTGAGGTGATCTCAATAAAAAGGCATCAGGTTCTTAAGGGATTGACAGGATAAATTCTGACAGGACGTATTCCCTCATGGGAACGTCTCAAAGTAAATGGGCACCAATTTAAGTCAAGATAAGGAGGAATTTCTTCTCTCAGAGAGCTCAGTGTCCTTGCAACTTGTGTATATTTAAGGCTGAGATAGATAGCTTCTTGATCAGTAGGAAAAGGGCAGGAAAGTGGACGTGAGTCATGATCTTCTGAATGGCAGATTAGGCTTGAGGGGCCAAATGGTTCCTGCTCCTATTTCGTGTGGTCCTACGGAGTTGATGCACTCTAGTTTTGGGCCTTTGATTCTTCCTACCATTGTGCATCACCTCACACTTTCCTAAATTAAACTTCATCTACCATGTTTTTACTCACTCACGCAACAGTATAAATCCCCTGGCAGATTCCTTAGGTCCTCATCACAACATGTCCGCCAGCTACTTTTGAACCTTCTTTAAAATTGGATACAAGGCACTCTATTCCATGCTCTACATTACCAACATAAATGGTAAATAATCAATGCCCTAAGACTGATCCCTTTTAACACTCCACTAGTTACATCCTTCTTACCTGAAAAAGGTATTAATCCTGAATCTCAGAGATAGCAAGAACTGCAGATGTTGGAAAATCTGAGATAACAAGGTGTAGAACTGAATGAACACAGCATGCCAAGCAGCATCAGAGGAGCAGGAAAGCTGATGTTTCGGGTCTAGACCCTTCTTCAGAAATGGGTGAGGGGTAGGGGGTTCTGAAATAAATAGGGAGAGAAGGGGAGGCGGATAGAAGATACAGGAGAAGATAGGTGGAGCTGAGACAGACAGGTCAAAGAGGCGGGGATGGAGCCGGTAAAGGTGAGTGTAGGTGGGAGGAGATAGGTCAGTCCAGGGAGGAGGAACAGGTCATGGGGTTGGGATGAGGTTAGCAGGTAGGAAATGGCGGTGAGGTTTGAGGTGGGAGGAGGGGATAGGTAGGAGGAAGGACAGGTTAGGGAGGCAGGGACAAGCTGGGCTGGTTTTGGAATGTGGTAGGGGGAGGGGAGATTTTGAAGTTTGTGAGGTCCACATTGATACCATTGGGCTGCAGGGTTCCCAAGCAGAATATGAGGTGTTGTTCCTGCAACCTTTGGGTGGCATCACTGTGGCACTGCAGGAGGCCCAGGGTGGACAGGTCATCTGAGGAATGGGAGAGGGAGTTGAAATGGTTCGCGACTGGGTGGTGCAGTTGTTTAGTGTGAACTGAGCTTAGGTGTTCCGCAAAGTGGTCCCCAAGCTTCCACTTGGTTTCCCGATGTAGAGGAGGCCACAACAGGAACAGCGGATACAGTATACCACTTTAGCAGATGTGCAGGTGAATATCTGCTTGATGTGGAAAGTCTTCTTGATGGGCCGAATGGCCTTACTTCCACTCCTATGTCTTATGGTCTTATAAAAGGAATCAAGGGCTACGGGGAGAGTGCAGGGAAGTGGTGTTGAAATGCCCATCAGCCATAATTTAAATGGCGGAGAGGACTTGATGGGCCGAATGGCCTTACTTCTACTCCCATGTCTTATGGTCTTCTTGGGGCCTGGGATGGGGGTGAGGGGGGAGGTGTAGGAGCAGGTGTAGCACTTCCCGCGGTTGCAGGGAAAAGCGCCAGGGGTGGTGGGGCTGGAGGGGAGTGTGGAGTGGGCAAGGGTGTCCCGGAGAGAGTGGTTCCTCCAGATTTCAGTTAAGGGTGGGGAGGGAAAAATGTCTTTGGTGGTGGTGTCAGATTATAGATGGTGCAAGTGCCAGAGGATGATGTGTTGAATCCGGAGGTTGGTGGGGTGGTATGTGAGGACAAGGAGGATTCTGTTTTGTTTGTTATTGTGGGGAGTGGTTGTGAGGGATTAGTTGCAAGAAATGCGGGAGGCATGGTCAAGGGCGTTCTCGTCCACTGACGGGGGAAAGTTGCAGACCTTGAAAAACAAGGACATCTGAGATGTTTGGGAGTGGAATGCCGCATCCTGGGAGCAGATGCGGCAGAGACAAAGGAATTGGGAATAGGGGACAACATTTTTGCAGGAAGGTGGGTGGGAGAACTACCTGCAATAACAAACAAAACAGAATGCTCCTCGTCCTCACATATTCATGAGGTCATCTTTAGATTGTTTACTCAGCAAGACTGTTCTACATGGACCAGAAAGTTAGCCATCCCAATCCATGCTACACCATTTGGACTTGAAAGAACTCACACACAGGACAATCCTGACATCTATCCCAGGTAAAGAATTTTATGTAGTAGAAGCTTTTTCATTGAGGACATCTTTCTGAATGAATATAGTCATAACAGAGAAAAGGGAATATTAACGTAACTATGATAAATCTGCAAAATCAGATACATTTTTAAGAAGAGATAATGGGAACTGCAGATTCTGGAGATTCCAAGATGATAAAATGTGAGGCTGGATGAACACAGCAGGCCAAGCAGCATCTCAGGAGCACAAAAGCTGACGTTTCGGGCCCAGACCCTTCATCAGAGAGGGGGATGGGGAGAGGGAACTGGAATAAATAGGGAGAGAGGGGGAGGCGGACCGAAGATGGAGAGAAAAGAAGATAGGTGGAGAGGGTGTAGGTGGGGAGGTAGGGAGGGGATAGGTCAGTCCAGGGAAGACGGACAGGTCAAGGAGGTGGGATGAGGTTAGTAGGTAGCTGGGGGTGCGGCTGGGGGTGGGAGGAAGGGATGGGTGAGAGGAAGAACCGGTTAGGGAGGCAGAGACAGGTTGGACTGGTTTTGGGATGCAGTGGGTGGGGGGGAAGAGCTGGGCTGGTTGTGTGGTGCAGTGGGGGGAGGGGATGAACTGGGCTGGTTTAGGGATGCAGTGGGGGAAGGGGAGATTTTGAAACTGGTGAAGTCCACATTGATACCATATGGCTGCAGGGTTCCCAGGCGGAATATGAGTTGCTGTTCCTGCAACCTTCGGGTGGCATCATTGTGGCAGTGCAGGAGGCCCATGATGGACATGTCATCAAGAGAATGGGAGGGGGACCGCTTTGCAGAACACCTCCGCTCAGTTCGCAACAAACAACTGCACCTCCCAGTCGCAAACCATTTCCACTCCCCCTCCCATTCTCTTGATGACATGTCCATCATGGGCCTCCTGCACTGCCACAATGATGCCACCCGAAGGTTGCAGGAACAGCAACTCATATTCCGCCTGGGAACCCTGCAGCCATATGGTATCAATGTGGACTTCACCAGTTTCAAAATCTCCCCTTCCCCCACTGCATCCCTAAACCAGCCCAGTTCATCCCCTCCCCCCACTGCACCACACAACCAGCCCAGCTCTTCCCCCCCACCCACTGCATCCCAAAACCAGTCCAACCTGTCTCTGCCTCCCTAACCGGTTCTTCCTCTCACCCATCCCTTCCTCCCACCCCCAGCCGCACCCCCAGCTACCTACTAACCTCATCCCACCTCCTTGACCTGTCCGTCTTCCCTGGACTGACCTATCCCCTCCCTACCTCCCCACCTACACCCTCTCCACCTATCTTCTTTTCTCTCCATCTTCGGTCCGCCTCCCCCTCTCTCCCTATTTATTCCAGTTCCCTCTCCCCATCCCCCTCTCTGATGAAGGGTCTGGGCCCGAAACGTCAGCTTTTGTGCTCCTGAGATGCTGCTTGGCCTGCTGTGTTCATCCAGCCTCACATTTTATCATCTACATTTTTAAGAACCTTGGTTTGAAAGAAAGTTGAAAACTTTTGCTTCAAGTGATGAAATTACATTAATTGCAAATTCTGCCGAATATAAGTGTAGAAAGTCTTATTTGAATTGTCACACATTCCTGACTTTTATTAAAGCTTTGAGTACTCAAGACAATGCACATTTCCAAAACCACCTTTCTACCAAATTACTAAGTTTTTACACTTAATCAAAATTCCTGTCCCTGGCTGGTGTACAAATCTATCGCTCCCTGGTTCATTGGAGTGTAAAATCTTCCTAAAATCTTCTGAACATTTATCTTACGCAAGTTCTGATTGTTTGATTAGTTTTGTACATTAATTTTTGATCTCTGTGACATTGCAGTGGTGGTTGGTTATATTAAATTCCCTGAACAGTTTTCAACAAACAAAATATGTTGCATATTTTTGATTATATTTTGTATTTGAAATAACTTAATTACTTTTATTTTTGGAAGACCACCCACACTTAAGATGGCCATTGAGTAGCCTTCTGAGCTGTGGCTCATCTGCTCCAACCGTTTCTCTGTTCTTTTCTTCCTTTTTCTTTTAATGATTAACTGATAAGTAATTTTGTAGCCTGGTGATTTACTTTAAGATACATCAATAGGGAGAGGCATTCTGAAGAGTAATGCATTGTTTACATCTGGAGCATTTATTTGTGAAAGCAATGTGTAGTATATTAGGCTTGCAGATAGAAAATTCTGGAATTTTTGAGGGACGGCCTTAGGGAAACAATAACTTCAAAGAGAGCTTCTGGATTTCAATTGGGCAGTTTTTCAGAAGACTTGGCTGATGTTAAACGTATAAAATATTTGCTCCTGAAAAAATTGGAGTAGTTTTGGACTGTTTCAAATAGGTTATATAAGTGTAAGAAGCTTAGTTTAAAAGTTCCAGGGTATGAAGGTTCCAGGAAGATGCTATCACATTCCTAAGATTTCGAATTGAAGCTACAGTTAAATTAGGCCATGTGGATGTGAAATAAAAGGGAATCGCTTTGGTATGAATACTGTAAATGAATGTTTTTTGGATTAATGAGATTACATTTTATCCTTTGCCTTGGAATCTTTAAATATATGTTATATGCAAATATATCAATCATTCTATTTTATCTTAATTTATTTTCCATAATAAATTTTTTATTGTTCAAACCAAATCTGCACACAGTGTGGTTGTGTTCAGATAAGAGACCACGGTGATAGTACAAAAAGAACTTTGCAAGCCAATAACATCAACTGTTAACATAACATAAGTAACAAAAAAAAACTGTTTATTTCTATAGTTTAAAGCATAATCATAGAATCATGCAGCACAGAACAAGCTCCTCAGCCCATCAAATCTATACTGCCAAAAGTTGCCTCCAAAAGAATTCAGTGTTGTCTGAGTTTTATTTTTCCACTCTATACAATAAAATATTTTAAAACATGGAAATTTGATATGTCATATTTTGGCTGTTCATGAAGTTCAAATTTCTCTTTTAAAGCTTTTGGACACAATGGAGATCATAACAGAATGTTGTGCAACTGCTGAAATATTGAAAACTAGAGGGAACAGATTTGAAGTGATTGACAGAATAACCAAAAGCAACAGGAGCAAAAATATTGTTATTCAGTAGTTTCAGTTGGGAATGCACAGTCTGAAAGGGTGATGCAAGTAGACTCAATCATAGGGGAACTGAATAAGCACCACAAATTAAAAAGGCTGAATTGCATCGCTACAGGAACTAGCTAAATTGCTCATGAAAAGAGCTCGGGCTGAATTGGCCTCCTTTTGACCTGCAACATTTCTAACAAGTTAAAAATGTAAAATTTAAAGACTCACCAAGTCTCAGGCACTGCCGCATTAAGCCTCCAGATGACATGTTTTTTTCTGCTTCAATCTCACTGAAATTGAGTGAGCTTGAGAAAACTAAGACATCAACCATGGCCATCAGCCTGTTTAAGAACGTTACTGCTGTCTCTGTCGACATGCCTTGAGTTGCTTCTATATTTTCCAGCTCCGTCTGTTTTTTTTCAATAAAAGACAAATCGCACTTGCAATGTGACTACAAACGTTTTTCGTAGAAAATCCTACACACTGTATTTTATGCACTGTTGAAAATTAATACTGCAAAATATTGTACCTGATAGCGTTTCAATTATCAGATTATTTACCAGAAAAAAACATTTTGGTGGTAGCACCTTACATGGCTCTAATACAATGAAAGTGAGGTTGAACTCTTCAATTATTTTACATTAGATATTATATATGCAGCATATATAATTTTTTTTAAACTTACGAGTGACTTGCCCGGGCTGTGGAGTCTCCCACTATCCATTGGGGCTCTTGAGTCCACTGTGTTGGTCTTTTGAAGACAGCAGCAGTTTTTACAACACGTGAGAGGAAAAGTGGGTATAACAGAGTTTGTAAGGAAAATTTGTATGTATACAGGAAGGGCCAGTGATACAAAAAATTACTTGAAAGTAGGATACTAGAAAATTATATATGCTGTATATGTTTGAATGCAATTGGATATTGTATTTCAGTAATTTAACAGCATTCTCTGGAAACTTCATCTTAGGAGGATACAAATTAATTCCAGGATGCCTTCTGAAAGCTCAATTGTTAAACACAAGATTTTCTGGAAAATGTTTAAGACATTCTAAGAATCAAAATAAAGTTATTCAAATTCACAGAATATACTCTCCTACTACTTTTCCCAAAAGAATCTCTATTATTAAGCATAAGATGACAAAGTTTAAGTGTCAATCACTCAGGTTACTGAAGTGCAACAGAGTCAACTTTTTATAAAGCAGGATAATAACCAATTAACAGTTAGTTGTTTTCTAATTTGAGGACAATGGAGTCCATTTAGTTTCCAAGTTGATAGCACCTTAGTAACGTGAATTTTAACATGGTTTGTTAGCAATTACCATATAAGCTGGCCTTTATAGCATTCTTTTAGCAATGCATAACTAAATTCCTTTCACTGCTCAGTTAAATGCTTCTCACATCTCTCATGATTCTCAGCTCCTAAATGATATTTATACATTAATTGATTTGAAAACTTACATTTTGCCAAAAGTATTTTCAGTTGCTATTTAGTACTTCAGTTACTTTTTGAAAGAAAGTTGCAGTAATAGTCACGCAAGTTATGATATTGGTCATGAATAACATGTTTTACCAACCAATACCTTTTAATATATGAAATATTTAAACAAACAGTGCAAATTTTGGACGTCTTAAATGCTTTTGGGAGGTGGGTTTCCATGGAGGGTCTCCCGCTTGTCTGACGTAATTTCAGCACGAAATACGTCTGAAATTTCAGTAAAATATTTATGCTGAGTTTCAGGGGTTTCCATGACTCATCTGCTGAAGTTATAGTGGACAAGCAGGAAAACCCACCTTGATAATTGCCCTTTTGTCCTTAAGATTTCCTTTCACCCTACACGGTTTTTCTTTTGAAGTCAATTTTCTGCTTCAGTTACTGAAAAACAAGTCAGACTGCTCCACAATAAACAAAATTGCCAACTTCCTAGTGTGGATCTTCGGAAAGAGTTACACTTAATGCTTTTTGCAGGAACATTAGTCAAAACTGAGATATTACCTATTCTCACATCAAGTGATTAGGTAGAAGATGCTGTGCCTTTCAAACAATTTAACTGGAAGTAAGCTCAAAAAGTAGAAATACTAACCTTAGAACTCTGGACGTGCATAATGTAAAACAGAAAACAAAAAGTAAAGGGGAAGAATTAATAAAGAAAAATAACATGAATTAAATCCTAAAATTATACTTTCTTGCATACCAAATTCATTCTTAGAATATTCAATTCAGTTTTAACAATGAGAAATTATATTGACTAGGGATCTAATATATTTGGACCTATCCTTTACCAACAATTATCCTAGGAACTTCAAGTATTAATCACTGATGGACAGATGGACGAATGGATGGATGAATGGATAAATGAATACTTTCATTGAATGAATAAATAATTTTACTGTCAAGTGTATTTTACAGTGTGAAAAACAGCAAAATAACTGTAAAAGCTTTTTCAGTGTTGCCACAATCTGGCATCATTTTGAATAGATTTTAAGAATAAGAATAAAAATAGAAAGGTATAACTTAGAAAGAATCCATCAGTCCTGAGCCACCTCATCATCAATGATGCCTGAACTGCCAGCCCTCTTCCACTGCCTTGTCGTTAACCACATGGACCAAACCAATATAGAAGTGGCTACTCTTCAGGGACCATCTTTCGCTCTGGGCCAATTCTCATCTACCACCATCTTGTCATCACTTGTGCCAGACCAACCGACATCAGTGTCACATCCCTCGTCTTTGGGGCAACCTCGATGCCCTTCTGACACCGCTTTGCTACTGCCGCTTGACCCAACCAATGATGAAGTTGCCAATCCTCAGGTGCCATCTTTCACCACTAGACCTACCTAGCCAACATCGCTTCTGCAATGTAGCAGCTGCCAATTCCAATGCCAGATTCCATGGTCGCCCCGGAGAAGTAAGGGTTTTCTTGAGTCCATGCTGGGGCTTGCCGCCACCAATATCATTCCAGCTCGGGACAAGAGGTAAGTAAAAGGAGAAAGAAAAAGGAAGAAAAGAACAGAGAAGCGGTTGGAGCAGATGAGCCACAGCTCAGAAGGCTACTCAATGGCCATCTTAAGTGTGGGTGGTCTTCCAAAAATAAAAGTAATTAAGTTATTCCAAACACAAAATATAATCAAAAATATGCAACATATTTTGTTTGTTGAAAACTGTTCAGAGAATTCAACACTACCAACCACCACTGCAATGTCACAGAGATCAAAAATTAATGTACAAAACTAATCAAACAATCAGAACTTGCGTAAGATAAATGTTCAGAAGATTTTAGGAAGATTTTACACTCCAATGAACCAGGGAGCGATAGATATGTACACCAGCCAGGGACAGGAATTTTGATTAAGTGTAAAAACTTAGTAATTGGGTAGAAAGGTGGGTTTGGAAATGTGCATTGTCTTGAGTACTCAAAGCTTTAATAAAAGTCAGGAATGTGTGACAATTCAAATAAGACTTTCTACACTTATATTCGGCAGAATTTGCAATTAATGTAATTTCATCACTTGAAGCAAAAGCTTTCAACTTTCTTTCAAACCAAGGTTCTTAAAAATGTATCTGATTTTGCAGATTTATCATAGTTACGTTAATATTCCCTTTTCTCTGTTATGACTATATTCATTCAGAAAGATGTCCTCAGTGAAAAAGCTTCTACTACATAAAATTCTTTACCTGGGATAGATGTCAGGATTGTCCTGTGTGTGAGTTCTTTCAAGTCCAAATGGTGTAGCATGGATTGGGATGGCTAACTTTCTGGTCCACCTAGAACAATCTTCCTGAGTAAACAATCTAACGTTTACTGCATTAATGTAACCATTTTTAGATTACTTGACTATGACTCGCATTACTAGACAAAGCGTTAGGAGCACATTTGCCTCGGGTCTTACTATAACTAGATCCTTATGTACTTTGACATAGTTCTTGTGACATCATCACAATAAGTAGTGCAGACAGCACTTAATCAAGTCTTAGTCCTTTTAGATCCATAAATAAACCTCACCGCTGATCTTTTTATCCCTCATTGAGTCATTGTGATGCATTTGTTTATATATACCACAAACAAATCTCCGTTGGTCTTTGACTTTACAAACTCAGACTATCTCAAGGTTTCCTGTTCTGCCCAAAATCGTTCCTTTGGACTAGGAGGAGGTTGTCAACTGGAATGGCTTCCTGATGTTCTAAAGTCTATACTTCTGTCTTGAATTGGAGGATATTTGACTTCTTGTCTTTCTTTTATACAAGACAGTAATGTGTAGGGATATTCTATCTAGCTGTCTGTGCAGTCCCAACTACAGCAGGCAACATTTTTCTTTTCTTGGTTCCTTGCCTCCTTTAAGTGGTGTTTTCAGTGAAGATCAATGCACAAGAATTTCAATTTTTTGTCAATGGAATTTATTTGCAGAGTCTTCCATTGCCTATCAACATACATCCTCTCAGTTGCTGCCTCTGCTCACACTATTACACTACTTCTCGAACTTTGCCATTGGAATCTGAACTCTCT
Source organism: Stegostoma tigrinum (assembly GCF_030684315.1). Lineage (NCBI taxonomy): Eukaryota > Metazoa > Chordata > Chondrichthyes > Orectolobiformes > Stegostomatidae > Stegostoma > Stegostoma tigrinum. The sequence goes on along the minus strand of NC_081359.1, from coordinate 83,814,607 downwards.
GTTTGATAGCTTTGGAAAACATTTTGATGGAACCACTACAGTCACAGCTTTCCATCCCACATACAGTATAAAACAATTTCTTCTGCGACACAATGGTTTGCACTGCTGCCTCTCAGCACCAGGTACCCAGGTTTGATTCCAGCCCTGGGTGACTGTGTGGACTTTGCATACTCTCCCATGCTCATATGGATTTTTCCTGGGTACTCCGGTTTCCTCCCACCAGTCCAAAGGTATGCAGATTAGGTGGTACTAAATTACCGCATAGTGCTCAGGGGTATGGATTGGCCATAGTAAATGTGAGATCAGAGGGTCTGGGAAGGATGCTCAGGGAGGGTCTGTGCAGACTGAAATGGCCTCCTTTTGCACTGTTGGGAATTTGTGATTCTAGTTTATGTCCTAATGCTTAATTCATGCACAGATGTGTGAGGAAGCATGGTGCCTCAGTGGTTAGCAATACTACATCAGAGTGCCAGGGACCCAGGTTCGATTCCAGCCTTGGGTGACTGTGTGAAATTTTCACATTCTCTCCATATCTGCATGAGTTTCCTCCAGGTGCTCCGCTGTTCTCCCACAGTCCAAAGATATACAAGTTAGGTGAACTGGCCATGACAAATTGCTCACAGTATCCAGGGATATGCAGGTTAGATAGATTAACCATGATAAATGCAGAGTTATGGGGATAGGACAGCATGGTGCTGGGTCTGGTTGGATGCTTTTCAGAGGATTGGTGCAGACTCAATGGGCTGAGTGGCAGTTTTCCACACTGTAGGGATTCTGTGTTTCTATACGACAACTAGCCACTCAGGAGATTGTATCAGAGATAATGGGAACTGCAGATGCTGGAGAATTCCAAGATAATAAAATGTGAGGCTGGATGAACACAGCAGGCCAAGCAGCATCTCAGGAGCACAAAAGCTGACGTTTCGGGCCTAGACCCTTCATCAGAGAGGGGGATGGGGAGAGGGAACTGGAATAAAAAAACACCCGGCACCTTCCCCTGCAACCGCAGGAAATGCTACACTTGCCCCCACACCACCTCCCTCACCCCTGTCCCAGGCCCCAAGATGACATTCCACATTAAGCAGGGGTTCACCTGCACATCTGCCAATGTGGTATACTGCATCAACTGTACCCAGTGTGGCTTCCTCTACATTGGGGAAACCAAGCGGAGGCTCGGAGACCACTTTGCAGAACACCTCCGCTCAGTTCGCAACAAACAACTGCACCTCCCAGTCGCAAACCATTTCCACTCCCCCTCCCATTCTCTAGATGACATGTCCATCATGGGCCTCCTGCACTGCCACAATGATGCCACCCGAAGGTTGCAGGAACAGCAACTCATATTCCGCCTGGGAACTCTGCAGCCTAATGGTATCAATGTGGACTTCACCAGTTTCAAAATCTCCCCTTCCCCTACTGCATCCCCAAACCAGCCCAGTTCGTCCCCTCCCCCCACTGCATCACACCGCAGCCCAGCTCTTCCCCCCCACCCACTGCATCCCAAAACCAGTCCAACCTGTCTCTGCCTCCCTAACCGGTTCTTCCTCTCACCCATCCCTTCCTCCCACCCCAAGCCGCAACCCCATCTACCTACTAACCTCATCCCACCTCCTTGACCTGTCCGTCTTCCCTGGACTGACCTATCCCCTCCCTACCTCCCCACCTATACTCTCTCCACCTATCTTCTTTTCTCCATCTTCGGTCCGCCTCCCCCTGTCTCCCTATTTATTCCAGTTCCCTCTCCCCATCCCCCTCTCTGATGAAGGGTCTAGGCCCGAAACGTCAGCTTTTGTGCTCCTGAGATGCTGCTTGGCCTGCTGTGTTCATCCAGCCTCACATTTTATTAACTCAGGAGATTGTGCTTTTTGTTTGTTTTGCTTTGATTTTATGGTGCCCAAACAAATTTACCTTGACTTTTTGTTTATTAACTTCTTCCAAACTGTGCTAGAGATGCAGGATAATCTCCTCTATTTCGGTGACAACTTGGTTGTGAAGTACATGCAGTACTTTGTATTCCCTACATTGCAGCATTACTTATATCTTATGATGCGTCTGAACTACGCAATTGAGCTTCTGACCTCTGTAAATGGGGTTTTATCAAATAAGGCTCACTATTTAATAACATTGTGCCACTTGTTCACCTGTATAACTTGAAATTTGTAAGATGCCCACTGACATAAATGTTTGCATGCTGAAGTGTTTGATCAGGGCAATTGATGTGCCAGAAGAAAACTTCGGTTTTATCCTACGCCAGTTAACAGTGCTAGCTTTTTATTTGTCTAGGTATTTCTTTACACTTTCACTTTATGTGGCTGTGTCCTATTTGATTTCGGCAGTTAACAAAAGTTATTGTCTATTACAAATTATGGGAAGAAATTAAACTAGTTCAGAAGGGGGAAGGGAACATAGACAGTACACTAGGAGCAAGGCAGACTTTAACAAAGGAGCAAAGGCAGAGGGAGTTCAACCATAAATAGTTTCAAGGGTGTAAGGTGAGCTGGATGACACTTTAGTGTTAAAACTGTTATAGATAACACAGAGATAATGGGAACTGCAGATGCTACAGAATACAAGATAACAAAGTGTGGGGCTGGATGAACACAACAGGCCAAGCAGCATCTTAGGAGCACAAAAGCTGACGTTTCGGGCCTACACCCTTCATCAGAGAGGGGGATGGGGAGAGGATTCTGAAATAAATAGGGGGAGAGGGGGAGGCAGACTGAAGATGGATAGAGGAGAAGATAGGTGGAGAGGAGAGTATGGGTGGGGAGGTAGGGAGGGGATAGGTCAGTCCGGAGAGGACGGACAGGTCAAGGGGGCGGGATGAGGTTGGTAGGTAGGAAATGGAGGTGCGGCTTGAGGTGGGAGGAGGGGATAGCTGAGAGGAAGAACAGGTTAGGCAGGCTGGGACGAGCTGGGCTAGTTTTGGGATGCAGTGGGGGGGAAAGGAGACTTTGAAGCTGGTGAAATCCACATTGATACAATTGGGCTGCAGGGTTCCCAAGCGGAATATGAGTTGCTGTTCCTGCAACCTACGGGTGGCATCATTATGACACTGCAGGAGGCCCAGGATGGACATGTTGTCTAACGAATGGGAGGGGGAGTTGAAATGGTTCGCAACTGGGAGGTGCAGTTGTTTACTGCGAACCAAGCGTAGGTGTTCTGCAAAGCAGTCCCCAAGCCTCCGCTTGGTTTCCCCAATGTAGAGGTAGCCACTGTGTACAGCGGATGCAGCATACCACATTGGCGGATGTGCAGGTGAACATCTGCTTGATGTGGAAAGTCATTTTGGGGCCTGGGATGGGGGTGAGGGAGGTGGTGTGGGGGCAGGTGTAGCACTTCCTGCGGTTGCAGGGGAAAGGTTTTGTGGGTACAACCACACAGTTCCTGTTGCATGAACAGCAACTCATATTCCGCTTGGGGAACCTACAGCCCAATGGTATCAATGTGGATTTCACCAGCTTCAAAATCTCCCCTCCCCCCCACGGCATCCCAAAACCAGTCCAGCTCATCCCAGCCCGCCTAACCTGTTCTTCCTCTCAGCTATCCCCTCCTCCCACCTCAAGCCACACTTCCATTTCCTACCTACCAACCTCATCCCGCCCCCTTGACCTGTCCGTCCTCCCTGGACTGACCTATCCCCTCCCTACCTCCCCACCCATACTCTCCTCTCCACCTATCTTCTCCTCTATCTATCTTCAGTCCACCTTCCCCCCCCCATTTATTTCAGAATCCTCTCCCCATTCCCCTTTTCTGATGAAGGTTCTAGGCCCGAAACGTCAGCTTTTGTGCTCCTGCTTGGCCTGCTGTGTTCATCAGGCCCCACACTTTGTTATTACAGATAACATAGATGGGTTAAGGATATGGAATAACGTGCAATGCGATGTTGTTGCCATCACAGTACATGGTTGAGAGAGGGGCAGGACTGGCATCTCAATATTCTATGGTACAGGATCATCAGTCAGGGCAGGGGAGGATGTAAATGAAGTGATGGTGTTGCATTAAATTAACTATGAGGTCAATTGTGCAGTAAGGAGAGATGATATATTGGAAAGGTCTTCAAATGAGGCTTCGTGGGTAGAGATTAAGAGTTAAAAAGAAGGGTGGGTCACACTGCTGGGAGTGTCTTATAAAACTCCAGTCAGCAGACAATTCAGGACCAGAAAAGTAGACAATTCCCCAGGTGTGTAAAAACAATCATTGGAAATTAAACTTCTTTAATATTAAAGGGGATGGTCATAGTGTTATGTGTTTAGTGATGGAAGATTTCTTGAAATATATTCAGGAGAGCTTTTTATAACAACATGTAGAAGGTCCCATGAGGCACAGTACAGTGCTAGAAGTCATTCTGGGGAACAAAGTCAGACAGATGTTTCAGGTGGCAGTGGGAGAATATTTTACTGACAGCCATCATTACACAAGATAATTAAGTTTATTATGGAAAAGGAAAAAGATGGCCTGTAAATATGGGTTTTGGACTGAGATGACAGATTTTATTAAAGTAAGGCAGGACCTGGCCAAAGTAGAGCTGGGACAGTTATTTCTGGGTAAATCTACAGTAGAACAGCACGAAGTGTTCAAAATGGAATTGGTAAGAACACAGGCCCAACATGTTCCCTTTAGGATTAAATACATGAGCAACAAGGCAGAAAACTGGATGTCTAGGAATATTCAGCAAACTTAAAGCAAACTTAAGGATGAGAGCAAAGAGGGCATATGCAAAAACTAAGGTTGTTAAGATTAGGCAGAATCCCAAGATGTTCCATCAGTATATCAAAGTGGGGAGGAAACCGGGGAAAGAGTAGGTACCAAGAGGGCAATCTGTACATGGAGCATGGACATTGATAAGGCGTTAAATGAGTCTTCACTTTGGAAAAGGAAAATGTAGGTAGAGAATTCAGGAAAAGAGAATGAAGGTTCTTCAGCAACTTCACAAATAGAGTGAGGAAGTAGTGAGTCTCACATTAGAGTTAGGGAATCCACTGGTAAAAACTCATAAGGACAGAATTTGTGCCCACTTAGAGAGGCGGAGTTTGACCAGTGATACTCAGTATGGGTTCTCCAGAGGGAGGTCATGCTGAACAAATTTGATTGAACTTTTTGAGGAGGTCACCAGGCATGTAGAGGAGAGTAGTACAGTTGATGTAGTTAATGTGAATTTGGGCAACAATGCACATGGGAGTCAGAAAAAGAATATAAAACCACATGAGATCCAGGGTAGGAGGATAACAAGGTGTAGAGCTGGATGAACACAGCACGCCAAACAGCATCAGAGGAGCAGGAAAGTGGAAGTTTCGGGCCTAGACCCTTCTTCAGAATTTTTTTTTCCTCTCTGCTGTGTTCGTCCAGCTCAACACCTTGTTATCTGAGATCCAGGGTAACTTAGAAAATAGATCCGAAAGTGGCTTATTGGCAAGAGAGAGAGGTGATGGTAGAAGGCTGTTTGCGTGACTAGAGGCAGGCCTACAGCAGGGATTAGTGTTAGGTCCCATATTTTTTGTAATATATATATAAACAATATTGAAGAAAAGGCGGTGGGGGGATTGAGATGTTTAGTATGTTTGCGATGACAGGAAGGTTGGTCAGGTGGTTGACAGTGCGGAAGAAGGTCTTAGGGTGTAGGAGGATATAGGCGATTGGTCTGATGGACAGATCATTGACAGATGGAATTTAACATTCACGTGAGGTTATGCACTTCAGCAGAGGGACTATTTAATGAACAGCAGGGCATTAGGTCACTCAGAGGAACAAAGCTAGGAACACTGCGATGAGTAACCCACCTCCTAACTCCTCAAAGCCTGTCGACCATCTACAAGACACAAGTCTGGAGTGTGGTGGAATACTCCCCACTTGCCTGGATGAGTGCTGCCCCAACAACATTCAAGAAGTTTGACACCATCCAGGACAAAACAGCCCGCTTGATTGCCACTACATCCACAAGCATTCACTCCCTCCACCACTGATGCTCAGTAACAGCAGTGTGTACTATCTACAAGATGTATGGCAGGAATTCACCAAAGATCCTCAGACAGCACCTTCCAAACCTACGAGCACTTCCAAGTAGAAGGACAAGGGCAGCAGATATATGGGAACAAGACCACCTCCAAGTTCCTCTCCCAGTCACTCACCATCCTGACTTAGAAATATATTGCCATTCCTTCACTGTCGCTGAGTCGAATTCCTGGAATTCTCTCCCTAATAGCATTGTGGGTCAACCCACAGAAGGAGGACTGCAGTGATTCAAGAAGGCAGCTCACCACCACCTTCTCAAGGGCAACTAGGGATGGGCAAAATATGCTGGCAAGCCAGCGATGCCCACATCCCACAAAATTAATAGAAAAAACAAAAATCCGTGAAGGCAGGAAAGGTTATTAGGTAATTCAGAAGGCATCTGAAAAGCTTGCCTTTATCAGTCATACTATAGAGCGTAAGAGCATGGAGGTTTTGTTGGAGCTGCAGAAAACTTTGGTCAGGCCACAGTTGGAGTACGGTGTCTATTTCTGGTCTCCGTATCATAGGAGGAGTATGACTGCATTGGAAGGGTTGCAAAGAAGATTCACCAGGATTTTGCCTTGAATGCAGCAGTTAACAATGAAGGTCGGCAGGATAAGCTCAGGTTGTGTTCTTTACAGCAGAGGAGGTTGAGGGGTTCCTGACTGAAGTATGTAAGACTATAAGAGCATGGATAGAATGTTGCTTCTCACCTCATTGAAAGATCAGTGACATGAGGTCATAATTTTAAGATGAAAGGCAAGAGATTTAGAAAGGATTTGAAGTATTTTCAGCCAATGTCTGGTGGAAATCTAGAATGCACTGCTGAGGATAGTAGGGACAGGAACCCCCACAATCTTAAAAAGGTACTTGGATGAGCACTTGAAAAGTTATAATATTCAAGGTTATGGGCCACATGCTGGGAAGTAGAACTAGTGTAGGTTTGGAGTAGATTTGGTCGGTACAAACATGATGTGCCAAAAGCCCTCTTTTTTGCTGTACAATTCTGTGACATATATTATAATTACAGATAAACAATTTTGAAGCAGCGTCATATAACTCTATTAGTTAAAATTCTAATCTCCTTATAAAGCTTCCCCATACACACACACACACACACACACACACACACACACACACACACACACACACACACAGTAACAAAGAAAAACATAGGTATTATTGGCAGACAGAACGCCTGATGAACAGATCATTGGCAGATGGAATTTAACATTCACGTGAGCTTATGCTGCAGCTGTACAAAACTCTGGTGCGGCCGCACTTGGAGTATTGCGTACAGTTCTGGTCACCGCATTATAAGAAGGATGTGGAAGCTTTGGAAAGGGTGCAGAGGAGATTTACTAGGATGTTGCCTGGTATGGAGGGAAGGTCTTACGAGGAAAGGCTGAGGGACTTGAGGCTGTTTTCATTAGAGAGAAGAAGGTTGAGAGGTGACTTAATTGAAACATATAAAATAATCAGAGGGTTAGATAGGGTGGATAGGGAGAGCCTTTTTCCTCGGATGATGACGGCGAGCACGAGGGGGCATAGCTTTAAATTGAGGGGTGCAAGATATAGGACAGATGTCAGAGGTAGCTTCTTTACTCAGAGAGTAGTAAGGGAATGGAATGCTTTGCCTGCAACTGTAGTAGATTGGCCAACTTTAGGTACATTTAAGTCGTCATTGAATAAGCATATGGACGTAGATGGAATAGTGTAGGTTAGATGGGCTTGAGATCGGTATGACAGGTCGGCACAACATTGAGGGCCGAAGGGCCTGTACTGTGCTGTAATGTTCTATGTAAACCTACCTAGAATCCAATAACAAAGTTATTGGCTTATTGGCAGGTAGAAGGCCTTTGTCATCAACAATTGGTTTTCACTTGTAAATCCCCTGTGCCAAGTCTTTTCTCTGCCTTATTGGATTGAATTGTTTTGCTTCTGAACATCTGCTTCACTCATCAACTGAATGATTTTCTCTAGAATTATGTCTTCTTTGGACTGTAATAAATCTGATCTTGCATGATGCCTACAACATTCTGATTCCTTATGAATACTAACTTTAAGTCACCATTGTTGCATCTCTCTGGTAACCTGCAGGGACCATTGATGAAATCAGTTATAAATTCACCTCAGTACTGTTCTCTTCTTTTAGATATTGTCTTTTAACAATATTGTCAGCTCGCAGTTCTAACAAAAAAACTGCCAAAGGTTTTTAAAACTTCTGAATCTGGCTGTTGTTTTATTTCTTCCACCATGGCAAACAATAACTTCATATCCTCTATTTCCAATTATGTATAGAAGACCACTGGCTTGTTCAATTCCTATCTCTGTCAAGTCTATTCTCTAGCTCAAGACTTGTTTTCTCAAGGATGTCCGATTCTATGTTTTATTTAGCCCACTCTGAAATTAATGCATTCTGGTGTCGTAGCTTTGTAACTTGATTAGTTAATTGATTTTCTTTAAATATTTTTATTCAGCAGTGAATCTTGATGTTGCACAGAAGCGTCTATCCTTTGCAGCTGTAGTGGAAGTTTTCTTGCATTTTACTATTATACTAGAGTATTTCTGAAAAGACTTGTGTGTTCAACCAAAGCATATATTTCTTTAAATTGCCCAATGCTAATTTGCTTTATGTACTTGGCTAGCAATTTACCTCACTCTCCACTCCTCGAATGTACAAGTTCCCTCTCACAGCTTTCTTATGTTTCATTTTTCCAGCCCTGCCTTGTGGTATTCACGACCTATGATAATGATATTTGATTGGGTTGCAACATTTTGAAAATAATTGTGCTGTCAGTTTGAATTGCTGTGCTAGTAAAATGCTTCTCCTATTGTACAAGGGGTTTTGGTTTTGACTCATGAAATCAGAAGGCTGGTTGGCTTACCAAATCAACTTATACTTGCAGCTACTTCGGCAGACCACTGCCTCCCAATACTCCCAAATACACTACTTTAGGGTTGCAGATTTCTTCTGTTCCTATGCATCTTTTGTCAGGTCTGAAATGCTGTCTGTGGCATTCTTTGAAGTACTTTTCTGTGTTGCCATGAAGTGTTAGAGGAAGTTTTGCTGTTGTCAGCAGTTAGCTGTATATGTTTGTCTTGAATAAAGGCAAATAATACAGTTCACAGTACAATCTTCCCTACATTGATGATACCAAGTACAAGCTTGGTGACTGTTTTGCGGCAAAATAAAGGAAAATCCGCAGGTGCTGGAGACCTGAAACAATAAGATAAATTACTGGCAAAGCTCGGCAAGTCTAGCATCACCTGTGGGAAGAAAGCAGAATTGGCTTTTAATCTAATGACTCTTCATCAGACTCTTTATCTCAAGTAACTGGACTCAAAATGTTAACTCTGTTTTCTTTCCACAGATGCTGCTAGACCTGCTCAGTTTCATCAACAATTCCTGTTTTTGAGACTGCTTTGCAGAATGTCTCGGTTCTGTCCATATGAACAAGCTGGCCTTCAAGCTGCTTGCCATTTTAATACATCCTCTTGCTCCCATGCTATCATTTCCCTTCTTTTACTGCAGTGTTCCAGTGAAGCCAATACAAACTACAGGAGCAACAGATTATTTGCTGCCTTGAGCTCAACATTGAGTTCAACAACTTCAGAAAATCAAGCATGACTACACCCCTTCTCCAACTGCAGCCACTCCATTAATCTACTGGTTATGGATTCATTCACAGTTTATGCTATTTGGCACTCAAGTAGTCCTGCATTACACATTTACCAGGCTGTCACCTTATTCTTTAAGGATGATTGGTGCTGTTGCTGGCATGCCCAAATGAACTATTCATTGAATCAGAGTTTGATGGTAATGTTGCAGCAGGGTATATGCTGAGCGATGAGAATGAAGGCCATGACTGAGTACAAAAACAAAAGCACCAAAGTGGATCAGGTTGCATTTTGGAAGGAAGCGTGAGCATGCTGAACTAAGTCGAAAAATAAATTGGCACGATGAACGTTACACGATATTTGCAAAATTACAGAACAAAAAATGGGTACATCAACTGTCATAAAGTTATGAATAAATAATTACATCAAAATGAGCCACAGGTGGGGAGCACAACAAAATAATCTCAAAATATTAAAAAGAACAGTGAACTAATCTGAAAAAAATGCATAGAGTTGGAAAGTTGAAAAATATGACAGGAAATTGTTAACTGTGAAGTGCGATCCACAAGAGGAAAGAAACATTTAAGTCAGCAAAGAAGAAATAGAACTTTGCAGAAGTTCTCAAAACATTCCTTATTTCAATGTACACAATAAAAAAGATTTTGAGGGAAAAGTAAATGCTGAATTAGCCAGAAGTGATATAATAAATCAAATAGTAAATACATCTACAAAACTGTCTCCAAAGGGTATATTCAAGTGTCAATTTGGAGAGGCCAAGGAGTTTCCATGAGCAGATGCGCTTTCTGTCCTGCTCTAGGGTTTCTTTCTCTGCAATCAACAAATTCATAAAGTGCTTATAGTTTCATGAGATCTGCTAATGCTGCAAAATTGGCCATTCTGCTAACCAAAATAAATTCAAGAAAATGCAGTACATAAGTGAATTCAGTGGAAACTACTGTGATCCCACTGTTGTATTTATTTAAATTTGGCAAAACCATTGCACAATTTGCTTGGAAATTGAAAAGTGCATGAATATTGATTGAGAAAGGACATCTGCTTCTCAAGTGATCACAATGCATTCAATTTGGGGATGCAATTGTTGGAAGTGTCAGTGTATACAACCATTATACTAGAGCAAAGCTTAGCACCAGAGACAGGCATATTCCACCCTGGAAAACTTCATTAGTTAAAAGTTCTCCTGCATCAAATCAGAAGACTTCTTCGCCATAGAAACTATGTTTACCTTTTCTAGCACCTTTTCCCACAAACACAGCAGTTGCCTTCTGAGGAGGGTGCTGCTTCAAACTAAAAATAGCAAGCTCACTTATTTTTGCCTCTTGCAAAGTTATCTCCATGGCTCTTTCTCAAAAGGAATAATCCTTCCTCCTCTCTGGGCCCTTGCACTCTCCTCAGCCATCTCTAATATGCCAGCAAAACCAATATCCAAATCCAGAACCTGCAAAGCAAAAAAAGTGCCAGTGCTCCTTTAAGCAACGGCAGTAGCCTCTTTCTACTGCTGTGTCAGAAATCATTCACAAAATAGATAACGTGGTTAAGAACAGACATGATGTCCTTGTCTTCATTAGTCAAGGCATAGAGTTTAAGTGCAGGGAAGTGATGCTGGAACTCTACAAGAAGTTGGTTAGGCCACAGTAGAATTCTGTGTGCGATCCTGGAATCCACACTATAAGAGGGATGTGATTGCACTAGAGAGGGTGCAGAGAGGATTTGCCAGGGCTCTGTCTGGACTGGAGAGTTTTATTCATAAAGAGATAGATTAGATAGACTGGCATTGTTTTCCTTGGAACAGAGGAGGCTGAAAACGGATATGATTGAGATATATAAAATTATGAGGGGCATCAAAAGGGTAGACAGGGAGAAACTCTTCTCCTTGTGGAGGGATCAATAACCAGGAGGCAAAAAGTTATGGTAAAGGCCAGGATGTTTAGAGGAGATGTGAGAAAAAATTTCCTCATCCAGAGGGTGGTGAGAACCTGGAACTCACTGCTTGTAGGGGTGATAGAGATGGAAACCCTCGTAATATTTAAGAAATATTTGTGATATCAAGGCATACAAGGCTACAGGCCAAGTGCTGAGAAAATGGGATTAGAATGGAGTTGGATGAGTATGCTTTGACCAGCACATACTCAATGGATTGAAGAGTCTTTTTCTATGTTACAGACCTCAGTAACTAAGATGTCTTGGCCTCAGCACTGTCTGTAGATTAAATTATGCCAGGAGCATCTTATATACGCTATTTAAATGACAGCACCTCAGAATTAACTGGCCTGTCAATTCCCTAACAATGTCGACTGCATGAACTTGCTTATGCACTTCTGTGTGCAAGATTATTGTGTAATCTAAAATGAAAAATTTCCCTTATGTTCTGAGTAATGAGTTTGTTAATGGGTAAATTACATACATTATATGAAACAACTGTAATATTATTCTTACATCATATTTTAGATTCTAAAATACATAGCTAGTGAAAGAATGATAAACTTGATAAGCAAAATTATATGCAGCAATGACCACATGGAATGCAGTAAAAGTGGTTGACTGCCAAATCTAATTGCATAACCATGTTATCTCTATACCTCTGCACAAAAACTAAATCTTGATATTTATTAAAATAACAATTAAATTTCAATTACTGCATTACATAAAACATAAGATTGTTTGGTTTAGTTATATTAGATTAACGTAAGAATATCTGCCAAATGCAAAATAAAACATAACATTATTGTACAGACATTATTGATTTCAATTCTGATGACTAACATTAGGTAACGGTTGATACTTACAGATGGGGAGGTGGCTGCTGATAACAAAGGCAAAATTCCACCACAAGCAATGATGATGTTATCCACCATTTGAGAAATGAGATGAATTGTATTGTGAACAAAAATTATGTTCTCATTACTATTCACAAAATCCATCACAGACTTTGTAGTATGGCTGCAAAAACACAAATTATAAAAATAACAATATTACTACTCTGAGATGCATTTTTAAAATTATTAAATCACTTAACAAAAGATTTGAATTGGTTAGATGAACTATAATTGAATATTAACCAGTCACACAAAAGTCGAAAGGGATATTGAACTAAATTTCAAGAGCCAGCAAAATAACGGCTTCCTGTTGTGCTCCAATTTCTTTCGATGCTAGTTAGTTAGCAGCAACCGCAAGCAATTTCAAGAAGTCTCTCGGCTAACCAATGAGATATGATATGTACCTAAAGTACACATTTTCTTCCATGATTTAAGAGGGGGTTTGCAAAGTTTTGACATGAAAATACACAGGACATCTGTTCTAATTGCCAATTTCCATCATCATCAGAATGTTTTTGAAGCTAATTTTACAACAATCATAACAATTTAAATTTACACAGCATCTTTACAGTAGTACAACAATCCCAAGGTAATTCAACAGGTTATATTAAAGCATAAAAAGATACAACAGTAAAGAAGGAAAACATTAATAGAGGTGAGTAAGTATTAAGAGATGGCATCGAAAGAGAGGAAGGTGAAGACATTTTGGTAATGAATTCAGAACACAGCTGGATGTCAATGATGAAGAAGTCAGAGGGCAATATCCATAATAAGTAAAAGACAGAGGAATAAAGATTCTTAGGAGTATTAAGAATGGAAAAGGTAGTAAGAACACAGGACCATAAAACATTAAGTGCAAATGTTGGCCATTCAGTCCGAGTCCGCTCCACCAGTAAATGATATCATGGCTGATCTGTTAACCAACAACTCCACTTTCCTGCCTTTTCACCATAACCTTCTATTTTCCTAACTATTACATTTTTGTCTATCTCAACCTTAAATATTCTCCATGAACGAGCCTCGACAGCCCTTAATGGCAAAGAATTACATAGATTCAGTGCCCTCAGAGAAGAAATTCCTCCTCACTTTTGTGTGAAATGGGTGAACCCCTAACGATAAAATTATGTCTTCTGGTCAAAGACTCTCCCGTGAGGGGGAAACAACCTCTCTGCATCCAACCTGTCAAGCATTTTAAGAATCTTATATATTTCAATACAATTATCTCCCTTCCTTCTAAGTTCCAATGTATACAGGCCCAACCTACTCGATGTGGTTGACTGTTAACTGCCCTCTGGGCAATAAATGCAGGCTAGCTAGCGGCACCCTCACCCCAAAAACGAATAAAGAAAACAAATTCTCCTCATGAAACAGTACCTCCATATACAGGTTCATCTTAATGAACCTTCTCTGGAGGTCGATATGGGAGCCGAAACTTCACAGTTTTCTAATCGTGATCTAATTATGTCTTATGTAGATTAAATAAGACTTCCTTATATTTTATATTCCATTCCCTTTGAAATAAAAGCCAATATTCCATTTGCCTCCCCTGTTATGTGAACTTGAACATCAGCTTTTTGTGGCTTATCCCAATACTTCTTTGCTGCAGCTTTCTGCAATCTATCTCCCTTTAAATAATAATCAGTTTCTCTACTCATCCTGCCAAACTGCATAACCTCATACTTTCTCACAATATATGCCGTCTACAAAGTTTTTTGCCCAATCAACTAATCCGTTTATGTCCCTCTGTAGACTCTTCGTGTTATCCTCACCACTTATGTTCCTGCCTACTTTTTTTAATGATCCAAAAACTTGGTGACAGTACATTCACTTTTCTCATCCAAAACATTTATGTGTAGTGCAAACAGTTATGGGTCCAGCATTCAGCCCTGTCACCTTCATTAATTACAGGTTGAGATCCTGAAGATGAACACTTTATCCCAACTCTGTCTTCTATTTGTTAGTCAACAGTCTATCCCATATTAATATACTTCCCAACGCCATGGGGCTTATTTGCTGCACCTTATCCAATGCCTTTTGGAAGTTCAATATATTATCTTTACTGGCCCCTATTTATCTATCCCAATTGCTGTCACCTCAAAGAACTCTAATAAATTTATCAGACATGATTTCCCCTTTATTAGGCCATGTTAGATCTGCTTAATTATATTAAATATTTCCAAATGTTTTGTTTTCACCTGCTTTAAAATGGGCTCTTACATTCCCAATGACATCTTAAGCCAACAGCTACAGAGTTAATTTTTTTTGCCCTGTTCCCTTTTTGAATAAGAGTGTTATAGCAACTGGATTGGTGACTTGGATAGCTTGGATTTCTGAGGCTTTCAAGGTCTAAGAAACTATTAATCACTTAATAGCTCATTGCAAGCAGTCCTGTATTTGGGGCCTGGGACAAGAGCATACATCAAGACTCATTAACTTGGGCCTGCTGCTCTCTAGAGACAATTGTGATTCCACTGGAACTGCCGAGCTTGGTCTGGATCAGAGCCCGGATGAGGAACAGCACTTGGCCCCATGACTGCTGTCCGTGATCCTGCCTTTGAAGGTGCAAACACCAACTAAAGACGCACTTTGATTATGTAGCTGATCAGAAGATGTCTGAGCTTGCAATTAGGAGGTGGCTCATAAAAGCTAAAGATACAAAATAAAATACCACTTAATAAATACAGAGCTTGCTTCCCATCATGAATGTACTGTAGTCCCTGCTGAAACTATGCGCTTCCAAATAGTAGAACCATTATTCAATCGGATATGCGCCTGTCCAAGCTGTGGTCACAACGAAATGCAATCACACATTTTATGGTGAACAGGCTGCTTTTGTGAACAATCCCAGATGTCCTCTTTCATAACTGAAAGGGTCAGCTAACGGCATTAGGCAAGGGGTTCCAAAATTATAATGCCTGGCAATTGAAGACTGGGATAAAATCAATGCTTTGTCGCAGATGGAATCATTATGAGGTAATGGTTGAGGCTTGATCATCTAGCCTGGCTGGAATGGTGGAACCTAAACAATCAGCCCTTTCAATAGAATATAAGTACTACCTGATTACAGACTGCTAAAGTGCGACCAGGATACATGGTGAGTAGATTTTCCCCAATGAGCAGTGTACATTCCAAACTGGAAAACAGAATGTCTATCACAATGACTCTCCTAGTAGCCTCTTCCTGAAACTATTAATCAGTTAAATATTAAACAGGTTTGTAAATACGTCAGACACACAACAATCCTAAACAAAATGTATGAAATACCCTCTTAGGTATCACTTTACAAGTGCTAAATAGTTCTAGATTACCTAGTCAAAGACAAATCAGACTAGGGTAGTATACAGCCTCTACATAACCTCCAGGAATTTTGAACTCAACTCAACAACTTAACAAAATGGAGCAAATTCTTAGGAATAGGATTTATGCACATTTGGAAAAACAAGGCCTAATTAGGGACAGTCAGCATGAGTTTGTGCAGGGGAGGTCATGACTTACTGGCTTCATTGAATTTTTTGAGTAGGTGACAAAGGTGATCAATGAAGGTAGAGCAGTGGATATTATTTACATGGATTTTAGAAAGGCTTTCAACAAGGCCCCTCATAGTAGATGCATCCGGAAGATTAAGATGCACTGAATTCATGGTGACTTGGCCGCATGGATACAGAACTGACTTGCTCATGGAAGACAAACGGTAGGGGTGGAAGGGTGTTTTTCAGTCTAGAGATCCATGATCAGTGGTTCCGCAGGGAACTGTACTGGGACCTCTGCGGTTTGTGAGATATACAAACGACTTGGATGAAAATGTAGGGCGGCACAGTGGCTCAGTGGTTAGCACTGCAGCCTCACAGCGCCAGGGACCCAGATTCGATTCCAGCCTCGGGTGGCTGTCTGTGTGGAGTTTGCACATTCTCCCCGTGTCTGCGTGGGTTTCCTCCGGGTGCTCCGGTTTCCTCCCACAGTCCAAAGATGTGCAGGCTAGGTGGATCGGCCATGCTAAATTGCCCGTAGTGTTCAGGGGTGTGGGGGTTATAGGGGGATGGGTCTGGGTGGGATGCTTCAAGTAGCGGTGTGGACTTGTTGGGGTGAAGCGTCTGTTTCCACACTGTAGGGAATCTAATCTAATCTAAATGAGTGGGTTAGTAAGTTTGCAGACAATACAAAGATTGTTGGAGTTACAGTTAGTGTAGAAGGTTGTTAAAAGATACAATTGGATATAGGTCAGTTGCAGATATGAGTGGAGAAAAGATAAATGGAGTTTAATCTGGCTAAGTGAGAGGTGCTGCATCTTGGGAGATCAAATGTTAAGAAAGAGTATAGCTAATGGCAGGACTCTGAACAGCACTGAAATACACAAGGATCTTGGGGTTCAAGTCCAACGCTCCCTGAAAGTGGCCATCCAAGTAGATAGGGTGGTAAAAAAGGTGTATGGTATATTTGCCTTTATTGGTCAGGGAATTGAGTACAAAAGTCAGGATGTCACGATGCAGCTTCGTAAGATTTTGGTTAAGTCACACTTAGAGTATTGCATTCAATTCTGGTCGCCACATTACAGGGAGGATGTGGAGGATTTGGAGAGGATGCAGAAGATCTTCACCAGAATGCTGCCTGGACTAGAAGGTATGAGCTATAAGAAGTGGCTAGAAAATCTCAGTTTGTTTTCTCTTGAGCAGCAGAGGCTGAGGACAGACTTGAAAGAAGTTTATAAAATTATGAGTTACATCAATAAGGTTGATGATCAGAATCTTTTTCCTAGAGTTGAAATGTCTCAATACTAGGGGGCATGTATTTAAGGTTACAGGGGGAATGTTCAAAGCAGATGTGAGGGGCAGGTTTTGCACACAGAGAGTGGTACGAGTCTCGAATGCACTGTGGTGGATGAGCTGGATATTACAAAGACATTTGAGGGGCTTTTAGATAAGCACATGAATATGCAAGGAGTGGAGGGATATGGACCAATGATAGGTAGAGGGATTAGTTTCATTTGGTGCCATGTTCGGCACAACATCGTGGGAGGAAGGGCCCATTCTTGTGCTGCACAGTTCTATGTTCTAACAGCCCAATCTGTGTTTTGTCAACCATAATTTAGTATTTTTATGTGTCAATGAGTTTCAGCACAACTGAATGAACAGTGCAAGTTTTGGGTTATTAAATGCTGTCTGGATTCACAATCCAGGTTCAGCTCACAGACTCAAAAATATAAAGTCCAAACTTTTGGAAGAGTTTTAGGATCCAACTAAAAACTTTACTGAACTTATTGAAGGACATAAAACAGCAAGGAAATTATGTTATTTATGATGTTATTTGCAAATATGTAATTGCTCAAACCTACATTTCGAAATCAGAAATTGCACTCATTGAGCAAAAGCGTCAGATTTTCAGAAAGCATTTTCAGTCATTTGTGGAAATTTAGTAACTTACTTGCACAGAGCAGCAAGCTAACGTGGGAATAACCCATTACAAATTTGGGTATAAGATATGAGAAGAGATTAACACAAAATATACGAGAACATTCAGTTCAGCAAATGTGGGTAGATCTGAGTTATGTTGTAGGAAAGTAGATAAATTCGTCACATTCTCTGCTTATATACTCTACTCTTCATTCCTTTCAGTTTTCCTGTAAAGCAGTTAAGACTACATGATTTCTGATGAAGGGTCTAGGCCAGAAACGTCACCTTTTCTGCTCCTAAGATGCTGCTTGGCCTGCTGTGTTCATCCAGCTTCACATCTTTGTTATCTCGGATTCTCCAGCATCTGGAGTTCCTATTATCTCCAAGACCACAATGGCAACTGCCTTATTTGACACTGTTCAGCTTTGCAAAGCATACTGGCAACAAGCTTCAAAAAACTGCTCACAGTTTGCCATCTAGCTATTTTAAATGGACATTAAATCATGGGTAGCAAGCGCATAACTGCCTCATTTGTCGTATGAGTATGTTAGAGCCAGGTGGCATGGGTTCAAGTCTCACCTGCTACAGAGGTGTGTGCAACAATATGTGAACAGGTAGATAAGTTTTTTTTAAACTAGTGGGTGAGATTTCCCTGCACTTGCATGAGTTGGAAAATTAACACAGTTAATTACCAAGTTTATGGATCAAAATTCCTCTTGGACTAGTCCCACTGAAAAATAGTCTTATTGTAATACTTAAGAACTGATCATATCTCTTAAATGTAATTGACAGTTTTGAAATTCAAGTGTACATAAAGCCTGAAGTGTACAACTTCTATCAAAAATCTTTAAGCTCAAAATGCTTAATTCCTTATAAATTCCTTCCAAATTCACATGATGCATTATAATAAAAAGTGCTGAAGATTAAAATATCAGTTTGGAAATTTCAATCACGGAGATCATTAGGCAGGGTCACTTCCTTCTTCTTGATTAAAACAAATAAAACAGATTTAAACAACCAATCATAACAGAATTTCTCCACTTAAAGCACTTTTCTTAAGTTTCGCATTACTTTTGCCTCTGAATAGAACATCTAATTCTGTTAGGGATTGCTACATTGTCAGAAACAACATTTTTCAAATGAAACTTAAACCAAAGTTCTGATTGGCTTTTCAAATTAAACATACAAGGTACTTTGATAGAGGAAAGCACTGAGCTTCCCCTGTGACAACTACCACCTCAAAAACAATTTAAATGGTCAGTCATTCATTTAATGTTTATTCCGGACAAATTGACCACTGTATTTCTCTAGATAACAGTGTACTTTAAAGTGTAGTACTTTGCGATGTATCAAGGATATCAACAGCGTTACATAAAGTTCTACAGACAATATTATGTACAGGAAATGCTAGTATTTCATCACCTCCGCCAAACATGCACATCTGTTTCCAAAGCAAAAAGCAGATCTGTCAGCAAACGCTGATGCATAGCGGACCATTTAAATTCAGGGATGCGGAACATGGTAGTTCGTGGTCCTGGACTGAACTGTCGGCGCTGCTCCTCAGTCATTGGCATCCCTCGGAAACCCAGATCAACACGCAGGTCTCTTTCTTGAAACCCACCTCCTCGTCCCTGAATGGACTGTAAATTTAAAATTATAAAATTAATTTAAATAAATCTTCATATCCTCCATAACAAGAGAATGAACTCAAAAACTTAAACTGATGTACTTTTTAAGAAAAACTAAATGCAATTCAGATTATATTAAAACAGAAATGTTGCAAAAGAGTAGGGAAGAGCAGCACCAAAGTACTGAATAATTTTAGGAAATAAGAATTTTAAGAAATTGAAACATCCAACAGAAAGTAAACTCGAGTCAAGTCAGTAAAATATTATCCATGTGTTCACAGATTTGTATATTAAAAGATTTGTAATGGTGTTGGTTAATCTCCAGAAGCAATACTCATGGCAAGTCACTGATAATACACTGTAACAATAACAACTGAGTTTTGTACAAAATGATTAAGAACATTGCTGTGTTTGGAGATCCAGGTATGTGCATGTGTGTAGCAGGATCAAACAATTCCTTCAGACTTTGCCATATTTAATTGGGAGAAATTGTTACTCATCAAAGATTGATGTTGGACAAGCAATGAGATTAATCAGAGGATAGAGAAAGACTGATTTTTTTAAGAAGTGGGAAGGTAGTGATAGCCATTATCAGCATACATGTGAAAATTGACTTGTTTTGGGCAAATATTAAGACAGTGTTACTCAAGAATACACCATCTATTTTTGATTAGTGATCACCTTGCATTCCTAAGCAATGATTGCCAGCAATAATTTGGTAACAAGTATGATAGCCCACCGAGGAAATTCCATTTCACTGATCATGAGTTCGATGGGTCTTTGCATGGTTGATGAGCCCAATCCTAGAACTACATCTCTGACCACATATTTAGCAGGTATTTCAAGGAGGTGAAAATGGTCCTTGGCCTTGAGATCTTTGGCATTCCTTTCTCCAGTTACTTTTCTGTATTTCCTCTTGCTCTTGGATTTTCTCAAAAAATCTTGTCCCTTCCTTGAGATGTTTCATCCAAGTTAGTTTCTTTTGAATGAGTGTCTCCTATGCTGTTGTATTTCTTGAGGGAAGCCTTCAAGGAGTCTTCAAAATGCTTCCTTTTTGTTTGAGTACCTTCCTTGAGCCGGGTGAAGATGTTTTGTTATGCCAGTTGGAACTCAGGCATCCTAAGCACATGGCTGGCAAAACAGAATCAATAGATGTGAAGCTGGAAAAGCACAGCAGGTCAGACAGCGGAAAGCAGGCAAGTCAATGTTTTGGGTCAAAACCCTGATGAAGGCCTGAAATGTTGATTTTCCTGCTCCTCGGATGCTGTCTGGCCTGCTGTGCTTCTCCACTTACACTTCTATTGACTGCGGCTTCCAGAAAATGCAGTCCTCACTGTCTCCAAGTTGTTGGCAAAACGGAGTTGACTTCAGATGGTCATGGTCTTGATGCTTTTGTGTTTCAGGTAGCCCCCATCTCAATCAACACTGATGACACTTAAGAGTCTTAAAGAGGCATCTATATGTAGTCCAAACGTCAGAGTCATATAAAAGAGTTGGGAGGATGACCACCTTATAAACAAGGATTTTGGAATCAGCATAGATGTCATAGTTATTGAAGTCTCTCATTGTTAGGTGTTCAAAGACAGCATTGCAGATGGGATGTGATGTTGAATCTCTACATCAATATCAGCCTTAGATGGAAGATAGCTTCCCAGCTAGAGGAAACGTTCTACCTTTGGGAGAATTTCTCTGTTGATCTTAACGAAGGGGTGGATCAAAACTTGACCTGGAATGGGTTAGTAAAGGATTTATGTCTCTTTGAAGTTGAGGCTGAGACCAATTCTTTGGTATGCTTCTGCAAAGGCATTAAGGGAAGCTTGAAGATTTTTTTCTGAGGGAGCACATCTGCAAATGAAGTTTCACAAGAGAAAGTGGGGACATTGTCATTCTGAATTTCAACCAATTGAGTTTGAAAAGTCTTCCATCCATCCTGTAGATCATGCCTACAGCACTGGGAAGCTTGTTCTTGACGGGGTGAAGAATAAAGCAATAAAGATGAAGAAAAGGATTGAGGCAATGATACATGCCTACTTGACCTCTGTCTTGAGCTCAAAGGATTCTGTCAAATTATTGTCAGTGAGGACCATTGCTCTCATCTTGTCACGAAAAAGGCAGAGGGTGCTGGTAAATTTCAATGGACTGTTGGCCTTTGAAAGGGTCTTCCATAGCATTTCCAAAATGACTGAGACAAAAATTTGGTCAGATCAATGAAAGTCATGTAGAATGGGTGGTGTTGTCTGTAGCATTTCTCTTGGTATTGCCAAGCAGTGAAACTCATACCTGCTTGGAATCACAGAAATATTTTTAAAATCTGGTTCAGGACTTTTTTTTCCCCCGGCATTAACTTAACTGCTTAGGAAACCTAAAATCTATCATAGTCCCAGTTGCCGTCATTCTTTCTAATGAAGGAGGGTCTGGCAGGAAATTGGAAATATTAAGTTCTTAAATAATGACTGGTATAAAGTTTAAGGTAAGAAATAAGTGGTTTAAAGAAGGTTAGAGGAAAAATGTTGTCACCGCAAGGGTCGTAGAAATATGGAATGTGTTGCCTGAGAGGTTTGTGGAAGCTGGTACTCTTGCAACTTTTAAGCAGCATTTGGTTGAGCACTTCAAATGTCAGGGCATAGCAGGCTATGGGCCATTGCAGCTAACTGGGACTAGTGTAGTTTGGTGTTTTTTTATCTGCATAAACATGGAGGGTCAAAGGGCTGTTTCTATGCTGAAAGACTCTATGACTCTATAATAGGTTTTCTATCAAACAGTTGGGTGGCAGGTAGCTCCCCTTTGTTACCTCAACAAATGCTTCCATTATCTGACTATGCTGCAACCTGATCTTTAGTCAGAAGTGCAAATTACAAAATAGATGACAATGGTGATTTAAAATAATTCATTGTTTGCTTCCCATTGATGCTTTAGGTGCATATCAGCACGTCATGGTTGGCTTTAGCAAAACCAACTTTACTGTCCAGTTTCACCAATCAGCTACAAAAAAAGTTGCAATTAGAATAGAACCAGATGGATCACGCAGCCTAAGGAATGAATTCTACACACCATAGCCAAACAGTCCAAGTTGACCATGGAATGTCCTTCTCATTAAGTTGTGGGGGCATGGTCCTACAAGTAATGAAATAACAACATGGCAGTCATGGGGAGGGAACTTCAAAGTCCATTACCAAGAATAGTTCAATAACATTGCTGCTGAACAAGTTGGCTGAGTCCAGAGGTCAAAGTTGCAAAACTTGGCTTGGCGTAAGTAGCAAGAACAAACGCGTGGGAAAATTCACAAACTTCTTGTCATTCTGCTTTTTACAGATGCAACTGACAATGACAAAACTATTAGGAGTGACCATTTGAAAGACCTTGCAGAAATGAAGACCAATCACCACAAAGAAGCTAACCACCATCGTGTGTGTGGCACTAACTTTGTGCTAAATGGGTAAGAGTCAGATCAAATCTAGCAGGTTAAAACTGGGCCATCTTCAGAGATACAATGTATTTCAATATAGTCTATAAACTCTTGGCTTGCACATGCCTCAACCCAGCATAACATTGTTAGCAAGCTGGGGTCCAACAACAAATGAACAGCATGTATCAAGCATTTCTGAAAATGGAAGCAAAAGTGGTGAAGAAATTCAGGATGCCTGGTAAAATCTGTGGAAAAAGAAACAGTTAACATTTCAAGGTCAAATGGTTTACATGTTGTTGACAAAAGGACAGTAGTAGCAGATGGAACTGGTGGTGAGAGGAGGGATATATTACTATCATTAGAAATATTTTTGTCTTTTGCTCTGGGTACTCTAGTCATCTTTTTGCTTGCTCCTCCTCCCCTTTTGTCAACAGCATTAAAAAAAACATTTTTGAGTCCCTTTCAGTTCCAAAGAAGAGTTGTAATGGATTCAAAACTTTATCTCTGTTTCCACAGATGCTACCAAACCTGCTGAGTTTTCTGGCACTTCCATCATTTTTCAGATCTACAGCATGTGCAGTATCTTGCTTTAATACCTGAAACGGAGGTGCTCATCTGACGAAACTAGACACAAGACAACAATTCGGCTAAATAGACACAACGTGATGTATAGGCAAGAGACAGCAAGAACTGTAGGTGCTGGAGTCAGAGTCAATGTAGGGTCCTGATGAAAGATCCCAACCTGAAACATCAACTTTCCTGCTCCCCTGATGCTGCCAGACCTGCTGTGTTTCTCCAGCTCCACATGATATAGGCAGAGACATCAAGCCCACAATTAACAGTCACATCAAGGCCTCCGAATTCCTGTCATATCTAATTGTCAATGGCAGTGGATCATTATGCAGTTAACAGGAGGAGAATGTGGTTCAAAAAATACTCCTAAACACATTAATGGAGAAACTCAAAATATCAATGCTAAAGCATTCCTAACCTTTGTCAACTGGAAATGTCGAGTGGATTTTCTACCTCAATCTCCTCAGGTCCCACTATCATAGATCCTACTCCAAAGTCATTTGTATTTGCTCCATATGATAACAAGCAAGGCTTTAATGTCGGAGAAACATATGGGAATGAGCATCTACAACCTCCCTGTCGAGCTTCAATATAGGCATTTCGCTGTTCAAAACACTCCAATAAAACTGCAAAACTGGCATTTCCCATTAGTGTTGAAACTGTGCAGGTACACCCTATCTAGAGTAAATAGAAGCATCCTATATCATTAATAGCAATCCATCTTCCCAGTCACAATCATCTGTAAAGGAATGCAAACTATTGCTGAAACTGCTGCTGTGGTACTTACTCCCCATTAACCTGATCAATAATGCTCATTTTGGAACACTTGTGACCAGATCACATTACAATCTTGGTTAAAACCTGGGCCCTCTTTCTATGCTTGTACCTACAACTTGCAGAAGATCTGCAGTAAATGATATTCATACTTGTCTGTCTGTCATCTCAAAGAACTGGTTTAGCTCACTTACAACTGTGCTGTGATGTCAATCATTCTAGATACTTATGTCAAACCATCTTTCTGCTGTCTTCTAGCATAGATCTCCGTGGACCTTCAACTCTGATCAAATGGTTCATTTTCCTTCTGGATGTCACTTTACACAAGCTTTTTGCTTTGATCATAACATTCAATTTTCGAAGGTCCCTTTTTACTTCCAAAGATCTTTATTTATTTTCTGGGTTTCTGAAATAAATGGGAAAGCATTATGGGTCAAGAATATCTTCCTTTACTATATCCCCTAAATTGACTTTGGAGTAGGATCTATGATGGTGGGACCTGAGGAGATTGAGGTAGAAAATCCACTTGACATTTCCAGTTGATGAAGGTTATGAATGCTTCAGCCTTGTTTATGCATTGATATGTTGGGTTTCTCCATTGATGTGTTTAGGAGTATTTTTTGAACCACATTCTCCTCCTGTTAACTATAGACCTCTCATCTCCACAAAACATGGACAAAGACTGTTGATAACAAAGCAGTATTTGATCAAAATTGATGTCAGTGGGAATCAGGAGAAAATTCTCCACCAGCTGGAATCATAACATAAAGGATGTTGGTTACATCATTGGAGACTAATCATTTCAGTATAGGATATCACTGTCAAAGTTTCACAGGAGCGTGTCCCAACCATCACCAGTTCCATCATTAACTTGGACAATGGTATAAAAAGTCATGTAAAACAAAAATTCTGATCACACAAAGTTAAGTGGCACTGCAAACAGTGTAGAAGATAGCATAAAATCACAAAGAGATATCAATAGAGCAGGTGAATGGGCAAAACTGTGGTAGATGGAATTCAAAAAAGCAAGTATGAAGTTATCCATTTTAGACCAAAAAAGGATAGATCAGGGTATTTTCTCGATGCTATAAGGTAAATGCAATGCATGTTCAAAGATACGCAAAGATTCAGGAGAATAGATCTTAAAGTGTCTTCAATAGGTATAGAAAATTGTAGCTAATGGAATCCTGGTTTTTATATCTAGAGGATTCAAATACAAAGATGCGGAAGTTATGCTGTAGTTATACAAACCCTGCTAAGACCCCTCTTGGAGTACTGACTTGGGCACCACACTTTACGAATGATGTATTGGCCTGAACATAGGTTTAAAAGAATATACCTGAATTTCAGGGACGTTATGAAGAGAGATCATACACATCAGGCCTTTTTGTCTCCCTCAAATTTGGAAGGTTAAGGAGTGATCTGATCAAAGACTTCAAGATATGAACAGAAAAATCCAAGGGAGATAAAGATGAACTATATTCAATGGTTGGGGATTTGCAAAAAAAAATCTAAAACTTACAGCCAGGCAGTTCAGGACAGATGTTAGGAAACATTTCTACACAGAAAGGGTGGTAGTGGTTTGGAACTTCCGTCCACAAATGGCAGCTGATGCTAAAACAGTTGTTAATCTCAAGTCTGACGTAGACTGAGATAGGATGGCAAATTTCCTTCTCTTTTATTCAAAAATTTTTGTTTTTATTATAAAATTTTTATTTAAAAAAAAGACAGTTTCGTTGCACCACTACTGAGAATAGCTTCATAGTTCCAGATCACTATTAGTTGCATTTAATTTCCACCAGATGTCATGGTGGATCTCATGACCCACGAGAATTTGCCTGGGTCTCTTGACTATTAAGCCAGAGACACATCTATTGCACTGCTGGCTCCAACTATGACTGTATGGTGCTCAGTTCCATTCAGTTCATGTATAAACCATTTCATGTTTATACGCCAGTGTCTGAGTATATGCTAAGGGCTTATGAAGGACTCGGTATGAAGTAAACTAAAAACGCACATAAGCTGAAGTGATGTACAATGGGACAGGTAATGGGACTTCCTGTAAGATGGCAACAGAGTAGGCCACTCCAGCCAAGCTCCTACATTCTGCCCGTTCTTTTTCTTTTTTCCCTCTCCCTCTCTCATCTGTTCTCTCAGCCTTGGATACCCAGTCCCAGACTGCAAAGCACAGTTAGCAATCAGCAGAGATGCCAATGGCCATTGCGGCGACGCTGGAGACCACAACAGGGATGCTGGCGGCCCAGTGCAGAGCAGGGATAGTGACCCAATGTGGAAGCGTGCCAGCTGCGGCCCAGCATGGAGCATGGCAGCAGCCAGCCGCCAGACCATGTGGAGGCCCCTTCCATTGGTCTGCTGCAGACAGCCTTTGTAGAGAGACTGTGATGTTTGTCTTTGTAACTTTGATTTTTTCTGACCTACGGTCATACTGTGTATAGTTGTAACTTTTTTTCTTCATTTCTCTATTCTATAACTAAAGATTATACCTAGGTACCTTTACTGTCTATGATGGCAATATAAATTGCACCTTACAAACTTTTTACTGTACTCATGTGAGTACATGTGACAAAAAAGCTGATTGAGTCCAGTCCAATTCAATTCAGGTGTCCACCCTAACACTTGGATATCTTTGCTGTAATCATTGCTTCGAAGAGTCTGAGCAATTGGTTAATGTAGAGCCAACAACTAGGCCCTAGAAATAAAGTAAATTAATAGATGCTTGAAGACTAGCATAAAACTCCAACTTTTCTAATATCATGGTCAACTCAAGGAGGCAAAGAACAAAGGAGAACACTTCTGTTAACCATCAGAAAAGTGACTGTTCCTTCCAGCTGCAAACATCAGCTGTATTTGCTTTTCTACCCATGGGATCACTCATCTGTCATGTCTGTATACTTTTTCTGTCTATTTAGCTTATGCATATTTAAACGTAGATTGATCACCACCTTAAAAGCTTATGATTTCTCAACTCTTATGTTAGGTAATCTATGACTCATGAAATTTATAACTTAGAGGCTTCAAATTAGAGGAGACAAGTCATTTATGTACTTTTGGCATCTGCAATTCAAATGCTAAATGTTTTGTTCTGCAATTTTTCTCAGTTTTAATTTTGGATGTCATGAAACTGTTAACCTCATACTAGGCCCAGCTCTCTGCTTGACTAAAGATGGACAACAGCATTACTGAAGAACATAAAGAAGTATAAATGAAGAACAGATGTAAACAGAAGTACAGTTCACTCACATTTCTAACAAATGAAAAGTATGCATTTCTGACTTGTGCAGTTGTTGCAAATGCAAAATGCAATTAACAAGATGAGCAAAGCATATTATCTTTTTAAATCTTACCTGAGTTGTGGTGGTAGTTTGAATCTTTTTAACTTCTTTCCCTGGTTCTTTGCCATCATCGGATCTGTCAGTATCAGAAACTGTGCTAGCAGCATCCAAATTACCTGTAGTCTTTTTTGAAGATAGTTCTGAATCAATGGTTGTGCCAATCATTTCAGTATATTCCATTGCTTTTGCAACAATTCCTTCTGATTCAGACAGGATACTCATTTCTTCCAAATTTGTCGCAATTTTGAAATCCTTATCCTCAATTATAGACTTTGGACTTGTAATATCTGAATTACTGGTCATATGAGCTAACAGCCCCAGGTCATCGCTGGCACTAGAATGTATTTGGTTCTCTGGCACATTCGTACTTGAAAGATTGTCAGCAGCTGGCAAATCAGCCAGTAGTTTTTCCTGATGGTTTGCTGCTTTGTCAAAGAGAAATGATGCACTATTAATAGGTTCATTATCTTTTTCATCTACCAGAGATATTAAGGGACCACTGTCTCTCTGTTCCCTCTGTTGAGAAATGGAGGTGCTATTAATATTGTTCTGTAGTTTCTCCACAGCAGAAGTATAAACCTTGTCCAAAAGAGATTCTACCTCCACCAGGTTACAATTTTCTGCAACCAGTGTCTCAGGTGAGAGATCTAGGTCATCAAGTTTTACTTCAGTGGCATCGACCTTCTCTGCTTTGATATCCACCAAGAGATCGTGAACCTCCACGTGTACTCCTGCTGTTGGCCTGTCTGAAATGTCTGCACCACTACTGGATACCCTTGCTTCAACTAGGAGATTTCTAGAATCCGTGTTGACAGGGTAGTCAGTTTCACTCTCTGGGCTCTGAGTCTGGGAACCATCTTCAATTTCTCTGACTTCAATGCCTCCTTTGGATCCTATTGCTTGAGAGGAAAGGCCAGAAATTGTGCTGACACTACCCTTTTTCCCTTTTTTGATATTTTCCTCTTCTTGCCTTTGATACTCTTCATACATCTTGGCTAGGTATTCTTTATGAGCTTCATAGGTGACCTTCACAAACAGTAATGTTAGTTGTAATCAATCAACAGCAGTTATCGATATTTCAAAGTCCAAATCATTCAAATGGATGTTTTAAAACAAATATTATGGCTCTGCAATAGTACAATTAAATTTGAATTAAAAGTATTGTGGGTCTTTCAGCTACAGCAGGCACCAGTTAAATCATCTTATTCACATTAAAAACATACCAATTAGAGTTAAAGAAAAATGACTAAAGTCTTGAAATATGTCTATATGTAACACCATTAGAAATAATGGACCGGATTTTCCAATGAATGGCAATCTCACTTTTTTTTTAATTAAAGAAGGGAGCTCAGCATTTCTGACAGGCAATTCTGTTTAGGACTCCCTGAGAAATACGAAGCCCTACTTCTACTCTGACAGCTCATTCATAGTGCAGAACTGTCAGAGAAAGATAAATCATGCCCCATTTTCACAGCAGTCAACTGCTATATTCTGAAACTTTAAGTCCTGACAGGAATTTTGACAGTGTCTGTCGACCATAATTAAACACGGTATATGTTAGATGTAAGGTGCCGAGAGGATAGGGTGCCAGATGGGTAGAAGAGGCAGACTGCGAGCCACATAGGTGCCTGTTGGTTATAGTGCCAGATAAAGAGGATGCTAGATGAGGAGAGTGCTTCCTGGGGAGGAAAAATGGTGCCAGGGCAGGACGGCAGATGTGTAGGAGTTTGGATACAAGCTGAGTAGGGGATATGGTGAAAGGTTGTTAGGCTGGTGACAGAGGTTGTAACCTGAGGGGCACCACTCAGCATCAAACATGGATGACCAGGACACTCCCTCACTTTTACCATCTGCCAAAGTATTTACCAATTGATGTTTAACTTGTTTAGCTGGGTTCTGAATACACCTCCCTTGGCCATCAAATCCCCAAATGGGACTCAAACCCAGAGCTTCCTGCTAAGAGGTAGGGATGCTATCAACTGTACCACAAGCCTTCCCCCTTAGTTAGTCAGCATAGCAGCAATTGTATTCTTCTATCATCAGCACCAAGAGATCCTGTACTTGTGGGAAAAAAAATTGAAATGATAGAGACTTTTCTGAAAGCGAGATGTATTATTGAAAATCAAGTCCTGATCAACAACTGATTAATTGCAAAGCTGAACATCTTCATGCTCATGGAACAGTAATAAAGGTTATA
The DNA here is from genome assembly GCF_030684315.1 of Stegostoma tigrinum. Taxonomy (NCBI): domain Eukaryota; kingdom Metazoa; phylum Chordata; class Chondrichthyes; order Orectolobiformes; family Stegostomatidae; genus Stegostoma; species Stegostoma tigrinum. Next base: position 83,784,843 of record NC_081359.1, on the reverse strand, counting down.
AAAGGCTGAAAGGTTTACTCCTGCTCCTAGTTTCTTTCTTAGGAGAAGTAGATTAACTCGAATCATAACACTCCATTTGGAATTTGCAATTCTTTTTTCCAAATGGTCAAAATCTTCCATTCTTTATTCTTAAATCACCTACTTTAAATGTTTAGTAATTTCTGGAAAATAATCTAACAAAGTAGTGCTTCTGTTAAGATTTTGTTTAATGAATGATAATGGTTTGATAACAACTATGACAAAACAACCAGTACATCTGGTGCATGGAACTGATATGTTAAGTTAAGAGGGATCTAAAGCAAGCCATAATTATATTGATATAGCATGATATTCTATCAGCATTCGATGGTTAATATCTCCTCAGAGATCAAAATGGAGGGCATGAGAGGGATTGATGTTTACATTGCAAATTAATACGAGACATAATACTTTATTCTGGTTCACAAGTCTTCCTGAGTGCATTGCAAGAAATAAAAACTTGCCATGTATAAAGCAGTGCCAACTCTTAGATATCAGGCTATAATTACTACTGCACGAAGAGACAGGTCAGTCACTAAGTATAACCCCAATGACAGGGAAACTAATGGAAACAATTCTGACAGGAAGAATTAACCTGCACTTGAAGAGGTGGAGATTAATCAAGAACTGCCACCATGGCTTTTTTAAGAGAATGTCATGTCTGACCAATTTGACTGATGAGGTGGAGATAACAAGAACTGCTGGTGCTGGAGTCAGAGATAACGCAGTGTAGACCTGGAGGAAAACAGCAAGCCACAGAGCATCAGAAGAGTAGGAAAGTCGACTTTTTGGGTTTATAATCTTCACAGGACTTAGGAGGGGGAAGGTAACTCGTAAGTAAAGAGGCGGAGGACGGGGCTGGGGGAAGGTAGGTGGGACGGTGATAGGTGGATGTGGTAGGGGTAATGGAGATTGGTCAGAGGGAAGGGTGGGGAAGATAGGTGACAGAGAAAATGGACAGGTAGTGTCAGGTCAAGGAGGCAGGGAAGAGAAAGAGGTTGGACATGGGATAAGGCTAGGGGTGGGGAGATTTTGAAACTGGTGAACTCTATGTTGAGGTTATCGGGCTGTATATTCCCAAGGTGGAATATGAGGTGTTGTTCTTCCAGTTTATACATTGTGACACAGGAGGAGGCCCAGGATTGACATGTCACCATGGGGGTGGGAAGGGGAGGTAAAATGGTCACCAGGCAGAAGGTGCTGTTGATTATAGTGTACAGAGCACAGATGCTCCATGATAACAAAGTGTGGAGCTGGATGAACACAGCAGGCCAAGCAGCATCTCAGGAGCACAAAAGCTGATGTTTCGGGCCTAGACCCTTCATCAGAGGTCTAGGCCCGAAACGTCAGCTTTTGTGCTCCTGAGATGCTGCTTGGCCTGCTGTGTTCATCCAGCTCCACACTTTGTTATCTTGGATTCTCCAGCATCTGCAGTTCCCATTATCACAGATGCTCCATGAATGGGTCACAGAGTCTGCGCTTGTTTGGGGCCTTGGACAGAGGTAACAGGGGAGATGTAGCAGGGAAAGGTGCCAGGTGTGGTGGGGTTGGTGGGGGATTGTGGAGTGGACGAGGGAGTCACGGAGAGAACAGTCTCTACAAAGTGAAATATCTCTTTGGTGGTGAGGTCAGATGGTAGGTGGTGGACATGGCAGAGAATGAAATGCTAGATGCAAAAGTTATTGGGTGCTATGTGAGAACTAGGGGGCTCTGTCCTTATTTTTGTTTGGGGAAAGAGGGATTGAGGGCAGAAGAAGTGCAAGCAATGCAAGAGATGTGGTTGAGGGCATTCTGAATCACCAGAGTGGGGATATTGCAGTCCTTGAAATAGGGGAATTATAGGATTTAATTAGGATTTACAGCCCCATGTGCAAGCAGATTGGTTTAGAATGGCATCATGGTGGTGCAGACATGGTGGGCCTGTTCCTGTGCTGTACTGTTCCATGTTTTTTTCTCTACACTCGAGACACAACTACATCCAGTGGGGTTAGGCAGGGATCAGTGTTGGAGCCTTGTGTTATAATAGAAATGATTCAGACTTAAACACAGCCAGTTAGTCAGTGAGTGTGTGGAAGATGTGAAAATTGGTTAGGTGTTGAATAGTGAAGACAGCCCTAGATTATAGAAGAATGTAGATGGGCTGGTCAATGGCAAATGGACCAAGAAGGCAACAGAATACATGACAAACATAGGACCCTGGGGAACACCGAGGATCAGAGAGACCTTGGTGTGCAAATACACCACTCCCTTAATTTAGCAGGACACGTAGATTAAGTGTTTAAGAAGGCACGTGGGACACATTCCTCTACTGGCCAAAGCATAAAGTTTAAGAGCAGGGAGATTATACTGGAACAATACAAAACATTAAGTTAAGCCAACTGCTAGAGTACGGTTCTAGAATCTTGATTTAAGAATGACTGCACTGGACAGTGTGTGGAGGTGACTACCAGGTTTGACTTGGGTTAGAGATGTTTAGTTAAGAAGAGCGATTGGAGAGAGCAGGATTGTTTTATTTGAAGCAGAGGAGAATGAATGGGGGGAGCATAATCGAAATGGATTAAATTATGAGGGGCCTAGATAGAGCAGGGAAGAATTTTTTTCTCTTTGGCAGAGGGATCAATGACCAGGGTACAGATTTAAGGTAAAGAACAGAAGGTTTGGAAAGAAATTTGGGAAAAATCTTCTCACGCAGAGGATAGTAGGAATCTGGAACTCACTGCTTGACTAGGTGATAGAGTCAGAAACTCTAACAGCATTTAAGAACTATTTACCTGGGATGCCAAGACATACAAGGCTATGGGCCAAGTGCAGGAAAATGGGATTAGAACAGCCACAACACAGTGCCACAATGGTGCCACCCGAAGGTTGCAAGAACAATAACTCATATTCCGCTTGGGAACCCTGCAGCCCAATGGTATCAATGTGGACTTCACAAGCTTCAAAATCTCCCCTTCCCCCATTGCATCCCAAAACCAGCCCAGTTCTTCCTCTCCCCCCACTGCACCACAAAACCAACCGTGACCACCTCTACACCCAGAACATTCAGACCCTTCAGAAGCGTTTCTCCCTGCGAGTCCTGAAACAGACACTCGCAGCCATGCGCCGGCATCTCCAGGCACTACAATCCAGCCTGCCCCCGCTCAGAGCCTCCCTCTCCCAGACCTGCAAAGGACCTCTCCTGTTTTTTATCCTCTGCAGGATCCACAGCATGAACACCCAGTTCGACACAGCTTTACTGGACACCAAAAGTCGTAAGTACAACAAACCCACTGGCTTCTGCCACCATTGACCATGAGGACACGGCTGGTGACCCCACTGATGACGTCACATCCGCCACGGCCGGGCACACCACTTACGGGACCGCGAACGCAACCGCTGCTGCAGTCACCACCTCCACTTCCAGAACCAACACCACACACATCACCCTCACCGCTGCTGCTGCCGCCCACTCCGCTCCGCCCACAGCTGATGCCTACAGAACCCCGCCCACAGCCGACGACCTCATCGCTCCGCCCACAACCTCCACAGCCAGCAATCCCAGAGAAGACAGCCACACTGAGCCCTGCCGCAACTTCACCATTCCCCCAGACCTCCCACTGACTGAGGACGAACAGTCAGTCCTAAGCAAGGGGCTCACGTTTGTCCTTCTCCACCCACACATCAACGAATACCAGTCATGTTTGGACATCGAGCAGTTCTTCCGCTGCCTTCGCCTCCACGCTTACTTCTTTAACTGGGAGCCTAACCCTCCCTCAACTGACCCCTTCACCCACCTCCAACACAAGTCCTCTTGCTGGACACCACCCCCAGGCTGCCTACCCTCCCTCGACCCCTTCATCTCCAACTGCCGTCGAGACATCAACCGCCTCAACCTCTCCACCCCTCTCACCCACTCCAATCTCTCCCCCGCAGAACAGGCAGCCCTCCGCTCCAACCCCAACCTCACCATCAAACCCGCAGACAAGGGAGGCGCAATGGTAGTATAGTGCACTGACCTCTACATCGCCGAGGCCAAACGCCAACTCTCCGACGCCTCCTCCTACTGCCCCCTTGATCATGACCCCACCCCCAAGCACCAAACCATCATCTCCAACACCATTCATGACCTCATCACCTCAGGGGACATCCCACCCACAGCCTCCAACCTCACTGTTCCCCAACCCCGCACGGCCCATTTCTATCTCCTTCCCAAAATCCACAAACCTGCCTGCCCTGGTCGACCCATTGTTTCAGCCTGTTCCTGCCCCACCGAACTCATCTCCACTTGGCTGGACTCCATTTTCTCCCCTTTGGTCCAGGAACTCCCTACCTACGTCCGTGACACCACCCACGCCCTCCACCTCCTCCAGAAATTCCAATTCCCTGGCCCCCAACACCTCATTTTCACCATGGACGTCCAGTCCCTCTGCACCTGTATTCCGCATGCAGATGGCCTCAAGGCCCTCCGCTTCTTCCTGTCCCGCAGGCCTGACCAATCCCCCTCCACCGACACCCTTACCCGCCACCCGATTTCGTCCTCACCCTCAACAACTTCTCTTTCGATTCCTCCCACTTCCTACAGACAAATGGGGTGGCCATGGGTACCCGCATGGGCCCAAGCTATGCCTGCCTCTTTGTAGGTTACTTGGAACAGTCCGCACCTACACTGGCCCCAAACCCCACCTCTTCCTCCGTTACACTGATGACTGTATCGGCGCCACCACTTTCTCCCCAGAGGAGCTCGAACAGTTCATCCACTTCACCAACACCTTCCACCCAAACCTCAAGTTCACCTGGGCCATCTCCAACACATCCCTCACCTTCCTGGACCTCTCAGTCTCCATCTCAGGCAACCAGCTTGTAACTGATGTCCATTTCAAGCCCATCGACTCCCACAGCTACCTAGAATACACCTCCTCCCACCCACCCTCCTGCAAAAATTCCATCCCCTATTCCCAATTCCTCCGCCTCCGCCACATCTGCTCCCAGGATGAGGCATTCCACTCCTGCACATCACACATGTCCATGTTCTTCCAGGACTGCAACTTTCCCCCCGCAGTGGTCAAAAACGCCCTTGACCACGTCTCCCGCTTTTCCCGCAACATAACCCTCACACACCGCCCCCGCCACAACCGCCCGAAGAGGATCCCCCTCGTTCTCACATGCCACCCGACCAACCTCCGGATACAACACTTCATCCTCCGACACTTCCACCATCTACAATCCGACACCCAAGACATTTTCCATCCCCACCCTTATCTGCCTTCCAGAGAGACCACTCTCTCCGCGACTCCCTTGTTCACTCCACACTCCCCTCCAACCCTACCACACCCAGCACCTTCCCCTGCAACCGCAGGAAGTGTTACACTTGCCCCCACACCTCCTCCCTCATCCCCATCCCAGGCCTCAAGATGGCCTTCCATATTAAGCAGATGTTCACCTGCACATCTGCCAATGTGGTATACTGTATCCATTGTACCCGGTGTGGCTTCCTCTACATTGGGGAAACCAAGCGGAGGCTTGGGGGCCGCTTTGCAGAACACCTCCATTCGATTCGCAATAAACAACTGCACCTCCCAGGCGCAAACCATTTTAACTCCCCCTCCCATTCCTCAGACGATGTCATCATGGGCCTCCTGCAGTGCCACAATGATGCCTCCCGAAGGTTGCAAGAACAGCAACTCATATTCCGCTCGGGAACCCTGTAGCCCAATGGTATCAATGTGGACTTCACAAGCTTCAAAATCTCCCCTTCCCCCACTGCATCCCAAAACCAGCCCAGTTCTTCTCCTACCCCCACTGCACCACAAAACCAGCCCAGCTCGTCCCCTCCCCCCACTGCATCCCAAAACCAGCTCAGCCTGTCTCCACTTCCCTAACCTGTTTTTCCTCTCACCCATCCCTTCCTCCCACCTCAAACCGCACCTCCATTTCCTACCTACCACCTCATCTCTCCTCCTTGACCTGTCCATCTTCCCTGGACTGACCTATCCCCTCCCTGCCTCCCCACCTGTACTCTCCTCTCCACCTATCTTCTTTTCTCTCCATCTTCGGTCCGCCTCCCCCTCTCTCCCCATTAATTCCAGAACCCTCTCCCCATCCCCCTCTCTGATGAAGGGTCTAGGCCCGAAACGTCAGTTTTTGTGCTCCTGAGATGCTGCTTGGCCTGCTATGTTCATCCAGCTTCACACTTTGTTACCTTAGAACAGCCTGTGTGCCTGTTTTTGATTGGCAGAAACTCAATGTAGTCAAAGGCCTTTTTTCTGTACTGAATACCTCTTTGACTCTGATTCAGACATAATGATGAGACACATAGCATAATACAATCAAAGATGGAATTGTAACGGGGGTAGCTAGACAGTCTCAGCCAAAAATACAAAGGTAGTTTAATTTAAATTATTTTAAGTTAGAATTTTAAAACAAATTAGTACAGAAAATGATTAACAAACAAAATATTGTCCAAATAATAAAGCTAATTTCCATTTCAACCAAAATGTAGAATGTTTTAATAGGCAACGAAATCTGGAAGTAACCCAGGTGACAGACAGCTGAATTGCAATTTTTCTAATTTACCAGAAGAGGGTGACAATGAACTGCACATCACATTACACATTACATATTTTCAGTCTTCTTCAATCCATAAATGTTTATTGCTACATAGTCAGCTGAACCATATTAAAACAATTTTGAAAATAAGTTACTGCTCTTATGCTGCAATGAAAGTCATGATCCATTATTCCATTGTCACTACTATAGTAAAAAGCTGCTACCGCCTTACTAAATTATAATGCTGTGCTCTCTCATTTAGAGAGAGATGACTTATGGTGGTTTAACTTGAGAGTCAGTATGCCACAGGCAAGGGAAGAGATTGAGAAGGGCAATCCTTCTTGGTAACCTCAGCAGGAATTGAACTCACGCTGCTGAAGTATGCTTGCAAACCAGTCGTCCAGCCGACTGAGATGGCCCACCCTCAACTTTTATTTCTGTAGTACAAAGAATAAGGTTCTTTGTTATACTAGCAATGCACTTTACAGCAGAATTTGAACATGTGCTTTTGTAGTTAACTCCTGCTAATATAATGAAGTTACAATTATTAACAAATCCTACCTTAGAATGTGCTATTGACAGAGTATCTACCCAAACACGCCAGCCTCCCCATTCGTACTTAATTGCATGATACAGAAGAATACGGAAAATGTTGTAGACCATCTCTGTTATTTTCTGTTCATCTGTGCATTTAGGATTTATATATCCAAGCGAGAACATCCAGTCTTGCCAGACTGAACACTGCAAAAGACACCTGAAAAGAATACATCATAGTAGAAATACGCACATATAAAACAGATCCTAATCAATGTAATATATTTGTTTCATCAGCATCATTTGTGTTTCTCACTGCAAGATAAATTTTGTATGAAAGAAACATGCTGACTGGCTAGCAAGTGACTCTGATTGGTACAGGCCTTGCTATAGAGAATACACTTGTTAATGATAATTGGCAGGTTTTGTTCAAATTTAAAAACAAGGCAGATTGAGTCAGACTGGTCAAGAAATGGCCCTGAGAAATGAACCAGCGTGTATCGACCACCTATTTTGTTAAGTTGAAACTGTTCTGTACATGTTTTTCTACCTGCAAAGGAAGAGGCTCGGTCTATTTATTAATAAATGCAGCTTTCTGTCCTAGCAAATGCGCCATAATGCAAATGTGATAATCTTGAATTGGTTATCAGTGTAATTCTTTGCAAACTCAGGATTATCAAGAATTTGCTTGCATAATGTTCAACTCGGGTGTGATTCCACAACTTGGACAGCTTTTGCTGAATTATCGTGAATTCTACAGGAAAGTTAAATGAGTTGAGCTCCAATTAAGGGATTAGAAATAATCCACCTAAAGGAAGGCTTTGAAAACTCCATGTCCTCTTGTATAGAAAATCGGGGCCTACAATTGAGGTATTAAGCATAATGTGGTTCATCAACATAGAGGAACATTGAGTGACTTGGCTTGCTGAAGATAGAAGAATAAGGCAATTTTCGGTTGGGAGAAGTCCGGTGCATGACTAAACTAAGCATGCATGCAGTCATACAGCACGGAGACAGACCCTTCTGTTCAAGCAGTCCATGCCAAATATAATCCCAAACTAAACTACTCCCAACCCCCTACTCCTGGCCCAAATCCCTCCAAATCATTCCTACTCATGTACCAATCTAAATGTCTTTTGAATGCTGTAATTGTACCTGCATTCACCACTGCCTCAGGAGATTCATTCCAGACACAAACCACCTTCTGTGTAAAAAAATTTGCCTCTCACCTTAAAATTGTGTCCCCTTGTCTTGAAATCTCCCATCGTCGGAAAAAGATATCTACCGTTAACTCTATCTATTCCTCTCATCATTTTATAAACTTCTATCAGGTTGCTTCTCAACCTCCACTGAAAAAATGTCCCAGCCTATCCAGCCTTTCTTTATAACTCAAACCTTCCATTTCCAGCAAGATCCTGGTAAATCTCTTCTGAACCCTCTCTAGCTTAATAACATCTTTCTTATAAGTAGGCAAGCAGAACTGGACACAATATTGCAGAAGAGGCCTTACCAATATCCTGTATAACCTCAAACATGACTTCCCAGCTCCATTTACTCAAAGGACTCAGAAATGATACCATGGAAGAATTACTTCATGTTTTAACTTAAAATGAAATAACATAACCAAAATGTCCCATGTTCACCAGAATCTACATTTCTCAGATCTTATTAATTTTAGGAGTTAATTTTCAAAGTTTCATTCTTTTTATGCACTAGATACACATAGAAATAAATCTAAGGTATGATGCATTTAATACAACAGCTTTTGAACTTAACATGACCTAATGGTTCTAAGTCAAAAAAGACAATTGCAGAATCAAGCAAGGAAAGAAATCATAAACATGAGAGAAATTTAAAAATGTAATTCAATATAAATGGAGAACCGTAAATAAGGAAAGAAACACAGAATTAATACAAATTTCATTCCAACATGAGGCCCTTCATTGGACAGGCTAAACAAAATGGACCTGCTAAGCAGTGATAGTAGGAACTGCAGATGCTGGAGAATCTGAGATAACAAAATGTAGAGCTGGATGAACACAGCAGGCCAAGCAGCATCAGAAGAGCAGGAAGGCTGACGTTTCGGGCCTAAACTGTCTTCAGAAAATGCGTCTTTTCTGAAGGGTCTAGGCCCAAAACGTCAGCCTTCCTGCTCCTCTGATGCTGCTTGGCCTACTGTGTTCATCCAGCTCTACATTTTGTTATCTCAGGATCTGCTAAGCAGGCATGTTAGGGATTAAAACACGAACAATATATGTAGAAATATAAAGGCAAGCAGAAATCAATCCCTGTGTCACCATACCTTCTGTTTTCCCGACTGTTGCTGAATAATTTTATCATATCTGATAAAAACAGACGTCTAACTTCCATCAGCTCACTGCTTGGTGTAGAATTTTTCAACAAAGTGGCAACTACCTTGAGAATCACTGTAAAAAATACAGAGTAAGTTAGACATGAAATTACATACAAAAATAATTGAGCTGTCAGTGATTTTCGCATAGCATGAATGAGGGAGGCAATGGGTGGAGCTTCATCACATCTGAAAGACTCAGCGTGCATCCTGTACTATTTGAGACCAGATATTCTTTAACTTGGTTTTGTGAGATGCCACAGTTGAACAGGCACTCTTTAGACAGATCAGCGTTTGGGGCGATGCAACAGCTCGAGGGACAACTACTACTTAAAGCCAGCCAACAACACTGTGGAAGAAGTATATTTATCAACAATAAAAAGAGCAATATTTCAGAGGCACAAGAAGCACAACTTCACCAGGAAGCCCAATCATTCATAATGAAGGATCCAAGGAGGAGGGCACCCCAAAGATACATTGTCACGTTATTTCATATACAGCAGAGAAATTTACGCCAATATCATTTTGATAATGAACAACAGGCTTTGCACTGAATGATTCATGAAGTATAAACAAACAGCAACAGATGTTAATGAAAAGAACAGCCCAGGGAAGAGTTTATGGTTTGCTGGAGAGTGCAGGGATATAGATTTTAGATAATTTTGGTGCACCAGATTTTACTGAATACATTGAGCTATCTGGACGTACACAATATGGAGCCTGCCACCAACACATGTGCAAGGCTAATTCATAGCATGAACATTTTACAGTCATCCACGAAGCGAAAAGTCTTTGTAAAAGACAGTGCTGCTAGGCTTTCCCTGCAGGTGTACATGGCATCAGTAATAATACTACCTTCTCAACCATTAAAGACAAGGAGACTCAATAACGAGGTGGTTCAATCAAATCATGAACGTTCTACAGTTTGTCATCCCAAAGATCAGTTGGACTGTTGAACCATAATCTGACATTAAAGATAGTTATGCAATTGGAATTGGACATCCAATAGTACACCGTGTGCAAGGATCCCAGGGAGATCCTGATGACAGAAAGCCAACTAGGCCAGTCTGTACTAGTAAACTGTTGCTCTCAAGCTAGTACTTTTAATGGCTTAAAGCAGAGCTTGTAATAGCCCTGAAGGAGTCTTCCATTTTGGAGCCACCGAGGAAACACCTGTAGAAATACAAATATAGACAAGACAAGCACTTGGACCTTAAAAAGAATGAAAATTTGGGTGTAGACATTTCTGCAATCCCTTTTAAAAATTTTATATGTAGGGGTACATTCCTGCAGTAGTAGAAAACATCGTAATATTGCTTAACATGAATACCATAGTTGTTCTTTTGTTATTTAATCCATTTGAGAATGAAGGACTTGGAGGTACACAAAGGATTGACCACTAGCACATACAACAGGGATTGTTCATCTGAAATATTCTTTAATGTGTTGCTGCCAAAAATTTCTGTTGGACCACAGTTTTTCTCAACATTCTATGACATAAGTATTCACTTCTTTATCATACTGAAAATCCTTTTCTAGAGTTATTGACAATAGACAATAGGTGCAGGAGTAGGCCATTCGGCCCTTTGAGCCAGCACCACCATTCATTATGGTCATGGCTGATCATCCACAATCAGTATCCTGTTCCTGCCTTATCCCCATAACGCTTGATTCCACTATCTTTAAGAGCTCTATCTATCTCTTGCTTGAAAGTATCCAGAGACTTGGCCTCCACTGCCTTCTGGGGCAGAGCATTCCATATATCCACCACTCTCTGGGTGAAGAAGTTTTTCCTCAACTCTGTTCTAAATGGCCTACCCCTTATTTTAAAACTGTGTCCTCTGGTTCTGGACTCACCCATCAGCGGAAACTTGCTTCCTGCCTCCAGAGTGTCCAATTCCTTAATAATCTTATACGCCTCAATCAGATCCCCTCTCATCCTTCTAAACTCAAGTGTATACAAGCCCAGTCGCTCCAATCTTTTAACATATGATAGCCCTGCCATTCCGGGAATTGGCCTCGTGAACCTACGCTGCACTCCCTCAATATCCAGAATGTCCTTCCTCAAATTTGGAGACCGAAACTGCACGCAATACTCCAGGTGCCGTCTCACCAGGGGCCTGTGCAGCTGCAGAAGGACCTCTTTGCTCCTATACTTAATTCCTCTTGTTATGAAGGCCAGCATGCTATTAGCTTTCTTCACTGCCTGCTGTACCTGCTTGCTTGCTTTCATTGACTGGCGTACAAGAACACCTAGATTTCATTGTGCTTCCCCTTTACCTAACTTGACTCCATTGAGATAGTAATCTGCCTTCCTGTTCTTGCCACCAAAGTGTATAACTGCACATTTATCCACATTAAACTGCATCTGCCATGCATCCGTCCACTCACCTAGCCTGCCCAAGTCACCCCGTATTCTCATAACATCCTCCTCACATTTCATACTGCAACCCAAATTTGTCATCAGCAAATTTGCTAATATTACTTTTAATGCATTCATCTATATCATTAATATATATCGTAAACAGCTGCGGTCCCAGCACCTTGTGGTACCCCACTGGTCACTGTCTGCTATTCCGAAAGGGACCCATTTATCACCTGCCTTTGCTTCCTGTCAGCCAGCCAATTTTCAATCCAACTCAGTATTTTGCCCCCAATACCATGTGCCCTAATTTTGTTCACCAATCTCCTATGTGGGACTTTATCAAAGGCTTTCTGAAAGTCCAGGTACACTACATCCATTGGTTCTCCCTTATCCATCTTCATAGATACATCCTCAAAAAATTCCAGAAGATTAGTCAAGCACGATTTCCCCTTTGTAAGTCCATGCTGACTCTGACCTGTTCTGTTACCGCTATCCAAATGCGTCATCATTTCATCTTTTATAATTGACTCCAGCATCTTTCCCACCACTGACGTCAGGCTAACCGGTCTATAATTTCATGATATCTCTCTCCCTCCTTTCTTGAAAAGTGGGACAACATTTGCCACCCTCCAATCCGCAGGAACTGATCCTGAATCTATAGAACATTAGAAAATGATTACCAATGCGTCCACAATTTCTAGAGCCACCTCCTTAAGTACCCTGGGATGCAGACCATCAGGTCCCGGAGACTTATTGGCCTTCAGACCTAACAGTCTATCCAACACCATTTCCTGCCTAATATAAATACCCTTCAGTTTGTCCACTACCCTAGGGAAAGCAATCATTACTTTTCCATAATTGCCCTTCGACCTAAGAGGTTTGCTAGGACATTACAGAAAACTGTTAAAATTCAATCCACTACAATACGTGACATGAATGCCAGGCCAGGTAAGAATAGCAAACTTCTGTCCCTAAAGGGCATTAATGAGCTGAATGAGTTTGCAAAATAATAGTTTTCCTGAGTATTATTACTAGTTTTATATTTGAGATTTATTAATTGATTTTCACTTACGTCAGTTGCCATCTTCGAATTTGAATCCAAGTTCCAGAGCATTAACTTGGGCCTCTGGATTACGAATTCAGCGATGTTAACACTATACTATCATCTCCACCATATTTGCAACAAGAACGATGCAAGACACAAAAAAACCAACTCCACAGGGGAGGTCACTGGTAAGAGAAGGTGGTTGTACTTTTAAAGGGTGGTAGGTATAAACCAGGGAATTACAGACCAGTAAGTCCCACATCAGTGGTAGGGAGCCTACTAGAGAAAATCCATAAGAGGAGAATTAATCTCTACTTGGAGAGGTAAGGTTTGATCAGGGCATTCAGCATGGTTTTGTCAGAGAGAGGTCATGCCTAATCAATTTGAATCATTTTTTGGTGAAGGTGCATAGATTAGGATAGTTCAGGTTTACGTAAGTTCAACAAAGCCTTTGGCAAGTCCATACAGGAAACTGATAAAGTAAAAGCAGAGACAAAAATAGAAATTGCTGCAATAGCTCAGCAGGTTTTGCAGCATCTGTGGAGAGAAGTCAGAGTTAACGTTTCGGATCCAGTGACTCTTCCTCGGAAGATAAAAGTGCATCAAATTTAGGGTAACTGAGCAAGATGGATCAAAAACTGGCTTAATGGTAGCAGGCTGCTTACGTGAGTGCAGGCTGATATCCAGTGGTGTACCCCAGTGATCAATGCTGGGTCCCTCATTGTCTGTGGTACATATACATGAAATAGATGAGAATTTGGGCGGGGGAGGGGCTAATAAGTTTACAGATAACACAATGATTGGTCAGGTGGTTAATGGTGAGTAAGGAGGACTCAGGTTACAGGAAGATACAAAAATGTTGGTCAGATGGACAGATCAGTGGCAGATGGAATTTAACCCTGATAAGTGAGAGATGATGCACTTTGGAAGAAGCTAAAAGATGACAGAGAGAGGACTCAATGAAAGGTTGAACATTTACGAAGCTCAGAGAAACAAAAAGTTCCTGGGTTGCTTGTCCACAGATCCCTGACAGTTAAGGCAGCATACGGGACACTTGCCTTTATCAGTCATGGCATAGAGGGTTATGTTAGAGCTATACAAAATTTTAATTAGGCCACAACTTGAGCACTGTATGCAGTTCCATTCACCACTTTACGTAAAAGATGTGACTGCACTAAAGGAAGCGCACAGGAGATTCAGCAGGATATCGCCTGGGTTGAAGCATTCAGCTATGAAGACAGGCTGGGTAGGCTTGGATTGTTTCTTTAGAACAGATAAGACTGAAGGGGAGCCTGGTTTGAGCATATAGGATTATGAAGGGCATGGAAAGGGAAGAAAGAAGCAGCTGTTCCCCTTAGTTTAAGGGTCACTAACAAGGGAGACATAATTTTAAGGTGAAAGTCAAAAGGCGTGGAGGGGATTTGACAAAAAGTGTTTTCACCCAAAGGATGGAGGAAATCTGGAATGCACTGCCTGGGAGGGTGGTAGAAGCAGGAAATCTCACAATCTTTATCAAGTACTTGGATGAGTACTTGAAATGTCATAACATACAAGGCTATGCACAAAGTCCTGGTAAGAGGGATTATGTAGACAGGTTAGTGCAGACCTGATTGGCTGAATGGCCTCTTCTTTACTCCACACTGCCCATTGAAGCATCCCACCCAGACCCATCCCCCTATAACCCACACACCCCTGAACACTACGGGCAATTTAGCATGGCCGATCCACCTAGCCTGCACATCTTTGGACTGTTGGAGGAAACTGGAGCACCCGGAGGAAACCCACGCAGACACAGGGAGAATGTGCAAACTCCGCACAGACAGTTACCTGTGGCTGGAACTGAACCAGGTCCCTGGTGCTGTGAGGCTGCAGTGCTAACCACTGAGCCACTGTTCCGCCCCAATGTAGCGAACTGAAAATAATTCACAGCTGCAACAGGCAGTATTTGCTATGACTGTCAGTTGTTGCAGATCTTCTTCTATAAAGTAACACAATTGCAAATGGAATTTGCTCTTCAGAGAAGCAAAGCCTCCACACCACTATTCCACAGATAAATGCAAGCTTCTGAGTTCTGAGGAAGGGTCACCAAACCCAAAACATTAACTCTGTTTTACCCTTCATAGATGCTGCCAGGCCTGCTGAACCTTTCCAGCAACTTCTGTTTTGTTTCCTGGTTAACAGCAATTGCAGTTCTTTTGTTTTTTACTTAAATGCAAGCTTGTTGTCTATTAACCTATAAAATGTGTTTGGACAGCAAGTACACCTATTTGCATGTTGCATCTTCCTCTCCTTTTGCCTGATAGCACAGACTTGCCATAAAGAATGCCATAATAAAACTAACTGCATTCCCAAAAGCCACATGAAGTTTTACATCAAGCACAAGTCATAGAGATCTACAGCACAGAAAAAGACGCTTTTACCATTACACCCATGTTGATCAAAAATAACCACCCACCTATTCCATTCCCATTTTCCAGCACTTAGCCCATAGCCTTGTACACCTTGGAATTGTAAACACACATCTAAACATTTCACAGGTGTTATGAGGGTTTCTACCACAACCACCCTAACAGACAGTGTGTTCCAGCTTACAACCAACCTCTTGGTGTAAAAGGATTTCCTGACATCTCCTCAAAATCTTCCGTCTTTGCTCTTCCATTTATGTCCCCAGTCATTGATTCTTCTTTCAAGGAGAAAAGTTCCTACCCTTCTACCATATCTACTCCCTTCATAAATTTTCTACATCTCAATCATGACCCTTCTCAATCTCTCTGCTCCAAGGAGAACAACCCCAGTCTGTCCAATTTCTCCTCAAACTTTCCAGTTCAGGCACATGTCCTCTGCAACCTGTCCAGTGCAATCACATTCCTCTATGCAATACTAGCAATAAATGTTTTATACAGTTTCAGCATAGACTCTTCAACTTCTATATCTCAACTAATACAGGTATGTAGACCATATTTTTCTTAATGACTTTATCCAACTGTCCTGAAACTTTAAGTGACCAGTGTACATGTGCACCAAGGTTCTTCTGATCCTCAGTACTTCGCAGAGTCCTGCCATCATCGTGCATTCCCTTGCCTTGTTTGCCCTATCCAAGTGCATCAGATCACATTTATCCAGGTTGAATTCCATTTACCACTGACTGCTATTGAACCAGCCACATTGGAGAATGTTTCTACCAAAGCAATCGCCAAAAATAGCACAAGTGAAGCCAAAAGCTTTTTTATCATGACATTTTCATTTATGAACAAGTAATAACCTGCATGGACACAGACATTAATTATTCTGTACCAAATCAAATGTATCAAATGCATCAACAACAAAAAACTTCTGTACAGTTTCACTCAGCTTTTTCTACAATACAAGAAGAATACCAGTACTAAGTGGCAGTACAAGTACATATTAAATTTTTTAAAAAATCACGGTTCTTGTCTTCGGATTGGCATCGTATTGATCAACACCATCTTCATTAGCATGCATGTCATTATCCATAGCATTCTACAAATGATCATCATACGCACTGGACAGCCCACACTTCCTTAATAGTTTGATGACTATCTGTCTGATTTTCCACACCCAAACCCCAGCATTTCACACAGGATTGCTAACATTGAAGACCAAATGATGCTTCCCTTGGCTGAATGTCTTCTTTCCTCTAATTATCCAAAAGGTTCACCTTTGATGCTATTATTGAAAGACTTACTTAGGAGAGATATCAAATGATTGAAGAAAACTAATTACACTGTCGGACATCACTATAACATCACCATTGTGTGGTCTGTTGTTCACCAATTTCAACAAGATGTGATCTGGGCTTTGTCAGATCAGAAGGCTTGTATCTTTATATAAGTCTCATGATTGGAAGTTCCAAATTTTCCTCAGCTATACTGTCATGCCTCCTTTATCCCTTCATGTACACGTGTAAAACTACGCTTTTCAGTATGTGCTGTTTTGGGAGGGTTTTTCTTTAAAATATCATCTATGTGGATATACTCCTTTCGTAGTAAGTTGTCTTCACCAACACTGCTTTCTCTCCAACTTTGCTCACTTTCTAACTGACTAATATGTTAAAGTTTGTGGGAGTCTTATCCATATTTGCAATCCAGGTCAACCTGTATCTACTCATTTGTCAATATCTGATACAAACCAGCAAAATGCAGTAAACCAGACATCAAGTTCTTCTGACAAACACTGAAATCTAGGTTTTCTGTTGCACAGAATTGTTTCTTTTCATACTCCTAGTATGCCATCTAAGTTTCTTGCTGGCTTGCTTGCGTCAGGATATTTTCTCAAGAAGCAATCCAAAACTGTTTGTTTCCACCCTTGAAATTTTTTTGACATATTTTTCAACTGCAGCCAAATGCTAGATTTTCCTCTGTATACAGGTATTTTTAGATATCTGCATCAGATGTGCTACACAATATTCTCCAAACTTGAACTTTCTTTTCCAATACCTTGAATTATTTAATATCTGGCTGCTACACAATTGTTTGTTGGCCGTGCAACCTCAGCCACTTCAAGTCTGCATTGGGCTGTGGATATACCATTGCTTCTTGATACCATGTTGTCATATTTGTGGAAGGAATTAGCAGGAACACAGTAAGCCATGAGGTAGTAGGCTTGACTCGCTGGTATACAGAGGTACAAGGAGCTGAACAGCTATTCAATGACTCCAGGTAGATTTGTATCTTTCCAGGGTAAGTGTGACATAAACCAGGACTGCATGGCTAAGAATGGAGATTAGATACTTTTCCTGAAGGTCAGGGTCAAATTTCACACAAAGTGTATGCAAAATGAATAATTTTCATGTCATAGTCAGGTGTCAACATTTAAACAAGATCATTACAGGAGAATGTTTTTGTATTCATTCACACGATGTGAAAAATCGCTGATTCAACTAGCATTTATTGCCAATCACTTGTTGCTCATGAGAAGGTAGTGGTGAGCTGCATTCTTGAACCATTGCAGTCCATTTAATGTAGGTAGACACATAGTCCCATTGGGGAAAATGTTCCAGGATATTGACCCAGTGACAGTGAAATAACAGCGATATACTCCCAAGCCAGGATGGTGAATGGCTTAGAGGGGAATTTGCGGATGTCCGCTTGTACTTGTGGATGGTGGTGGTCATGGGTCTGGAATGCACTAAGGGGCCTTGGTGAATTTATGCAGTGCATCATGTGGATTTTTGTACAAATTGCTGCTCCTAACCATTGGTGTTGAAGTGCTTGAATGTGGTGTCAATCATGTGGCCTGCTTTGTTGTGGATGATGTCAAGCTTCTGCAGTGGAGTTGCACTCAACCAAATGGTTAGATTCTGTCTTGTTAAAGGTAGTCATTGTCTGGTATTTGTATGGTGCAAATATTACTTGTCAACCTAAACCTGGATATTGATCAAGCCTTGTTGCATTTGGACATGGACTGCTTCAGTAGGAGTTGCAATGGTACTGATTATCACGCAATCATCCATGGATATTCCCACTTCTGATCTCACAATGAAGGGCCGTTTGTTGACAAAGTAGCTGAAGGCAATTAGGCCTAGGACAGCTACCCCAAGGAATTCCTGGAGCAAATGGGACTGACTTCCAACAGCCACCACCGTCTTTCTTTGCTGTAAATGCTCCAGCCTTATCTTTTAGATTGATGTACTGAGTTCAGCCATCATTGAGATGAGGATATTTATGCAGCGTTCTTCTCTAGTGAGTTGTTTGATTGTTCTTGACATTCGTGAGTGGATATGGCAGTTTAGATCTGATCTATTGGTTCAGGAATCACTTGCTGCTTAAGTTGTTCGGCATACAAGCAGCTCTGTATTGTAGCTTCACTGGATTTTTTTATTCATTTGTGAGACATGGGAGTTGATGGCTGGCCAGAATTCACTGCCTGTCCCTAGTTCATAGATCACAGAATCCCTATAGTGTGGAAGCAGGCCATTCAGTCCATCACGTCCACAGTGGCCCTCCATACAGCATCCAACCCATCTCCCAGGCTATTCTTGTAACCCTGCATTTCTCAAGGTTAAACTACTTAGCCTGCGCATCCCTAGATACTATGGCAATTTAGAATCATAGAATCCCTACAGCGTGGAAACAGGCCCTTCGACCCAACAGGTCCACACTGACCCTTGGAGCATCCCACCCAGAACCATCCCCTTATAACATACCAAAGATGAACATCTCTGGGCACTATGGGCAATTTAGCACGGCCAATCCACCCAACATACACACCTTTAGACTGAGGGAGGAAACTGGAGCACCTGGAGGAAACCCACGCAGACATGGTGAGAATGTGCAAACTCCACAGTCACCCAAGGCTGGAACTGAACCTGGGTCCCTGGTGATATGAGGTAGCCGTGGTAAGAACTGAGCAATCGTGCCGCCCCTAAAGATGAGACAGCCGCATGGTCTTATCGCAAATGCATGCTTCAAATGAAAATACACAATGTTAAATTCATGGTTGGAAACCTGCAGACTTAGTCAGTATGGGGGTTGAAACCGTGACCCTGGGTGTTATTAGCACACACTCCAACCATCTGAGCTAACCTTGAGAAGGTGTAAGTGAACTGCCGCTTTGAATCTCCACAGTCCACTTGCTGTAGGAAGGCATTCCAGGATATTGATCCAGTGACGTCGAATGAATGGTGATATATTTCCAAGTCAGGATGGAAGGGAACTTGCAAGTAGTGGTGTTCCCATGTATCTGCTGCCCTTGTCTTCCTAGATGGAAGTGGTCAGGGGTTTGCAAAATGCTGTCTGAGGATCTTTAGTTATTTTCAGCAGTGCATCTTGTAGAGAGTACGTATGCTGCTAATGAGCATGGGTAGTAGATAGAGTGGACAACTATGGTTGTGATGCCTGTAAAGCAGGTTGCTTCACCCTGGATGATGTCAAGTTTCTTGAGTCTTGTTCGAGCTACACCCATCCAGGCAAGTGAGGAGTATTCTATCACACTCATGACTTGTCCGTTATCGATGGTGCCAGGCTTTGAGGAGTCAAGAGGTGAGTTACTCGATGTAGAACTCCTAGCATCTGAAGTGCTGTCGGAGTCACTGTGTTTATGTGACAAGTCCAGTTGAATTCCTGATTAGTGCTAACCCCCAGGGACTTGATTGTGGGAGATTCAGTGATGGTAACACTACTGAACGTCACTGGTTGGTAATTATATTCTCTCTTAATGGAGATGGTCATTGCCTGGCATACATGTAGTGTGCATGTTACATGCCAATTGTCACCCCAAGCCTGGATATTGTCAGAGATTTTGCAGCATTTGAACATGGACTGCTTCAGTATCTGAAATGTCATGAATGTTGCTGAACATTGCACAATCATCAGCGAACATTCCCACTTCTGACATTACAATGGATACAAGGTCATTGATGAAGCAGCTGAAGATGGTTGGGCCTAGGATACTGCCCTGAGGAACTCCAGCAGAGATGTCCTGGAGCTGAGATGACTGACTTCCAACAACCAGAACCATTTTCCTACATGCCAGGTATGACTCCAAATGAGCTGAAAGTTTGCCTCCTGATACCCATCAATTCCAGTTTTGTTAGGGCTCTTTGATGCCACAATCCGTCAAATGCAGCCTAGATTTCAATGGCTGTCTCTCTTACCTCACCTCAGGAATTCAGGTGTTTTACCTTTTTTACTTAGTTTTAGATGTGCCTAGCACTGCTCCTGACATATCTTCCTGCAATCTTCATTGAACCAAGATCAATCCTCTTGCTTGATGGTAATGGTAAAGTGGGAAATATGCCAGGCTAATATGCTGCAGATTGTGTTTGGGTGCAATGATGCTGATATTGGTGGCCCACAACATCTCATGGATGCCCAGTCTTAGGTTTCTACATTCCTTCAAATTCTATCCCTTTTAGTAATAGTGGTAACAGTAACAGACAACACACTGGAAGGTGTCCTCAGTGTAATGATAAGACTTTATTTCCCCAGGTAATGGTCACTTCTACCAAACTGCCATTTACCTTAAGTAGAACATTTTGCTTATGAATTATAGTGATGGTTTACTATCATTTTAGAGCCATGGAGAAATAGCGCATGGAAACAGACTCTTTGGTTCAACTCATCCATGCCGACCAGATATCATAAATTAATCTAGTCCCATTTGCCAGCATTTGGCCCGTATCCTTCTATACCCATCCTATACACATACCCATGGATATCTGCATAAAGGATGCCTTTTAAATGCTGCAATTGTACCAACCTCCTCTGGCAGCTCATTCCATACATGCGCCACCATCTACATGAAAATGTTGTCACTTAGGTCCCTTTTAAATCTTTCCCTTCTCACCTTAAATCTATGTTCTCTCATATTGCACTCCCGCACCCCAGGGGGAAAAATCATATATTTACCCTATTCATGCCCCTACGATTTTATAAACCTCTGTGAGATCACACCTCAGCCTTCGACACTCCAGGAATAACAGCTCCAGTTTATTCAGCCTCTCCCTATAGCTCAACTTCTTCAACTCTGGCAACATCCTTGTAAATCCTTTGGTATAGCTTTAAATTGAGGGGTGATAGATATAGGACAGATGTCAGAGGTAGGTTCTTTACTCAGAGAGTAGTAAGGGTATGGAATGCTCTGGCTGCAACAGTAGTAGACTCACCAACTAAGGGCATTTAAATGGTCATTGGGTAAACATATGGACAATAATGGAATAGTGTGGATTAGATGGGCTTCAGATTGGTTTCACAGGTCTGCGCAACATCAAGGGCCGAAGTGCCTGTACTGCGCTGTAATGTTCTATATTCTATGTTCTATGAACCTTTTCATGTTTCACAACATCTGTCCTATAGCAGGGAGACCAGAATTGTGCTCAGTATTCATCTGAATGTTACACAAATCCATAGGCTGTTATCATATTAAGTAGCCTCATGTTTGGTGCCTTATTGAACAACTTTTGGAAATCCAAATATATTTCTTGGACTCCCCTTTGCCTCAATGAATGTAATAAATTCATCAATCACAATTTCCCTTTCCCGAAGTTTAGCTGGCTCTGCATGATTTTATTATAAATTTGTAAATACTACACTTCTACCTGTTAGAATTGATGCTAGCATTTTTAAAATTAGATTTTGATAAGCAATTGGGTGAAAGTAAAGTAGGGATAAAAAGGAATGTGGAGTAATTAATTCAGCCAGAATTTTACTGAATGGCAAAACAGGTTCAAGGAACTGAGTGTTATACTTCTGTATCTCACCTAAAAGCAGAAGTCTCTTAAATATTGGTGCAAAGGCCACATCCTTACATCTGACATGCGTGGTTTCTAAGCAAATCAGAGGATTGATGAGAATAATGTTATTGCTGTGGTGTACATGGATTGTTAAAAGACATTTGATGAAATACCAAATAACAGATCTGAACCATGGTATAAAAGGAACAGGAATATCATAGATAAAACAGTGGCTGAGATACAGCAGTTAAACGATTATTTTCTCAGACTGGAGAAAATAATAGTGGATTTCCCCAGGTGTAGGTATAGAACTACTTAGGTATTGGATTCGTGGGATATCAATATCCGATGATGCAAAACGTGCAAGGACTATGTGCAGAATAGTAATAGACAGTAAGCGTACACAGGCTGGTGAGTTAGGCAGATAGATGGCTGAACATACTCAATGCAGAAAAGTATCTATTGACGCACTTTGATAGGATAGACTAGGAGAGAATAAAATACAATTCAAAAGAGAGACTAGAACAGAGGTCCCCAGGGTTATGTATGCACAAATCTTTTATGGTGGCAATGTACGTTGGAGGAGCTGTTAACACAGCTTATGGGATAATTTAGGTCATATAGTGTACATGCAGCTAACACCTCCTTTGGCAGCTTTTCTCCACACAGGAACCACCCACGTGTAAAAACGCTGCCTGTCAGGTTCCTGTTAAATCTTTCTCCTGTCACATTAAAAATATGCCCTCTAGTTCTGAGCCCTCCTGCCACATGGAAAACACCTTTGCTCTTTGCCTTATATATGTCCCTCATGATTTTTATAAACCTGTATAAGGTCACCCACCCCAAGCTCCCACATTCCACTGAAAAAGGTCCCAGCCTATCCAGCCTCTCCCTAAAACTCAAACATTCCAGTCCCAGCAACATTCTTGTAAATCATTTCAGTTTAATAATATCCTTCCTATACAAGGGCAACCAGAACTCCAAATGTGGCCTCACCAACTTCCTATACAACTCCAACATGACACACCAACTTCTGTACTCAATGGTCTGAGCAACGAAGGCACATGTGCTAAACAACTTCTTGACCACCTTGTCTACCTGTGATGCAACGTCTAAAAAAACTAGGTACCCGTTCTACACTTTTGAACATGTCAACATGACACTTGCAGATCCTTTCTTCTGCCTGAAGTATTCATTACATAATTCACATTATTGAGTTATTTCTTGATTATTTTCATTCATTCATGGGATGTGAGCGTCGCTGATTGGAACAGTGTTTATTACTCCTCCCTAGTTGTCCTTGAGAAGGTGATGGTGAGCTGACTTACAGAGCTGCTGCTGCCCACATGCTGTAGGTCGACTTACAATGACCTTAGAGAGGATGTGTAAAACAAGTTGCAAAGCAAGTCCTTGGACTGAGGAGAACAGCTTAACTCAAGAGACAATTTTTGCTTTTACAACAGATTAGGGAATACATGAGAAAATGGTCAGCTTTGCTAGGCATTCCTTTTCAAAAAATTTTACGTAGGTTTAACCAACTTGTACCATGGTTTATTATAGTTTAATCAGAATGCACGATGACAACCAAAGAGCTAAGAGTTTGGAAGTGACAATAAATTACTATTCTGTTCAGTTATTATTCTATTTAGCTTATCAACATTTTCACATCATAGCAGCATTTAAAGTTAAAAGGGAAATACACTGAAGGGAGCATCATAGAAGCCTTAACTTTGAATTGTAATTGAGAAAAAAATTCTAACTCTTGGGTTTGTCCATAATGTTATGTTTTTGATAAATGCAAATAAATGTGAAAACATCATATTTTACAAAGAGTACAACATATACCATTTTTTCTTTTTTTACAACAATGAATTGGGCATGATCTGGAAACAGATCTTCAAAGGTACATTTTAATTTCATCAAGTTACTGTCATCCAGACCATTGTCAATATTGCTCTACATTTATGCTGTAAGTGCAATTGAAGGATTGCATGATCTGAAGCTAAAACTAGCCATTATCTCTACTTACTTGGGTTTTGAATTTTTATTGTTGAGTCAGGTTCTGGATGAGGCTTGTGAACAACTTGTGTACAAACTTGTTCAGTCAAAATCTATAAACAAAATGTAAAATATATGAATACATTCCTTCACAGTGCTGATGACAGCAGCCCACCGTACCTCATTGATGCCCAATGACCTTTTGAAGTTCATCCCATTTTAGCATTGTGATAATATCTTATACGGTGTCATGTGGCACTATCAATGTGAACAATGTGAAAACTACCACTACCCTGTGGTGGTAAATCTTACAATACTGACATGGACATGTACTTCTGCAGAAGGCAGAACACTGGAGATGAGGTCAAATGGGTTTTTGACTCTTGTTGGTTCTTTGAGCACCTGGCAGACCTAATCTAGCAGCAATGTCTTTTAGAACTCGACATGCAGTGATGCTGGAGATCGAAATCTCCCACACAGCAAATTCTGACCCTTTTCTCCACATAATGTTCAACATTGAGGAGTTCTGATTCATCAGTTGAGTTAGGATGGTACATGGTAATCAGCAGGAGATTTCATTGCCTATGTTTGGCCCAATGCCATGAGACTTCAAGGTGGCTGAAGTCAACGCTGAAGACTTCCAGCGCAACTTCTTCCCAGTTATACACCACGTGCCACCACCTCTGCTTGGCCTGTAGGGCCAGTGAGACAGGACATAACCAGGGATGGGAATAAGACCATAAGAAATAGAAACAGGAGCAGACTACTCAGCACATTGAGCCTGCCCCACCATTCAATGGAATCATGGTTGATCCAACACGCCACGCATCTACTTTCCTCCCATCTCCCAATAACATTCAATTCCCCTACCGATCAGGAACAATGATGGTGTCTGGGGCATTGTCTCTTAGTCAAGCATCCTTTCTACTCTTGTTGGTTCCCTCTTCACCTGCTGTAGACCCAGTTTGTCAGCTATAGTGAATAGACTGATGCTTGATCAATCTGAAGCAGGTCTCACAATTTTGGCACTAGCACGTTAGGGAGGACTTTGCAGGGTCAACAGGATGGTGTTTGCCATTGTCATTTCCGATGCCTAGGTCTATCCATTTTCTTTTCTAGTAGTTTTGTGACTAAATGGCTTGCGAGGATAATTCACACGGCAGCTAAGATTCATTTACACTGCTATGGGTCTGGAGTCATACGTAAATCAGACCCAGTAAGGATGCCAAATCTCCTCCCCTAAAGGACGTTAGTGAGCCAGATGAATTTTTCCAACAATCAACAGTGGTCATCATTAGGTTCACATCCAGATTTTATTGAATTCAAATTCCACCATCTGCCATAGTGGAATTTGAACCAGATCGCCAGAACATTACCCGGGTCTCTGGATTAATAGACTAGCAATAATATATTACACACCATGTATTTTGCATTCTACACTAACAATTTAATTTGCTCAAGTCTGAGGTAGTTTCAAAGTATTTTTCATCAAGTTGTGGCCAATACCCACGATACCTTATGAACACTCTTTAACTGTTTTTGATGAGATCAACTCAGTTAAAATAATCTTCATCAGTCTCACACCTAGACTTTCTTGATAGCCTTACTATTAATTGCTCATTTTATGTACAAGTTGAACAAGTCAACAAATGCAAAGGGAGCAGAAATGAATCTTTCAGATTCAGTCCTTCTCAAATTGAGGTGTTCCAAAGGCCAAGCAAACTAGTAATAAATTAAGCTTTGCATCTTTATCGTAAGATCGCTTTTTAAATTTAGTCAAATTGCTATATTATAATGGTGGTATTTTCAATATTTTTGACTAACAAAGATTAAACAACAATCAGTATCAAGCCAATGTAAAATCGATTTTTTTGGTAATAGAAAGCCAAAATAAGCACTGAGGAACAAATTAGTTGATCAATGGATGTTAGAAATCAAAATTAAATTGCAGCACAATTAGCTCAGGTAGAACACCACAAACAACAATGGGCACAGACTGCTGGACACCTTTCCTTTTCTGCTATGGAAAAGATAAAAAATTAAATGGACACTTTCAATGAATGAGTCCTTTGTACTGTTCTAGTAAACATATTGTTATGATCCCGGCTGATGCTTTTACTGGACAAAACACATCCAAACTGAAATCTCATTAGTTAGATCATATTTTGCTTTGTTTTATTTAATGACATAGTCTTTCACTGAAACACAAGTATGCAACACTGCAGATCTAGTATAAACAATAAAAGTTTATTACACAAAAATGATAAATAGAATCAACCAAATTAACTACATACAACAATTTGAAAGATTCCAAATAACATGCTAAAATTATAATATTCTATCTCTCCCAATGACATATTTTACAGTGCTTAATACCAAACAGAATACCCTTCTCTACTACCACAGCCACAAAATATTCCTGACATAAATATTACGATATTCTAAGTTACAGATATTAGAAATGAATATTTTTATGATTGTTATGCAATGAGTAGGAGATTAACTTTTAAATCTAACATTTGTGCCACATTTTAGAAATATTTTAATTTCATCAAATAAAGGTACACTAAATGTTAACTGAGTGATTTAACTAAAATATAAATTAGTCAATTTTGTTCTTAAAGGTTATGTACAGGGAAAAACTGCAACATTCTATACCATACATACAATGATGTTATGCAGTACAAAATAAATTGCACTGCTGTCTATTAACCTGTTCTTAATCTGCTTGTTTTATTTTCTATCCATTTAAAAACAATGCTCAAAATTAAGACTGTTATATTTTTTCAAGGTTTACTGTTACCCTCCTCAATTCAACCCATAAAACAATCTAACAATTTTCAAGAACCAGCCTGACAGCAAAAATTAAAAGACATAATTGGACGTAGCAGACACCTTACTGGAACACATTCAAAATGGGGCTAATTGCATTTTAATTGAAAAAGGCAAGCATATGGGTACAGATTCTATGTTATTCCAGGAAACAACAATTTGTGAAAGTATCTTTTCACATGTGAATACAAGGAAATGTTATTGTACAAAATGCATTGACAATTGCAGCTTTACCATTTTATCCCCAACAGAATGCATGTAAACTTCAGAAATCTAACAAATAATCCAAAACAGTGAGTTTTTTGTTATTGTTAAGCATGTAGTAAACACAGCAAGAAATTCATCTTTGAACTGTGTCTAACATATGCTTCTCACAAAAATTACAGTAGTTGCCATGTCTCTTTTCTGTTCAATGTCTTACCTCATAAAGTGTGTTATATGTCGTTATAGTAAGCGTACTGGTGTGAAGCATTAACCTTTCTCCAAGCAGAGTGAACAGACTGTGTGTGTGCATGATCTCCACCTTCCTTCTGAAAGAGTCACATGGTTATACTAGATATGACTGATTACGGTTTATTTTGCATAGTGATTAAAATCAATTAAATTCACCTTTTCTTCATTTAGAGTCACTTTTGTTATGTCCATTGCCCTATCAGTTGGAAGTTAGTCCAACTTGCACTGATTTAAATTTTCACTTCAGGACATGATTAAAGTTCATTAAAACTGTGATCTCTTTACATGTCATAAATAAAGACGAATAACAAAGTAAATACCAGAAATTTAGAATACTCAAGATATTTAATATGCAACTTAATTACATTTATTTAATATCAAAATATTTTAAGGCATTTTGCAAAATGATTTCCCAATTTTAAGTGGAACAAACATTCATGTAGTGAACATCCTGTGGGAGCCACTCTGAACCAGCAATAACCCACAAACAGCTACTAGGTTAACATGCAGTATTTTGATTTTTTGTTATTTTCACTATATTCAGAAATGTTCTTAAACACATTTCTTTTCTCCCAATCACCAATTCATTTTTTTTCTTCTTATCAACTACCACAGTAAATAACCTGGGCTTCCAACTAGTTCTGAACAGTTCTGAGGAAGGGTCACTGCACCTGAAACGTTAGCTCTGATTTTTTTCTCCACAGATGTTGCCAGACGTGCTGAGCAAGTTCTGTTTTTGTTCCAGATTTACAGGAATTCTTTCAGTTTTTATTAAGGAAATTCCTAAGTTATTTTACAAGTACCTTAAAGGTAAAAGGATAACTAGGGAAAAAGTAGGGCCCATTAAGGAGCATAGTGGAAATCTGTACATGGCACCAGATGGCATTGGTAGGTTCTAAACAAATGCTTTATGTATATTTTCACTAGTGAGATGGATGACATTGGTATAAATATCAAGAAGGAGGACTGTGAGAAACTTAAAGGAATTAGCACAGACATACAGGAGGCTCTGAGTGGTCTAGAAGGTCTAGAAGGCCTAAAAGCAGATAAAACTCCAGACCTGCATATAATATGTCTCATCTTGTTGAGAGGGCCAAGGGAGGAAATAGCAGGCTGCGAGCAATACTTTTTAATTCTTCGCTGGCCACGCGAGGAGGTGCCAGATGACCAGAGGACAGCCAAAATGGTATCATTATTCAAGAAGGCAGTAAGCAAAAAGCCAGGCAACTACAGGCTAGTCTATCTAACCTTTATGGTGGGGAAAGTAACAGAAAAAATTCTGAGGGACAGAAATAATTTGCATATGGAGAGTCAGAGATGCGTCAAAAACATTCAGCATGGTTTTGTAAAAGAGAGGTCATACCTGGCCAACTTGTTCAAACTTTTCAAAGAGGCGACCAGATGTGCAGATGAGAACGATGCATTAATCTTGTGAGACTTCAGTAAGGTATTTGAACAGCTCCCACATGGGAGACTGGTAACAAATTTAAGAGCCACATGGAATCCAAAAATATCTTGCTAATTGCATTCAGTTTTTGTTGAGTTGCAAGAAGGATAATTGTCAAGGGGCGTTTTGTGACAGAAAACCTCTGCTGAGTGGGGTCCTCAGGTATCATTATAGGGGCCCTTGCTGTTGTGATATGTACAAATAATTCAGAATTGAATATAGGAGAGTTGAAGAGTAAATTTGTGAATCATTCAAAAATGAATGGGGTGGTAAATAGTGATTTGGGCTGGACAACAAAGTTAGGGAGCACTCGATGAATGATAAGATCCAGGGAAGCACTGGGGCTCAGAGGGGCTTTGGTGTGCATGTCCACTTGGCCCTTAAGATGGCAGGACTGTAGCTAACGTTGTTATGAAGACACATGGATACTTGCCTTTATCAGCCACAGCATAGAGTTTAACAGCAGGGAAGTTATACTGGAACTGCGTAAAGTGTTGGTTAGGCCACAGCTACAACATTTGGTGCAGTTCTGAAATCCACATTATAGGAGGGGTGTGAACATGTAGAGAGGGTGCACAGGGGATGTAACTGGAAATTTTTAGTTATGAAGAGTTAATGGGCTGGGGTTATTTTCCTTGGAAGAATGGTTACCAAGGAGGGAATGAATGAGATGTATAAAATTACGAGGGGTGCAGGTAGGGCAGGCAGTAAAGACTGTTTCCCCTTGGTGGAGAGATCAATGATCACTGCATAGATTTTAAGGTAAGGGCCAGGAGGTTAACAGGAGATGTGAAGTGTTGAGAATCTGGAACTCACTGAATGTTAAAGTGATAAAGGCAGAAACCCTCATAACATTTAAGAACCAAGGGTAGGAATCACAAAACAGAAGGTTATAGTCCAAATGAGTTTATTTGAAAACACAAGCATTTGCAGCCTCACTCCTTCTTCAGGCATTAATGAGAGGTAGCATCAGACACTGAATTTATAAGTATAAGATCAAACATTCACACCATTGATGTGGATCTAATAAACAAACCTCAAATGCTGTTAAATCTGGATGTAAGTTTGCTCGCTGAGCTGGAAGTTTCGTTTTCAGACATTTCACCACCATTCTAGGTAGCATCATCAGTGAGTCTCCGGTGAAGCGCTGGTGTTATGTCCCGCTTTCTATTTATGTGTTTAGGTTTCCTTGGGTTGGTGGTGTCATTTCCTGTGTTGGTGATGTCATTTCCTGTTCTTTTTCTCAGAAGGTGGTAGATGGGCTCCAAATCGATGTGTTTGTTGATGGAGTTCCGGTTGGAATGCCATGCTTCTCGGAGTTCTCATGCGTGTCTCTGTTTGGCTTGTCCTAAGATGGGTGTGTTGTCCCAATCAAAGTGGTGTCCTTCCTCATCTGTATGTAAGGATACTAGTGATAGTGGGTCATGTCTTTTTGTGGCTAGTTGATGTTCATGTATCCTGGTGGCTAGCTTTCTGCCTGTTTGTCCAATGTAGTGTTTGTCACAGTTCTTGCAAGATATTTTGTAAATGACGTTCGTTTTGCTTGTTGTCTATATAGGGTCTTTTAAGTTCATTAGCTGCTGTTTTAGTGTGTTGGTGGGTTTGTGGGCTACCATGATGCCAAGAGGTCTGAGTAGTCTGGCAGTCATTTCCGAGATGTCTTTGATAATAGGGGAGTGTGGTTATGGTTTCTGGGCACGTTTTGTCTGTTTGTTTGAGTTTGTTGCTGAGAAATCGGCGGACTGTGTTCATTGGGTACCCGTCCGCCGATTTCTCAGCAACAAACCCGAACAAACAGACAAAACGTGCCCAGAAACCATAACCACACTCCCCGACATCGAAGACATCTCGGAAATGACTGCCAGACTACTCAGACCTCTTGGCATCATGGTAGCCCACAAACCCACCAACACACTAAAACAGCAGCTAATGAACTTAAAAGACCCTATACAGACAACAAGCAAAACGAACGTCATTTACTTCCCCCCCCGCAGCGGTGGAGAACGCCCTTGACTACGTCTCCCGCATTTCCCGCAACACATCCCTCACACCCGCCCCTGCCACAACCGCCCAAAGAGGATCCCCCGCGTTCTCACACACCACCCCACCAACCTCTGGATACAACGCATCATCCTCCGACACTTCCGCCAT
Source organism: Stegostoma tigrinum (assembly GCF_030684315.1). Taxonomy (NCBI): domain Eukaryota; kingdom Metazoa; phylum Chordata; class Chondrichthyes; order Orectolobiformes; family Stegostomatidae; genus Stegostoma; species Stegostoma tigrinum. Next base: position 83,753,932 of record NC_081359.1, on the reverse strand, counting down.
TTACAATCCGACCCCACCACCCAAGACATTTTTCTGTCCCCACCCTTGCCTGCCTTCCGGAGAGACCACTCTCTCCGTGACCCCCTTGTTCGCTCCACACTGCCCTCCAACCCCACCACACCCGGCACCTTCCCCTGCAACCGCAGGAAGTGCTACACTTGCCCCCACACCTCCTCCCTCACCCCCATCCCAGGCCCCAAGATGACTTTCCATAATAAGCAGAGGATCACCTGCACATCTGCCAATGTGGTATACTGCATCCATTGTACCCGGTGAGGCATCCTCTACATTGGGGAAACCAAGCGGAGGCTTGGGGACCGCTTTGCAGAACACCTCCGTTCGGTTCACAATAAACAACTGCACCTCCCAGTCGCGAACCATTTTAACTCCCCCTCCCATTCTTCAGATGACATGTCCATCATGGGCCTCCTGCAGTACCACAAGGATGCCACCCGAAGGTTGCAGGAACAGCAACTCATATTCCGCTAGGGAACCCTGCAGCCCAATTGTATCAATGTGGACTTCACCAGCTTCAAAATCTCCCCTTCCCCCACCGCATCCCAAAACCAGCCCAGCCTGTCTCTGCCTCCCTAACCTGTTCTTCCTCTCACCCATCCCTTCCTCCCACCTCAAGACGCACCTCCATTTCCAACCTACTAACCTCATCCCACCTCCTTGACCTGTCCATCTTCCCTGGACTGACCTATCCCCTCCCTACTTCCCTACCCATACTCTCCTCTCCACTTATCTTCTTTTCTCTCCATCTTCGGTCTGCCTCCCCCTCTCTCCCTATTTATTCCAGAACCCTCTCCCCATCCCCCGCTCTGATGAAGGGTCGAGGCCTGAAACGTCAGCTTTTGTGCTCCTGAGATGCTGCTTGGCCTGCTGTGTTCATCCAGCTCCACACTTTGTCATTTACAAAATACCTTGCAAGAACTGTGACAAACACTACATTGGACAAACAGGCAGAAAGCTAGCCACCAGGATACATGAACATCAACTGGCCACAAAAAGACATGGTCCACTATCACTAGTATCCTTACACACAGATGAGGAAGGACACCACTTTGGTTGGGACAACACATCCATCCTAGGACAAGCCAAACAGAGACACGTATGAGAATTCCGAGAAACATGGCATTCCAACAGAAATTCCATCAACAAACACATCGATTTGGAGCCCATCTACCACCCTCTGAGAAAAAGAACAGGAAATGACATCACCAACAAAGGAAATGGCACCACCAATCCAAGGCAACTAAACACATAAATAGAAAGCGGGACATAACACCAGCGCTTCACCGGAGACTCACTGATGATGCTACCTAGAATGGTGGTGAAATGTCTGAAAACGAACCTTCCAGCTCAGCAAGCAAACTTACATCCAGAACCTCAACCTGAGCTCAAATCTTCTCAAAACTCGCTAGTTGTTAAATCTTTAATCAGTTAGGAGGTTTTAATTGATTAATATGCATATGTACATACCCGAATTCCTTTCAAGTCACAGTCCTGAGAGAACTAAAGGTTTTATCAGTGTGAGGAAGAGGCACCATTTTAGGTCAGACAATGCATGTTAGGTGTGAGACCTTGTTTAGAATCTGTTTGTGCTTTAGTCTGGAGTCAGGCTGGTTTCATATTTATGGTAGCAATTTATAAACTGCCATACTGACTGATACTCATTTGACTCAGCCAACATTGTCTATCTCATACGCTGCAGGCAAGGGTGCCCCAAGGCATGGTACATTGGCGAAACCAGGCAGATGCTGCAACAACGGAGAATGCCTCTCATAGCCAAGTTCGGTACCCATGAGGAAGGCCTCAACCGGGATCTTGGGTTCATGTTGCACTACAGGTGATCACACCACTCCATACACTCTCCCTCCCTCAGACACAAGCATTCTCTCTCTCCCCTCATACACACTCTCTCCACCCCACTTACACACACATACTCTCACCCCCTCACACGCACTCACTCTGTCTCCCCACCGTGTCTGTCTCTCTCTCTCTCTCTCTCTCTCCGCGATAGCTTGTGTTTTCAAATAAACCTGTCGGACTATAACTGGTGTCATGTGATTTCTGACCTTGTCCATCTAAGTCCCACACCGGCACCTCCACATATTTAAGTAGCGCTTAGATGTACATTTGAGGCGCCAAGCATACAAGGCAATGAGCCAGATGCTGAAAATGTAATCAGAATAATTAGGCGGTTGTTTTTGACCTACACAGACTTGATGGGCCCAAGGACATGACTGTAACAGTTCAAGGACGCTGCTCACCACCACCTGCTCAAGGGAAACTATGGACAGACAGCAAATGCTGGCCAGCCAGTTACAACCACATACTATGAAAGGATTTTTTTTTAAAAAAGGAGGTTCTTCTGTGCTATAGATCTGTATAACTCTAAAATTTGGGAGCAGAAGTTGACCATTCAGCCGAACAAGTCTGCTCTGCTATTCAATGAGATCATGGTGATCTGATAACTCTCAATTTCAGAGTACTGTCTTTTCTCTGTAATCCTTGATTCCCTTGCTGATTAAAAGTCCGTCTGACTCCACCTGAGATGTATCTAAGTTACTTTAAGTATAGTAAATCTGTGGAAGTCTTTCCCACTGAGGGCTATTGAAGCTGGGCTATTAACTATACTTCTTCTGTGATTATGCCCTCTGGTCCTAAACTCTGATACAAAGCAAAACACCTGTCCAAAGTGTACATCATGTTTCATTCTTGTCTTCCAGTAAGTACAAGCCCAACCTATTAAATCTTTCCTCATAAGACAATCCCTCTTTATCTAGTATCAGCCTGACGAACAATATCGTTCCTCAGAAAAGACACCCAAAACTGTTCACAATGTTCCAGCTCTGGTCTGACTAGTGCTTCATACAATTTTAGTGAAACCTCCTTACTTTTATACTCCATTACCTTTGAACTAAAGGTCAACATTGCATTTCCATGTACAAACCTGTCTATAGTACATTCACTTTCCTCACGCATGTCATTAACATTGAAAGCCTGCACCCTTTCATTTCTTCAAAAAAAGATTCCTTCCCTCACTCGACTAAGGTGATATCGATTTGGGAACTAGACCTGCCTGTCGTATAAAATATAATTTCCTAATTTGACCGCATGCATTACCTCTGTACAATTTATCTTGTTCATTATATCATTATTACTGCCCTGTAGTCCTTACTTATCATGTGAGCTGTCTGAAAATCTCCACCCCTATTAAATCACAAATGTGGAAACCTGTAATTTCTATGTTTTAATTTACACACATAAAGACAATGTCTTAATACAATCCTCTAAGACATCCTAAAATTCTAGCACTATAATTAAACCGTTAACTAACATTACAACTACTTTTTATTCCTCACTCTATCTATCGTAAGAACATTATAACCAGGAATAATTAAGATATATTACCATTATAGCAACCATACATGGTATCTCTCCTTACTGAGATTAGTTATTAGTCATCCAAGCAGTTTACACACTCATAAATACAGCTAAACCCTTACTCAACTTTGTAGTCTTAGGCTTTATTCATTTTGCATGTTTTAAAATAGTTTTGACATCCCTTGACCCTTTTACAATAGTGCTATTATTTCTATCAAGCACAGTTTGCTTCTGTTGATTTGCGATGCCTCTTTTCTAACAAACTATTGAATACCACCTCAAATTAACACAGAAGGCACAAACTTAAGAGATTTAAAACAGGCCTACCAACATTAAAGTAAAATAAGAATTTCAACTCAAAATGTATTAAAGTATAAAAGTGAAAATTTCCATACAATCTCCCAACCATTCTCAAAGAAACCAAGTTCTGCATTGTTATTTCTCGTTCCATGGGCTTCTCACAGTCTGACAAAGTGAAAAGAGTAAATTTACCTTAAAAGAAAATTAACTTAGCGGTACTCACTTATGACCAAGGTGCTTGAGGAAGTATCCCAGAACTTTTAGCGCTTGAACACGGATGCTTTCACTTTTTGAAGCCAATAATTTGTAAATAACACTAAAGAAAGAATAAATGTACCAAAATGATTACAATGATTAACACTATATCACTGTGCATTGTTAACAATATTTTTGAAACAAATGAAATCAAAATCACTGATCCTTCTAATCCTTGTAACTTCTTCTGATTTGCTATGGAATGGAAAATAGGAAAAGGCAGAGAATCTAAGGGCAAGAATCAAACTGGGCCACAGTGCAAAATAATGTTAACAGGACAAAGAAGGTTCAAGATACAAAATAAGGCCCTGTGACTTAATTCAAAGAGAATTTACAATAACACGGATGAATCAGTTGTACAAATAGATATAAATGGGTTTGATAATAGCAGCAATTATGCAGATTTGGCTGCAGAGTGACCAGATATACCCCTGAATATCCAGGGCTATTCAGTTTTTAGGAAGGTCAGACAAAAAGAAAAATCAAGTTGGTAGGTAGGGCAGCACTGCTGATTAAAGAGCTCTAACATAATAGTGAGGAAGGATATTAGCTCCAGTCAAGTGGAATTTGTATGGGTTGAGCTCAGAAACAGAAGGGGGCAGAAGACAATTGTGCAGCTTGTGTACAGACCCCCAAATGTAAGGCACTAAAACAGGAAATTAGAGACTAAAACAACAAAAGGCTAATTGAAACTAATGGTGACTTCAATCTGCATAAAGATTGGGTAAATCAAATCAGTAGCGATAACACAGAGGAAGAATTCCAGGGCTGTGTACAGGATGGTTTTCTGGATCAATAGATTGAGGAACCAGCTGGAGAACAGGCCACCCCAGACTGGGTACTGTGCAATGAGAAAGGAATAATTGTTAATTCAGCAGTGCTAGACTGGGGTAAAGGAACTGCAAGATGATAGAATTCTTCAATAAGATTGGAAGTAATCTAGCGGATTCTAAGACAAGGGTCCTAAATAAAGGAAACTACAATGATATGAGGTGTGAGCTGGCTCTGATAAATTGGAGAACATTATTTAAAAGGATGAAGATGGGTAAGCATTGGTAACATTAAAAGAGCTACATGGAGAATCTGCAACAATTGTTCATTCCGTCTGGCACAAAAACAAAATGAAAATGTTGGCCCGGCCACTGACAATGAGGGAATTTAAGGATGGTCTCGGATCTGACAAGGGGCATACAAAATGGCCCAAAAAAGAAACAGACATGACAACTGGGAGCAATTTAGATTTTAGCAAAGGAGGACAAAGGAATTATAAAGTAGGAGCAAGTGGAGTAAGACAGAAAGCTTGTGTTGAGCATACAAACTGATTTTACAAGCTTCTAACAGTGTGCAAACTAAAAAATATTAGTGAAGGCAAATGCAGGTCCTTTAAGTTCAGGGACACAGGAATTTAAAATGGGGAACAAAGAGAAAGCAGACCAGTTAAATACATAGATAATGGGAGCTGCAGATGCTGGAGAATCCAAGATAACAAAGTGTGGGGCTGGATGAACACAGCAGGCCAAGCAGCATCTTTGGAGCACAAAAGCTGATGTTTTTTCTGATGAAGGGTCTAGGCCCGAAAGGTCAGCTTTTGTGCTCCTAAAATGCTGCTTGGCCTGCTGTGTTCATCCAGCCCCACACTTTGTTATCTCAGTTAAATACATATTTTTGTTCTGCCTATGCAACGGATATTACAAATAACTTTCTGAAAATGTTGGAACACAGGATCTAGTGAGGAGGAAGAACTGAAGAAAATCAGTATTTGTAGGGAAATAGAGTTAGGGAAATCAAGGGGATTTAGGGCCAATAAATTCCCAGAATCTGATTATCTACATCCCACAGTACTTAATGATGTAGCCCTAGAAATAGTCAACATCAGGATTTGAAACATTCTGGAACAGTCCACATGGATTGGAAATGGGATCATGTAACCCCACATTTTAAAAAGGGGGTAGAGAGAAAACAGGGAAATTACAGAATGGTTAGCCTGACATCGGTAGTGGGAAAATTAACAGTAGAAAATAGCGACAGGAGCAGACAGACAGCATGGATTTACAACAAGGAAATCACACATGACAAAAAGTCTTGTTTGAGGATTTAACAAGTAGATTGGATAAGGGAGAACCAGTGAATATAGTTTCCTTGGGATTTCAGAAGGCTTTCAATAAGGCCTCACATTAGAGGTTAGTATGTAAAATTAAAACACATGGAATTGGGGATAGTGTATTGGCAAGGATAGAGAACTGGTTGGCAGACTGGAAATAAAGAATAGGAATAAACTAATCCTTTTCCGAGTGGCAGGCAGAGGCTCATTGGCACTGCATAGATTTATGTTTGGATCCCACCCACTTTTTGCATTGTACATTGTCAACTTTAGACATGAGAATGAACTGAAATATAAAATCTGAAAGTCTGTAGATGGCACAAAACTGTGGGAAGATGAACTGTGGGGACAATACAGAGATGCTTCAGTGTGATTTGGGCATGTTGAGTGAACATGTCCAAATGATGGCAGATGAAATTGTGGATTGTTGAAAGATTATCCACTTCTGCAGCTAAAACAGGAAAGCAAATCACCAAAATGTGAAAGATTTGTTAAGGGGAGATGCGAGATGCAACATTACCTGGGTATTCTAGTACAGCAGTCGCTAACGGTCAACATATAGGTGGTGCAGGCAATGAAGAAGCTAAATATAATGTTGGCTTTCACTGCGACAGAATTCAAGTTCAGGAGCAAGGATATCTTGCTGCAATTGTCTAGGACCTTGATGAGACCACGTTTGGAGTTTATGTGCAGTTTTAATTGCCTTATATGGGAATGAATGTTCTGGCTATGTGGGAGTACGACAAAGGTTTACCAGACTGATTACTGGGATGACAGGTCTGACCTATGAAGTGATCTATGAACAGAGACTTTGTCAGTTTGAACTATATTCACTGCAATTTGGAAGAATTTGGAGGATCTCATAGAAACCTGAAAAATTCTAACAGGATCAAACATGGTAAATTCAGGAAGGGTGTTCCACTTGACCAGGAAATCAAGAGCCAGGCGGCCCAATTAAAGGATATGGGAGTAGGCCACTTAGACAAATAGCAACTTTTTCACCAAGTCGTCAGCCTGTGAAATTCTCAGCCACAGAAAGAAGTTAAGGCCAACATTTTGCATGTTTTCAATAAGGAGTCAGATATAGTTCTTAGGGCTAAAAGGATCAAAGGGCATTGGGAGAAGGGAAGAACTGGATACTGAGTTGGGTGATCAGCCATGGAACATACTGAATGGCACAGCAGGTCCGAAGTGTCGAATGGCCTCCTCCTGCTCCCATTTTCTATGTTTCTATGTTATCTAAAAGTCGAATGCATCACCAATATAGCAAAAAAGTATTTCAAAATTTAACTATTCAGTCAGCCACTCTCATTGTTAGAAACCTAAAAATTGGTGAAGAATATAGATATATATTATCATTGTCCCAGTGTGGTGATTTAATGAATGAGTTTTATTCATCAGAAAAGTGTCCCAACATTTCACAAATTTCAAAAACTTGACTGTTTTACAAAAATGTCACGAATTCATTTGAAATTGACAATTTTATGCTCAATTATTTTAGCAAAGGGCACCATTTCCGCTGGAAATAAATATGATTTGCTTTTTCTTTCTCACAAAAGCTAAAAACAAAAGTGGCTGAAAATGACAACTGGTGAACAAATTCCTTAGTTGATTTGTTTGCAGTTGTGATATACTTATGTTCTCACCGTATCCCGTTTCTTTGATCAAAAGCAGGTATCATGGATGCAGGGTGCTCTGACATCAGTGCAACCAATAGTTGCAAAACATCATGAATGTTTTCATCCTGTGTCATGGAATAGTTGTCAATCAGTAAGCCAGATAAAATAAAACTCTCTTCATACAGATACTAAGTTGCTAAAAATCAACTTCCCACATGGTTCAAAATACAGCAAGAAGGGCACGCAAGCAAATTCAACTCTGAGGCACCACAATATCCTGTGAGGAAGTAAAGAACAATAAACCCTACTTGAAGATATCTGTACTTCTCTAATCCTTGTCTCATCTGCAGTCCTAATTAAATCTATTCAAATATTGGTAGTTCTACCTTCAAGTATCAAAGCCTTGAGCTCTGAAATTCCCACCAAGTATCTCACCAACTTGCTTTCCTTCTTTAAGATAATATTTAAAATTCAAGCTTTTTGTTAACTGACCTAATATCTCCTTATGCAGCTTGATGTCAACACTTGTCTTAAAATGTTTCTGTGTAGCTCCTAAACTATTTTGTTACATTAAATGCACCACCAAATAGAAGATGTTACTGGAAATGTAAATCGATACTAATGTGTTCCATGGCTAAAACAGATTTTACAAAACAGAAGTAGGTTTTACTTCCCTTTACAATTTCTTCTCTTCAGTAATCCAATTTCTGCTTGGGTTACAGTTCTGTAGAAACTGGTCAAACTTCTGTGTCTCTTCAAAAATGGGCATTTTCATCACTGAGACTAAACCATATGTGAGGAGCATGTGGCTTTGGAAGTTATGCAACTAAGCCTAAGCCCTTCCACTCTTGACATTCAGATAGATAAATTGTGATTAATTAACTGAGAACAGTTCGACAGTGGGAGTTTCCTGGTTTGTATGGCTCGGTACCCAAATAAACTCACTCAGATTTTCCGGTAGTCCCAGATATTTTAAAATGACAGACGACTGAAAGATTGAAAAATATAAAACTCCAAGAAATAGTTACAATGCACATATTTGTTGAAATACAAAAATAGTAATTTGATTATTCCAGATGTGGTCTGACTACAGCTTTAGCAATATCTCTCTTATTTCCTTTGAAATTAAGGTCAACATTCTTTTTGCCTTCTCTATTACCTGAACTCACATGCTCACATCTTATAATAAATAGATAACACCCAAAACCCCCGTGCTGCAGTTTATTGCAGTCTTTCCCCATCTAAATTACATTCAGCTCTTCTACACTTCCTGCCATAATGCATAACCTCACACTTGCCTGCATTATATTCCATCTATTGTTGCATTTTTGCCCACTCACTTAAACTGTCTGTATCTCCCAAAGACTCTTTGTATTATCCTCAACATTTGCCTTCCTGCCTACTTTTCGGTCACCAATAAACTAGGCAATTTTCAATTCACTTCCGTCATCCAAGTAATTCATATCTATTGTAATTAACTGTGGTCCGAACATTGATTCCAATAGCACACCTATAGATTACATAGAACATAGAACATAGAACAGTACAGCACAGAACAGGCCCTTCAGCCCACGATGTTGTGCCGACCATTGATCCTCATGTATGCACCCTCAAATTTCTGTGACCATATGCATGTCCAGCAGTCTCTTAAATGACCCCAATGACCTTGCTTCCACAACTGCTGCTGGCAACGCATTCCATGCTCTCACAACTCTCTGTGTAAAGAACCCGCCTCTGACATCCCCTCTATACTTTCCTCCAACCAGCTTAAAACTATGACCCCTCGTGCTAGCCATTACGACTGTGAAAATGCTCCCTTCATCTAAATTCTGTATTCAATTATTTAGCCAATCCTCTATTCATAGAATCATAGAGGTATACAGCACAGAAAGAGACCCTTTGGTCCAATTCATCCATGCCGGCCAGCTATCCCAAACGAAACTAGCCCCATTTGCCAGCATTTGGCCCACATCTCTCTATACCCTTCCTATTCATATACCCATCCAGATGTCTTTTAAAATGCTGTATTTGTACCAGCCTCCATCACTTCTTCTGGCAGCTCATTCCATATATACACCACCCACTATGTGAAAAAGTTGCTCCTTATGCCCCTTTTAAATCTCACCCCTCTCAACTTAAACTGATGTCCTCTAGTTTTGGACTTCGCCCACCCCTTGGGAATAACATTGTCTATTTACTGCATCTACGCCCCTCAAGTTTGTATAAATCTCTATGAGATCATCCCTTGGCTTTTGACACTCCAGGGAAATTAGCCCCAGTCAATTCAGCCTCTCCCTGTTCCCTGAGCCCTCCGAACCTAGCAACATCTTCGTAAATCTTTTCTGAACCCTTTCAAGTTTCACAACATCCTTCCCATAGCAAAGAGACCAGAATTGCATGCACTATTCATCCAAATATGCTACCCCAAATCCATGGGTTGTTGTCATATTAAGTAACCCTATGTGTGATACCGAATCAAACAATTTTTGGAAATTCAAATATATTTCTTAGACTCCCCTTTCCCTGTCCTGCTTGTTGCTTAAATGAATGTAATAAATTTATCAATCACAATTTCCTCTTCCTGAAGTTGTGTTGACTCTGTTTGATTTTATTTCAAATTTGCAAAGACTCTGTTATTACCTCTGCTATAATTGATGATAGCATTTTTAAAATTAGATTTTATTAAGCAAATGAGTGAAAGTTTAGCAGGGATAAATAGGAATGAGGCGTAATCAGTTCAACCAGGATCTTACTGAACGGCAAAACAGGCTCAAGGAGCTGAGTGGTATATTTCTGTTGTGATTCACATGCTTGCATGACTGTACTTTTTGAACTCACCTCATGCATGGTTAACAGGTAGTTAAGAATACTTTGCAGCTCATCCTCCTTGACACCACGATCCTATTCAAAATAATGTAATTACAGTTGACAAATTATATTCAGACAATGATACACAAAACATTGGCAGTAATTTAGATGAATTCTGTATTGGAGGACCATGCATTTAACCTAATATGTTTTCTGCTGCTTTGCTAAACCTTGATAGAATACAATCACAGGGAACATGCAATGAATTTTGTTTCATCACTGTAGTTATCTTCTTTCCCAGTTTCTATAATTTAATACAGCTTAGTAAAAAGTGTACCATTTTTAACATTTCGGCATACATGTCAGTTCTTACCTTCAAAATTAGTTGCTTCAAAAATAGCAGCATAAAAGCCCGCAATGAAATAATTTCTTTCTGAGATGGACGAGGGCCATCTTTAAATAAAAAGAAAGTTTTCTGTCATTCATTTCAAAATTTTAGTGTAAAAATACGTCTTCCAATGTCCAGTTCCTAGACTTACAACTTTTCATGTAAATACATTCAGCAAATTCCTGAGATATACAAATGGATCCTAACAAAACAATTTTCTTTTGAAAGAATTGTGCAAATTCAAACAACTTTAAAAAACCTTGTGCTCAATTAAGAAAATAAACTTCAGAATAAAAAGACTAAATCAAACGTTTCTGGAGATAACTGAACATGCAGGAAAAATACTTGGTTATTAAAAAAACTAATTTAAACTACTAGCTATCCAATCCATTTTAGAAAATTATAGTTAAATTTTATAAAATATATTGGCAGAAGTTAAAAAAATTCTCAATTTTTATTGGGCATATTCCAAATATCGAACATACTGGTAAAAAGAGCTTTCATTTCACTAGGTCATGTAAAAATTACATCACTTAGTTAATATCCATATAGCTCTGGTTAACAGGCACAGCATTTCCCCTACATTTTTCTCCATGGTGTGTAAAAAGTCACGTTAAATCTGACAATAAATATCTCATTCATCTTGCACTCTTTTAAAAACGCATTTGTAAAAAGAATAAGATTGCTCTGAAGTTAATGCTTAACTAAGTTTCAAGTTACATCAATTCTCTATCCTTAATCTTGTGTTGCAAAACTGATGCATGTATTAAAATGAATGGAATTCTTCGTTTTTCAGAATGTAACTTCATTACTTTATTGAACCATCTTAAATTTTGGGTAAATTGTCAAGATCAAAATGTATTCTGATATAAAAAAATTAAATTTGCGTCAAGGTTACTTAAATATTTAATAAATATATTGTACAATTTTGTGAGAAACTGTCAACACAAGGAAAACTGAATATTCAGCAATGAACTAATAGAACTATGCCTCAAGATTTTTTTCCCAGCACAAGCAATGTTATAATGTATATGAAGATTAATTAAACAAATTAAGATTATAGCTTAATAAAGCTATAATTTAAAAAGCACTGCAAAATTTATTCTGATTTCTCTTCAGTGTTCCATATATTCCCCAAAATGCAAAGTTGCAAAGAGCTTCTTCCATTGGCTTTCAGCTAAGTGACCCTCCAACTTTCCTCAAAACCTCACAACTCTGAATCCAAATCTCAAGTTGGGGAATGAGAATCAGAATTCCTCGTGGAAATCTCAGCAGGTGCAGGAATTGAGCCTACGTTATTGGTGTCATACTGCATCATAAACCATTCGTATAGCCAAATGAAGTAATCCAATTCACATAGATCAAAGAGAGGGCATTGATCTGAAGAGTTTCAGACAAGTGAAGAATATGTTGGTGGGAGAATCTTTCGATTGTGTAATGCCAGACAACAGATTCCGTTTACAGCGCCTGGAATGAACTGGCTAAAATTTTAACTGGAGTCTCTCAGCAATAAAGATCGGAACAAAATTAAAGAATTTGGAGTTCACCAGTTCCCAATTTGGGAATAATTACTCTTTCAAGATTTTAGCATTTTACCATTCTTTGGAAAATAGCCATAATTATTTTATAGACATAAATCTAGATTTTAGTAAAATACTGTTGTTAAAGCCATTGATTGAATGAAGTGTGGATATGGAAAATAATAAAACAATTGTGTATGCAAAATCTGTGAATTTGGAATTTACAATTGTGATACTAATGTGTTCGTTTATGGAATGTAACCCCTTTTCTAAAAAATTAAAGTGGTGTTATTGACACAGGGCAAAAACTTAGAAGACAATATTTACATTAAAATGAACTGGGCATCTGTCTTTTAACAGATTAAAGGAAGCTACAATAGTTGCAGGAATAAGGAATGAGGAATACAATAAACTTATGAGAGATGAATGATGTATGTAGGATCTTAGTAAACACAGAAGATCAGAGGCGTAGGCATTCAACAATGTAGTAGCTCTGGATTCAAATTTATTTTAAGAAGAAACAAACATTTCCATTTTACGTTTTGTGGATTTGATGAACAAGTTCAGTCAGTCGATAATAATACATAATAAAGAGAAGAAAACAATTGGAGCAAGGTAATGGAAAAGTAGATAGAGGTCAGACTTGGTAAAATTTCTCTTACATAATTAGGGCAACTGCAAAAGATCAACTCAGAGAGTTATGTACAAATATGAATGCAGCGGCAGAAAGAACTTTTAGCAATAAAGTATGTGGAAGTATGAAATGGTTCATAAAATTTTGGTAGATCAATCAGACAATAAATTATCAGTTGCACCAGCATGGGCTGTCCATGCTAAGAATTTGGCACAGATAATTGGTTGTTATGGATCATATCAGTTTGTTTCTGGTAGTAAACTTCAAGTTCCATCAGTAATAAATGATCAACACCAGATTCTGAAGGGATGGCAATTAGCACACTTGAGTGGAGAGACCCAGGAAAGATTATTGGTTAAAAAATAATGTACAGCATGGAAACCAGGCTGTCCAGGTACACTCTTCAAGGTTGCTTAATATGGATTACAAATTTACACATTCCAAAGTTGTTGCAGAAAGTAATGAGGATCCAGGTATTTCTCATAATTATATATTACACAATCAGATCAGGCTTTTTTAAAATTTACTTGTGGTGCGTTAGCAACACTGGCTGGACAGCATTTATCACACCTCTCCGCCCTTAAGAAGGTAGTGGTGAATTGCCTTCTTGAACCAATGCACTTCTACATGCCTGTAGGTTTACTTACAACACCGTTAGGGATGGAATTCCAGAATTTTGACCCAGCCATACTGAAGGGACGCTTTTATATTTCCAAGTCGGGATAGTGAATAGCTTTCAGGGGAAGTTGCACATGTTCCCATGTATCTCCTGCCCTTCTCCAAATAGATGGACATAGTTGTAGATTTGGAAGGTGCTTTTGAAAGATCTTTGGTGAATTTCTGCAGTGCATCTTGGAGATAACAGCAGTTTGCATCATTGAGTATTGGTAATGGAGGGACTGGATGCTTGTGGATATGGTGACAAACAAGCTTTGTTCTGGATGGTGTCAAGTTTCTTGAGTTTTGTTTCAATTACACCCATCCAGGCAAGTGGGAGGTATTCCATCACACTTTTGACTCATGCCTCACTTGACAGGCTTTGGGGAGTCAGATGGTGAGTTAATTGACACATATTTCAAGCGTTAAACTTGCGCTTGCAACCATTTTGTTCATGTGGCAAGTCCAGTTGAGTTTCTGGTTAATGGTAACCCCAACACCGTTGATGGTGGGGGATTCAGTCATGGTAATGCTATTAAATGTCATGGGGCAATGATTGGATTCTCTTTTATTGGAGAGGGCCATTGCCTGGCATTTGCGTGGTGTGACTGTTTATTTGCCACATGTCTGCCCAAGCCTGGATAATGTCCAGATCTTGTTGCATTTGAACATGGACTGCTTCAGTGTTTGAAGTGTCATGAATGCTGCTAAACGTTGTGCAATCATCAGCAAAAATCCCCACCTTTTGATCTTAAGATGGACACAAGGTCATTTTTAAAGTAGCTGAAGATGGTTGGGCCTCAGATATTACCAAGGAACACCTGCAGATATGTTCTGGAGCTCAGATGTCTGATCTCAAAAAACCATAACCATCTTCCTGTGTACCAAGTATAACTCCAACCAAAGAGAGTTTGTTTTATGATACCCATTGATTCCAGTTTTGTTATGACTTCTTGATGCCATACTCAGTCAAATGCAGCCTTGATGTCAGGGGCTGTCGTTCTCACCTCATCTCTGGAATTCAGCTCCATGTTTGAACCAAGGTTGTAATGAGGTCAGGAGCTAAGTGCCATGCAGAACTTAAACAGGGCATAACTGAGCAGGTTTTAGCTGAGCAGATGCTGCTTGATAGCACTGTTGATGGATGGGGAGGCAACAACCTAGTTATATGATTGCTGGACTGTTAATGGAGCGACCCAAGCAACGTTCTGGGGACCTGGGTTTGAATTTCACAACAGATGGTGGAATTTGAATTCAACAAAATATCTGGAATTAAGAATCTAATGACAACCATGAATCCATTGTCAATTGTTGGGAAAACCCATCTGGTTCACTAATGCCCATTAGGGAAGGAAACTACCACTTTTACCTGGCCTGGCCTGGCCTAATTGTGACTCCAGACCCACAGCAATGTGGTTGACTCTTAACTGCCTTATGGGCAATTAGGGATGGGCAATAATTGCTCACCTAGACAGTGATGTCATCATCCTGTAAATGAATAAAAACAAACATCTTCAATCACTTTACTGATGGTGAAGAGTAAACTGTTGGGGCAGCAATTGGCTGGGTTGCGTTTGTCCTGCTTTGCGTGTACAGGACGTACCTGTGCAATTTTCCACGTTGTCAGATAGATACCGTTTTGTAAATATATCTTGACTCGGACAGCTCAGGGTCTGGAGCACAAGTCTTCAGTACAGAATATTGTCAGTACCTATAGTGTCTGCAGCTTCCAGTAGCTCCAACCAATTCTTGTTATCACATGGAGTGAACCAAAGACTGAAGACTGGTATCTGTAATGCTGGGGACTCGTGAGGACGCTGAGATGGATCAGCCATTTAGCACTTCCAGTAGAAGATTGCTGCAAATGGTTCAACCTTATTTCTGCACTGATATTTGTTGAGCTTCCTCCTCCAGTGAATTACTTAATTGCCTACCATTATTCACAACTAGATATGGCAGGACTGCAGAGCTTAGATTTGGTCCACTGGTTAAGGGATAGCTTAGCTCTGTCTAACAGTTGCTGCTTGTGCTGTTTAGCCCTGTTCAGTAGCTTCATCAGGTTGAAACCTCATTTTTAGGTATGCCCAGTACTGCTCCTGGCATGCCCTCCTGCACAGTCCATTGAACCAGGTTGATCCCCTGGCTTGGTGCTAATGGCTGATTGGCGGATATGCCAGGCCATGACATTGTAGATTATGCTGGAGTATAGTTCTGCTGCTATTGATGGCCCACAGTGCCTCACAGTTAATAAATCTGTTCAAAGTCTATCCAATACGATGGTGGGTATTCTACATGTGAAGGCGAGGCTTCATCTCCACATGGACTGCATGGTGATCTTTCTTTCCAAAAATGTCATGGTCTTATACATCTGGTTGGTAAAGGATGTGGTCAAGGACACTTTCCTGCCCTTGTCAGTTCCCTCACCACCAGCTGCAGACCCAATTTAGCATCTACATCCTGTAGGACCCAACCAGCTCGATCAGAAGTGCTGCTGCCAAGCCATTCTTGGTGGTAGACACTGAAATCCCCCCTTCAGAATACATTTTATGTCCATGCCACCTTCAGTGCTATCTCCAAGTATTCTTCAACTTGGAGCAGTACTGATTCAACCCCAAGAGAGGACAGGTACATGGTAAGGAGGGTGTTTCCTTGGCCATGTTTAAACTGAAGCCAATGGACTTCGTGGAGTCTGCAGTCAATGTTGAGGGCTCTGAGGGGAACTCCCTCTGGTTGTATATCACTGTGTCTTCTGCTAGGTCTAGCCTGCCTGTAGGACAAGACACATCCAGGGATGTAATGGCAGTGTATGGAACATTCTCAATAACGTATGATTCCAAGAACATTGCTATGTCAGGCTATTGCTTGACTAGTCTGTGAGACAGCTCTCCCAATTTTGGTAGCATCCCCAGATTTTAAGGAAGATTTTACAGCGTCAACATGGCTACTGCCTGGGTCGATGCAGTTTCATTTCTTTGTTAAAGCTTCACAGTGGCTTGTTAGGCCATATCAGAGAACAACTGAAAGTCAATCACATTATTGTGGGTCTGGTGTCACATGTGGTCCAGGTAAGGTGATGACAGCAGATTACCTTCCCTGAAGTAAATGAGTGAGCCAGATGGGTTTGTCTGACACTCAGCAATGGTTTCACAGTCATCAGTAGATTCTTAATTCCAGGTATTTTTTTATTGAATTCTAATTACACCATCTGCTGTGCTGGGATTCAAACGTGAGTGCCCGGAATATTGGCTGAGTTTCTGGATTAATAGTCTAGTGATAATACCATTAGGCCATTGCCTCTCCTTGTCTCTTTCTCACAATTGAAAGTTTGCTGGATAAAGAACAGATCAATTTGAATTCAAAATAAGGCCATTCATCTCAAAAGACAAATACATAAAATGGGTACTACAGACAAATATTTATCAGAAGGGAGTATTCAATGAAAAAATCTGACTAAAAGTACAGCAGGGAACGTCACTGGTTGAGTGTACAGAATGAGGGTCAAAAGGTCAGTCGCACAGAATTGGCAACATGAAGTATAAAAATGGCAAGTAGGACACCAGTGTAAGCTCTGATGGGGCAGTGGAAGAGAAAACACCCCCAAGAAAGAGGTCATGGACCATTATAAAAGACACTTTTATAAGCATAGGGAAAGCAAACAGTAACGGTCCAGAAAGAGAGAGAATGAGTAGCTTAACAAGAAATTTAGTACACACCAGGAGTGACAGCAAAAGCCAAAACCTGAGAGATTGGGAATGCTTAGATTATGAATAAATTGGAAAGCTAGAGAGAATCTGAGGTGTTCAAAGAGGTGCCAAATGGGGGACAGTCAGCACTATCATTAAAAGGAGATGCATGGAAAATATGTCTTCTAACGGGTTTACAAGGCTAAATCCAGGCTGGCAGCATCAGAATCATAGAATCTGTAGAGTGTGGAAACAGGCCCTTTGGCCTAACAAGTCCACACCAACCCTCAGAGCATCCCACACACACCCATCTCCCTTTCGCCCCTTAATCTAGGCATCCCTTGAACACTACAGGCAATTTAGCATGGCCATTCCACCTAACCTGCACATCTTTAGACTGTGGGAGGAAACCAGAGCACCCGGGAGGAAACCCACGCAGACAGAGTGAGAACGTGCAGACTTCACACCTACTGTCGGCTGAGGGCAGAATTGAACATGGGTCCCTGGTGCTGTGATGCAGCAGTGTTAACCTCTGAGCCACCGTGCCACCCCAAAGGTTCTCAAGAAAACATGAGGAACTAGGAAAAGCTCAGCAGGTCTGGCAGCATCTGTGAAGAGAAATCAGAGGAAACGTTAACTCTGATTTCTCTTCACAGATGCTACCAGACCTGCTGAGCTTTTCTAGCAATTTCTGTTTCTGTTTCTGATTGACAGGATCCACAGTTCTTTCAGTTTTATTTGAGGGACCAGGAGGTGTTTACATTCATCATTGGCAGGAAAAGCAATTTGGAATATTTTCTTGGTATTGTTAGCAACAAATGTCATGGTAATAGATAATTGCCATCAAAGTATCATTTCTGGAGGGTTATTAGTTCAAAAGAGAAGCATTTCTTTGCCCTCCAGAAGAGGTGTGAAACTCACTGAGGACACTGTGGAAATTAAATAAATACACATAGGGTCTAAATGATGCCTCTAGAGTTTGGTGCTTGTTGGGCTGTCTTCAGCTGAAGCAAATCTGCAACAGTGCCAAGTGTTACTTGTATGGAGGACAGATTTCAGGCATTTTTATGATGCTTACAGGCAATTAATTTTGTGGGAGAACAGTGAATTTGAAATTGTTATTCTAAATAAAGCTTAAAAGGGAATTCAAAATTAGATATATGACCTATGGAGCACTAAATACATTGCAGTGAAAAACAGAAATAGATTGAATATTGCTATATCAGAATATATGACAATTAATAATAATTACATCAAAATAGGGCCTCATGAAAAAGCGCAGTGCTTTTCAAAACTGAAATCTCTGATGAAGGGTCTAGGCCCGAAACATCAGCTTTTGTACTCCTGAGATGCTGCTTGGCCTGCTGTGTTCATCCAGTTCCACACTTTGTTATCTTGGAATCTCCAGCATCTGCAGTTCCCATTATCACTGCAGAATTGCAAAGTCTGATTGAAGTGCTAAATTGGGTAGGCACTCTAAAGGAGCCAGATGTCAGTTTTAAGATCTTAGAACTTAGTACAACTATGAAAAATCCCAAGGTAGAAGATATAATATGAATAAACAAAACAGTGAAAAAATTTAAAATGAAGCAACATTGCTCTGAAATTTCTATAATTGGAACCGGGCCCAAAACGTTAACTCAGATTTCTCTTCACAGATGCTGCCAGACCTGCTGAGCTTTTCCAGCAATCTCTATTTTTGTTTCTCAACACAAACACTGATAAGGCAATGGAATGATGTATCCCTCAGCAAAGAATTCAGAACAAATTCTAAAGGTTCTCAGCCGCAATACCCATTGGGGATTATATCGAAAAGAAGTTACATTGGGATAATGTGCATTCAGCAAAATGTGTGAATGAAAAATGACTGAGCTTTTGCAGAATGAAAAACATCCACATTGAAACTGGTGGAAAACATATAGAGAGTTGTCTGATTATTTTATAAAAAAAGAAACAAAGTCTATAAAACTTTGAAAATTACTGGAAAAAAGGCTATTTGGGAAGTCACTATGGACTAAAAAGGAAAATGATACATTATAATTTTGCATAATTATTTTAGTTTTTATTTATTATTATGCATGTATTAATGTATTTTATAAAGAAAAAAGGGAAATGTGATACTATCCAGTGGGGTCTGACAGGGATATCTGATGTTAAGTGGAACTAAGGAACAGATAATGATTATGTGCTCATTGAGGGTAAGTGGGTGAGAAACTGACTGGGTGAATATACAGGAAACAAGTAATTGGTGGAGTGGCAAGTGATGGTGAGTGTGTTGGAGTAACACTGACCAGAAAAGCATATGCCAGAACTCGGCCTATCCAACATTTCATCTTCAGTGTTTAATAGACTTGAAATGGCAAATGCCGACGGGTATTAAGCCAATTGAGAGAGATTAGAACTAGGGATGTCCACGTTCTTCAAGGACCGCAATTTTCCCCCGCAGTAGTCGAGAACGCTCTTGACCATGTCTCCCACATTTCCCGCAATACATCCCTCACACACCGCCCCCGCCACAACCGCCCCAAGAGGATCCCCCTCATTCTCACATACCACCCCACCAACCTCTGGATACAACGCATCATCCTCCGACACTTCCGCCATTTACAATCCAACCCCACCACCCAAGACATTTTTTCCATCCCCACCCTTGTCTGCCTTCTGGAGAGACCACTCTCTCCGCGACTCCCTTGTCCGCTCCACACTCCCCTCCAAGCCCACCACACCCGGCACCTTCCCCTACAACCGCAGGAAGTGCTACACTTGCCCCCACACCTCCTCCCTCACCCCTATCCCAGGCCCCAAGATGACGTTCCATATTAAGCAGATGTTCACCTGCACATCTGCCAATGTGGTATACTGCATCCATTGTACCCGGTGTGGCTGCCTCTACATTGGGGAAACCAAGCGGAGGCTTGGGGACTGCGTGGCTGAACACCTCCGCTCAGTTCGCAACAAACAACTGCACCTCCCAGTCGCGAACCATTTTAACTTCCCCTCCCATTCCTCAGACAATATGTCCATCATGGGCCTCCTGCAGTGCCACAATGATGCCACCCGAAAGTTGCAAGAACAACAACTCATATTCCGCCTGGGAACCCTGCGGCTCAATGGTATCGATGTGGACTTCACAAGTTTCAACATCTCCTCTTCCCCCACTGCATCCCAAAACCAGCCCAATTCTTCCCCTCCCTCCACTGCATCACAAAACCAGCCCAGTTCATTCCCTCCCCCCACTGCATCCCTAAACCAGCTCAGCCTGTCTCCGCTTCCCTAACCTGTTCTTCCTCTCACCCATCCGTTCCTCCCACCTCAAGCCGTACCTCCATTTCCTACCCACCACCTCATCCAGCCTCCTTGACCTGTCCGTCTTCTCTGGACTGACCTATCCCCTCCCTACCTACTCACCCATACTCTCCTCTCTACCTATCTTCTTTTCTCTCCATCTTCGGTCCGCCTCCCCCCTCTCCCTATTTATTCCAGTTCCCTCTCCCCAACCCCCTCTCTAATGAAGGGTCTAGGCCCGAAGTGTCAGCTTTTGTGCTCCTATGATGCTGCTTGGCCTGCTGTGTTCATCCAGCTCCACACTTTGTTATCTTAGAACTAAGGGACACGATTTGAAAAATAAGCAAGTAGGTCTTGTTTGAAATGGATATGAGAAGCATTTTATTTCACTCCAAGGGTCACAAGACTCTGAAACACTCTTGCCCAGAGTTTGCTGGAGGCCAGGTCATAGAATATTTTTAAGGCAGAGATAGATAAATTCTTGACTAAAAAAGAAATCTGAGGGCATTCATGTAAGCATGGAAGTGATATCAAGGCCACAATCAGCCTTGATCTAATTGACTAGCAATGTAGACTCAAAGGTGCAAGGGCCTATTCTCACTCCTTAGTCATATATTTGTATGTTTGCATTTTGTCATATGCTTCAATGCCATTTACACAATATCATGGCTTTCAGAACAAGAAAATTCTGTACATCCATAGTAAATTAAAGGCCCAATTACGAAAAAGATGTTAATTAAAAGTCAACTCGGCAGAATACAGTTTGATTACACCAAAAAAAGTTCTCCTTTATAATACTGCAAAGCATTCTGTATTATCTCACAAAGCTTGCCTGAGCATAAAATCTGGATCTCACACCATTCACTTCAAACCTGCCTACTATCAAATTTAAAGAAGTTTTACATAAAATATACAACACATGCTCTCCACTTGCTTGGATTAAAAAAAAAGCAAGGCCTATAAAACTCTGAAAATTACTGGAAAAACAGCACAAAGTTTAACGTCATCTACAGCAAAGCAGTACACTTGATTCAGAGCCCACCTACCATCTTCAACATTCACTTCCTCCATCTCTGACATACAGTGGCAGCAGCTTACGCATGTTTCTTTGACAACACCTTGCAAACCCAAGACCTCTATCACCTAGAAGGACAAGGACAGCAGATGCATAGGAACATCATGCTACAACGTCACCTTCAAACCACAAAGCACTCTGGCATACAGCAATATTGCCATTCATCACTGCCACTGAGTCAAAATTCTACAAGCTCTGTTCTAAGAGGACCATGGATACATCAACACTAGAAAGATTGCAGTGGTTCAAGAAAGCAGCTCAATATAACCTACTGAAAGACATTTAGGGGCGGGTAACAAATGCTGATCTCGCCAGAAATATCCACATTCTGTGAAAAAACAAAAATGGACATTTGCTCCTATTAGATTATGCCAGTATTTAAACTCTACTCTTGCCTTCTCCCATCTTCGTTAACTTAATTCCATCAGCATAGCTCTTTAATCACTTCCCCTCAAATTCTTATTTAGATTCCAATTAAGCGCACCTACACAATTTGTCTCAAATACTTCTGTTGTATTTGTTCAACACTCTTCTGATAAAAAAAATTCTGAAATGCCAAATTGATTTTGTGGTGATCACCTTCTCTTGGCAACTTCCAAAACCAATCTTCTGCAGAAGTGGAAATACACCTAGTGTCTACTCTTAATAAAACATGCTATAATTTTAAAGACCACTATTTGGTCATTCCTCAAGCTTTCTGCTTTCAACAGAAAAGAAACCTAATACTGATTTCCTGTTTCAGATATAACTACTTATTTTGCAGACTTTGTTAATGGGACATAATTGAGAAGAACTATACTTTTAAAATGCATTGTTGAGACCAGCACTGAGCTCCATCAATAATCAAAAAACATTTGGGGAGTGGAAATGTCAAAACATGATGTAAATAATTAGATACTGAATAAGTACTTTGAATGTTGCTAAAATAGAACACTATAACACACTTGTGGAATGGTTCACTAGAGTGAACTGACTGCAATTATTAGAAATCGCAGGTGTAGCACAGTATAATTTTAAGTTCAGTAAAGGTGCACAGCAAGAGGAACTCGCATAATATTAAATAAAGAAGCATGGAGGTTTGCAAATTTTATTTAGTTTGCTTTACAAGCTATACCTCAACATGTAACACATTTACTCCCAGGAAAAAATTACACAAAAATTTTGAATAACAACATTGTACCTGCTAGTCAAAAAGAAATGTTTCAAGTAGAAGAAATATGATCTCGTGACATATTTTCTTGACTCAGATTTTGCTTATATGTATTTCAGTTCCTAAATCAAATTGAAAGCAAACAAACCTACATCAATGAAGCAATATGAAGAACAGAGGAGGGAAATGCTGGGTGTGTCATGAACTACCTTGTGTCTCTGTCAATATCAGGAACTATTCTTACTATTGACATGCGCAGCCACAAAATGGATGTCTATGGTATAGATCTGAAAAGAGACAGATGTACCCTGTCATGAAATGCACGATGCATATTTGAATGACGTTCATCACAACAGGCATCAAACATGCAGGAAAATTTCTGATGTCAGTAACCAACTGCAAATATCACAATGTGATCAAGGTATTTTAACTCTGTAATCAAATTCAGCAGCTTCATCAATGTCCTTCCATCTGTTAGAGGTCAGAAATTGAAGCATTTGCTGATGACGGCATAATGATTGGCACTGTTCATGACTGGACAGATACTAAATCAGTCCGTAGTTAAATGCAGCAAGACTTGTACAACATCGAGGCTTCGAATAATAAGCGACAAGTAACATTTACACATGTTGCAGATGGTCATTGCCTGCCATAAGACAGAATCTTTATCTTTTCCCCTGACATTCAATGGCATAACCATCTGTGAATTCTCCCAATATTAACATCCTACCACTGACTAGAAGCTGAATGGGGTCAACCATATGAATACTGTGACTCCAAGACCAGGTCAGAAATTAAGCATTCTGCAGCAATTAACTCATCTTCTAACTCCCAAAGCCTTCCATATTAACAATAGCCAAAGTCATGAGTCTCTCCACTTGCCTGGATGCATGCAACTCTAATGCATTAAAGAAGCTGGATACAATGCAGGCCAAACCAGCCCAATTGAGTGGAACACCATCTACCACTTCAATATTCCTTTCATTTACCACTGATGCTCAGTGGCAGCAGTGTGTACCATGCACAGGACACACTACATCAAACCATCAAAGTTCCTTTACAGCAACTTCCAAACTTATAACAACTACCATCAAGAAAGTAGATGCAAGTGATCATCACAACCTACAAGTTTCCTTCTTAGAATAACAAGAACTCAAGATGCTGGAGTCAGAGTCAACTCAGCGTGGAGCTGGCAGAGCACAGCGGGTCATCAGAGGCAGAATCAGAGGAGCAGGAAAGTCGACGTTTCAGGTCAGGAACCCACATCAGGGCTCAGTGTCCTTTTGAAGGTTGTCAACCTGAAACATCAACTTTCCTGTTACTCCAATGCTGCCTGACCTGCTGTGTTCCTCCAGTTCCACACTGTATTAACTCAAGATCCCCTGCTAGCCACACACCATCCTGACTTGGAACTGTATTACCATTCCTTCACCGTCACAGGGTCAAACTCCTGAAATTCCCTTTCTAACTGCATTGTGGGTGTGCTTTCCGTTATGGACTGCAAGTTTAAAAGACAGAGCTCATGACATCTTTTCATTGACAATTAGGGATTGGCAGACACCTACACCCAAGGAAGGAAAAATAAAACCTTCACTAACTCTACATTCCAGTGCACATCCTCTATCATTTATGGCTGATCCTTCAATCTTCATTGTCCTACAATGTTTCATCCACATTACTTCTTATCTGGAATAGGTACTGAACATCAGGATGAAGCGAAAAATGCCAATAATATTTGGGCCCCTTTTTCCCTGTACAACAAATGGCAACATTGACACCAATGTATGCCAAGACACACAACTGGTGTTCTACGGATGTGAGTCAGCAACAGACCAAGTAAAGGCAGGAGGTTTCCTCAACTACAAGTCATTAGCGAACCAGTTGAGCTTATGACAATTTGACAATGTATGACCCCTTCCAGTAAGCCCAGTTTTTTAAAATTTTCAGATTCTTATTCAAATTTAAAATAATCAAAACTGATGGAAATCAAAGTCATCAGCTTTGATTTGTTTCCAAAAACATGTGTGCATGTAAATTTATTACATATGTAATCACTATAACCCATCACAAAACACACTAACAAAGCCTTTTTTTGTGAATGAGGAAATTCATATTTAATTGCAGTAAGTTCTATAACTGATAGCACTGTGATTACCACCACTGTTAAAAGATTTGTTATGCAACAGTACATCCGAAATTACCATTGCAGTTTGGATTTAAAATCAAGGTGTGTTTGGGTATGAACTATAGGAAAACCACCAGTGAGTAACATACCCTTACATAGATATATTTTTCTTCACATCAGAAGTGGAGCGAGCACAAACCTACATTCCAAAGAGAAAGCATATTCACCCGGGGAGTGTAGTCTAGCCTTTGAGCTCCTAGATGTACTTTTACCAATGTTTCACTATTGTAAATAGAAAACTGCCAGCATTCAGGATTTAGAGTAGATCTTCAAAAAAGAAACATTTTTCAATGCTAATTTTCCAAATGTCATCTTTAATTGGCCTCTCACTATCTATGTCACCACTGACATACTTTGAATGTTATAAAGTTGGTGCATTTGTCTGGTAAATCTCATCATTTCAAGCAGAAGTCTTAAGTATGAAATAATCTAAATATTGC
This sequence comes from Stegostoma tigrinum, assembly GCF_030684315.1. Taxonomy (NCBI): domain Eukaryota; kingdom Metazoa; phylum Chordata; class Chondrichthyes; order Orectolobiformes; family Stegostomatidae; genus Stegostoma; species Stegostoma tigrinum. The sequence continues at coordinate 83,728,439 of NC_081359.1, read as the reverse complement.
TGTAAAGCAAAGCACACCATCAAAGCTTATCACCTTGCACTCATCAAGACAAAGCAAAAATTTGCAATAAATCACAATAATTTATACCTCAAGATGAAACGGTGCTGACTGGTTGGCATATCAGTTTGTGATTGACTCAGGCATTGCCTGAGAGAACTCTAGGCTCCATAAACTCTCGGGCAAATGAGAAAAAAATTGTAAGGTTTGAACATATTTCTTTTCTTCGCAAAGAACAGGTTCTTACATATGAACATTTTCCCCTTCTAGTAAACATATGTCGCAAGTTCAACTGAATGCTTTAAATTGTTGTTTGTGGAACTTTTAGCACACACAGATTTGTTCAGTAAATGTTGTCCAATTACAGATGCTTTGTTTTGGGTTTGACAAGCACGGGCTGATTGAGGACAATCTGTACTCTGCTTATTACAAGCAATCAAAGAAACATGCTCTTTGATTTAGTCAGCTTATCACTTGGCCATTTAACTTATCTCCATGGCAAAACCTTAGTCAATTATAATCACTTATCAAGCAATCAGTACCTCTTTTCTCCTAGAATCTGAATTGTTCTGACCATTTGAAATTTTGCATTCTTGCCTTTGTCCTGATGTATACAAGATGAAAAGCTTCAGCAAAAGGTCTCTCTTTTCAGCAATATTCAATTTCAGTTCTATCAAATGATTATTTGAACACAATTTATGTTGTTTAATCTTTCCTCACATTATTAAGATTATTTAAATACTGGAGTCCAAGTGGGCAGCACTTCCTTGCATACCAATATATCCTCCCAAAGGTGTGGTATCCAGAATTGTTCTCAGTATTCCAGCTGAGGTATGACCAGAACCTTGTAAATCTACAGCATAACTTCTACCTTCATGTATTCTAGACATCCAGATATAAAGGCCAACATACTTCATGCCCGTTTGGTTTTTTGTGACTTTCCTTCATAATTTAATGATCAATGTATAAAATCTCCAAATGTCTGGATCTCATTGCTTGCAACTTTTCCTCATTTAATAAGGACAGAAATTATCATTTAATAAGTACTCTGTCCTACCCTTTTTATATCAAAAGTGGATAGCCTCACATTTTTCCCTTGGCCAAAGTCTTGCCTATTCACATAATCTCTGAATATTTTTCCTGACATTTCTATCTGCTATGCTTACAGTGCTGCCCATAAAACAAAACACTCAAAAGAATCAAGACTGATTGGATGACCTTTAATTATTCTAATGTTGATCAGCTCTTATCTTTCAAAAATGCATTCCTTGCACTTACTATTCTAGCTCTGATTTATGATAGCAACCAATTTCTGTTAAAATGTTTTTGTCAGATACTTAAGTTAATTTGTTCAAGCTGTTAACCACTTAGTTTATCAGCAATTATCCTACTTTATTTCTTACAGTCTTCATGGCTTGTCATTTTTACATTAATTATCATTCTACCTAACACTGTTTGTAGACGTTCTGCTGTGTGAGCCTATAACTCCTGGTCACCATTAAATATCACCACTTCCACCAACTGACCTCCTAATTTGACAACCTTGTGTACTTCTATCTAGTGCTTCTTTTATCACAACTTCTGCACCAATGTCAAAGAGAAATGGTGTTAGTAGATGGCTTGTCTCAGCCCATACTGAATTACCACAGATGCAGTTTCACCAAATAGTGTCCTGATTTAGCAGTCTGCCCCATGTACAGAGCAACAATTAGTATTTAGGCTTTCCAATCAAATCTGATTGCCTGCAATACTTTCAATGGCTTTTGCTAGTTTAAGGGTTTTGTAGTTACGTGATACCACCCCATCTCTCGTTCAGAAGGTCCAGTTTCCAGTGGGTGCAAAAGAGATGTTTCATAGCATGCCCAAACATCTTAATTCTAAATGACTTCTAGAATCTTGGACATTAACTTGTATGCAAATTGTGTCCATATGTAACCACCAAGTTATCCACATTTGTCCCATTTTGCACTCAAGTGCTCCCGATTCTAATCGCTAATCATTGCTGGCTGTGGCTTCTGCTACCTAAGCTCTGAACTCTGCATTTACTGTCCTATACCTCTCCACCTCGCTTTTGTCATGAAAGATTTGCTTGCGGCCAACTTGTTGACCATCTGCTCAAACATTTCTTTATGTGGTTTAGTCTCTGATTATTACTTCAGAACACTATTGTCAAATCCTGTGGGATATTTTATTTTGTCAAAAGGAGCTACAGAAATACAAGCTGCTGTCACTGACAAGGCAAGATTGGTCCTTCAATTACAGGAAAAATAAGTTTCCTCCTTGCTTCCCTTCTACTCATTTTATATTTTTCTGCATTACCTCCATAATACTCATAATTTTCAACGCTTAAGAAAACTTTTCTCTACTTTCAATATTTATCTATTAAAAAGTCTGTGTCCTCCTTCATCCAGCATATACATATGGAATTAATTCTTTCCAATTAATAATAGGCAAGATCACCTTTCGTTTCATCAAAACTGCTTAACTTAAAGATCAACAGCTTTCATCTTTAACTCTTCTGGCCAGGGATACTGCATTATTTTACAAATGCTAGCATAACTACAGATCATTTGCTTTTCTTGCTTCATTTCCTAAGATCAAGTTTACTATTGCAATCTTCTGTACTGAATGTTCAACATACCGATTATCAGATTGAAACACAGGACACCTCCTAATTCTGGTCGTAGACTTTGTCTTACCACAGCCTGAGGTTATTGTCTCCAATAATTACAATAATTATTTTGCTAGTACTGTTAGCATTTCTTACCTAAAGATATCAACCTTAGATTCAGATTTTAAACACATAGTTCATATAATGGACCTTTGTGATTTTTATATGCAGTCAGTGTAGGGGCTTTTGTCAACAATATCATTTTCGCAATCCTTCTCAGAACAACAATCCAAGAGAAAATTCCACAGTTCAGCTCAATTGGCACTACAGGAAAAAGAGAAAGCATCTTGTTGGAAAATGCATATTTAAGTTCATCATAAGGTTAACTTAGGAGAGTCAAAGTGATCCAAACATATGATTGGGCCTCATTTTCAGTATTTCCTAGTCCTTTGCAATTACAAACTATATTTTTACTCTGTCCAAAAATTTACAAACAGCCTTTTCATCTTCATTGTTTATAAACCATAATAAAACCAATTTAATACAACAGAATTAAGAGAGCAGCAGAATGTATAAACAAGTTAATTTGGATAATATGGTACTAATTTGAAGAATGTAATAAGTTCATCACTTTTATTTTCCAATGCTCCATAAATAAGCAATTGTGTCTTGAAACCCAATACAAAGAAAAACCAGGTAAGTACTAACACCACTCCTTCAGCCGAAGTCTTCTCCAATCTGTTCTTGTATTGGTTACAATATATCCAAGTCCCAGATTTGAAGGCTTATCTAAACACGGCTCTATTCTCAACATTCTCTTGACCTACATTTGTGATGTCAATTTTTGCCTTCTATTTGAATTTCAAGCTTTCCATCACTACCTCTGTTAAGCTCGATATAAATTTCAAGATGATACCTCATCTTTCAATGCTCCAGAGTACAGAAGAGGCACATAAAAAACTGGGCAGAGTTTCGCTTCCAGGTCACTATGAAGCCATCTTGCTAAAAATACATGCACGGACATCAGGTGCAGAAAGGACTTTCTTGGCATTGATGCCCCACAGTCGAATAGCCCACCGATACTCACCGTGTAGGCTCACACATGAAGAATAGACCCTTGGGTGAGGTACCGGAGGGCTGCTGGTGCCTGTGGAACCATACCCCAGCATGAGTCACCACCTTCAGGAGAGGAAAGAAGGGGAGAAAATTGGGAAAAGAAATTCTTTAGCTTTACTCTGTGTCAACATCGGAAGAGTAAAGTCTCACCATGTGACAACTATACACTAATCACAGGCAGTGCAATAGCACGTGTAGACTTGCCTCAACGAAAGTCGTTCAGAAGTTTTATATGCTACCCTACCAATCACTCAACCCTGCCTGCCAAAGCTTGAAAATGAGTTGAACCAGAAAAATGGATAAATAAAGTTAACTACTTGTAATAAGGAGATCTTTTGTCTTAGCATATGGTCAAAAAATACCCAGTGATTGTGGAACAGTAGCAAGAATTTGTCATGGATGTCAGCTGACCGGGTTATCTCCATCCTACCAACTGAGAAAGGCTTTGTGGCAGATTTATTAGGAGACAAAAGTCAAAGGAATTGTACATAATAAGTAAATTGCAAAACAGTAACACAAGACAATTCTAATCAATCACTGATATCAAAATAAGCCATTGCAAGCTGCTCAATTCACAGCACATGATCAAGTTATGTTCAGTAACTTTGGAAAAGTTGTTCTTCAGGTTGTAGTTTGAAATCAATATCTGTCTGGAATGACATAATTCCAGCAGACACTTTTTTCATTCAATTACAGGTACTGCATTTCTTGCCCAAAGCAAAATTAACAAAATCAAATTGACCAGAAAATCAAGTTTTTAATGGCATTGATTGAGGAAATAACATTAGCCATAACTTCAGGGATAACTTTCCTGCTGCTCTTCAAAATAATGTCATGGAATCTTTTACGTCCAGGTGGGACAGCAATGGGGCCAGTTTAACATCTCACCAAATATATGTAAAGTCTGAATGTGCAGCATTCCTTAGCAATGGCAAAGTGTCAGCCTATATTTCTGCACTCAAGTTTCTGGAGTAGGACTTAACTCAGGGCTCTGACATAAAGGTGAGACTGCTACCAACCTAGCAACAGCTAACACATCATTTAGTTCATCTTTTATTATATTGCTCTTTAAAATTAGCTACGGGCTGATCTTTCAGTTTCTATCAACACCAGATTCTTGCATATGATTTAAATTGGATGTTCTGCATGCTAAATGATGGCAAATTGCATGCTGGATGTTCCCATCTCCAGTGCCATGTCTTAGTAAAGCTCCCCTCTATCTCAAGCAAGGTTCCACTGCTTGCCACAATGTCCACAGAGGACATCAATTGTACGCAGGATGGGGAGAGATCAGTTGAGACTGATAACTGCTCAATTTCTTGCCCTTTTACATTCTGTTTCTGCCATTGCTCCATTTACTCGTTCCTCATGGAAAATTGCTAGAAATAATATGTTGCAAGCTCCTAGAGAATTCAATTAAAGGAAAATATTTTCAAATTCACTTCACAACACTTAGCTATGCTGCTGCTGCCAGTTCAACACTACCTGTGGCCTAAAACCACTAGCCAAAATCCAATGTGAATGATTTCATACCAAAGTTATATCATACTATTTGTGCTGGTTTCCTATTGACTACATTAAAACAGATTGTACAAACCCATTTTTTTCCAGGTGATTCAAGATTTGAGTGCATTTCTAGCACTCAGCCAGCACCTGTCATACGAATAAAACAAATGTCATAACAGACTACAATAACCACTTATATATAGAAGCAAACAGAAGCTGATAGTTACAAAACAATGTTCAAAACCTATTCATAGTAATGTTTTCTTATGTCATCCTAACAACAGTTTGCATTACGCCTTTAATGTTGTAAACATTTTGGGGATAGGGTGGCAATAGGGATAGGGTGATGTAATTTGGACTGGTAATCCAAAGGCCCAGTCATATGTTCTGGGGGCACTGATTCAAATGTATTAATTAATTAATCTACAGTTAAGAGCTAAACTCAATAATGGTGATCACAATGTTGCAAAAGTCCATCTCGTTCACCCATGTGCTTCTCCAAAGGCCATCTGCCATCCTTACCTAGTCTAACTTACAACTGACTCCAGGCTCACAGCAATGTGGTTGACTCAACTGTCCTCTGAAAAAGCTTAGCAAGCTTCTCAGTTGTGGTAATTAAGGATGGGCAACACCTGAGAAGTGAAGTCCACATCCCAGAAGAATTTTAATAGTGCTTCATGAGCATTATCAAACGAAACTTGACACCGAGCCACACAAGGAGATATTAGAACTGGTGACCAAGTGCTTGGTCAAAGAGGCATCTTAAAGGAAGGAGGAAATGAAAAGAGGCATGATGGTTTAGGGAGGACTTTTCAAACATTAAACTATACAGGTACAGCCACCAATTGTGGAGCATGAAAATCAGAATATGCAAAAGGCCAGAACTGAAGAATTACAGAGATCTTAGACAGTTGTAGGATGTTATAACGGCAGTTAAGATAACCATGGAAGATTTTGAAAGCAAGAGTAAAGATTCAAAACTCAAAGCATTGCTAGAAAGGGTACCAACATAGGCGAGAAATAGCATGATGGGCATGGAGCATGTTCAGCTTGAAGCAACACAGATTTGGAATGAACACAGGTTTACAAATGGTGCAAAATTACAGCCTGGCCAAAAGAGTATTAGAGTCGCTGACCTAGGGTAATAAAGACTTTGTTGAGAACTTAATTAACAGAACAACAGTGACAATAGTAACATTTTAAAATTAGGTTTCTTTGGCATTTTCACTACAAGCGTTTCTACTAAATTGATGCAAAGAATGATTCACATGATAAAAATACTAGTAATTCAATTTTGTTAAAACAAACTTTGATAGCAAAAAACATTCAAGGGGCTAAATGGACTACTGCACTTCCTATGTTCACATACTTCAGCAGTTTAAAAAAATGAAAATTTTCCAAGTTAATATTTACTTGAGTTTACAGGAAACTACCTTGTTGATGTCAAAATATCTTTGGTTATGTTGAAAGTAAATCTAAGTTGCACTTTGTAGCTGTTTCATTAAGTGGCAATTACAACTAATACGATCCAAATAAGAAAGTGTGATCAAATTCATTCTGTTGGAACCAACAATAGAATTTTGGAGGAGTAAAATCAAAAGTTTCAGCTTATTGCAATAATTGCAATGTCCATAAAAAAAGTTTCATATGATTCTTACCTTGTCCTTTGGAAGATATGCCACTGCAATCAGATGGATTAATTACCCAGTAGTAATATTTGAGAGTATGCATTAGCTGCAGCACAGTGCCTACTCTACGTATAGTACTGTAGATGGTAGCAGTGCCAATGAATTCAGCTGACAAATAAGTATAAAGTGAAAGCTGCACCTAGAAATCAAACATAAAAGGTCATTTTACAACTACTGGAATGGAATTGAAATGACAAGCAAAACTTTGCTTTCCATCTTGCTCCTACTTTGATGCCTTCGGTAGTATTTCAATGAGTTTCAACCACCCAAGTTAAGGACTAGCACCTCATGCATCAATTAGGCGCTTTGCAGCCTTCCAGGTTCAACAATAATTTCAATAATTTAAAACTGTATCTTTTGCCTTCATTCCATTTCCTTTTAATTTTCAAATTTAGTTCTATTCTCACGTTTCCTCCTTTAGTGGCTTTTATTTTCCCAATTACAGAATGTAGAACTAAAATGTCAGTTAGTTTTAGCTAATTGCTATCAGGTTAACTTCTGTTCTCCAGTCAACTGTAAAGTGCAACACTGTACAACTACTTTTATTGCTAGCATTTTGTAATTTAGGGGCTGTGAGCAATCCATCTTATTCAGGGCATAAAACAGTGCATCTCCTATGGCGAGTTAACTTCACATCTAAGCTTAAATGATTTTTTTTAATGCTTATATTACATTCTGGTTATATATTGAAACTAACTTAAGATTAAAACATTTTTAACTAGAAACAATTTAATATTGCGTGTAGCTTCAAAGAAGCAAGTAGTTACCATGAAATAACTTCAGCTGTCATCCTTGCAGCTGCTTAGGGACTTCATCTAGCACCCGATGTTATTCATTTAATGGGACAGTCATCCTTTCATTAATAAGTTTAGAATTGGTCATTCATCTGTCCTAAAGCATCCTTTTAATCAAAACTGTACACAACATTGTCTTTCTGACCTTCTAGCAGTTCTGTTCAAAGGTACCATTGTTTTTCACTGTGTGAGCAGGCTGCTTAGTTTTGCTTAGCTTCTGTCTGCTATCTTGTAAGCAGGCATGGGCTGCTTAGTGTGGTCATGTACAAGTCACTTTACATGGCCAGGTACAAGTCACCCAACATCCGCACTTCCTCTAGAGCACAGAACAGTACAGCTCAGGAACAGGTCATTCGGCCTACCATGTCTGGTCTGACCCTGATGCCATTCTGAACTATTCCCATCTGCCTGCACGTGGTCTATATTTCTCCATTCTCTGCCTATTCATGTGTCTGTCTAATGCTTCTTTAACATCGTTATCAAATCTGTTTATACCACCTCCCCTGGTAACACGTTCCAGGCATTCTCTATGTAAAGGATTTTCCTCACACATCTCCTTTTAAATTTTTCCCCTCTCATCTGAAATCTATGCCCCCTCATATTTGACATTTCTACCTTGGGAAAAAGACTCTGATTATCCATCCTATCCATGCCTCACATAATTTTCCCTGCTTCTATCCGTTCGCGCCTCAGCACTCAACACTCCAGCGAAAACAATCCAAGTTTGTCCAACCTTTCCTTATAGCTACTACACTTGAATCAAGGCAACATCCTGGCAAACTCCTTTTGCACCCTCGCGAAAGCTATCGCATCCTGTAGTGTGGTGACCATAAGTTTTGTTTCTTCACTGATCCGATTACTACTACCTTTGACTTTACACCACCAACCCTCGAGTCTTTTAATACCTCCTAACTTCCAACTTGTAGCAAACTTCCCTTTTGTTCTCTCTCTCTCTCTGCCTCAATTCAAATGCTTAAATCTATCACATTGCTAACTTTTTCCAGTTCTGATAAAAAATTTATCAACCTGAAACTTTAACTGTGTTTCTCATAAAGAACTGTAAGAATTTCCAGCATCTTTGTTTTTTATTTCTGATTTATAACATCCTAGCATATACTTACGCTTTTATATAATGCCTTCTGTAATGAAACATTGCAATGTACTTCACTGGATCATAGTCAGTTAAAAATTAACACCTCAGTAAAGAAAGATACTTTTAATTGATGAAAATCTTTGGGACAGATGTACCTTTTAAGGAGCAATTAAAAGGAGGAGCAATAGAGGAGGACAGCGATTGAGGGAGGAATGCCAAAACTTACAGCTGAGATGGTTGGAAGGACAGATGCTAAAGCCCAGGTGCGAGAAGTGAGGGTATGGATAAAATGCTAGATTTGGGGAACACAAATTCTCAGTGTTCCAAGATTGGAGCAAGTTATGAGGGTAAGGGGATGAAACTATGGATGAATTTTGTTTTATTTATTCATGGGATATTAATATCACTGCAAGGTCAGCATTTATTGTCCATCCTGTTACCCTTGAGAAGATGGTGGTGAGCTGTTTTCTTGAACTGCTGGAGTCCACATTCCATGAGTACACACACATTTCCATTAAGAAGGGAGTTTCAGGACTTTGACCCAAAGACACTGAAGGAACGGTGATATATTTCCAAGTCAGGATGATGAATGGCTCGGAATCGAATTTTGCAGGTGGTGTGGATCCTACCTATCTGTTGCCATTGTTCCTCTATCCGAGTATTCAGAAACAATGCTGACTGTCATACAGTCATCAGCAAACACCGTTACGATGGACGGTAGGTATTTCATGAAACAGCTGTAGATGGTTGGGCTTAGGACACCAACCTGAGGAAATCCTGCAGAGATTTCACAGAACTGAGATGCCTGACCTCCAACAATCGCAACCATCTTCCTTTGTGCCTCCAACCAGTGACCCTGATTCCCCTGATTCCAGTAGTCTCCAGTTTTGCTCCAGCTCCTCAATGTCACACTCAATCAAATGAAGCCTTAATGTCAAGGACAGTCACACTCACCTCATCACTGAAATTTAGCTCTTTTGTTCAAGTTTCAACCAAGGCTGTAAAGAGCTGAGTGGCCTTGGTGGAACTCAAACTATGTATAAGCAAACATTACTGCTAAGCAGGTGGTGCTGCTTGATGGCACTGTTGATGACACCTTCCATCACTTTACTGCTTATGCAGGGAAGAGTTGAGAATGGACTATTTACATGTTAAGGATATGCTGTTTGTTATATGCTCAGGATCATGACCAAAATTGATGAATTAATGAAAGCACCGGCAGATAAAGTAACAAGCTTGATAAATTCAGCAATATGCATGTATCAATCAATCAGAACGGACAGGTACATCAGAATACAGGAAGTGCCCCTAAATAAAAATAACAAATTTGAAGGAACATAGGGACAGACTAGAGAAAAGAAATTTCAAGCCCTCGTACTACTCGAGACAGTGGGAAGAAAGGACCAGCTGAAGCCAGAAACTAATTGACTGGCTTTGTTAAATATAACTTCTGTTGCTTAATATATTATCCTGCTTAAGTGGTTCCTTGCCCAGAGTGTATTATCTGCTACCAAAACCTCTCACATAGCCTGACAACTCTCCATGTCAAGGTTCAAACAGGGCTGAGATCTCAGGTCTCAAACTCAACGAGTTCTCTATGCAGTAATTCAAGAAAATTTTACAGAATATTAACAATAAGCAAAAAAATGGGACAAAAGGAAACATTTCTCTGCAACGTATAAAGATTCCAAATATTTATGAAAAACCATACCTTTGCAGGGGTGTGAATCCAGATTGCAGGATTAAACAGGATGTGATCACACAACTGTTTTAGTAAAGGTGCTCCATGGGTCAAACCATCCAGATATTTAGCAAAGGACAAAAACTGCTCCAGGACAGCTCGTGTAATATGAACTCGGGATGACTATATTCAGAAAAAAAGAAATGTTATAAGATATAATAAATGACTGAACTTGCTTTTAAAATCACAATCATAACCTCCTGAATATAAATTGTACGCAGTGTAATTTTGAAACAACATGATTTGTGGAAAAGTGGAAATTTCCCAATGCTCTGTCATTCAACGTAACTACCCTGACAATATCAGCACATTAAGACAGTCTTATTCAGCAGTAAATATTTAGCTATTACATTAACATGTCAACATTCATAGTTAGCCTACCATATTTTGAAAAGATTTTCGGTCACCCCTTAAACAGTGGAGCATTGCCATACAAAAATACCTGGCTAATGTTTTAAATTCTATTGAGTATTACAACTGTTATTATCAAATAATACATATGTTCTCATTCAATATCATTTAAAATTACTTCAAAACATCAGAACTCAACTTTCTCAAGCTAGTTACTTCTGTAAATAATTAACTGTCAATGTTGAAATATTGTTACATATAAACAGGCTTGTCTAAATATCACAAAAATGTATCATTAGCTTTATTTATGAAGTTCAGCCAGACATACTTATGCTTTCTAAATGAAGATTTTTTTTTGTTTCTTGAAGAACTTACCTTTTCTAAGAGATAGCCGATTACCAAGAAGCCTTTTCCACCCAACATTTGTTCTTGCATGGCCACTGAGCTCTTTAGTAGCTCAACTAGAAAGGCTAGAAGGGTTGCACTGCACAAAAAAAAATGCAGAAATTTCAAAAGAAACTGCTTTTTTCTACATTTGTATGTAGTTCAATATATGGTCTTGCTATGATATTGATCACTTTAGAAACAAAATTACTGAAATTAATTTAAAATCATAACTGGAGACCTTCCAACATTTCTACGTGAAGGATCTGGCATTTAAATCCAACAATTATCCCAAGCTGAATCTCACATCTCATGAGAGCAAATGTATGAAGCTGAGTTTATATATTTCGGCACTATGGGTGAAGAAACAAAATAAATTAGCTAAATTATGCTATTTTCATACCACCTTTGGATGCTCATGATTTCAAAGGATATTTTGAGGAGTGGCAATCATAGTCACATCGTCACTCTGCTCCTATTTCTTCCCACTAGTAATGAACTCCACGTTACTAATTCAGAATTCCAATTCCAGCTCCTTCAGAAATGCAGAATTTACATAAAATCAACACAGTTTTCCAGAAATGCATGATAATTGGGAGGAAGCAAACCACATCCCTTACTCAGCAATTAGTTATGTGCATTCTGAGATCTAGTTTTAGAGTAAGCATAGCCAATCGCTTTGATAACAACGATGAAAGGGCAAGTCCATTAGGCAGGTGTGAGTTAGGGTGACAGCTGGTTAAGGGGTTGGGTTGCCAGGTAGATAGGGTATCAGCTAAGTGATGGAATATGGTTGGTAGCAGAGTGACAGGTCTGAGGCAGCATCAAGTGGCAGGGAATGCTGGGTTGGTGCTTGAGTTGGTGGTGTTGGACCTGGAGGCAGCCAAGGGGGAGTGGCACAGTCAAAGGGCATGTGGGAGTGGGGCTCAGGCCAGAGGCAGTGGGATGGTCAGACAGTTGTTGTCAGAGGTCTGATGGAGAGCAGAGTAAAACAAAAAATCGGGAGGCAGAGTCAGAGACAACACGGCGTGAAGCAGGATGAACACAGCAGGCCAAGCAGTATCAGAGGAGCAGTAAAGTTTGACATTAGGGGTCGGCGCCCTTCTTCAGAAATGGGGGAGGGGAAAGGGATTCTGAAGTAAATAGAGAGAATGGGGAGGTGGATAGAAGATGGATAAAGGAGAAGATAGGGTGAGAGGAAACAGACAGGTTAAAGAGACGGGGTTAGAGCCAGTGAAGGTGAATGTAGGTGGGGAGTTGGGGGAGATAGGTCAGTCCAGAGAGGGCAGACAGGTCAGGGGTGCGGGATGAGGTTAGTGGGTAGGGGATGGGGTGGGGCTTGAGGTGGGAGGAAGGACAGGTTGGGGAGGCGGGGGGCTTAGCTGGATTTGGTTTGGCATGTGGTCGAAGGAGGGGAGATTTTGAAGCTTGTGAAGTCCACATTGATACCCTTGGGCAGCAGGGTTCCCAAGCGAAATATGAGATGCTGTTCCTGCATCTTTCGGGCGGCGTCATTGTGGCAATGCAAGAGGCCCAGGGTGGACACATCATCCGAGGAGTGGAGGGGGGAGTTGAAACTGTTCATGAATGGCAGGTGTAGTTGTTTGTTGCGAACTGAGCGTATGTGTTCTGCAAAGCAGTCCCCAAGCCTCTGTTTAGTTTGCCCGACGTAGAGGAGGCCATAACGGGAACAGCGGATACAGTACATCACATTAACAGATGTGCAGGTGAACATCAGTTTGATGTGAAAAGTCTTCTTAGGGCCTGGCATGGGGGTGAGGGTGGAGTTATAGGAGCAGGTGTAGCACTTTTTCGGTTGCAGGGGAATGTGCCAGGGGCGGTGGGGCTGGAGGGAAGTGTGGAGTGGACAAGGGAGTCACAGAGAGAGTGGTCCCTCTGGAAAGCACATAAGGGTGGGGAGGGAAAAATGTCTTTGGTAGTGGGGTCAGATTGCAGATGGTGGAAATTTCAGACGATGATGCGTTGGATTTGGAGGTTGGTGGGGTGGTACGTGAGGACGAGGGGGATTCTGTTTTGGTTATTATTGCGGATGGGGGTGTGAGGGGTGAGTTGCAGGAAATGCGGGAGACATGGTCAAGGGCATTTTTGATCACTGCGGAAGAGAAGTTGCGGGTCTTGAAAAAAAGAGGACATCTTGGATGTTCAGGAATGGAATGCCTCATCTCGGGAGCATATGCAACAGAGGAGAAGGAATGGGGAATGGGGGATGGCCTTTTTACAGGAAGGTGGGTGAGAGAAGGAATATTCTAGGTAGTTGTCGGAGTCAGTAGGCTTACAATTAATATCGGTTTCCAGGTGAATGCCAGAGATGGAGGCAGAGAGGTCCAGGGAGGAGAGAGAGGGGTCAGAGATGGTCCAGGTAAACTTAAGATTGGGGTGGAAGTGGATGAACTGTTCAAACTCCTCGTGGGAACACGAGGCAGCGCCAAAACAGTCATCAATGTAACGGAGGAAGAGATGAGGGATAAGGCCAGTGTAGCTTTGGGAGAGGGATTGTTCCATGTACCCTACAAAGAGGCAAGCATAGCTTGGGCCCATGCGGGTAACCATCGCCATCCCCTGTGTCTGTAGGAAATGGGAGGAATTAAAGGAGAAGTTGCTGACAGTGAGGATGAGTTCGGGTAAGCGGATGAGAGTGTCAGTGGAGGGGGACTGGTCGGGCCTGCGTGACAGGAAGAAGTGGAGGGCTTTTAGGCCATTAGCATGGAGAATGCAGGTCTATAGGGACTGGACATCCATAGTAAAAATAAGGTGTTGGGGACAGGGGAATTGGAAGTTCTGGAGAAGGTGGAGAGCATGGGTGGTGTCATTGATATAGCCAGGGAGTTCCAGGGCCAAGGGGGAGAAAATGGAATCGAGATAGGTGGAGATAAGTTCAGTGGGGCAGGACCAGGCAGAGACAATGGGTCAACCAGGGCAGTCAGATTTGTGGATTTTGGGAAGGAGATAGAAGCAGGCAGTGCGGGATTGGGGAACGATGTGGTTGGAGGCTGTGGATGGGAGGTCACCTGAGGTGATGAGGTTGTGTATGGTTTTGGAGATGATGGTTTGGTGCTCGAGGGTGGGGTCATGATCCGTGGGCAGTAGGAGGAGGTGTCAGAGAGTTGGCACCTGGCCTCAGCAATGTAGACGTCTGTGCGCCATACTACAACTGCACGTCCCTTGTCTGCGGGTTTTATGGTGGGGTCGGGATTGGAGCGGAAGGCTGCACGTTCTGCAGGGGAGAGCTTGGAGTGGGTGAGAGGGGTGGAGAGGTTGAGGTGATTGATGTCTTGACGACAATTAGAGATGGAGGGGTTCAGGGAGGGTAGGGGGCCTTGGGGTGGTGTCCAGGAGGAGGGAGTGCGTTGGAGGCGAGAGAAGGGTTCAGTAGAGGGAGGGTTTGGCTCATTATTAAAGAAATAAGCATGGAGGTGGAAACGGCAGAAAAACCGATCAATGTCCAAACAAGAGTTATATTCATCGATGTATGGTGGAGGGGGACAAAGGTGAGTCCTTTATTGAGGACTGACCGTTCATCCTCAGTAAGGGTGGGGGGGGGGGGGGGGGGGGGGGGGGAGATCTGGGGGATTGGTGAAAACTCAGCAGGGCTGGGTGTTATTGTCTTGTCTCGAGATGCTGGCTGTGAAGGTGGTGGGCGGAGTGACGTAGGTGGTGGGCAGAGTGAAGTCAGTGATGGGTGGAGCGACATCACCGGTGGGAGGCAGAGTCAGGGCACATTTAGTGAGTCAGAGGGTGTGTTGATTAGTTATGCTGAAGTTAGACTAGCTTTTTGACTCATTGAAGTGCAACCCTTAGAATTTTCTGCCTTAAAAAACAATCTTTTGGAGAGTTCAAAATGTAGAGAAACTGCACTGCTCCAATGACTATCTGGCAATCAGAACACCTTGACATATGTTTCTAAGTGTGTTTGTGTTACTAAGTTCTCTACTTTGCAAAGAATCAAAACAAAATGTGAGTGTAGTAATGTAGAATGCAGTTGTAGGGTGGAATGCCCAGATTTGAAATGTGTTGCACAAACACACTAATGGAAAGGATGGATTGGACTGTTCTACTGGTCAGTCATAATGCCAGGGCCCTCACAGAGACTTAAAGAACTGCCCAGGAAACTGAAATTTCTGCTGGGCCATTCCCTTCATCCTTGAAACCCCATGAAAGTTTCCATTTAAATCAGAGAGTGAGAGGATTCCTGCATAAGCAAGTAAAATAGTTACTCACGAAAATGTTAGACAAATAAATAGTCTAAATCCTGATTTGCTATTCAACAAGTCCACACCCCCATCATAGATCATCAACTAAAACTCCATGAGATCCTGGCTAAAACAGCCCTGCCCCCAAGACTCGGCATATCTCAAGTCTCGCCCCAAACCGGAATCCTACCTCCTCCCCAGCTGCCAACCTACTTACCTGGCACACCAACCTCCCAGCCTCCATTATTGAAAGGGTCAACTACTCTCAGAAGTTATGATTTAGTAGCTGAGTTATTTTCTGCCACTTCTGGCTGGAATTATATTTTCTTTAGGAAGCTTTTCAAAACTTGCTAGAAGTTTTAATAGTCTGCAAGGCTTTGGAGATTCTCAAAGAGCCTTTGAAATAATTTAAAGGATTATGCACAATCTAGTTGCTTTCTAACAGGAATGACTTAGTGTGGCTGCTTTTTTATATTAAGCATGGCTAGAAGTTGGGAACATGGGCCAAACAAAGCAGGACAAGACACTTAAAGAGGGTGGCAGCTCATTATTGCAAGGCATAGAAGTTTCAGGTGGGATTGAGGGCAAGTGTGTGTGAGAGAAGCAGGGGCATTCTATTTCTGATAAAGGAAACTGGCATTTCAGTTTTGAGGAAGAACATTATAGAAGAGTTTTCAAATGAGGCCATGTGGGTGCAGGTTAGAAATTTTTAAAAAGGGATTATCACCCAGGTCCCACAGCAGGCAGAGCGAGACAGAAGAGCAGATATGTAAGCAAATCAAGGAAAGGCGAGAGAGTAACAGGATCATAGCTGTAAGGGATTTCAACAATCCTAGCATTAACTGGGACACCCTTAGTGTGGTTCTTTTAGATTAAGGACATAGATATGTTTTAAGAAAACATTCAGTTATATCAGTTGAGGCATTTGGGATGATATTAAATCACAAGGGGGTGACAGTACATACTCTAGGCACTCACATACATTGTTCTTCCACGTAACCAACAAAGAGGCAGGCATAGTGGCATAAAGTGCCAGTTTATCTTGGTGGCAAAGATTGATGGAGTTAGTTAGCTAAGAAGCATAAGCTGTTACAAGAAGGATGATCTTACAAAGTGTATCAGAGATAATGGGAACTGCAGATGCTGGAGAATCCAAGATAATAAAGTGTGAAGCTGGATGAACACAGCAGGGCAAGCAGCATCTCAGGAGCACAAAAGCTGACGTTTTGGGCCTAGACCCTTCATCAGAGAGGGGGATGGGGAGAGGGTTCTGGAATAAATAGAGAGAGAGGGGGAGGTGGACCGAAGATGGAGAGAAAATGGGTGGTGGGGTCGGATTGTAGATGGCGGAAGTGTCGGAGGATGATGCGTTGTATCCGGAGGTTGGTGGGGTGGTGTGTGAGAACGAGGGGTATCCTCTAGGGGCAGTTGTGAAGGGGGCGGGGTGTGAGGGATGTGTTGTGGGAAATGTGGGAGACGCGGTCAAGGGCGTTCTCGACCACTGCGGGGGGAAAGTTGCGGTCCTTGAAGAACGTGGACATCTGGGATGTGCGGGAGTGGAATGCCTCATTCGGGGAGCAGATGCGGCGGCGGTGGAGGAATTGGGAATAGGGGATGGAATTTTTGCAGGAGGGTGAGTGGGAGGAGGTGTATTCTAGGTAGCTGTGGGAGTCGGTGGGCTTGAAATGGACATCAGTTTCTAGCAGGTTACCTGAGATGGAGACTGAGAGGTCCAGGAAGATGAGGGATGTGTTAGAGATGGCCCAGGTGAACTTGAAGTTGGGGTGGAAGGTGTTGGTGAAGTGGATGAACTGTTCGAGCTCCTCTGGGGAGCAACAGGCGGTGCCAATACAGTCATCAATGTAACGGAGGAAGAGGTTGGGTTTGGGGCCTGTGTAAGTGCAGCAGAGGGACTGTTCCACGTAATCAACAAAGAGGCAGGCATAGCTTGGGCCCATGCAGGTACCCATGGCCACCCGCTTTGTCTGTAGGAAGTGGGAATCGAAAGAGAAGTGGTTGAGGGTGAGGACGAGTTCGGCTAGGTGGATGAGGGTGTTGGTGGAGGGGGACTGGTCGGGCCTGCGGGACAGGAAGAAGCGGAGGGCCTTGAAGCCATCTGCATGAGAAATACAGGTGTATAGGGACTGGGCGTCCATGGTGAAAATGAGGTGTTGGGGGCCAGGGAATTGGAAGTTCTGGAGGAGGTGGAGGGTGTGGGTGGTGTCACGGATGTAGGTGGGGAGTTCCTGGACAAAAGGGGAGAAAATGGAGTCCAGATAGGTGGAGATGAGTTCAGTGGGGCAGGAACAGGCTGAGACAATGGCAGCTCCCAGTCGCGAACCATTTTAACACCCCTTCCCATTCTTTAGACGACATGTCCATCATGGGCCTCCTACAGTGCCACAACGATGCCACCCGAAGGTTGCAAGAACAGCAACTCATATTCCGCTTGGGAACCCTGCAGCCCAATGGTATCAATGTGGACTTCACCAGCATCAAAATCTCCCCTTCCCCCACTGCATCCCAAAACCAGCCCAATTCATCCCCTCCCCCCCACTGCATCACACAACCAGCCCAGCTCTTCCCCTCCCCCCAAAGCATCCCAAAACCAGCTCAGCCTGTCTCCGCTTCCTTAACCTGCTCTTCCTCTCACCCATCCCTTCCTCCCACCTCAAGACGCAACTCCATTTCCTACCTACTAACCTCATCCCACCTCCTTGACCTGTCCGTCTTCCCTGGACTGACCTATCCCCTCCCTACCTCCCCACCTATACTCTCCTCTCCACCTATCTTCTTTTCTCTCCATCTTCGGTCCACCTCCTCCCCTCCCTATTTATTCCAGAACCCTCTCCCCATCCTCCTCTCTGATGAAGGGTCTAGGCCTGAAACATCAGCTTTTGTGCTCCTGAGATGCTGCTTGGCCTGCTGTGTTCATCCAGCTTCACACATTATTATTTTGATCTTACAAAGTGACTAGCACTTCAAGAATGAATCAGCTGACAACAGGAAGTAATGTCAATATGAGGGCTGTAGCTTTTTAAAGAAAATAGCAATTGGGCCAACACTACTTTGGCAATCCAAGATTGATGAAGAACTGTTCATGATAATAAGCAAATTAAAGTTCACGGTGATCATGTGAGACTTCAACATGCAGGTGGACTGGGTGATTAATGTTGCCGGTGGATTCAAAGAAAGGGGATTCATAGAATGTTTGCAGGATGGCTTTTTGGAACATTGCAAAGATGAGCGGGAAGACGGAGGACTGGGAAACTTTTAAAGTGCAACAGAGGATAACTAAAAAGGCAATACGTGGAGAAAAAAAATGAGGTACGAAGCCAAACTGGCCAAAAATATAAAGGAGGATAGTAAAAGCTTTTTTTAGGTATGTGAAAAGAAAACAAAACTAAGGCTTAAATTGGGCCCTTGAAGGCAGCAACGGGTAAATTTATTATGGGGAACAAGGAAATGGCAGAAGAGTTGAATAAGTACTTCAGATTTTTCTTCACTAGGGAAGACACAAGCAATCTCCCAGATATAATAGTAGCTGAAGGACCTAGGGAAATGGATGAACTGAAGGGAATTTATATTAGGCAGGAAATGGTGTTGGATAGATTGTTAGGTCTGAAGGCTGATAAGTCCCCGGGACCTGATGGTCTGCATCCCAATGTTCTATAGATTCAGGATCAGTTCCTGCGGATTGGAGGGTGGCTAATGTTGTCCCACTTTTCAAGAAAGGAGGGAGAGAGAAAACAGGAAATTATAGACCTGACGTCAGTGGTGGGAAAGACGCTAGAGTCAATTATAAAAGATGAAATTATGAATCATTTGGAGAGCAGTAGCAGGGTAGGTCAGAGTCAGCATGGATTTACGAACGGGAAATCGTGCTTGACTAATCTTCTGGAATTTTTTGCGGATGTACCTATGAAGATGGATAAGGGAGAGCCAATGGATGTAGCATATCTGGACTTTCAGAAAGCCTTTGATAAAGTCCCACATAGGAGATTAGTGAGCAAAATTAGGGCACATGGTATTGGGGGCAAAATACTGAGTTGCATTGAAAATTGGCTGGCTGACAGGAAGCAAGGAGTAGCGATAAACGGGTCCCTTTTGGAATGGCAGGCGGTGACCAGATGGTTCCGCAAAGTTCGGTGCTGGGACCGCAGCTGTTTACAATAAACATTAATGATATAGAGGAAGGCATTAAAAGTAATATCAGCAAATTTGCTGATGACACAAAGCTGGGAGGCAGGGTGAAATGTGAGGAAGATGTTATGAGAATTCAGGGTGACTTGGGCAGGCTAAGTGAGTGGACAGATGCATGGCAGATGCAGTTTAATGTGGATAAATGTGCGGTTATACACTTTGGTGGCAAGAACAGGAAGGTAGATTACTATCTAAATGGAGTTAAGTTAAGTAAAGGGGAAGTACAACAAGAGCTGGACGTTCTTGTACATCAGTCAATGAAAGCAAGCATGCAGGTACAGCAGGCAGTGAAGAAAGCTAATGGCGTGCTGGCCTTCATAACAAGAGGAATTGAGTATAGGAGCAAAGAGGTCCTTCTGCAGCTGCACAGGGCCCTGGTGAGACCGCACCTGGAGTACTGAGTGCAGTTTTGGTCTCCAAATTTCAGGAACGACATTCTGGCTATTGAGGGAGTACAGTGTAGGTTCACGAGGTGAATTACCGGAATGGCGGGGCTATCATATGTTGAAAGATTGGAGCGACTGGGCTCGTATATACTTGAATTTAGAAGGATGAGAGGGGATCTGGTTGAGATGTATAAGATAATTCAAGGAGTGGACACTCTGGAGGCAGGAAGCATGTTTCCGCTGATGGAGGAGTCGAGAACCAGAGGACACAGTTTAAAAATAAGGGGTAGGCCATTTAGAACAGAGTTGAGGAGAAACTTCTTCACCCAGAGAGTGGTGGATATATGGAATGCTCACCCCAGAAGGCAGTGGAGGCCAAGTCTCTGGATACTTACAAGAAAGAGATGGATAGAGCTCTTAAAGATTGTGGAATCAAGGGTTATGGGGATAAGGCAGGAACAGGATACTGATTGTGGATGATCAGCCACGACCATAATGAATGGTGGTGCTGGCTCGAAGGGCCGAATGGCCTACTCCTGCACCTATTGTCTATTGTCAATTGTCTATAACAGCTTGTGATGGAGCCCACAAGGGAGCAGGCTATTCTGGACTTAGTGCTATGTAATGAGCCAGGCTTTATGAAAGATCTTAAAGTAAGGGAACACTTAGGAGGCAGCAATCATAATATGGTAGAGTTCAGTCTGGAGTTTGAAAGAGAGAAGGCAAAATCGGATGTAATGGTGTTACGGTTAAATAACGGTAATTACAGGGGCATGAGAGAGGAATTAACGAAAATCGACGAGAAGCAGAGCCTAGTGGGGAAGATAGTAGAGCAACAATGGCAGGAGTTTCTGGGTAGAATTGAGGACACAGTACAGAGGTTCATCCCAAAGAAAAGAAAGATTATCCGGAGTAGGATTTGACCGCCATGGCTGACAAAGGAAGTCAGGAAATGTATCAAAGAAAAACAGACAGCCTATAAAGTGGCCAAGAGCACAGGGAAATCAGAAGATTGGGAAGGCTACAAAAACAAACAGAGGACAACAAAGAGAGAAATAAGGATGGAGAGGATCAAATATGAAGGTAGGCTAGCTATTAATATTAGAAATGATAGTAAAAGCTTCTTTCAATACATAAGAAACTAGCGAAAAGCAAAAGTAGACATTGGGCCGCCCCAAACTGATGCTGGAAGGCTAGTGATGGGAGATAAGGAAATAGCTGAAGAACTTAATAAGTACTTTGCGTCAGTCTTCACAGTGGAAGACATGAGTAGTATGCCAACAATTAGGGACAGCCAGGGGGCAGAGTTGAGTATGGTAGGCATTACAAAAGAGAAAGTGCTAGAAAAGCTAAAAGGTCTAAAAATTGATAAATCTCCTGGCCCTGATGGGCTAATCCTAGAGTTCTGAGGGATGTGGCTGAGGAAGTAGCAGAGGCTTTGTTCGTGATCTTTCAAAAGTCACTGGAGTCAGGGAAAGACCCAGATGATTGGAAAAGTGCTGTTGTAACTCCCTTGTTTCAGAAAGGATCAAGGCAAAAGATGGAAAATTATAGGCCGATTAGCCTAACCTCAGTTGTTGGTAAAATTCTAGAATCCATTGCAAAGGATGAGATTTTTAAATTCCTGGAAGTGCAGGGTCAGATTAGAACAAGTCAGCATGGGTTTAGTAAGGGGAGGTCGTGCCTGACAAACCTGTTAGAATTCTTTGAAGAGGTAACAAGTATGTTAGACCAGGGAAATCCAGTAGATGTTATATATCTAGACTTCCAAAACGCCTTTGATACAGTGCCTCGCGGGAGGCTGCTGAGCAAGTTGAGGGCCCATGGTGTTCGAAGTGAGCTACTGGCTTGGATTGAGGATTGGCTGTCTGACAGAAGGCAGAGAGTTGGGATAAAAGGCTCTTTTTCGGAATGGCAACCGGTGATGAGTGGTGTCCCACATGGTTCAGTGTTGGGTCCGCAGCTGTTCACCTGATATATTAATGATCCGGATGAGGGGACTGGGGGCATTCTGGTGAAGTTTGCCGATGATACAAAGATAGGTGGACAGGTAGGTAGTACTGAGGAGGTGGGGAAGCTGCAGAAAAATTTAGACAGTTTAGGAGAGTGGTCCAGGAAACAGCTGATGAAATTCAACGTGAGCAAATGTGAGATTTTGCACTTTGGAAAAAAAGAATACAGGCACGGACTATTTTCTAAATGGTGAGAAAATTCGTAAAGCAGAAGTACAAAGGGATCTGCGAGTGTTGGTCCAGGGTTCTCTAAAGGTTAACTTGCAGGTAGAGTCTGTGATGAAGAAAGCAAATGTAATGTTGTCATTTATCTCAAGAGGGTTGGAATATAAAAGCAGCAATGTGCTTACGAGGCTTTATAAAGCTCTAGTTAGGCCCCATTTCGAATACTGTGTCCAATTTTGGGCCCCACACCTCAGGAGGGACATACTAGCCCTGGAGCCTGTCCAGTGGAGATTCACACGGATGCTCCCTGGAGTGGTAGGTTTAATGTACGATGAACGGCTAAAGATCCTGGGATTGTGTTCATTAGAGTTTAGAAGGTTGAGGGGAGATCTAATAGAAACTGACAAGATAATGTATGGCTTAGAAGGGGTGGATGCTGGGAAGTTGTTTCCGTCAGGCAGGGAGACTCGGATCCATAGGCACAGCCTTAAAATTAGAGGGGGTAAATTTAAAACAGAAATGAGATGGCATTTCTTCAACCAGAGAGAGTGGTGGGCTTGTGGAATTCATTGCCGCAGAGTGCAGTGGAGGCCGGGACGTTAGATGCCTTCAAGGCAACAAATTCTTGATCTCACAAGGAATCAAGGGCTACAGGGAGAGTACATGGAAGTGGAGTTGAAATGCCCATCAGCCATGATTTAAATGGCGGAGTGGTCTTGATGGGCCAAATGGCCTTACTTCCACTCCTATGTCTTATGGTCTTAAAAACTATTTCCAATGTTTGGTGAGGAAATAGGGAGCATACGTAAATTTGAGAGCATCGTTAACAGAATTAAGTGATTAAGAACGTATATCAGTTTAGAAAAGCATGTGGATAAAATTTGAAAACTAAAATGTGTCAAAAGGCATGGAGGCAGAATTACAGCCAACTTTGTTTTTATAATTGGCATCTTATGAACCAGCATTCTCAATAAACCATCGAAAATTATATAACTGAAATACCAGAAGCTTACTGTATGATCACAATCGCCACTAGTAAGTTTTATTCAAGGCAAAGTTGCTCATTATTTAAGTGATTTATGCTGTAAATAAAGTATAACAGTGATGTATATATCCCCTGCATTATGTTTTTATTACCTAGTGAGTGTTTTTACATTGATTATGTGGACCTCTTGATCAACCGGGATATTTCATCAACTGGCACAATCTTGGTCCCATAGATGCCAGTTCATAAAATGTTTGCTGTACATGAATAGCTTTATCAAATTTATTCAATACTAACAGGTCTTTATGAAACATTGGCATCGTGGCTTAATATGTCTTCCTGACCCAAACAAAATGATTTTTAAGTCATGAGTAAATTTACCAAGGTTTTCATTGTATTTTTCATATTAATGCAGAAGTTTTAATGTTAAAAACACAACAGAAAGGGTAGGTCATTCATCCCTTCAAGCTTGCTCTGCCATTCTACATGATCACAGCTGATCATCTAAATCAGTACCCTATTCCCATTTTCTTTGATCCCTTCAACCCAGGGATAATATTTAACTCTTTATTGAAAACATTCAACATTTGGGCCTCAACCAATTCCTGTGGCAGAGAACTCCATCGGCTCACCACTGAGTAATGAAACATTTTTCCTCATCAGAGTCCCTGTATCCTGTGACCCATGGTTCTGGACTTCCCAATCATTGGAAGCTTCCTTCTTGCATTTGTCCTGTCCAATCTTGTTAGAATTATAACTTTTTAAAGCTTTATATATTACTATCAAGTGAGCAGGCAGCAATGTGGCAGAAGAAGTATAATGTGGGGAAGTGAGAAGTTATTCACTTAGTCAGTAAGAATAGAAAAAACAGAACATCTTTTAAAAACCATAAAACATTTAAATGTTGATGTTCAGAGAGACACAGGATACTCATATAAGGAACATAGAAGGTTAACAAGTAATTTTTTAAGGCAAATGGCATATTAGTGTTTACTGCAAGCTGATTGGAGTGCAGGTATAAATAGGTTGCACCAAAACATGGCTTTGGTGAGACTTACACCAGGAGTAATGTGTGTAGTTTTATTTCCATATTTTAGGATGCATAAATTTGCCTTAGAAGTAGCATAGAGTAGGTTCACCAGTCTGGATCATGGAATAAATGGGCTGTCCTTTGACAAGTAACTGTATTAAGTGGGCCTTAAGTCGGCAGAGTTAAAGATAATAAGAGGCATACATGAGTCTGAAGACATGGGTTCTTGTGGCAGCAGTGGTGTCCCTACTTCTCAGTCAAAGACAATGGGGTCTCAGGATCAATGGTGATTTGTTAACATCCAGATGTGGAAAAAGTTGTTTGCTCAATGGGTCATAAATTTGGAATTTGTTGAGATAGAGATGTTTGATCTCAGGCAATTAGGGACAATGGGGAATGACTGGGAGATGGAAGTTGAGATCAGCCACAGTCATAATGAATAACAGAGCAGGATCAAAAGCTGTAAAGTCCACTCACGTACCCATTCCTTAGGCTTTTATGTCCAAATAAGTTTTCGACTTGTAAAAGGAAGCTGTCTACTCTCAGTCTCTCAATGCCATACAATAAAATCTGTAACATCTAAATTGTGTAAACAAGCATAAACTGGATTGACACAATTCTGTGCCTTTCAATTACAAGCTACTTATTATAAACAGCTGCTATATGGCCATAACTTTGACTTATGAAATTGACTTTGGCTCTGACTTTACTTTAATCCAGGCTAGCGATGTGCACTATAACTTTATCAAATTGGGTTGATTGCTTCCACATGAAGTTCATTGGAAGAATCTGCGCTAATATTTGTAAAGTTGAATGAGGCTGAAGATTTGGTCAAACAATCATTTCCACAGCTAAATACAGAGAAAATTAGCATGCTTTGGAAATCTGAAATAGGAATAGATTGGAATAACTCCGCAACATCTGTGAAGAGAGAAACAGTCAGCAGTTGAGGTCGATGATAACCTTTTACCACAATAAGAAAAACTTACAGATGGAAATTATGTTTAACTAATTAACTGCAGTGCTTTGGACAAGTGATATGTGCACTAGATAAAGGGGAAAATCAGAGGATGTAATGTCCTTAGTTTTCTAGAAAGCATTGGAGAGGGCAACATATCAAAGGCTATTGTGGAAAAAAACTTTTATGATGTTTGGGTTAACATTTTGGTATGGATAAAGATTGACTGGCTAACAGGAAGCAAAGAGGAGGAATAAATGGGTCTTTAGCAGTGTGGCAGCATGCGCCATAGTGTGCCACAAGGATTGTTGCCAGAGCCTCAACTGCACAATTTATATAAATGATTTGGATGAAGGGTTCGAAGATATGGAAGCTAAATTTGCTGATGACTCAAAGTTAGTGAATCATGAAGAGGACATAAGGACCCTACACAGGATATAGATAGGTTAAGTAAGTAGGAAAAGATCTGGCAACACAGTGTTACATTGGAAAGTATTAAACTGTCATATGTTGGAAAAAAGAATGAAAAAGATGCACATTATCTAAATGGTGAGAGTTTGCACAGCACTGAGATGCAGAGAGATCTGGGTGTCCTAGTGCAGAAATCACAGAAGGTTAGTGTGCAGGTACAGCAAGTAAATTGGAAAGCTAACAGAATGATAAACTTTATTGCAGGGAAATTGAAAGCAAGGGTAATACTTCAGTTTTCTGAGCATTGGTGAGACCAAATCTGGAGTACTATGTACTATACTGGTCACTGTATTTAGAAAGGATGTTAATGCACTGGAAGCTGTTCAGAGAAGGTTCACGACATGATTACCTGGACTGAGCAGCCTGCCTTATGAAGAAAGGCCTGGCAGGCTATGCCTGTATCTTCTGAAGTTTGGAAGAGTCAGAGGTGACTTGATTGAAACATACGATTCTGAGGGGACATGACTTGGGGGATGTGAGAAGGATTCTTCCTCTTGTGGGAAAATCTAGAACTAAAAATCCTAAAAATAAGAGGGTCATCCTTTTAAGACAAAGAAGAAAAACATTTTCTCTCAGAGGGTTAACAGATTTTAGAATTCCCTTCCTCGAAAAGAAGTGTATGCAGAATCTTCAAATATTAAGGCAGAGGTAGATTCTTGATTTCCAAGGGGATGAAAAATTATCAGGGGTATGCAGAAGTGTACAGCTGAGGTTACAAATGGATCAGCCATAGAGACATACAGTAATACAGCATGGAAACAGGTTCTTTGGCCAAACAGGTCCATGCTGACCATGGTGCCCACTCAGCTAGTTCCAACTGCCCAGATTTGGTGCATATCCCTCTGAACCTTTCTCATCCATGTATCTTTCCAAATGTGTTTTTTTAAATGTTGCTGTTGTATCTGCCTTAACCACTTTCTCTGGCGGCCCATTTCACATATGCACCACTCTCTGCTTGAAGAAGTTTCCCCTCAAGTCCTTCTTAAATCTTTCCCTTTTCATCTTAAACCTATGCCCTCTGGTTTTCAATTCCCCATCCTGGGAAAATGACGGTATGCATTCATCCCAACTATGCCTCTCATGACTTTATACACCTAAATAAGGTCACCCCTCATTCTTATACATTCCGTGGAATAAAGTCAGATCCTGGCCAACCTCTCCCTATAACTCAGGCCTACTAGTCCTGGCATCATCTTCGTAAATCTTCTTTGCACACTTTCCAGTTTAACTATGTCTTTCCTACAATAGGATGACCAAAACTGTACACAATACACCAAGTGCAGCCTCATCAACAATTTATACAACTGTAACATAACATCACAACTTCTATACTAAATGTCTCAACCAATGAAGGCCAGCATCCTAAATGCCATCTTCACCACCACCTGTGACGCCACTTTCAACAAACTATGTACTTGTACTCCTAGGTCCCTCTGTTCCACAACACTCCTCAGGATCTTACCACTTTCTGTAATAAGTCCTACTTCCAATCTTTACACTTATCTGTATTGAACTGCATTTGACTTCAGCACACTTCAATCTGATCAAGATTCCTCTGCAATTTTTGATAACATTTCTTGCTATCGACGATACCTCCTAATTCTGTATCATCTGCAAACTTACTAATTATGCTTTGTACATTCTCATCCAGACCATTTATACAAATAACAAATAACAAAGGTCGCAGCATCAGCTCCTGTGGAACACCACTAGTCACAGGCTTCCAGTCTGAGAAAAAAAACTTTAACCATCACCCTCTGCTTCCTAGCATCAGGCCAATTTTGAATCCAGTTAGCTAGCTCTCCCTGGATCCCATGCAACCTAGCCTTCATGACTAACCATCTATTGCCCTGCTCTCACCTATCCTCTTGGGCACCTCTTCAAAAATCTCAAAGATTTGTCAGACATTACTTCCCGTGCACAAATCCATGCTAACTATCCCTCATCAGACCTTGACTATCCAAATGTTGGTTGATCCTGTCCCTCAGTATCCTCTCCAATAACTTGCCTACCACTGATGTCAGGCTCACTGGCCTGTCATTCCCTAGTTGTCTTCGCTACTTTTCTTAAACAACAGAACAACATTAGCCACCCTCCAGTCTTCCGGAACTTCAACAGTGGCTAAAGATTGAAGCAAAAATCCTTCCAAGTGCCTCTACAATTTCTCCCCTAGCTTCCCGCAACATCTGAAGATGAACTTGATCAGGCCCAGATGATTTATCTGCCTTAATAAGCTTAAAGGCTGCAAACACTTCCTCTCTGGTAATATGTACATGGCCCAAAACATCCCCACTTGTTTCCCTTAGGATCTTTCTGGATGGCGAAGCACATTCTAAGAGCCATTTGGCCTATTCTTGTCCGTTGTTTGTCAGCAATACTTTTTAAAGAAATAGAATGGGGGAAAAGAACAAAAGGACAGAGGCAAGAGTGATTATATGACAGAAGAAACGATAGGGCAGGGCAAATAAAGATGAAAAGGCAATCTAGAGGATCAGTAAAATAACAGAATTATTATCAGCATCTGTCATCTAAAAAAAAAGTTGGTACTATTTAAAATTGTTCAATTGACGTCAAGTACACATAGCAAATACCTAAAAGATGTTGTTCTAAGAATTTCCACTGAGCTTCAAAGGAACCATTTAAGGGTCTGTAGACAAAGAGGTCAGAGTGGAAGTGGAACTGGAAATGAGATTTAAAGCTGAAAGTGAACAGAGGCTCAGGAAACCCAGATGTGTGTGGAATGGATGGAAGTATACAGTAAACCTATCATCTAATTTGCATTTGGTCTGCCCAGTGCAGAGACAAAGTGATTAGTAAAGACAGTATACAAGTTGAAATGATTTCAAATTAATCAATATTTCAGCAGATAGTGTGTTTAGGGCAATAGGAGGAGGAACCAGAAGAGGTGAAAAGGAAGGAATTGCTGGAGGAAGGTTGGGGAGGGTAGGCATAGTCTGTGGATGGTAGAAAACAAGGATGCGGTTTTGTCAGGGAAAAGCATTCGGAACATTACAAAGGTAGAGGATGGGAAGGCGTGTACGAAAATGTGCTGGCCTTGGTCAAAATATTGAACTGTAGAAAATGAGGAAAAGGGGGAACCTACCGTGATTCATGGAGGAAAGTGAAAGATTGATGGTAGAAGTGACGGAATTGGAGATAGTCTTGTACCCCATAAACCATGGTGGAATGAATCTTTATCTTAAGTAGGGTAAGTCAAAGCATATTCAAGGTATCAGTTGGTTTTCAATAGATGTTGATCACCAACCTATTTGCAGAATCAGGCATGGACAGGTCAAATGTAAAAAAGGAGGAACGTAGTGGAGATAGACTATGCAGAATCAAGGATGGAAACATGAAGCAAAGTTAATGGAATTTCCCAGCTTGGAGCAAAAACAGGAAGCAGCATCAATACAGCCTGAACACATCCTTTGTACTTTTTGTCTGTCCAAACTTATACTTTCTCTGAATTTGCTTGAAACTTATTACTCCTCAAAACATTTTCCAGTCTGAGCAAACTCTCTCACTTTTTATCCACAGATGTTGCCGAACTGTTATTTTCCAGCAGTTTTTCTCTTTATTCTAGACATTCCCATATTAAATCTAATCCAACATTTTTTGTAGAAAACACTGATCAATGTCTTGTTGGTATACCACAGTATGTAAACGGAAAGCAAGAGATGGCATTGAAGAAAGAAACAAACCTCTAGCTGAAAAGTATATTTCAATAATGGTGCATTTCTTATACTAGCATTTGACAAATGTTCCACCATAAATGCCAAATTAATCACTATTGAATTAGTCAGGAAAACCAACTCTGAAATATCATAGATAAGTGATAATGGGAACTGCAGATGCTGGAGAATCCAAGATAATAAAATGTGAGGCTGGATAAACACAGCAGGCCCAGCAGCATCTCAGGAGCACAAAAGCTGATGTTTCGGGCCTAGACCCTTCATCAGAGAGGCTCTCTGATGAAGGGTCTAGGCCCGAAACGTCAGCTTTTGTGCTCCTGAGATGCTGCTGGGCCTGCTGTGTTCACCCAGCCTCACATTTTATTATCTGAAATATCATACTTGGGTCTTCTGAAGGATTATAAAAAAGGGACTTTTACGTTTCCTACTTTCATTTTCTTTAAAGAACTGAGACAAGTATAACTTTAGAGCTGCCTCGCCAAGTGTACACACCAGTTATTTACCACTGCATCAGCTCACTTTAGCCTTAACTACATTAAAGCTCTTTACACTTGTCAACACTTTTGCACATAATAGGATCAATGGCCTTTGACAAGGACCTGTCCTATCAAAATGAAACTATTAGAACTTGAACAAGAATAAGAACCTTTTGAAAGGTAGTTTCAATGGCAAGCAAAATTAAATGAATTGTACCTCCAATGGAAAGAAAGAAATCTCAAGCTGGGAAGTACATTCATCGAGAGTCAACAATGGTACATTTCCAATAGTGACTGCCAAATGGGGAACCCGTAAGCTCTCAATTTAGAGAATGAACATTTCTTTGCTCTGTCAAGTTTCTTTGAATAATCAATGTATGCAATTTTCCAGACAGAACATTTCTAAATAGGCTTAGCTTAATGGTGCTTAGTGGTGACTAAATATTCCAGCTTTCTTGGCTCTAAATTCCCTTCCCTGATTTTTTTGCAGTCTTTGATCTAAAAACAAAATTGAAAAATACTGAACCAAATGGGCAGTGAAAGGAAGATCAATAAGGATGGTTTGTGATAGTCTTGTCACTTGGCATTCTAATCAAATGTTGAAGATAGATATTTACCACCAAGCTCCATGAAATGAAACTAAACCAAGCTGAAACATCGATGCAGGCCAACCAGTTAGTAAGTCAGCCTTCTGGCAACTGTTCACAGTAGAAACTGCAAAAATGGCATTGTTCATTTGATTCAGCTAATGTAGGGGACAGAAAATAATCTTTAGGAAGCTGAAGGAAAAACAAGAAATATATCTTTGATGAGGGAGCCTATAAGATTACTGACTGCCACCGATGGAGATCAAAGAATCACAACTCAAACCATAGAATCCCTACAGCGTGGAAGCAGGCTATTCAGCCCGAGTCCACACCAACTCACCAAACAGCATCCCACCCAGACCCAACCCATTCCAGTTACCCTACATTTTCCATGGCGAATCCACCTAACCTACACATCTTTGGAGGTAACCAGAGCACCCAGAGGAAATTCACACAGGCACTGGTAGAACATGCAAGCTACACGCAGTCACCTGAGAGTGGGGTTGAACCTGGGTCACTGGCGCTGTCAGGTAGCAGTGCTAGCCAGTGAACCACCGTGTTGCCCCTAATTGAGGTGATATTGCTATTTTATACTTTACATTACATATTACATAATTGGGGCTAGGGAAAATGGTGAGGAGAGAAAAGCTGATGTGAGGCCAGGGCATTAAATGTCTTCAAGGCAGAGATTGATAATTTCTTGATCTCACAAGGAATTAAGGGTTACGGGGAGAGTGCAGGTAAAGTGGAATTGAAATGCCCATCAGCCATGATTAAATGGCGGAGTGGTCTCGATGGGCCGAATGGCCTTACTTCCACTCCTATGTCTTATGGAGTCTAAAGAAAAAATGCCCTCAGATACTGTGTTCCATGGAATGAAGAACATTCCATCTGTACATAGGTCAACAACCAGGCAAATATAGTTATCTATTTAAAGGATTTACTGGAAAACAAAGCACTTATTGAACACACAGAGAATATTTCTTCTCAATTGGATATCGATCAAATATTGAGGATCACTAGTCTTCAAACAGCTCTACACCAAAAATGGGAGGGGAGATCACAAAATATCATTAGCTTGCACCTGATGGATACATTCCACGCATTACTAAAATTGATCCTGCATGTTCTTTTCAATAATATCTGCATGCATCCAATGCTTTATTCACTATTCACTGATTACACATATCAGCAGATGACCTTCTATTGTGAATAGAGGCCATTATGTGAAACTAGCTTGCATCTCTGAAAATGCTGTGGCTTGAAGAAGTGGCTGAAGCTTTTCAAAATTCAAGGGGTTTTGATAAAACGAGCAAATGCTAGACAGAAATCATTAAGGCATTCTGACAATGCATGGGACACTTGGTGAAAGGCCTGGAAAGAAAGGGAATTGGTCTGCATCCTCAGGTTGGATGTAGTTGCACATGTATGTATGTAGTGTTAGTGCAGAAGATCCTTCATTCAAGTATTCAGGATGAAGTGGAACAAGGGGTCATCATGGATGCAATGCAGCATTAAGTTTAATGATCCAACATGAGTTGGCAAGATGAGGGAGTTCATTTTCAAACATACCTCATATCAACTGGACCACTAGTGTCATCCACTGTTTTATTTTGTGGTATCCATCACCACTTTTAAAACACCAATTCATGAAAAATGAGCATTTGTTGCCTATCCTTGAATACCACTTAGAAAAAAAGTAGGGAACTGTCTTTTTGAACTACTGTAGCCCATCTGGTTTGGGACATGTATGGTGCTTTTTGGAAAGAGGTTCCAGTCTTTCAGAATCATAAAATCATACAGTATGAAAACAGACCTTCTAGTCCAACTATCCCATGCTGACCATGTTCCCAGACTAAACTAGTCCCACCTGCTTGACTTGGCCCACATCCCGCTAAACCTTTCTTATTCATGAACTTATCCAATGTCTTTTAAACATGGCAACTGTACATGCATCCACCACTTTCTCTAGCGGTTCATTCCACACAAAAACCACTGTGTAAAAAAGTTGTCGCTCGTCCTTTTTAAACTTTTTCTCTCACCTAAAAAATATGCCCTCTAGTTTTGAGGTTGACCCTTCCTAAGGAAAAACATTTGTCATTCACCTTATCTATGCCCCTCATGACTTTATAAACGTCAATATGGTCACCCCTCAACCTCCTCCATTCCAGTGAAAAAAGTCCAAATCTTTCCAGTATATTTTCAGATCTCAAACCCTCCATTCCCAGCAACATTCTAGTAAATCTTTTCTAAACCCTCTTGAGTTCAACAATATCCTTTTTATAATAGGGTGACCAGAGTACTCCAGAATAGACTTCAGCAACATCCTACACAACCTCAACATGATGTCCCAACTCCTGTACTGAAAGGTCTGATAGATGAAGGCAAGCACGCTAAGTGCCTTCTTAACTACCCTGTCTAACTGTGACACAACTTTCAATGCTTTATGTATCTGAACCCCTGGGTCTCTCAATTAAACTCCATCTGCCACTCCTTAGCCCATTGACCCAAATGATCAAGATTTCTGTTATCTTAGATAACCTTCCTCATTGTCCACTGTACCACCAATTTTGGTGTCATCTGAAAACTTGCTAACCATGCCTATTATATTCTCATCTAAATCATTTATAAAAATGCCAAACAAGAATGGACCCAGTCCCAATCCCTGTGGAATGCCACTGGTCAAAGGTCTCCAGTCCAAAAATCAACCCTCCAACATCAACCTCTGTTTGCTATCATAAAGCCAATTATGCATCCAAATGGCAAGCTCACCCTGAATTCCATGCGATCTAACTTTACTAATTAGTCTATCATGCAGAACCTTGTCAAAGACTTTACTGGGGTCCAAGTAAACAATGGCTACCACTCTGCCCTCATCAATCTCTTTGGTTATTTCATTATAAAACTCAAATTTGACAGTCATGATTTTCCTCGCACAAAACCATGTTGACTATTCCTTATCAGTCCTTCCTCTCCAAATGCATGTAAATGCTGTCATTCAGAATCACCTCCAACAACTTACCCAGCCCTGATGTGAGACCCACAGGTTTATAGCTTCCAGGCTTCTCCTTACAGCCTTACTTAAACAATGGCATAACATTAGCTACCCTTAAGTTCTCGGGTACTTCACTCGTGTTTATAGATGATACAAATATTTCTGCTAGGAGCCCCGCAATTTCCTCCCTAACCTCCCACAATATCCCAGGATACACATTCTTTTTAAAAATCCCTACTGTCTGGAAGCCTGTCATTCATCACTTTTGAGTCCACACTGACCCACTGAAAAGCATCCCACCCAGACACGTACCCCCTACTCTATCTCTGTAGCCTGCATATCTCTGCATATTATGAGCAATTTAACTTTGCCAATTCACCTAACATGCACATCTTTGGACTGCAGGAGGAAACCCACAAATACATGGGTAGACTGTGCAAACTCTACACAGAAAGCCACTTGAGGTTGGAATCAAATGCAGTTCCCTGGTCCTGTAGGGCAGCCATGTTAACTGCTGAGCCACTGTGTCACCTCCATTGACGGCCTAAACAGATAGTCGAATCCTGGACGTTCAGATTAAAATTCTGACGCACTACTGTTGAGCTATCAAGGCTCAGTCAGGCTTGAGCAAGTCCTGGAGATTTATTTACCTTTATGTTTTCTATGGCATCCAGCACTTCCTTTTCTGTAATGTAAGCTGTTTTCAAAACATGAAGATCTATTTCCCTAAGTTCACTAGCCTCCATTTTATTCTCAATAATAAAATCTGACATGAAATATTCATTTACTATCTCTCCTCAGGTTATTCACAAAGGATCTTTAAGGCGTCGTACACTCACTCTCTATTTGCACTCTTGCTCTTAATATATTTGTAGAATCTTTTTGATCCAGGAACAGTTAAAGAACTTGCAGGTGGCTGCGATTTATCTACAACCTTTCATCAGTAATCATATGCTATTCTTCACAGATTTGTAGCTTGAGTTGTGGATGAGGTGATAGACTTGTTCGCCGAGCCGGTGTGTTTTACTGCAATCAAACACACCAGCTCGGTGAGCTATTCTTCACAATCACAAATTTAACACTGTTGTATGCCTCATCCCTTTCACATATTGGCAACCATTCAACTACGGAAGTCACAACAGCCAAACATTAAAGGATACTCACTAGCTTCCCCCTTTATTGCAGAATGTGATGCATAATAACAGATCACGGGATATTGAAAAAGTGTGTACGCACTTTTAATCCTCTATGAAGAAGACAGAATGACAAGACACTACAATGTGCAGGTGGCATCACTGAGGCCATGATCATTTATTGGATTCCAGGAAATACAAATCAACTCAACATGACTTCCTTCTTTTTTCATTTCAGATATGCCAGAACTGGAGCTTTCTCAATCAGTAGGAGAAGACAGAGAAGAAAAGTCAAGCCACTTAATGTCAGTTTCAGTAATCAGCTGAAGGATAGAGGAGGGATCCATGCTTTGAAAGATCCTAGACCCAGATGCTCCAAAGTCACTACAGGGGGGATAAAAGCTGTCATACAAGGACAGGGGTAACAGGGGAGACCAACTGTCTGTTGGCACTGCTAAAACCATTGCTGTTTTACAAAAAACATACAAGGTACTAGTTAGCCCACACCTGAAATACTGAGAGTTTTTGCTCATAAAATGCAGAGATATGCAGGCTAAAGAGATAGAGTAGGGGGTATGTGTCTGGATGGGATGCTGTTCAGTGGGTCAGTGTGGACTCAAACGTGATGAATGACAGGCTTCCAGACAGTAGGGATTTTTTTTAAAAATGTGTATCCTGGGAAATTGTGGGAGGTTAGGGAGGAAATTGCGGGGCTCCTAGCAGAAATATTTGTATCATCTATAAACACGAGTGAAGTACCCGAGAACTTTAGGGTAGCTAATGTTACGCCATTGTTTAACTAAGGCTGTAAGGAGAAGCCTGGAAGCTATAAGTTTTGGTCGCATTTTCTAAGAAAAGACAGAGTGGCATTGGGAGCAGTTCAGAGAAGTTTCACTGAGTTCATTTCAGGCATGGACAGATTTTCTTATGGATAGAGGTTGCATAGGTTGAGTTTGTACTTGCTGGAGTTTAAAATGACAGGTTTATTTATTGAAATACAAGATTCATAGGGGGTTTGATATGGTATATGCAGAAAGGTGGTTTCCTCTTGTAGGAGAGTCTTGGAGCAGAGGGTACATCTCAAAGTAAAGGTTGTCTATTTGAGAGAGATGAGGAGGAATTTCTTCTCTGGCAGTAGTGGATCCATAGAATTCCTTGTCACAAAGGGCTGTAGGCACATTAAGTATGTATGAGACTGAGATAAACAGATAGTTAATAAGAAAAAGAACAGGGAGCTAGTGGAGTTGAGGATTATCAGATCAGCCATGGCATAGCAGAATGAATGGGCCAAATGGTGTACTTCTGCTCCTAACTCTTACGGTCATCTTAGGACAGCATGACATTTACCTTCCTAAATATTTACTATACCTATATGCTAAATTTCTGTGTTTCTTGCATGATTATATTCAAGTGAAAATGAACATCAACATTTAAAAGCTTCATGTTTTTATCCTCTAGATAACTAAGTGTGGAGCTGGAGAAATACAGCAGGCCTGGCAGCACCAGAGGGACAGGAAAGCTGGCGTTTCGGGTTGGGACCCTAAACCCAAATTGTCAGCTTTCCTTGTCCTCTGATGCTGCCTGGCCTGCTGTGTTCCTCCAGCTCCACACTTTGTCATCTCCGATTCCAGCATCTGCAGTTCTTGCTATCTCAGTGGCTTTATATTCTGTTTATCTATTCTTATTACCAAAATGAACACCACCTCACAATATCTCAGCCACATTCTTGACGGCTCACTGAACTTCGAATGGCAGTCTCTTGGCATTCTCTTCACAGCTTACATTCCCACCCAGCTTTTTAATCAATAGCAATCTTGGATATATGACCTTTTCCCTTGGTCCAAGACATTAATATAGATTGAAAATACTCAACTGACCAATGCTTTTGTAATTCTACCAGTCACAATTTGACATCTTGAAAATGCCCCATTTATGCCCATTCTCTTCTTCCAGTACATTACCCAATCCTCCATTCACGCTTCTGGAACATTACCACTACTCTATTAGCTGTCATCTTATGCACTAATCTTCTGCATGGCACCTTATCAAATATATTACAAGTGAAATTTTATGGGGGTCTGAACAACGAGTGCAATGGCAAAAAATGTGTCAGAATTGTGCAACAAGCGCAATGAGACCTGTCTCAATGACCAGAACAGCTTGGTATATCTTTTAAATAAGTGCCAAGAGTCAAGGTGAGTTTCTTGCAAGGCAGCAGCAACTTGCCAATTAAGTGGACCATTGCTTGTTAATTACCTTATTAATTGCTCAACTTGCATCATGTATACAAAGCATTGTGTTACACAACACTGCAAGCAAACCAGATGCAAAATGTTCTTGACGTGGAAGTCAGAACAGGTATCTGGCGATTTCAGCTCACAGCCGAATATGAAGAGCCTCCATGTTGTTCACCATGCAGAAGATTTCAGGGCACGATCCATGGGCAACATCCACATGCATCACTTATCCACGAACATTAGTCTCCAATAATTGCCAACACCTCAGGATCCTCATGTCCTTCACAATATACTTACAGAATACTCAGAGTTTAGACTTGCATTTCAGGATACTCTGGAAACTGGCATCAAAATGCTACTATAATGACATTTTGCACAGAGGAACAGGGAGTTAGCTCATGGATTTGATCAAGTTGCATCTAAAGTTGTATAGTAGGGCTGCTAGCTAGCTCTGTTAGCACTCACTCATTTAGCATCTACCTGGATGCTGACAGCACCCCTGCTTTGTCTATTCACACAAGCACTCAACTGAGCAGTTTGCCTTGCTGGTCAGTAGTCCTCAGGAAAGAGCTAGGACATCTTTATGCAAGGCGTATTGGATCAGATACCAGAAACTTATGTAAAGACTGAGGCTAGAAACCACTGCTCAAAGCATGTCTGTTGCTGCCTTTCATTGTGTTAGAAATAAAAAATTGTGCAGTGGGAAAGAAAATGGCCACAACAAAATCCTGAAGGCATAGGACAAGTGTCCTGATCTGTGAGGGAGGGGTTTTAAGATCCACCAATGTGAAGCCATCTAAAGGGCAACACATTACAAACGGAACCCTGTAATGCACAGGTGAAAGACTTACCACATTGTCTCCAAATGCAATACTCCTCTGTACCCCAGATATTGCTGACCATATCATTCAAGACTAACACTTTTGCGCACAGAAGCCAGAGAAAGAATAGCGACGGTTGATCAAAAGGGCGCCAGCTGAACCCACTGTCCTATATATGCCTTGTTCATTTTGCTTCTACATGATGCCGCAGGCTCTCAGCACAAATATCGCGCCATGGTACACTCTGTGTGGACATGTTTAGGCATCATGATAGCTGTTACATTCAGGGATTCAAATGAACAGGTAAAGGATCGTGTTTGCCTTGGAGGTTTTGCGGGATGATCCCAGGAGGGTCTGCTCCTAAATTTAACTTCCATAGATCAGATAAGGGCAGACAGAGCGGAAGTAGAAGACCAAGCCTCCTCTAATTGGGGGCCTCCAGGCACTGTCCAATCTCCTTGAGTAGAAGGGTCATCTGAGTAAACGTTTGTTCAACACCACAGGGTCCTCCCCTGACTGGCGCTCGGTAGGTGGATGATCTCCAGCAGCATTCTCAGTGCCAGCAACTAGAAGTTTTCTTCTAAGGTCAATTGCAGAGTTGTCGCAATGATGTACTCATCAGCTAAGGCTCCCAAATGTTGTAAAAATTACGTTCCCACCAAAACGTCAGTATTTGAGCTGGTGGGGGAGTGCAGGAGGAAGCCTTGGCTATGCTTTTTGTGAGGCTTTGGAACTCTTCCTCGGAGGTCGAGGAGGTGGTTTCTGGTGGAGCTGTCAGTTTCTCTGCTGGGGTTGTGGTCATTCCACTGGCATACACAAGACTCAAAGGAAAGAAGGTGGCACATCCGATGGTAAGAAGTGTTGTGCAATGATCTGACCTTCAGTGTTATTCAATGTAAGAGCTGCAGTGGAATCAAAATTGATACATACTTAATTGGCAAGACATACATGTTTTGGCATCATGGACATCTCCTGTGAAGGAAAGGATTCTCTTCACATGGTGGCTGAGGGGCCTAATGCCAGATAGCCCTCGACCCACAGTATCTCCTTCTGCCTAGGTATGGGCTGTTTCTCCCTGTAATAGGAGAAGGGGAGAGATTGGTTGAGGTGTAGGTGGATAGCATAGCTGTTAGCACTGGTGCAGGTGACCAAAATGTGATGAATTATCCCAGGCAAGTGAGTAGGCAGCCAGTCATAGGCCAGTTGGGGCAGAGGATTTCGGAAAAAACATGAATGAAGATGGGCAGATATTGTGATAGTGCGTGCAGACCATAAGACTTAGTGGGAGGTGGGTCAGTGGCAAAGATGTGGTGAATGTGAGGTTTCAGAAAGAAGAGTGTGGCACTTATCTTGAGTTTGGACAAGGTAAGAGATCTTCTTGCAGCATTGTTCGCCAATCCTCCAAGCCACAGATACAGCACTGTCTAGGCTGATGGCCTCCAAATAACCTGCCACCTGCCAGGATCCAATGGCATCACCTCATCCGCCAATCCTCCATGAAGAGAACTGCGTTCCTCCAGACTATTCCATTGACCAAGATAGCGTCATAAAACTACAGCGCCATTTTCTCCTTCTCTGACATCTTCAGAACGTCTGTCCTTTGAGGCTACTCCTCCGGTTGCACAGCAACTTTTTATGTTTAGCGTGGGCATCAGGGACGCTAGACTTTTGGCAGATATCCAGTGAGAATGGTGACTTCAATGAATGATGAGTCATAGAATGAGGCTGGAATTGGGCAAGATGGGTATCTTAGAGGCGAGTTAGGTAATTAGTGAGGTGAATTTGGTAAGATGCAGTGAAAGATTGCACTAGGATGTGTGGTGAGAAATCCTCAATGAAACTACAAAACTGACACTTGACAAAAAAAACCTAAGATTCAGTCCTACATTTATTGTCTCCTCTTTACCTACCCTACATAAGCAAAATCAATGTCCCTTTCAAATAACCATGCTGACTTGTTCAATCATGCTATGAGTTTTAGCAACTACTTCACAATTCATGCATTTATTCATTTACGTGCGCTCCGACTGAAGGAAGTCCTTGGTTCATTACATGCTTATGCTTCAGCTTTCTCATAGCTCAGTATGCTTTTCAGTTTTTAAAACATTAATGGTTTGCCAACACTACAGGAACAGGGCTAGGAGGCAAGTTCTTAAAAATATCTCAGAGGGAGCGGGAATCAAACCAACCCTGTTGATGTTATTCTGAACTGTATGTTAACTAATATCAAGTTAAAGAGTCTGTAGTGTCTCCAGTAGCAGCGTTACACCAAGGTCACTCCTCCTCCTCGTCCATTTTGTTATGCCTTTTTCAAATGTTGTAAGTCCTGGTACATTCATTTTGTAATTATTGTTCACTTAACAATTAATATGGAATGGTCAATCACAATTATTTTCATGTCATTAGTTTGTTTAACAAGCTTTCTACATTAAAAAAAATCTGTCACTAAATTAACTCTCTAATTTGTTTGACTTTATGCCAATTTGGCTTAGTAACCCAAAGAGTATCACTCATGCAGTACTGCCCATTGGTATAGATGCCAGTTTCTCAAGTACATTCTGCACAAGTCATTAATTCTTAAATGGACCATGATTTTCTTGCATTCCTTCATGGACAATAGCTTCGTTGGGATAATCAGCATCTGTTGCTCATTCCCGACTTATTCTGGAGAAAGTGATGGTGAGCCAACTCCTTGAAATGCTGTTGTTCCTCGAGTGTAAGTACACTTACGTAACCTTTTATATCCATTCCATGGCCTTCAGTAGACATAAGGAGATATTCTGAACACTGGCAATAAAAGGCTGCATGGTAGCTAAAATAAACAAGAGAAACATAGCTCCACGTCTCTCCCAGCTTCCATCCTTAATTAATCACTTGATTAACAAGACATAATCACCACATTTTGTGCATCTCCTGGCAAAAAGACAAAGAGCTATGTAAAGATGTTATTTTACAATGAAGGTTTATAAAAAAAATGAACTTGTGGTCAAAACTAGTGGCCAATGATACAAATGTTAGTTTAGCTGCATCATAATTATATGTTACAGAGAGTGGTGAAAGGGAAAACAACTGTATAAATATTTGAAGTGGGAGGATGTGTAGGGACCTGTGACTTTTGGAATTATTTTTGTAGTTCCCAGGGAATAAGCCAGCATAAAACATGGGGTCAACTGTGGTTCATGGGTCAAAGTTGCACTCCATTTTGTGGGCACATTCTTAGCTAAGGAATTTTGTGAGGCAATCCAAACAAAAAAAAATCCAATGCATAAAGGCGATAAAAAGCACCGAACAACTGATTCAACCCTTAATTAGTGTAATATTCTCCATTGTGTATGTCTGGCACACAAAATCTAATTTTAAGTTATTTAAGATGTGATCGCACCACTGCCTCAGCTCCTTGGCTCACCAGAACCTATTGCCACTTGTACATAACAATTCCAATGCTTTCCAATGCTGTGCTTTTGTTCCCCTCTCTAGATTTGACATAATCAAAACCTGTCAATTAATTCTAAATTTGCACAAAGTCCCATACAGCCATCACATTTGTCTGCCAATCTACACTAGCTCCCAGTTAAGCAATGCGACAATTTTAAAATTTCAATTATTTCCATTTCATTCTATAACCATGTTTTTTCCTATCTCTGTAATCTCTTCAAGTCGAACAATCCCTCCAGATATCTGCGCTTCAGCTTTGGCTTCTGGCTCATGGCAAAGTTTAATCGCTGTACCATTGGTGGCAATGCTCTCAGCTCCCAAGGCCCTAAATTCTGGAATTCTTCTCTAAAATTCATGGTCTCTCTGTTCCCTTTAAAACCTACCTGCTTTAATCTAGCTTTTAATTATCTGCCTTATTATTCGCTGAAGCAGCTCCATGTCAAATTTAGTTTTACACCTCTCCTGTGAGCAACCTTAGAAATCTTACGCAGTTTAAAGGCAGTATAGACATGTTGCTGATGTGTATTTCTGATTTTCCTGTCAGTTCCTTAAAGGACTAAGATGAAGATATATTTAATACAGTTAAAGCCCCAAGTACTATGTCATTTAATGTATTCATAGCAAAACAATATGTTACTTCATTGAAGGAAGCATGACATTAAGACATTTTCCCAGAACTTCCATTTTAACCAGTGAAACTTTGTACAAGCACAGTTTTCATCTAATACTTACCAAACTGTTGTCTCTAGTTGATTGTCATTTGGCTGATGGCAGTCCAACTGTGCAAAAAGTGGGAAAAGAACCTGAATGCCACCAACAGAGTGGATTGCACTGTGAATCGAGTGAGTCACAATAGCTTTTACATCCTAAAGCAAAGCAGAACACAACAAAAAAAATTATTTCTTCTAAAACAAGGAATCCTACATCTCATTTCTGAAATGATCAAATATTAAAACATTATAGCTTACTTGGGCAAAATTATCACAGCACTGTGATGGCACACAAACTTGAATCATGTCACTGAAATTCTGGGAGGAATAAATCAAAGAAATCATACACATTGTGCACATGGCCAGCCTGCTCCAATATTCCAGCTTTTGGGTCATAACCTTTTTAATTACAGCACAACATGTGTGTCCAAACACATGTTACACATTCAGAGGGATTCAAGCATTTACCATCCTTCAGTGAGCTTCAGATCCATCCATCCCCTGACAAAAAAGCTTTCCCCTGTAAACCTATTTATTACACTAAGATACTTGCTGCTTATGAATCCCAACTCTTAACTAAGCAGAATAGGCTTTCCTATATACGCTAACTAGTCCTTTGCCATCATCAGCATCCTTCCCATCTGCACAAAATTACACAGCAAATGAAATCCATTGGAGGTAGGGTTATTACAGATAGTAAACTTTTGGCTAATAGTCTAAAAAGCCAATATATAAGTGGCAAAATTTGCCACAAGTATCGCATATACATTAGTTATCAAGTATTATCATGGGTTGTTGTTTTCAGCATTGCCACCATGCTATCTACCCACTGCATAATTTTCAAAACTTGAACTAGGACTCAACTCAGCTACTTCTGTTCCAAAGAAAACAAGCTAGCCTGTCCAATCTTTCTTTATGATCATGACTTGATAACCCCTACATTCAAATCCATGTGGTTGATGTATACCAGAAAAAGCAAGGAGCCTGGTACTAAGTTACGTGTAACCCATCTGAAACAGCCTTACAGTCACAAAATACAACCATCAATGATTATCCTTTA
Organism: Stegostoma tigrinum; assembly: GCF_030684315.1. Taxonomy (NCBI): domain Eukaryota; kingdom Metazoa; phylum Chordata; class Chondrichthyes; order Orectolobiformes; family Stegostomatidae; genus Stegostoma; species Stegostoma tigrinum. The sequence goes on along the minus strand of NC_081359.1, from coordinate 83,685,591 downwards.
TGCCTGCCTTGAAGCCAAATTTGGATCTAACTTGCTTCCTTGACATGGATCCCATAGGCTTTTACTTATGTGGCCAGTCTTATTTATGGAACCGAAGCTAAAGCCTAGCTATGAGTTATTAGATTATATTAAATGCACTGCTCTCATACATCCTCCATGGTATGTCCTCAAACAAATTCAAATCTAGTCATTCAAAATCCATCCGGAAAACATTAATTCCCTAACGGTTCTACTTCAAGAGGGAGAAGGATACATAGAACATAGAGCAATACAGCGCAGAACAGGCCCTTCGGCCCTCGACGTTGCGCCGACCTGTGAACTAATCTAAGCCCCTCCCCTACACTATCCCATCATTATCCATATGCTTATCCAAGGACTGTTTAAATGCCCTTAATGTGGCTCAGTTAACTACATTGGCAGGCAGGGTGTTCCACGCCCTTACCACTCTCTGAGTAAAGAACCTGCCTCTGACATTTGTCTTAAATCTACCACCCCTCAATTTGTAGCTATGCCCCTTGTACAAGCTGGAGTCATCATCCTCAGAAAAAGAATCTCACTGTCCACCCTATCTAATCCTCTGATCATCTTGTATGTCTCTATTAAACCCCCTTTTAGCCTTCTTCTCTCTAATGACAGCAGACCCAAGTCCCTCAGCCTTTCTTCTTAGGGCCTGCGGTCCAGACGAGGCAACTTCCTAGCAAATCTCCTCTGCACCTTTTCCAATGTTTCCACATCCTTCCTGTAATGGGGCAACCAGAACTGCACGCAATATTCCAAATGAGGCCGCACTAGCGTTTTGTACATGCAATGCAAATGACATGTGAAGGCACAAATGGGGTGCATCACCTTATGCCCCTGCAAATTTACCAAAGAGGTGCCCATCAGAAAATTCTGCTAGAAAGTACACACACTCGGCCCTGGATTAACTCATTAAGAGATGTGAAGGGAGCAAAAATATCACTACATAGCAGTACTTAGACCAGATAATCCTGAGGGATCATCCAATGAAGCTATATGAGTGGACAGAAATAAGGAGATGATCACTTTGATGGAATTGTACTATAAGGAGGCCCTCCAATAGTCAGCAGGAATTTGAAGAGCAAGTATGTACGGAGATCACAAATAGCTGTAAGAACAGAAGGATGGTAATTATAGGCTATTTTAACTTAACAAACATAGGCTGGGACTGCCTTGTGATCAGGGCTTAAATGGGGAGGAATTTGTTAAGTGCATTCAGGAAGAACTTCCCAACTGATACGTAGATGACCCTACTAGAGAAGGGGCAAAACTAATAAGGCAGGGCAAATGACTGAGGTGTCAGTGAAGGATCACTTTGGCACCAATGATCATAATTCTGTCAGTTTTAAAATAGTAATGGAACAGGGCAGCGCGGTCCACGAGTTAAAGTTCTAAACTGAAGCAAGGCCAATTTTGATGGTATTAGACAGGAATTTCTAAAGTTGATTGGGGGTGGCAGTTCACAGGTAAAGGGACGTTTGGCAAGCAGGTGGCTTTCAAAAGCAAGATAATGAGGTTCAGGGCCAACATGTTCCTGTCAAATGTGAAGGACAAGGCTTGAAGGAGGAGGAAACACTGGATAACAAAAACAGAAATTGTTGGATTAGCTCAACAGTCTGGCAGCATCTTTGGAGAGAAATCAGAATCAACATTTCAATTCCAGTGACCCTTCCTCAGAACCCTGGACCCGAAACATTAACTCTAATATTTCTAGAGACTGGTGACATCGAGGATCTGGTCAAGCAAACAAAGGAGGCGTGAGACAAGTACTGGTAGCTGGGACCAAGTGAATACCTTGAGGAGTACAGGAAGTGCAGGAGTACACTTAAGAGGTAACTCAGGAGGGCATAGGGGATGTGTGATAGCTTTGACAGGTAATGTGAAGGAGAATCCAAAGAGATTGCCAAAGTATGTACAGGGCAAAAAGAATAACTAGCCAGAATAGGGCCCCTTAAAGATCAACGTGGCCCTCTATGTGTGGAAATATACAAGATACTAATCAAATATTTTGTAACAGTATTTACTGTGGAGAAAGACATGGATGCTGAGGAACTGGGGGAAATAAATAGCGAATGTCTTGAAAACAGTCCACATCACAGAAGGGGAGGTGCTGAATGTCTTAGATTTATCTACCCTTATGCATTTTAAGGTTTTAGAGGTAGGTAATCCCTATGACCTTAATTCAATTTAATTCAGATAAATGCAAGGTGTTGCATTTTGGTACACAGATAATAAAAACCGAAAGAACCGTGGATGCTAGAAATCAGAAACAAAAACAAATTGCTACCAGCAGGTCTGGCAGCATCTGTAGAGAAATATTAAGAGTTAACATTTCTGGTCCAGGGTTCTGAGGAAAGGTCACTGGAATTCGCTGTATTTTTCTATGTTCTATGTTCTATGAACTGAAATGTTGATTCTGTTTTCTCTCCACAGATGCTGCCAGGCCTGTTGGGCTAATCCAGAAATTTCTGGTTTTGTTTCTTATTAGATAATGGTAGTGTCCTGGGGAGCATTGTCGAGCAGAGAGTCTGAGGGAGTGCAGGTATATAATGCCTTGAAAGTGGAATCATAGGTGGTCTAGGCCCAAAACGTCAGCCTTCCTGCTCCTCTGATACTATTTGGCCTGCTGTGTTCACCCAGCTCTACACCTTGTTATCACAAGTAGACAGGTTGGTGAAGAAGGGGTTTAGCATGCTTGCCTTCATCAGTCAGAGTACTGAGTACATGAGTTGAAACATCACATTACAGCTGTACAAGACATTGGTAAGGCCACATTTGGAGTACTCCCTACAATTCTGGTCACCTTGCTATAGAAAGGATGTTATTAAACTGGAAAGTGTGCAAAAAGGATTTACAAGGATATTACCAACACTGGGAAGGTCTGATTTAGAAGGAGAACCTGAATACCATGGGACTTTTAGCACCCGAGCATAGGAGGCTGAAAGGTGACCTTACAGACATTTATAAAATCACAAAAGGCTTGGATAAGGTGAATAGCCAAGCTTTTCCCCCCAGGGTAGGGGAGCCCAAAACTAAGCGCATAGGTTTAAAAGTGGGAGGGAAAAGATTTAAAAGGGACCAGAGGGATAAACGTTTTCACACAGAAGGTAGTATGTGTACAAAATGAGCTGCCACAGGCAGAGACGGGTACAATTACAACATTTAAGATATTTGGGCAGGTACATGGATAGGGAAGGTTTAGAGGGATATGGGCGAAACAAAGGCAGACGGGGCAAGCTCAACTTAGAAAACATGGTCAGCATGGACAAGTCAGGCTGAAGGGTCTGTTTCCGTGCTGTATATTTCTATGACATTGGGAAGACTTTGAAAACTTAAGTAATTTCTTGACAGAAAATTAACAGCATACAGAGTGGCAGGTCTGGGTGCAGTATGCGAAGTCCGGCAACAACAGCAAATTTCAAAGGCTCATTTGACAAATGATGGGTCATGGTTAATGAAAATACTAAACACAAAAATTCATGCTATTTCAGACCACATTAACTTTTGATCACCTTGACTTGTACAAATGGGAGGATGGAAGGGAAATATTGGGTGTCTGGCAGTGCTTCCACCCTCTGCAAAGCATGTTGGCAAGATGAAATTAGGCCATTCTCAAGTACTTTGCAGGTGGTCAGCTCATAAGTGATACTTTGTTGTGATTAACAGACACTCTATGAGCTCAAGAGATGTTGGACCTCAAAAGAAAGATCAACAGAGACGAATCCAAGCATTGCTTTCCTGAAAACAAATGTTATGGCTTCAATGTGCCTTATTGTAAGCTACTGCTAAGTTATAAATAAGCACAAAATAATTCTCACAGCCTAATAAACTGGAAAAAAGTATCAGTTGATTTTGGCAACATGAAATTTCCCAATGTAACTGTATTTACATATTTCCGAGAAGAAAACCAGCAACATTCCATAATGTATTATATTCAGTTATAAAATCACAGTAAAGAAAGCAAACTTTTTGTTACATGAAATTTCATTACAGAATTCATCACAGTCAAACTCATAATTAACTTGTCAATCAGAGATCTGTAGAAATCAAATAAAAGCAAAGTACTGCAAATGCTGAAGATCTGAAATAAAAACGAAGTGGAGAAATCCAGTAGGTTTGTGTTCTGAAGAAGAGAATTATTGGAATCGAAAAGTTAACTGCTTTTCTCTCTATAGATGCCACCAGACCTGCTGAGTTTCTTCAGCAACTTCTGTTTGTGGAAATCACATAAGCATAAGATTTTAATGCTAACCTGCAGCATTAGTGCATGTGGAGAATGTACAAAAATTGAGGGGTTTTCCTTTGGCGATGACTCGAGGCAAAGCTGTGCATCAGTAGCTTTGGCATTATAAGTAAAGGCAATGCTACTAGCCAGCTTCCCATCATATAAAACTTGTTTATGGTGTTCCGCAAGGTGGATGTCACTCTCCGATTTGAACTTAAAGGTACTCTGAAAGATAATACATTGGTTTACATTTTCCTACACAGTTAAAATATTTTGCAATATTAACAAAACATTGTAGTCAATATTACATAACAGTATAATTTTTTTTAAAAATCACATCCATTAGAACTTGACTTTAGAAATGTAACAAATAGTTTGCTACAAATTGTTTAATGTAATGTTTCTTCCAAATACACACAGGTTAGTTACGCAGCTATCCTTCACAAGTGGAACAGTTAGAGCATTCAAAAATTATTGATACAGTTCTTTTTATATAAATGTATATCCTTACAATCTATATTGTTTCCTCTAAAAATGTATAGGAAATTCAACTTTTATCAATGGCTTTGTTGTCTGGTATAGTTTTTAGTATGTTTGTGCAGCAATGATGAGGCTACTGTCTTGTCCCGGTGTTCACTGGCTACTAATATTAGCAACCATGAAATCTGTCCATAGTTGGCTGAGGATGAACATGTACTGAAGTTCATTCTATCAGTATAAGTTGTTTTGAATTTATATCTGAATAACAGAGCTTGCTTACTAACTCATCCCTTCAACATTTTTAAAAAGAACTCCTTAATGACTATAAATCCCCATTCTATAACACCCAAACATGCTCCAGTATCACCATACTCCACATAAACTGCTAAAATGCTTTGCTGTCACAATTATAACATCTTTAAAAAGAGCAATATGTTCTCGCTGGCCTCGTAATATTTTCATGGACAATTTGATAAAAAATTCTTTCCTATTTAATAATTGTTTCCAGTGCTATATTTGTTCCAATTCTCAAATGCACATTTCGTAAAATTTGTTTTTCAGTCTGCCTCTCCTTCCCTTCTGACCCCCGACTCATGCTCATTCAAAGTTTATCTTCCCTTCAGTTTGCTTTCACATTCCTTTACTTATTGACTTAATTTTTGTTTTATCTACTTTAAAGCAGGAGCAATAGATCTGGAACCTCTGCCCTAAGCAGCACTGGCAAGTCCAGAAGCCACTATAAGAGGAGAAAGAAATACAACTGTGGGCCTAAAAAGAGTTTGGATTTACTAGGAACAAGGAGGGTTGACATCTATATATGATAGAAGAGAAAATGAGCTGAGAGAAACTATGAGCTCTTGGTGAGGAGCACACGGCATGAAGCCAAAGATGGGATATAAGTCAAGGCTCAATGGAGACAAAGTGAATGGGAGTAAACAGGGCTAATGGCCATGACAGGAAGGAAAGAAAACAACCAAGAACTGGGATGTAGTAAATTTGGGTGTCTTGTAGTAAATTGGGATTGCATAGCAGAAAGTTGATAGATGATTTTAAATCTGTTTTCCATGGAGAAAAATAAAATGTTTCAATCCAGTGCCACATGCCACATCAGAGCACACATCTTCTCTAGAACTCTCTATCAACCTATTATGCACCTGCCTGTGTTGCTCTATCCGGGCTGAGAAAAAGGGAGAGTAAAAAGCATGATGTGGTTATCAATGATGATCGTTTCAAATACAAAATATGCATTTTTGATCAAATTCATATATTTACGGTTGATTCAAAACATTGTCAGTGGTAGTTTAGTAGGTGGTTCTTGCTTGAGTCATGAAGACCCACTCTAGGGCTTGCCTATAAACATAAGCGCGTCATTTCAATTTACGTAGTTGCTTTGTGATATCAAATAAATATCCCAAAAACTGTGATTATATGCACAGCAAAGAACGAGCCATTTTTTTATCATGGTCATCTGTGGCAGCATCAGAGAAGAGTAACATAAATAACATAACAGATGGCATGCACTGCACAGTAACACTTTGGTATAGTGATGAAAGCGTGCTCTGCCATCAGTGGTACTGCCTTTTAGAATAGACATTAAACCAAGGCCCCATCTGCTCGCGAGGGTTTGTGTAAAAGATCCGATGGCAATATTTCAAGAGAGGTCAGGATTGTTATCTCCAGAGTTCTGGCCAATATGTATTCCTCAGTCAACATCACAAAAACAGATTATCTGGTCATTATCACAAGGCTATTTATAGGAATTTGCTGTGTGCAAATTAGCTGACACATTTCCACATTACTACAATGACTACACTGCAAAAGTACTTTATTTGTTGTAAAGTACTTTGAGACATCCAATTGTCATGAAAGACTTTCTATAAATGTCAGTCTTTACATTTTTAAATACAAGAGATACTAACATGTTATAAAGGGACTGAGGCCAAAACATGGAGTGAGTCATAACTATAGAATCATGCATGCAGAATAGAAGTTGCAAATCAGAAGAGCAAAGAAAATGTACCCGAATGCAGAGTAAAATATTAATATGCATTTAGGTACAGCTACTTAAAGTAGCAAACCTCTATCTGCATTCATTGCTCTCAGAAAAAGTGGGAACATTTAGACAACTTACAAAACTTAAATTACATGAACATTTCATATTCATTCAGCAGTTTCTTGTTCTCCTTCTTTAAAAAAGGTCCCTGTCTCCTTTAACGCTTTTCTTTCTTTACTATTGAGGTTTTCTACCTATTGAAGTCATCATTTTTTGGTCTGCAACTTCGTTTTTTTTAAACGTGACTTCTAGTGCCTTTTTTTTGGTACTTCCATTCAAATTGTCTTTTTTCATTCTGAGCTTGAAGGTCTGGCCCGCAGTAAGAACTATTTTAAAAAGGGTTAAAGATAGCTAATATGGAAATGGAGAAACAAACGCAGTTGGAGTTAACAATCAGTGGAAGGATGAAATTCGATTACAAACTAAAAGGGCAATCTAATGAACTGACATTAGCAGAAGGAACAAAGACTTCAAAGCAAAGGTAGAAACAGAAATAGAGAATTAGGAGCAAGATTGGAACAGATAGGGAGATCAATCATACACATACTCACATTCAAGTGACAGCCCAACAAGAAGAATAAAACATCAGAAAAGGAACATAAGTGTCCAAAAGGGAGAGATATCCGAGGCAAAGTTTACAGAACAGATTATCAGCAAGTCGTAAACAAATTTATGAAATTAAGTTTTGAGTTCAGGTAAGAATACCTCTAAAGAATACCTTGAAGTATTTTCACAAATTTATTTATAATGTAGTCATTCACCCACAAAAATAACAATGTTCACTTGAACTGTTCCTTGCAGTGACAGCTAAAGAAGAACTGTTGTTCAACCAGGAGGCTGCTCTTTCATTAGACAAAGATGACTGGTGAGAAATTTAACCCAAGGTTTACCACGTCTCAAGTTAAGGGCAAGGTTAAGGAATCAGGGCTATCACGACAACCTCATACAGTAACAGACCCTAGGCCATTTGTGTCATTTTACAATGCACACTAGCATCCAACTAACTCAGCTAATTGACCACCTAAATTGAAACAGTTAATCATGTTTGAGATTTAAAAATCGGCCAAGATCAAATATAAAAATGGTCTTACATAATTTGCACAAGAGTTTGTACAGTGAAATATTTTGTGATTTATTCAGGAGACACCTGACACCATTTATAGTCCATGCGGTTTATCTGAAATCACAAGGTCCTTCATCAGGTGAAGCCTAACTCCACCTGATGAAGGAGCAGCACTCTGAAAGCTTGTGATTTCAAGTAAATGAGTTGGGCTATAACCTTGGTATCATGTGACTTCAGACATGATTCAACCCAGACCAACACTGGCACCTCCACATCTTGTAATTTATTATTAACACAAATCCAACTCTACTCCTTTTGGGGGAGGTGACAACATAGCAGCATTGCCTTTGTACTGACCCAACCAATTGCCACCTCAATCGTCAGTAAAATGATGGAAGGTGTCATCAACAGTGCTATCTAATATCATTTACTTAGAAATAACCTGTTCACTGACATTCAGAGTGTGTTCCATCAGGGCCACACAATTCATCACCCTAATATAAACTTGGTTTGAACGCAGACAAAAGCAACAAATTTCTGAGGTGAAGCAGGTTTGACTACCCTTGACATCAAGGTCATGTTTGACAGAATGTGGGATCAAAAAGTCCAACAGATAATTATGTCAATGGGAATCAGGGGAAGCCACTCAGCCAGATAAAGGATGATGATTGTGAATGTTAAGAGATCAGTCATCTCAGGTCCTGGATGCCTCTGCAGCAGTTCCTCAGGATAGAGTTTTTCTCTTGAGAGATGTTAGAAAACACCTCTGGAGCGTATCGAACCAGAACCTGACCTTTGGCTCAGAGTAGGGACACTATCTCTGTGCCACAAGCACCCTGATCAGTTCCTCAGGGTAGTGTCCCAGGCCCAACTTGAAATGCTTCATCAATTACCTTCCCACCATCATAAATATTAATAGAGGGATCGAGTTCCGGAACCAAGAGGTTATGCTGCAGCTGTACAAAACTCTGGTGCGGCCGCACTTGGAGTATTGCGTACAGTTCTAGTCACCGCATTATAAGAAGGATGTGGAAGCTTTGGAAAGGGTGCAGAGGAGATTTACTAGGATGTTGCCTGGTATGGAGGGAAGGTCTTACGAGGAAAGGCTGAGGGACTTGAGGCTGTTTTCATTAGAGAGAAGAAGGTTGAGAGGTGACTTAATTGAAACATATAAAATAATCAGAGGGTTAGATAGGGTGGATAAGGAAAGCCTTTTTCCTAGGATGGTGACGGCGAGCATGAGTAGGCATAGCTTTAAATTGAGGGGTGAAAGATATAGGACAGATGTCAGAGGTAGTTTCTTTACTCAGAGAGTAGTAAGGGAATGGAACGCTTTGCCTGCAATGGTAGTAGATTGGCCAACTTTAGGTACATTTAAGTTGTCATTGGATAAGCACATGGACGTACATGGAATAGTGTAGGTTAGATGGGCTTGAGATCGGTATGACAGGTCGGCACAACATTGAGGGCTGAAGGGCCTGTACTGTGCTGTAATGTTCTATGTTCTATGTTAATAAAATGAGAAGCGGAGATAACTGCGCAATGTTCCACACCTTTCGTGACTCGTTATCTGCTGAAGCAATCCATGTCCAAATGCAGCTAGAACTGGATCAAAATCCTAAAACTCTCTCCCTAACAGCACTGCAAAAGAATCTCAGTAAACTGATATGGAGTTCATCAATTACCAGTTGACTTTCTATAGCAAGTCAGCTGTGTAGCACTGTACACATGTACATACTGTGATGACCAATGTAATATTGGAAAATACAGAAGCATTATCTTGTAGAGATTATGGTCCCTTAAAGAACTAGATTGTTCTAATCACGCACCCAGAGTTGAGAGAGGGCATGCAGAAGAGAACACAAGAAAAACCTGTGGGAGACAGCATGTCATACAAAACACAAGGGGCCATGCAGGAGAGAACATAAGCCTGAGATGGGGTGTTGGGGAGGGATTGTAGTACAGTGTTAGGTATGTGAGAAACGTGAGAGAAAAAAATGTGTATGAGGGGAACAAGGGATGAAATACAAAAACAGACAGACAGACAGATAGACACTTGGGGACAGACAGAGACAAAGGCACGGAGTGTGAATGAGAGACTGTGTGGAGTTTGCACAATCTTCCCATGTCTGAAACAGTTTCTTTCGGGAGCTCCAGTTTCCTGCAACACAGTCTAAAGATGTGCAGATTAGGTGGATTGCCATGGAAAATTTCCCATGGTGTCCAGGGATGTGCAAGCTAGGTGGATTAACATGACAGATGCAGTGTTACAGGGATAGAGTTGGGGGTAGAGGTGTCTGAGTGGGATGCTCTTCAGAGGGTTAGTGTGGACTCAATAGGCTGAATGGCTAGCTTCCATATCATAGAGATTCTATGGGTTAAAGATAAAGGGCAGGAGGTTTAGAAGGCATTTATGGAATATACTTTTTTAACCCAGATGCTGGTGGGTACCTGAAATTCTCTGTCTGAAATTGTGGTAAGGGTGTGAACCATGACAAGATTTAAGAATTATTTAGATGATCACTCCAAGCAGCATAGCATACAAGACTACAGGCTAAGTGTCAGAAAATGAGAATACAGTAGATAGGTACTTGATGACTGCCACGGACATGATATGCTAAAGCGCCTCTTTCCATGCTTTGAAACTCTATGCTTCTGCGCATGAAGCACTTTCCACATGTATACCATTACATTATCCAGTCTGGTGCCTCTCTTCCACTTGGTGAGAGTGAAAGAGAGAGAACAGAACATAACCAGGGATGATGACGATGATGCAGGTGTCTGAGACATAGTCATACACACGGAATCACACTGCATACGCACAATGTTGGGCAGCTGCTCGTCCAATTTGTTTAGCAATACGGGGGCAAATGACATGTTGGCCTTCAAAATAAAAAGGTCACATAATTGAGACATACATACATTCATTCTGATTCTGTCTCCACACTCCACAAGACCTTCCAATCAGCATTCCCACTAATTTAGTTTCCTTCTACAGAGACCTCCAAGGTCAGTGTGCAACAGCAACTTCCTGAAGCAAAAGTCAATGTTGTGAACTGTGCTGTCACACCAATCACCATGCGTGGAACTTCAGAGCAGCTGCAGATTTAAACCTAATGCTGCTTAGAACAGATGTCCCAATTCTGGCAAAAGCTCCCTGATTTTGGAAAGGAGGACTCTGCAAGATTGACATTGCCATTATCATCTCCATCGTGTGGGCCAATGTCAGTTTGTCAGCCTGGTTTCAGTTCTTTTTTAGACTTCAAAGCAATTTTTTGACACAATTGAGTGATTTGCTAGCCCATTTCAGAGTAAAGAGTCAACAACATTATTTTGGCTCTCGAGTTGCATAGGCTAAATCAGGTCAGGATGGCAGATATCCTTCCCTAAGGCACATTAGTGAACCAGATATTTTTATTGATTGTGAAATAGTTAGATGGCTAATTGTTATAACAGCTACATCAGCCTAGCTTTTCTATTTCCAGATTTTATTGAATTCAAATTTCACCATTTGCAATTGTGTGTTTCAAACCAATGTACCCAGCACGGTAGTGTGGGTCTCTGGATTACTACTATGCTAGCAGGTCCATTCAAAGAGATAGTTGCAGTAAAAATGGATGCCTTAGTCATACATTTCCAAAATTCCCTGCATGCTAGAATTGCTTCAGCACTTCCAGGTCAGCAAATATAAGTCTGTTATTCGGAAAATGAAGGAGAGAGAAAACAGGGAACTTCACGTCAGACTGATATCCATCTTTGGGAAAATGTTGCAACTGATTATTATCAAAGTTTTAATAATGTATTATAAAATTAAACAATTATCAGACAGAGTCAATATGTTTTTACTAAAGGGGAAACATGTTTGACAAATTTGTCAAAGTTTATGAAACTTTATCTAAAATGATAAATAAACAGAAGTAAGGCATAGTAGACTTGAATTCCAAAAGGCACTTTATATGATGTCACACAAAAGGTTATTACACATGAGGGGCTCATGGAGTTGGTAGCAATATACTAGTATGGACTGAGAATTAATTAAGATGGGAAGTTTTGAAAAAGGTGCGAAGCTTCTAATGTTCACAGTTAGCACACAAGTACAGCAAGCAATTAAGGGGACAAGTAGCATGTTGACCTTCAATATAAAAAAGGTCACATAATTGAGACTCCACAAGAACTTCCGAGCAACAATTCCGCTAATTTAGTTGTCTTTTACTCAGGCCTACAAAGTCTGTCCGCGGCAGTGACTTCCAAAACCGTAAGTCAATTCTTCAAATGGTGTTGGCACGCCAATTGCCATGCAGCTGCAGGCTTAAAAAGAATGTTGCTTCTAAGTACTTGCATCATTTAATCTTTATATTTCATATTTCCAATATCCACAATATTTTGCTAAACGAGGTGGTGCAGTAAAGGATCACTATCTTAATGTCTGAGATGAGGAGATTGTGATCACAGCCGAGTAAATGTTATTTACTTCCGAGATTGGAGAAATAGTCGTTTAATAATTACAATAGTAAAGTATAATTGAAACACACAAATTTAATGGGACATGACAAGGTACTCAGAGCACCAACTTGGACTAAGGAGAGGAGAAGCCTCACGAGACAATCTTTGGAATTCGCTAGCACTTAAGATTTGTGTTCCATCGTTGTATGCTTCATGTTTGAGATTTTTCATCTTTCAGAGAATAAAGACATAGGGGGACCAGACAGAAAGTGCATTTATAGGCTTTAATTAAAATGGCACAGTGGGCCAGGCTTAAGGGGCCGTTTGATTGTCTCCTACTTCTGTTTCTGATGTTTTTAAAAAACATCTGGTTTAATTGAGATGTGCACTGTCAACCAAGGCAATGTTTTGGTACATGGAGAATTACAATTCTCACCTTGAGCTGCATGGTTAATGTAAGATATATTAATTAATTTGCAATTAAGTTAAAGGTTCTGTTGATGAACGACATAGTTATGTCCCTGATAAGAAGGGAAAATATCAACCCTACTGAGAATATGCAGAGGCGAGGAGGCATATTGAAAAATCTAGGGATAACATCACGCCCAGATCAGCTCCTAAAGAACTTGAGTGGTCAATTACATCAGTTGTATGAGGACTGCAAAGCATGAGCTGCCTTCGTGAGCTATGAAACAAAACTGAAGGAAATAGAAAGAAGAGTGCAACATCATACAATAAATTCAAAGCGAGAGAACTGCAATCTTTAAAAATATCTATTACAGATATGCATGTTATTTACTAATACAACTGTTTTTTAAAATAAATTCCTTCTTCCCCATCAAGGCTTTAACAATCAATATTTTTAAAATGTAATATAATTTAAAATTTGCTAATTATTGCTCTGAAATATAAATATTTCACTTTGAGAGGAAACACGGAATTTCTCCAAAGGTACTTTTGGACCACAGTACAACTGTCCACCTGATATGGCTCATTTCATACACTAGATGGAGGCAAAGCAATAAAAAAGAACGCACACAGCGATAGAATTAAATGAACACGAACTCCTGATGCCTATCTTGAGCCAGGAAAAGTGCCCACCATCACATGCATGATTTCTCCCAGTGCTTCATCACTGATATTAGCTGTTAGCCAGCGTCAGTATTGGCTTGCAAACCCTATACACTTGCCTCGTGTATGACACTGGCCTGTCAACTCTATCACCCCTCATGCTCCATCAGACACTGCTTAGCTCCCTCTGTTGCCCTGAATGCTTGGGAACAAGCATTCAGTGCATGGTGCTTTTCTCCAACCACTGAAATCCCATTGTGAGGATAGTCAAGCTCTTTCCATACCATATTATCCATAACATTTCAGACAAACGCGTGTTTAAAACTATTTAGTCTAACAAAATAAAACTTTTCAAATTTCAAATAAATGTATAAAGAGAATCTAAATTTCTCCCAAGATTTATAAGCATAATCTATCAGTTTGAATCTCAAAGAACAGCTTTTGGGAGTTCCAGGTTACAGTATCAGTGGTTAGGTTTGGCACCACAGACAAAGCAAATACTGGTGCAGCTTCTGCAGTTGCAACATCACCATATCGATCCAACTCTAATTCCTCATAGTAAATGGGCTCAGGAACTCACTGCTCAGTAAGGTGAAAGGCAGAAGGTTTAGAAACAACTTGAGGAACTTTTGTTTCACCCGGAGAGTGGTAGGGGGGTCTGGAAGGCACTGCCTTGGAGGGTAGATGAAGGGGATAACATCAACCTTTTAAAATAAAAAGGTGCTTAGATGAGCACCTGGGAGTGTCTTAACATAAAGGTCTGCATCTCATTAGACTTCTTGATTAATTTCTACACCTGTTCATGACATTTTAAGATGTTACAAACACGAACCTCTAAGTCTTATTGGGCATTGATTGTACTTAACTTTGCCCCACCTAGAAAGCACCATGATCTATCCCTTTATGATCCAACATAAACAACCTGATACATGCTTACATTGAACTGAATCACTAAATTTCATCCATTCAGTTGGTACATCAAAATCCTTTCGTAGTTCAGGTTTACAGGGCATTGGCGAGATGGCATCTCGAGTTCCGTGTACAATACTGGTCACCATACTTAAAGAAGAATGATAATACTATGTTCAGAGAAGGTTTACTATACTATTACCTGTAATGAGCGAATGAGGAAAGACTAGTCAGGCGAGGCCTGCATCCTCTGAGGTTTTGAAGATTTAGCGGTGACTTACTCAGAGTCACATAGCGTGGAAACAGACCCTTCAGTCCAATTCATTTACGACGATCAAGTTACCCAACTAAACTAGTTCCACTTGCCTGCTTTTGGTCCCAATCCATCTAAATCTTTCCTATTCATGTAGCTATCCAAATCTCTTAAATGTTGTAACTATTCCTGCATCTACCACTTTGTCTGGCAGTTCATTGAACATACGAATCACCCTCTGTGTGAAAAGGTTACTCCTCAGATCCCTTTTAAATTTTCCTTCACTCACCTTAAAAATATGTCCTTTAGTCTTGAACTCCCCTAGGGCAGGGAAAAAAACCTTTGCTATTCACCTTATCTATGCTCTTCATGATTTTATAAACCTCTATATGGTCACCTCCTCAGTCTCCTAGGCTATTGGTAAAAAGTCCCAGCCTATCCAGCCTCTCCTTACAATTCAAACTCTACAGTCCCAGCAGCATCCTTGTAAATCTTTTCTGACCCTTCTCCAATTTAATAACATCCTTCCTATGACGCCGGTGGGAGAGGGCGATTAGAACTATACACAGTACACCAAAAGTGGCCTCACCAACATCCTGTACGACTTCACAGGTCTGAGCAATGAAGGTAAGTGTACTAAACACCTTCTTAACCACCCTATCTACCTGTGACACAAATTCCAAAAAACCCCAGGCCTCTGTTCAATAATATTATCTAGGGCCCTACATTAACCGTATAAGACTTGCCCTTGTTTATCCTACCAAAATGCAAAACATTGCATTTATCTGAATTAAACTTCATCTGCCACACCTCAGACCAAGATCCAAAGGGGATTTGACCAGGTGGATGTGGAAAGTATCTTTACTCTTGTGAGATAATTTAGAAAAGGGGTCATAATTTAAAGTTAAGGGCTCATCAATTAAGACAGAGATCAGAAAACATTTTTTCTTTCAGAAGATTGACAGTCTTTGGAATGCACTTCCTCAAAAGGCAATGGGTGCAGAATGTTTATATATTTTTAAGGCACAGATAGATAGATTCTTGATTACCAGGGTATGCAGGATTAAAGAATTGAGGTTAAAGTCAGATTAACCATGATATTACTGAAGGTAGAGCAGTCTCAAAGGACTGAGTGGGCTACTCTACTTCCTTGTTTGTATGTTCATACTTAAAATTGATAAGACATCAGGAACATGTAGGAAACATCCAAGGATGTTAAATGGAGCGTGGAAATTATACAGACACTGACAACACTCTTCCAATCTACTTTGGATTCAGGGTAGTACCATATACTTTCGATTTATGCTGTACTTGCTGTTTACAAGAAGTATCACTGGGGACAGCAAACACAATGGGGAAGACTACTTTGCAGAATGCCACTGCTAAATCTGCAAGCGTGATTCTGAACTTCCAGTGGCCTATCATTTTAGTTTTGGCTCACTGGTTGACATATTTGTCCTCAGTTTGTTCAAGTGAAGCCAATAATAAGCTTGAGGAACATCATCTCATCTTTTCAGTCAGCACTTTATAGCCTTCTAGGTATCCAGAGGACATATTTAATATTTTTCAGAAGCAAAATTGCAGGAATGAGCTTATTTGGGATATGAGCATGCACCCACTGCAAGATCATCGAAGTTGATTCAACAGTGACCTTCAAAAGAGAATGCATAATACTTGAAGGGAAGAAGTATACATGAGTACAGAGAAAATGTAGAGAAGTTAATCAAATCAAATCACCACTAAACAGTCAGCACAGGCTTGTTTGTCTGAATGGCTGCATCATCTACAATTCCAAATATGAAAGCCAAAGAAGCATTTTATTGTTCTCCCAGTAATTCTGTAACTCTCCCTGTCCAGATGAGGGATATACTTGCCTGCAGCTCTTACACATACCTATCAACTCACTCTTCAAAATGACAGAATGGGAAGTTCACAAAGATTTAACTCAACTACGTGCAACAGAAAGGGATTCCCACATTAGGTCATCTCTTCCATGAAAGCCAAAACATCTGCTTCCACAAACTAGGTGGCAAGTTTCACCCCACCAACATGACCACAATGCCAAGCCCAAATGCAGAAATAGCTTCATAACCACACAATACTTTGTAGATTTTGGTGAAGCTAACCCCGATTAACACTTCCTTCTAACTTCTGCACTACTTTTACCTCTGTAACTACAAAATCCCTGAATGATATCTGGAAATATTACCTCTGCCAAAGCATGAACAATAAAGGAATAACAAAATGCATCAAGACAGAAACTTAGCAACAAGTCAGCGACAAAATGCAGGGGAGTCAATTCAAAATCATACACAAATTCTAACTATCCATAGTAGAAAACTAGAAGCCAAATGAGCATCACCCAGAAGTATCCCACTATACTCCAACATCCAACAGTTGTGGATATCACTATGAGGAATCACCAGAACAGTGACTTATCATTCCAGAAGACCCAAGTCAATGTTTGTTAGGGCTTTTGACTGCTTAGAAAAGTCCCCCACTCAAACAACAAGCAGACTGGCATGAATCTCAGTATTAGTTGTAGAAGAATACATCCATTCTGCACAAGAGAGTGCAATCTTAACCAAAACAAGCATGTGGCAACTTTCTTCACAATCTGGAGCAAGTAACACTTGGTTTATACCCTGGATTTGGGAAAATACCAGAAACCTAGGAGTCTACTTTTGGTCACCTTCCTCAAACAATTAATCTATCTACCATCTACAGCACCAAACCTGCAATGTAAGTCTACTTGGTTGTCTTCAAACCAAACTAATCCCAGAATCCAAGCTTCAAACTCAGCTACAGCCTGCTGAAGCAGTTTTCAGGGTTCTAAGAACAATATAGAGTCAGAGTCAGAGATGTACCGCATGGAAACAGATGCCTCAATCCTATTCGTCCATGCTGACCAGATATCCTAAATAAATCTCGTCCCATTTGTCAGCATTTGACCTATATCTCTCTAAACCCTTCCTATTCATATACCTCTCTGATGAAGGGTCTAGGCCCGAAACGTCAGCTTTTGTGCTCCTGAGATGCTGCTGGGCCTGCTGTGTTCATCCAGCCTCATATTTCAGTATCTTGGATTCTCCAGCATCTGCAGTTCCCATTATCACTATTCATATACCCAACAGATGCCTTTGAAATGTAATTTTAAACTCCTCCACCACTTCCTCTGGCAAACTGATTCCATACAGACTCCAACCTCTGTGTTAAAAAGTGCCCCTTAGATCCTCTTAAATCTTTCCCCTCTCACCTTAAGTCTATGCCCACTAGTTTTGGGCTCCCCTACCCTTGGGAAAAAACCTTGACTATTCACCCTATCCAGGTCCCTCATGGTTTTATAAACTTTGATAAAGTCACCCCTCAGCCTCCGATGCTTCAGAGAAAATAGCCCCAATGTATTCAGCCTCTCATCATAGTTCAAAGCTTCCAACCCTGGCAGCATCCTTGCAAATTTTTTTTCTATATGTAATAAAAGTACATTGCTTCTGAAGGAATGATGTGGAAGCACATTATTAAATATCTAAATATAAATGATACTATGAAACATTTCAGTAAATGTACACTTAGACATGCAATGTCATTTATAAAGAATGTCGAGCTTAACTGAAGCATTGTAAACTGCAAAACCAAGGACCAGATGTTGCTTTGTGGGCTTAGAATGGGCAGCTAGTTTATTCAGCTGGCACAGACACAATGGGTTAAAATGGCCTCTTTCTGTGGTTGTAACATTCCTATGGTTCTACGGCTTCTTAAAATATGAGTTGCCACCAATCATAAATCAAATGCACAACTTTATACCTTACATGTATGTGAAACTAGTAAAGCCTTGCTACAATCATACAGAGTATTGGTGATACCACATCTTGTGATAAGCATACAGTTTTGGTCAACTTACATGAGGACAGACATACTTCCATTGTGAGAAATTTTGAGAAGATTCACGAGACTGATTCTTGGATGAGCTGTTTCTCTTATAAAGAAATGTCAAGCAGCTGAGCCTTACTCATCAGAATTTAGATGGTCTTACTGAAATATACATGAACCTGAGGGAAGTTGATAAGGTAAAAGGGGCGGCACAGTGGCTCAGTGGTTAGCGCTGCAGCTTCACAGCACCAGGGACCTGGGTTCGATTCCACCCTCGGGTAACTGTCTGTGTGGAGTTTGCACATTCTCCCATGTCTGCGTGGGTTTCCTCCGGGTGCTCTGGTTCCCTCCCACAGTCCAAAGATGTACAGGCTAGGTGGATTGGCCATGCTAAATTGCCCATAGTGTTCAGGGGTGTGTAGGTTATGGGGGGATGGGTCTGGGTGGGATGTTCCAACAGGCGGCGTGGTCTTCTTGGGCCAAAGGGTCTGTTTCCACACTGTAGGGAATCTAATCTAAAAAAAAACTGGGAGGATGGTCCCTCCCATAGGGAGTTCTCATTTAAGATGGAGATGGGAGGATATTCTTCTCTCAGAGGACTATTAATCTTCAGGTTTCCCCCACTCCACCCACCGCCCCAACAGACAGCATTGGAGGCTGAGTCATTAAACATGTTCAAGGCTGAGTTAGACTTGTTAGTTTTGATTGATAATGAAGTGCAAGGTTGGAAGAGGACAGACAGGCAAGGAAGGGGACTAAAGGCCGAAATCAGATCAGCCATGACTTTACTGAATGACAGAGCAGACCTGAGGGTCAAAGTTGCCTATTTCCATTCCCTTCTCCTATATTTTTAGAAGTAAATGTAATACAACTTCATAAAAATATCTATAAATGCAAAAAAAACTAACTTTTGGGCATATAACACCTTTGGCATAATAAAACATTCCAAGGTGCATTCTAAACAAAGATCAAGGGGCCTGAATTAAACCTGCATAATTGAAAGTTTAAGGCAGATTGCATAAACAACTTTTTCATCCAAAGACTGGGTGCATACTAGTAATATGAGCAATGTAGTGAAAGAAAAAACTGATTTTTTTTCAAATGACAGACAACTAACATGATGGAAGGAATGTAAGGTTCTGCTTCTCATCAAATGAATTAAGATGAGAAAAAAAAACCTACTTATCTGTACCTATCTTTTAAACTTGTATCTTTAGCAATATATCTGCAATTTTCAAGTTAAAATTTAGGTAATTGCACACATAAGTATAACACAGTTAAAAATTAACACATTCTTGATAAACGATTTAGACATACCTTGTATCCAGGTCCTAACTGATGTATTGCAAATATCTGCGCTGGATTAAGTGCTTCAGTGAACACAAACACTGCTCCAAGCTGACCACAGAATACTCTATTTGCATCTGCAGTTTCTGATGAGCCCAGGAAGCACTTATCAAAGCTCTACATAAGGAAAACAGTGACAGTAAGTCTCCATTTATAGCAGACTCAGTTAACATTGACTTTGAATTTTTAAAAAATAGCATTCAGGGATACTGGTTTTGCTGGCTGGGCCAGTACTTATTCCATATCCCTAAATATCCAAAGAAGGTGCTGGTGAGCCACCTTCTTGAACCACTGAAGTCCATTTCGTGTAGGTACACACAATGCTAAGAGGGAGAGAGTTCTAGGATACAGATCCAGAGACAAATATGGAACAGTAATATATTTCTAAGTCAGTATGGTGAATGGCTTGGAGGGGAACTTGCAGTTGATGGTGTTCCCATGTACCTGTTGCAGTTTCCTTTTGATGGCAGTGGTTGTGTGTTTGAAAGGTGTTGACCAAGGAGCCTTGATGAATTTCTGCAGTGCATCTTGTAGAAGAATACACAATGTCGTAGCTGTGCAATGGTGGAGGAGGTACTGAATGCTTGTGGATGCAATGTCAATCAAGCAAGCTGCTTTTTCCTCAATGCTGTCAGGTTCCTAGTGTTGTTGGAGCTGCATTCATCCAGGCAAGTGGGGAGTATTCCAATAATACACCTGACTTGTAGATGATGGACAGACTTTGGGAAGTCAGAAGGTGGGTTACTTACTGCAGAGTTCATAGCCACTGACCTGCTATTGTAGCCACAATATTTATAAGGCTCATCTAGTCCAGTTTTTGTTCAAATGTAATCCCCGAGTTGTTAATTATGATGGATTCAGTGAAGGGAATGCCATTTAATGTCAAAGGGCAATAGTTAGGTTCACTCTTGTTAAAGATGATCATTGCCTGGCACTGTGCAGTTCAAATGTTTGTCACTTTTCAGCTGAAGCCTGGGTATCATCCAGGCAACGTTCCCATTGAGCTGCCCGCACACACACACCTCAGAGGTCTTTCCACCAAAATCATTTAGAGGGAGGATCGTATCTAGGTCTAATTGCATATGGATATGGACTGCTTCAGTATCTGAGGAATTGCAAATGTGGCATAACATTGTGCGATCATTACCAAACATGCCTTTATGATGGTTTCAACATTGTCACAGAAAAGTGACAAAACATTCTTTGATTAACATTAGAATTTCAGTTTAATATTACTTGGTACAGACATCCTGTACAACGTGCCCGCTCTCAACACCTCTTTACCGTGATTCCAGTGCAACACTCAGTCCCCTGGTCTTGCTCCTGTTTTCATCCCGCAAGTCGCTCCTCACCCTCATCATTTACAAACTAGCCTGCACCCAAACTCTCATTTTTGCCCTCTATTCTTATCTTTAAACGCTCGTTTAACTGCTGCTCTGAACTTGCACTGAGGTGCTGGGGTCCCTTTAGTGGAAGAAGTTGGTAAGTATAGGCAATCCTACCTACAGTGGCCGATTTCAAACACAGAGTCTGGTCAAGTGACAATTCCTCAAGTGAGTTTAGTTTTAAATAAAAGCAAAGTGCTGGAGAGCTCAATGCAAGTCAGAAGAATAACATCTCATTTTCCACCGATGCACTTTACAACCTCTGGAAATGCTGAGTTCCACAGCATGACCTCTGTTCTCCATTATTTTACATGACCTCCGGTCCCACCATCAACCCCCACCTTTTCCCTCCTGTGTTTTATTTGCCAAGCAAATAAAATGTCCACAGGACACTAAATCTGGGTTTAAAATGGATTTCTATGAGAAACCATGCTTGGCTTAAAGTCGCAGTTTTCAGGAATGCAATCAAACACAAGCATAAATGTTAATGCATTTTGAGCCATGCATATAAGTTTTCTTTAGAAGATTACATTCAAAATCAATTAAAATTACAATTCCAACAGAACCAAACTGGTCATTATGAAGTATCAGGCAATCATACAGCACAAGAGGTCATTAGCCATCATACCTATGCTCATTCTTTGAAAGAGTTATCCAATCAGTGCAATTCTGCTGCTCTTTATTCACAGTATCAAACTTTTCTCAAGAATACAGCCTTCTCCTTTTCAAGTAGGTATCCAATTCCCTTTAGAAAATTACTAATATATCTGTTTGTGCCACTCTTTCAGATAGTTAATTCCAGATGACTACAATTTAAAGCAATAAAAAAAGTCTCACCTTTCCTCTCATTCTTTTGCCAATTATTTTAAATCTAGGTTCTCTGGCTACTGACCTTCCACGCAACTGAATTTTTTTTTTTGTTTATTCCATTAAACCTCCTTTGATTAGATAGATAGACTTGAGAACAGGTTCCACTGTTTCCTGAAATAATTGAACTGTATAAATTTGATACAGTTTTAATCCATCCTCCTTGCACCTATCTCAGACCTGATTCAATGTTCTTCAATCCCAACAAACAAACACATTGTTGTACTGTGTTACAGAAGTTAGAATTCAGGCATCAAAACATGAAACAACTGCAAATAATATTTATTCACTATATCGTCCATTACATAGCACCCTATTTTAAAGTAAATAGTATCTTTGATTCTGAGAGTTTGTGAAATGTAAGTCCTTCTGAAAACACTAATAAGGGACAACATGATAAAAATAAGAAGCCTGATGTATTCTGACCGCCTATATTCTAACAATGATATGTTCAAATCCATACTTACTAACACACCCAGTAGAATATTTTCATTAAAACTGCATTAAAAACTTACATCATTAGTGTTGACATGCCAAGCCATATCTCCATAGGAAACAAGCTGACCATTGACATAACAACGAATTTCGCTATTTCTCCAGCGATTGTAGATATGCACAATGCTGATCATGTACCACTGAAAAATACAATACAAACGACTCGTCAATGAAATGTGACAACTGCTCAATTGAGGAGTAATAATCTATTCTTTTCAATATGCAAACTTCTGAATTGTTGCAAACAAGCATTTCTTATATCAATAACAAATAATCAATTAACATAATGTCAATCACAATGAATACTTACACCTATCTTTTAAGTTTACGTTACATGTGTTAAACGGAACAGTTTCAAACACTCATTGTATTAGGTTGGCTTGGACTGATTCATTTCATTAAGAGATATAGCCCTGCACTACTACTAACTTTCAAAAATAGAGAACTTGTACTTATCCTTCAGAATATCCTTATTGTCTGTAAATCTTGAAGCAAGAACTTTTGAAGTGCTAAAAATACAACAGCCTATTTTCATACAGCAATGATCCACAACAGCAATGAAATTACCATTTAATATGACTTAGTAACACTTGTCGAAAAGTGAATATTAGGTCTGACATTATGGAGAATTCTACTAATTAGTGATATTGGACCTTGCACTTTTAATTTAAATGGTGCAGAACTTCTTTAGTACAGCAGTGAAGTGTCAGCTAAAGTCATTGGAGGAGAATTTGAATCTACAATAGTCAGACTTACAGACAAACCTGAAGTTTTGTCAACTTGTATTTTGTTACACCAAACACCGGAACAGATCATGCAAATTTACATTAGAAATATGTGAAGCACAGTACTTTATGAAAACACATAAATACTGAACCAGGCTTCCTTGTAATCATGAACTAGCTTCAAAAAGTCACATCATAAAAATTAAACCTTTAATATAAATCACAGAATGTAGTGAAAAAGATGCATTGTATCAACAGTGTTTAACAAAAACACACTTTTTAACACAGTGGTATTTGTGTTCCACAAAATATTCTTCCGTGTATTCATATTAATAATTTCATGGACTGACCTTTCTCGGTTGAAAATCATACTTTACACAATGCTGGAAACCTTTTCCTTTCGATTTCAATGATGTTATAATCAAACAGTTTCCAACAAAATGTGCTGAATAGCCAACTCCTTTGCTTGTTCGAAAGCTGCAAATTAGATAATTCCACAATATTGTATGTTTTCAAAAAAATACATTTGTTGCAAGTAAATGGTTCATGAGATACATTTCAAAACAATGTTAAATTAATACAGCCCAGTTTTCTAATTAGGACGAATCATTCTAAACACATCTTCAATTTTATCTCTGAATCATTGAAAGATGCAAAGCAAAAACCATTAGTTTGTTCAGAGATAGCAAGACCTGCAGATGCTTTTTTTTAAATTCATTCACGGGATGAGTGCATCGTTGACCAGGCAGCATCCACTGGCCATCTCTAATTGCCCAGAGGGCAGTTAAGAGTCAACCACATTGCCATGAGTGTAGCGTCACATGTAGGCCAGACCAGGTAAGGACGGTAGTTGCCTTCCCTAGAGGACATTAGTGAACCAGATGGGTGTTTCCTCTGATAATCAGCAATGGATTCATGATCATTAGATTCTTGATTCCAGATATTTATTGAACTCAAATTCCACCATCTGCCATGGAAGGATTTGAACACAGGTCCCCAGAACATTATCTGGGTGTCTGCATCAACAGTCCAGCAATAATACCACTAGGTCATCGCCTCCCCTTAGCCAGAAACAACATAATATGGAGATGGAGAAACACAGCAGGTCAGGCAGCATCAGACAAGCAGGAAAGTTGATGATTTGGTTTGGGGCCCTTCTTGGGAAGTGGGGTGGGGTAAGGGAGCTGGGAATTGAATAAAGTGAGGAGGTGTAGGGCTTGGGAAGGGAGGTGGGATGGTGATAGGGAGTGGTGGGGACTTATCAGTGGGATTGTGGGGCAGATGGGTGGGAGAGAAGATGGACAGGTTGTGTCAGGTCAAGGAGACGGGGGAAAAAAGGAAGGGTTAGACATGGGATGAGGTCAGGGCTGGGGAGATTTTAAAACTGGTGAATTCCATGTTTAGGCCATTGGGCTGTAGACTCCCGAGATGGAATATGAGGTGTTGCTCCTCCAGTTTGCGGGTGGTGTCATTGTGACACTGGTAGAGGCCCAAGATCGACATGTTACCCAAGGAGTAGGAGGGGGAGTTAAAATGATTGGTGATTGGAAAATGTTATCATTTGTCGCATACAGAGCGCAGATGCTCTATGAAAACAGTCTCCACGTCTATGCTTTATCTCCCCGAAATGGAGGAGCAACGGAAACAGTAGACCAAGATGACAGGTGAACCCCTATCTAATATGGAAGTTTTGTTTTATGCTTTGAATGGAGGTGAGAGGGGAGATATAGGGGCAGGTCTGGCACTTCCTACAGTTGCAGGGAAAGGTGCCAGGACAGGTGGGGTTAGTGGGGAGCGTGGAGCAGACAAGGAAGTCGCAGAGAGAGCAGTCCCTATGAAAGGTAGGTAGGGGTGGGCAGGGAAATATCTCTTTGGTTGTAGGGTTGGATTGTAGGTGATGGAAGTGGCCTCTAAACTTCTCCCCCATAACACAGGAGGTGGGTAAGTCAACTCCTATTCACCCTCAGAACCACTAAGAAACTTTACTTTACAATTAGTTGGCAATTAAATGTTTCAATCTGCCTTTACTATCATAAACCCTGGGTAGTGGCAAGCAGGCCAGAATGCAAAGGGTGTTTTTGAAAAGTCTTCTCTCAAGAGTTTGGAATTGGCCACTTTTCAATCAAAAGACACTCTGAATCTGACTAATTAAGGAGGCACACATGTCACACAACTGTCATGGAGGGTTCTGCACTGAAATGAATTTCTAATCACAAGCGGTGTTAAAAAAACTACAAGTCCATGTGCAAATATATTACGAGAATGGAGTGGCATTTGGTTGCATCCTCTGAATTACTTTTTCTTAAAAAATCTTGAACTTCCTATAGCTTTAGACTTCAATTTTCTCCTGTCGATCTTTCTAATCTGCCATTTTGTTTTATTTCAACCAAGCTCAATGCATCGTTCAAGATCAGCTTTCCATTTGTCTGCTAACCACCCCCGCCTTGCAACATCCTGCTCCAAGTATTGCCTTCAGCACCTTCAAATGTTACATCTTCATTTTCTCATCAGTTCTTTCTTTCACCTTCCATTGGATTTTGTGGTAATATTGCATGTATCTATGATCAGGGCAAACATGAATCTTTAAAAGAGCCAAGACCGATAACATAACAGGTGTTATTGTGACATCATGCCATGTGACATTCTGCAAAGGTATCAGCTTTACTGTCAGTAACGGTCAGAGTACATTGGTATACATCAGGGAAGTCTGCTGATCAATTAACCTTGAGCCTAGACCACATTGTTGTTTGCAATAGCGTAGGAATGTATTTAGTTGTTTTTGCGAATAAATCTTCCGATCATCGTTCAGTCAAAAAACCCATCTCTGTTCATAATAACTGACATAAAAACACAAGACGTAAGGTTTTATTCTACTTTCATATTTGCATTCACTTTCTGGCTTTTCATCAATTTTAATGGGATGAGGCATTTTATTTTTATCGTTTATCCATAACTTTTCACCATTGTCAATCTCCTCTACCAATATCAGGAGATATAAGATAAGTTAGTCATTTCTTGCAACAGTGCTTAAGCAGTCTTAGTTTTATGTATTATATGCTCTTCCTTTCCCCTCAGTGTTTTGCCAATCTCAAGGAGGGCTGGTTTGCTTTCATCAATTAATCTGATGATGGGTTTCAATCAGAAATATTAGCTTCTTTTCTTTCAAGATCATGAAGCAGCTGCTGCATGTATGCATGATTTTCTGCTTGGAATTTTGTTTTTAAATATAACTGCTTCATTTGTCATAACTATTACTTTCACCACATGCTACATTCTTCATCCAAATTAGTTCTGAGGTAAAAAGAGCAATGTATACAATTTAATTCTCTTCAATAAACTTACTATACAAGGTAACAAGGTGTAGAGCTGGATGAACACAGCAGGCCAAGCTGCATCAGAGGAACAGGAATGTTGATGTTTTGGGTCTGGACCCTTCTTCAGAAATGGGGAAGGGGAAGGGGTTTCTGAAATGAATAGGGAGAGAGGGGGAGGTGGATCGAAGATGGCTAGAGGAGAAGATAGGTGGAAAGGAGACAGACAGGTCAAAAAGGCAGGGTTGGAGCCAGTAGAGTGAGTGTAGATGGGGACGTAGTGGGGAGGTAAGTCAGTCCAGGGAGGACAGACAAGTCAAGGGTATGGGATGAGGTTAGTAGGTAGGAGATAGGGGTGGGAGGAAGGGATAGGTGGGAGAAAGGACAAGTTAGGGAGGCGGGGACAAGCTGGGCCGGTTTTGGGATGCAGTAGGGGGAAGGGAGATTTTGAAGTTTGTGAAGTCCACATTGATACCATTGGGCTACAGGATTCCCAAGCGGAATATGAGTTGCTGTTCCTGCAACCTTCGGATGGCATTGTTGTGGCACTGCAGGACGCCCAGGATGGACATGTCCTCTGAGGAATGGGGTGGAGAGGGA
Organism: Stegostoma tigrinum; assembly: GCF_030684315.1. NCBI lineage: Eukaryota > Metazoa > Chordata > Chondrichthyes > Orectolobiformes > Stegostomatidae > Stegostoma > Stegostoma tigrinum. The sequence goes on along the minus strand of NC_081359.1, from coordinate 83,658,476 downwards.
AGTTGAAATGGTTTGTGACTGGGAGGTGCAGTTTAGTGCAAACCGAGCGCAGATATTCTGCAAATCAGTCCCCAAGCCTCTGCTTGGTTTCCCCAATGTAGAGGAGGCCACAATGGGAACAGCAGATGCAGTATACCCCATTAGCAGACGTGCAGGTGAACATCTGCTTGATGTGGAAAGTCTTCTCGTGGCCTGGGATGGAGATGAGGGGGGAGGTGTAGGGGCAGGTGTAGCACTTCCTACGGTTGCAGGGGAAAGTGCCAGGTGTGATGGGGCTGGAGGGGAGTGTGGAATGGACAAGGGAGTCCCCGAGAGAGTGGTCCCTCCGGAAAGCAGATAAGGGTGAGGAGAGAAAAATGTCTTTGGTGGTGGGGTCGGATTGCAGATGGCGGAAGTGTCGTCGGATGACGTGTTGGATCCGGAGGTTGGTGGGGTGGTACGTGAGGACCGGGGGATTCTGCTTTGGTTGTTATTGTAGGGAGGGGGTGTGAAGGATGAATTGCAGCTGGTTGTTATTATACTATACTCTTACTATACACGGTGGTATCTCTCTAACTGAAAGCTCAGAACAACAGCAAATTAAATGAAAACAGTGTTGGAGAAACTCAACGAGTCTGGCAGCATCGGTAGAGAGAGGAAGAGTTGATTTTTCAAGTCCAATAATTAAGACAACTTATGGATATTATATATTGCATTTACAACAAAAATGAAAAACGTTAAAGCAAATAAATACTAAGCAGAAACAAATGAATTCCATGTAAAATGCAACTTCCACTCGTTAAATACTAAGCATTTTATTAATTATGTTGCCTTATGTATCCTGGATAACCACAAGACAATTGCAGTTCATACTATCAGAATAAACTTAATAAATACATTCTTATAAAACAATTTACACTGTTACTGTGTAGAAGTAAATTTTGAGTATATACCAATAGAGATACGGCTTGTCTTTGTCCACATTTATATTATTTAATGGATCCATTCGAAACCAAGTATTCAAAGTAAAACCGTTTTGGTAAGGCCACTTAGCAATAGGCGGCAAAGCAATGGCCTGGAAAAGAGAAAGGCAACAGATTTCAGATCCAGGAGCAGCTTTATTGTGGCCTATGAACATATTGATTACATGCTGTCACTGTGATGTAATCTGCTGTATGTCAACGTGTAGTATGATAGCTGTACTCTTGACAAGACCGAGATCAACAACATTTTAATAATTCACATTTAGCATTGCAAAAAAACTCTAAGGTGCTTAATAAGAACCTTCGCAATAAAAGACTATGCCAGAAATCTAAGGGTTATAAAGCATCTTAAAGGATGTTAGAATGGTTGAGGAGGAGAGATGTAGGGAAATAATTATACAATTAATCCAAAGCAACTGAATGCAAGGCCAGAAACTTTGCAGCAATTAAAGTCACGATCAGCAAGATGCCAAACTGGAGCAACAATGAAGTTTTGAAGACTAGTAAGGCTGTTGGCAGCTGCAAAGATTGATGGGGCAGGCAAGGTTATGGAAGGGTATGAAAGCCAAGATGAAAAACTTAAAATTGAAGCATTGCTAGATTTGGAACCAATGCTCATGTTTATGGAAATACTGGTCAAAGTAGGAGGTCTGGAATGCATGTGGCTTACAATTCTACCAGGTCCACAGCTACATTTATTCTTCTTCCTTGCACACTGCTTCCAATAAGAAGTACATTTGTTCTCCCGGTTTCTCTATTTCTCTGACATCTATTCTAATGTTGTTGCCTCTTAAAACAGCACTTTCAACAAGTCTCCCCATTTCCTCCCCAAGGACATCCACTCCCACTTCCCACCCCCCCATGATTGACAAAGTCATTAACTTTGCCTGACTAATTTTCCAACTTCTGCCCATACCTGTTCTTTTTCCTCCTAGAACCACAGTAATGTTCCCCTTGTCCTCACTTTCTGCACCTCCATTCAGTCAGCAAGCATGGCCCCAGCCCTCTGAATGCTCACTATTTCAATACACCATTTTCCTCGTACTCTTTCACCAGTCAGCTACAGTGTTCCTGTGAAGCCCACTGCAAACTCGAGGAACAGCACTTGATTTTTTGATGAGGAACTTTACGACTTTCTGGACTCAACATTGAGTACAACAACCTCAAAGCATGAATTCTTTGCTTACATGCAAATGTTACTTAATTTGAATAAGTCATGTAACCATTTCAAATGTCTACCAAATGGTAGATGGGCAGACCAAAAGTTGAATTATGAGGAAAGATTATACAAACCAGGATTTTACTCCCAGAAATTTATAAAGTTATGGAATGATCTGCTTGAAGTTCACAAAATATTAACTGCAACTAATAGGGTAGATAGATATAATTATTTTCTGCTGGTTGTGAAATTGGGGATTAGGGGATTTAGTCTAAAATTGGAACGAGTTTTTTCATGAATGGAGCCAGGAAGTACTGCTATTTACTATGAGTGTAGAAGTTTGAAAGTATGTTCTACAAATTACTGTCAATTCTTAGCTTCAAAACAGAGATCAATAAATATTTTATAACCAAAGATATAAGTGATTAAATGGAAGTACACCGCAGATTGGCTGTGATATCCTTGAATGGTAGAATAGGTTCGACCGTGTGAACATAACTCGATATGCAAAATTTGATGGTGAACATAAAACTGGTGAGAGATCGAGAGTTTTGGTTAAGCACAAGGTTGCATTACCTAGAAGACAGGATATTGACCAGGAAAAAATTGGCACAGTCAAGTCCAAAGAATACAGCAGCAGGAGTTTATATTTTGTATGTCATGACAGATTAATTGTCATGTTGCATAAAAAATTCCATTACCGTTTGTTGAAAAGCACCTACTCAACCTTTCATTCCATTCACTAAATACAACGAATTATTAACAGGAAGTCAACAACATTCCTCCTTGTGTCCTGCTATGTACTTTTTCTACTATCCCTTATCCCCCACTGTTCAAAACAAATCTCAGGAATTATTCATCCTCGTGCTCCTTCTGCAATAAACAAATACTTCAGCTATGACTGGATCTAGTGGCCTTTTCCCACTTTATGTTGACAATATTTCAGGTATGACCTGGTGCATTTGTCCAAGAGAAGGCAAGGAACTGAGGGAATGGAACAAACAGGTGGGAAGGGAAACTGAAATATGGAAATTAAAAGTAAATGCGGGATGAGAAGAAAAAGCTAATTAGAAAAAAAACACGGAGATGTGAGGGGAAAAAAAACTGAGAAATACAAAACCACTCACCTGGTTTTATAACAAATTAATACTGCCTATATTTTTGTTAGCATGCAAGGATGCATAATTGAACATAGAACAAATATTTATGTGAGAAAAACTGCATATCAGTAGCACAGTGACAGACGAAAGTCAATATAAATTGATGCAAGGTATGAAAGGTGAGGTATGGAGGGAAAACCAGGCAAAATGCATATTCTAAGAATACTTGCTAACGGGCGAAGACGAAAAATATTCAAGATTGAAGCTGAAAATGCTCCTAAGCAAGTTAGTAGAAATGATATATAAAATGTAGAGATTGGTGGCAGGACTGGGCAATTTTGTACTTTGAGCCTGCTCTGCCATTCAGCACGATCGGAGCTAATCCTCTAGATCAACTCTATACTCCCGTATTCTCTCCATACTCATTGATGCCTTTACTAGCTTAAAAAAATGATCACCCTCTTTCTTGAAATATACTAAGTGACTAGGGGTCACAGCCTTTGTTGTAGCAAATTCCATAGGTTGACCAACTAAGTGAAGAAATATTTCCTCCCATCAGTCCTAAATGGCCAGCTCCATTCCTGGGACTGTGGCCCCCTAGTTTTGCACTCACCAATCAGTGTAAACATCCTTCTTGCATCTAGCCCTTCTAGCCCGGTTAGAATTTATGTTTCAATTGGATCCCTTTTCATTCTTCCAAACTTTAGTGAGTACAAGCCCAATCTCAAAATCACAGGTGCATAAAAGTACAAAAGGAAACTATTCAGCCCATCAGGTCAGCAATATCTCATTAAATGAACATCACCACCTCATGCCAGTCTCCTGATTTTTCACCCCCTTGACTCTGCAAATTATTTTTACCCATGTATTCAACCAATGCCCTCTTGTATGTCTTGAATTGCACTTGCCTCCACCACACTTCAAGCAGTGCATTCCATACTCTAATTACTTGTTGTGAGAGTTTTTCCTCACTTTACCCTTGCTTCTTTAAATCTAAGCCCTCTTGTGCTTACCAATTTTACAAGCAGGAACAGTTTCTCCCTATCTACTCTACCCAGCCCATTCATGATTTTGAACATCTCTATCTGATCTCCTCTTGGCCTTCTTCTCTCTACTGTGAAGAATTCCTACTTCTTCAATCTATTCTCTTAAGTGAAATTCCTCATCCCTGGAACCATCTTTGTAAATCGTTTTGACGCTCTCTCCAATGCGTTTCCATCCTTCCTATAATGTGATGCCTAGAACTATTCACAATATTCTTACTGAGATCTAACAAATATCTTATATAATTTCAGTATCACCTCCTTGCTCTAGTACTCTATGCTGCTATTAACAAAGTCAAGGGCATCACATGCTTTACTTACTGATCTGTCTCCCTGCCCTGTCATTTTCAATGCTCCAAGCATAAATATATCTAGTTTCTCAGCCCCTGAGCCCCTCTTAGAACCAAATCTTTCCACATACTGCAGTGCTACCATCCCTGGTATCAGCCTCGTGAACCTTCACTGTATTTTCCCCATGGCAAGTATATCCTCAATTAGGTAGGGAGACTAAAACTGCATACATTATTCCAGATGTTGTCTTGCCATGACCCTGTAAAAATGAGTAAGGCATTTCTACTTCCGAACTCAAATCCTCTAGCAATGAAGGCCAACATACCATATGTCTTCTGAATTGTTTGCTGCACCCTACTGGTCACTTTCATTGACTAGTGTACAAGGGTACCTAAATCTTTTTATACAGTCAAAGAATTGCAGATGCTGGAAAACAGAAACAAGAACAGAAAGAGCTGGAAAAACTCAGCAGGTCTGTGGAGAGAAAGCAGAGTTAACATTTTGGGATCAGTGACTCATCTTCACAAGGATCTTTGTCCTGAAGAAGGGTCACTGGATCAGAAATATTAACTGTGCTTTCTCTCCACAGATGCTGACGAACCTGCTGAGTTTTCCAGCTATTTCTGTTTTTGTTTCCCAATATATTACCACTTTAAAACTCTTCCTGTTTTTCGCATTGGAGTGTATAACTTCACATTTTTACACATTATGCTGCACTTGCAAAGTATTTGCACATTCGGCTTGTCTAGATCAACCCGAAACCTCCTTCCATCCTCCTCATAACTCACAAGTCAACCCAGCTTTGTGTCATCAGCGAACACAGAAATATTGCATTTGGTTCCTTCATCCAAGTCATTTATACATATCATGAATAGCTGGGGCTCAAGCTCTGATCTCTGTATTACAAACACTCGTCATCACCGACCAACTGAATGAAGGCCCATTTATTATTATTCCAGTATGTGAACCAGTATTCAATTCATGCCACTATATTACTCCCAATCCCATGTGCTTTAATTTTGCCTATTAGCCTCCTATGTGGGGCCTTATCAAAAGCCAAACTGAAATCCAAATAAATCCAGTTCTACCTGATCTATTCTATTAATTACATCTTCACAAAGTTCCAAGAGATTAGTTAAACATGAACCTTGCAATAAACCAATGCTAAAACTTTGTCTAAATACACTAGTGCTTTCCAATTGTTCTGTTATCATTTCTTTTATAATAGATTCTAGCATTTTCCACGCTACTGATGTCAGGCTAACTGATCTGTAATTCAATATTTTCTTTCCCTATTTTTAAATAATAGGATTATGAATGTTACCATCCAATGTGTATGAACCAGTCCAGACAGTACAAAAGATGGTACCAATGCATCCATATTTCCAGGGCCACTTCCTTTACAACTCAGAACACAGAACAGTATGGCACAGAAACAGGCCCCTCTGACCTTGATGCCACCCTAAATTAATCTCATCTGCCTGTACATGATCCATATCCCTCTATTTCCTGCCAATTCATATGTCTAAGTGCCTCTTAAACATTGTTATCATCTCTGCTTCTAGCACCTCCTTTGCACTTTAGCCTTTAGCCTTGTTAATATCACTAGTACCCTTTTCTTAAAGCTAATCCTGATTGTCTTCAATTCCTTCCCCTCACTGGGTCTACTTAATACGCATTCATTTCATTGAAGCAAACAGAACAAATAGAATTCTAAATTATATCAAACTAGTGGAATACATATATGAGGATATCAAGTTGAAAATATTCACAGCGCCTCTTCAACATTCTGTTAAGTGTTAGGAACATAGCAACACAAGGGCAGGAGTGGGTAATTTAGCATGCTCTGCCTTTTTATATCAAGAATCTAGATTGACTACCTCAATACTAATTTCCTGTACAATCCTCATAATCATTAACATCATTAGTATCTAAAAATCACTAACTTTCCTTGACTAAGATTATAAAGCAGCTGGCATTGAGACTTCCAAAGACTCACTAATTTGAGTTATAAATTCCTTCTCACCTCAGTCCTAAATGATTAGTTCTTTATTCTTGAGGTTGCATCACGTGGTGCTCAAATGCCACCTCTCTCTCTCTCCCCCCGCATCCCCGCACCCACCCCCCTCCACCCCATCCCCAAACCCCCACAGACATGGTAAACATTCTTCCCTAACTGGCTTTAAAAGAATTTTCCAAGTTTCAATTACATGACTTCTCATTCTTCCAAACTCCAGAGAATAATAGTCAAGAGTCCTCAAAGGGCAAGCTCATTAGCTTATGAATTAGTCTAGTGAACACCTGCTGTACTTAACAGAAAGTACAAACTTCCTTAGCTAAGCAATATTCCAGGTGCGGTCTAACCAAAGTTTCACTTAATTGAAGCAAGACTTCTTCACCGGGCTTTTTAGAATTCTTAAAGATGTTTATATACAAGGTTAAATAGAGGATTAAACAACATCTCCAATAATCTTACTGCTGCACTCCGTCCAGGAAAGTTGAAGAAGGTATCTGGGCCTTGCCTCTGTGGCATCTGATTTAGAATTGATAGTAATTTAACTGCATGTCTTGGCTGTGAAAAGATTAGGAAAAAAGCCTTCAATCCAGTTGCATAGGATAGATATGAATTCAAGATTAGATTTTATCATTGCAATTTAGTTGGCACATTTATCTAAATAAAAACATTGGTCACATCAGAACATGGAGACAAAGTTCATACACCAAAAATCAACTGCTACATGCTCTAACAGCAAGTGACAGAATGAGAGAATTGGAGGCATCTCAGAGTATTAAAGGTTTGACGGAGATTACCGAGATTGAAAGGGGCAAGACAGTTGAGAGCTTTTAAACCAGAGATGAGAATTTTAAGATAGACGTGTGTTTGATCTGGAACTGATGCATGTCAGCAAGCAGGGGTGATGTGTGAACAGGACGTCATAGAACCAAGGACATCAAGTTTTTAGAAGGTAGCACGCGGAAGGCAAGCCCGTAAGTATTTGTAACAGTTGTGTCTAGTGGTAACAATGACATGAATAAGAGTTTCAGAATCAAAATGAGTTTAAGCTGGACAGAGTCAGGCAGTGTTATAGTGGCAGAAATTGGCAGTCTTAGTAAAGACACAAATTTGTCATCAGAAGCTCAAAGTAGCTATAAACACCAAAGACGCAGGCTGCCTAACCAAATAATTACCACAGACTGGGATACAGTTAGTTATCAGGGAAAAGAGCTTGTAAAGGGGGCTGATGATAATGGGCTCAGCGTTCCCAACTTCTAACTGAACTAAATTTCATCCAGAAATAAGAAAGTTCCAAGGATAGATGTCAAGCGACACACCAGAGGTGACTGTACAGGAGTAAGATGATAAGCAACTGTGCTTATGCTTCCGGTTATAATTAAATAAATAAGAATAGAAGCACGTGAGAGCAGTCCCACATAGCTGATCTACAGTAGAGATACACAGGACGTTGACAGCGTAGTCAACCATTTCAAAGATGGCAGAAAGATATAGGAGAAAGAGGAATTAGAGTGGCTCACTAGTTAGCTCTGCTACCTCACAGGTGCTCCGGTTTTCTCCCATAGTCCGAAGATGTGAAGGTTTGGTGGATTGGCCATGCTAAATTGCCCATAGTGTCCTGGCATGTGCAAGCTAGGTGGATTAGCCACAGGAAATGTACAGGGATAGAACAGGGGTGGGATGCTGCCGTTCAGAGGTTTGATTTGGACTTGATGGACCAGATGGCCTGCTTCCACACTGTAGGGATTGTATGCTGCTATGATTCAAAGAAGGACAGCTTGCCTTTATCACAGGCAAGCAGGATATCATGCACTACCTTAGACAAAACTAATTTTGGTACTCTAGGAGAGCAGAAACTTAAGTGGAAGGCGTCTAACTTGGGGTCTGGGAAAGATGGGCATTGCTGGGCTTACTTGATCATACTCCTGCTTCAGTCAGATCTTCAATTCAAGACCCACTCCAAGGCTTGAATGCAACAATGCAGGCTGATACCTCAGTACAGTAGTATTGGAGGACCCCCTTATGGATGAGTCATTAATCTAGATCTCTCTCTCTCCAGTGCCCTCCCTACACAAACCCACATCCTAATCTTTCAGGTGGAAGTAATACATACTGCAATTTTATTTCGAAGAGGAGCAGTGGATTAATCCCAGATGTCTTTGCTCAATATTTATTTCACAATCATCATACAAACAGGTTATTTTGGCATTATTACATTACTGTCTGTTCTGCACGAATTGACTGCCATTTCCGGCAGTGGCTATACTTCAGGAAGTAATTAACTAGCAATACAGAGATCATGAAAGATGCTGTATAAATCAAAGTCTTTGTTTTTTATCATTTTAGATTTGGTAGGCAACAACTCAATCAAGGCTCTGAAGAAAAGATGGCATTTTGCAAACTTATTTTCCTGAAGGGTGGTAACAGTGAATTTGAAAGTGAAAGGGATAATATACAATGTGGGAGAATCAAGGTAACTACCATGGGCAATCACAAAGTGAAGTAGCATGGTCAATAGTGTAATAAGAATGTGATTTTGGGAGCGGCATCTGGGTCTTTAGAACAAGATTTGTTTAGACAGACATGATGTAAGATAGGAGATAAACAAGAGAATGCAGTAAGGCTAGACTGGGGTTTCATGGGGGTTGTTGGGAAGAGCTTTGATTAATAGTAAACCTAGAGCTTACTGAACATGGTAACTAAATCAGGTGATATCAACAGTAGTAACATTGAAATTCTTGAGTTCCTTGCACTTTTTGTAGGATTATTGTTACACACAACTGCAAAAAAAACTTGGTCTCACTACATCAACATTGAACCTGGAGCTTACCCAAAATCCATTTTCTCCACGCAGCATGCTGAAAAGCAGCTTGAGTTCCTTGACAGTAATGCTATAGCTTGCTAAAACGCCCAACATATCAACCAACAAATCTGCAAAGAAATATTTCACACCGTAAGTATGGACGTTGTATATTGATACATATTCTGTTCTAGCATGTGAAAAACATAAACCAGAAAGCAACTTGAGAAATTAAATCAGCGTTGATGGGAAGTACAATTGTCCGGTAGCTATAAAAAAAAATTGACAAGGTTCTGTCAATTACTAATGCTTACCCGCTGAACAGGTTCAACCCCATTTATTCCAGATTCACCGCAAATGGCTTTAATATTTGGTATTCTGCTATTCTTCTGCAACTTACATTAATGAATTAAAAAAAAACAAAATTTATCAACCAATTTCATTTAAATGTTGATCTGAAATAAAGTTTTAAGCTGTTTTATGACTCACTGCTACATCAATCGTAAACATATCAATCCACATAGGTTTACACTTCACAAAATATGATCACTTGAAATCTTTGTACTGGAGACTAATAAAGAAAATTTAAAGGAAAATATTATTTACATTGAAAGACCACCTACATGAATTTTTTATATTATCACATTAAAAATACTAAACCCACAAATAGGGCGGCACAGTAGTTAACACTGCTGCCTCACAGCGCCAGGGGCCCAGGTTCAATTCCAGCCTTGGGCAACGGTCTGTGCGGAGTTTGCACATTCTCCCCGTGTCTGCGTGGGTTTCCTCCAGGTGCCCCGGTTTCCTCCCACAAACCAAAAATGTGCAGGCCAGGTGGATTGGCCATGCTAAATTGCCCGTAGTGTTCAGGGGTGTGTGGGTTATAAGGGGGTGGGTCTGGGTGGGATGCATCAAGGGGCGGCATGGACTTGTTGGGCCGAAGGAAAATTCCACACTGTAGGGAATCTAATCTAAATCTACAGATTGCAGGCACTGAGATCAACTTCAAAATCTGGCTTAGAATGATTCAAGCAGTTAACATTAACTTTCACTACTGGTTCTGTTTGATGCTATACACACAACATATTTTGTGGTGTATACATACTTTGCACAAAGTGTGATACATATAGAGATGCAAGAATTAGAGAGAATAATTTGGTTTCGGACTTTGCTTCATTAACAAGTGCTAAAGTTAATTCATTTTGTTGCAGTTACAGCTGTCCTACAGTTAAAATGAAATTGCAAGAGTTTGTTCCACTGTGTCAATCTTCTTGGGACAGTTAGAATTGGCAAGCTATTGCACTCAAGGGAAGGAAACCACAGTGCAAAACAATTCTATTTTTGCTTTCTGTGATCAATACCAACTGCAGATATAACTGGGCCATGAGGTGAAATCCAGCCTGCCAAAATTCTTATTGCTGTATGAGAGCATTAGAGAATTTTGATTCAAAACATGCTATGGCAGGCAATGTGTCTTAAACTCTACATTTTTGTCAAATAATAGTATTGAGAAAAATAAATATCATTGCTCTGATAATATATATTGTTAGGTATAATTTTATTTTAATTTGGGATGACATTTTGGCAAAACACCAGAACTGCTAAATTGAAAAAAAGCAGTGAGAAGACTCACTTTGCACATTTGTAGATACTGATTTGAACTAAATGCCAGTCAATCAATCCAACGTTTCTGGGTAAGGCTCTACAAATTACTCCAAGATAACAAAGTGTGGAGCTGGATGAACACAGCAGGCCATGCAGCATCTTAGGAGCACAAAAGCTAACGTTTCAGTTCCCATTATCTCCCTCAACAAATTACTCCATTGTCTCTTGGGTCATCTTTAAGTGATTTCGACCCAAAGCCACAGTGAACATGGAAAGTTCTATCCATTCAGAGTGGCTTAACCACAAAAATGAAAGTAATGTTATTCCTATTAATATATAAGACAATGCATATTCTTGTTGTCAAACTCAAATTTGCATGAGAAAAGCACATCATTCAATAAAGAGACTGAAGAAAAATGCCATTGTTAAGGAAATGCATCACAACTCCACAAAAGAACAACTTCAGGCAACTAATAGAACTGCACTCATATCCATCAAATTGTGCAATAACAACTGCTTGTAAATGAACAAATAGACACGAAGTAAAATGCAAGATGACAACACATTACATGGCAGTTAAAGTAAGAACAGGTTCAATTCATTTTAAAATATAAGCAAACCTCTGATATCACCAGCTATGAATCAAGTATACGTATTTCCATAACAACGGCACCAGTTAGGGCATAAAATGCACACTGTTATGTAGTACAAAATTGGATCAAACTACCAATAAAATGCCCTAATTATCCTAAATATTTGAAGTACCACCATATTATCAAATTAACTAGTTTAAAGATCATTAGCTACCACAATATGCTAATTCTATCTGTTTCTGTCCATTAACTAATCCTCATTCCATGCTAATATATTATTGCAATCCCACAATAACCTCATGAGGCATCTTATCAATTTTTGAAAATCCAATACACTGTATCTACTAGTTTTCCTTTCTCTATTGTACTAGTTATGTCTCTAAAATACTCTCGGAAGATTTGTCGGAAGATTTGTTAAACATTTGAGAGTGGCACAGTGATGAGCACTGCTGCCTCACCATGCCAGGGACCTGGGTTTGATTCCAGCCATGGGTGACTGCCTGTGCGGAGTCTGCATGTTCACCCGCGTCTGCGTGGGTTTCTTCTGGTGCTCCTGCTTGCTCCCACCATCCAAAGATGTGCAGGTTAGCTGGATTGGTTATGCTAAATATTGTCCCACAGCATCCAAGGATGCACAGGTTGGGTGGGCTGGCCACGATAAAAACCAAACTCAAGATTATGGGTAATGGGAACTGCAGATGCTGGAGATTCCAAGATAATAAAATGTGAGGCTGGATGAACACAGCAGGCCAAGCAGCATCTCAGGAGCACAAAAGCTGACGTTTTGGGCCTAGACCCTTCATCAGAGAGGGGGATGGGGGGAGGGAACTGGAATAAATAGGGAGAGAGGGGGAGGCGGACCGAAGATGGAGAGTAAAGAAGATAGGTGGAGAGGGTGTAGGTGGGGAGGTAGGGAGGGGATAGGTCAGTCCAGGGAAGACGGACAGGTCACGGAGGTGGGATGAGGTTAGTAGGTAGCTGGGGGTGCGGCTTGGGGTGGGAGGAAGGGATGGGTGAGAGGAAGAACCGGTTAGGGAGGCAGAGACAGGTTGGACTGGTTTTGGGATGCAGTGGGTGGGGGGGAAGAGCTGGGCTGGTTGTGTGGTGCAGTGGGGGGAGGGGATGAACTGGGCTGGTTTGGGGATGCAGTAGGGGAAGGGGAGATTTTGAAACTGGTGAAGTCCACATTGATACCATATGGCTGCAGGGTTCCCAGGCGGAATAGGAGTTGCTGTTCCTGCAACCTTCGGGTGGCATCATTGTGGCACTGCAGGAGGCCCATGATGGACATGTCATCAAGAGAATGGGAGGGGGAGTGGAAATGGTTTGCGACTGGGAGGTGCAGTTGTTTGTTGCGAACTGAGCGGAGGTGTTCTGCAAAGCGGTCCCCAAGCCTCCGCTTGGTTTCCCCAATGTAGAGGAAGCCGCACCGGGTACAGTGGATGCAGTATACCACATTGGCAGATGTGCAGGTGAACCTCTGCTTAAGGTGGAATGTCATCTTGGGGCCTGGGATGGGGGTGAGGGAGGAGGTGTGGGGACAAGTGTAGCATTTCCTGCGGTTGCAGGGGAAGGTGCCGGGTGTGGTGGGGTTGGAGGGCAGTGTGGAGCGAACAAGGGAGTCACGGAGAGAGTGGTCTCTCCGGAAAGCAGACAGGGGAGGGGATGGAAAAATGTCTTGGGTGGTGGGGTCGGATTGTAAATGACGGAAGTGTCGGAGGATAATGCGTTGTATCCGGAGGTTGGTAGGGTGGTGTGTGAGAACGAGGGGGATCCTCTTGGGGCGGTTGTGGTGGGGGCGGGGTGTGAGGGATGTGTCGCGGGAAATGCGGGAGACGCGGTCAAGGGCGTTCTCAATCACCGTGGGGGGAAAGTTGCGGTCCTGAAAGAACTTGGACATCTGGGATGTGCGGGAGTGGAATGTCTTATCATGGGAGCAGATGCGGCGGAGGCGGAGGAATTGGGAATAGGGGATGGAATTTTTGCAGGAGGGTGGGTGGGAGGAGGTGTATTCTAGGTAGCTGTGGGAGTCGGTGGGCTTGAAATGGACATCAGTTACAAGCTGGTTGCCTGAGATGGAGACTGAGAGGTCCAGGAAGGTGAGGGATGTGCTGGAGATGGCCCAGGTGAACTGAAGGTTGGGGTGGAAGGTGTTGGTGAAGTGGATGAACTGTTCGAGCTCCTCTGGGGAGCAAGAGGCGGCGCCGATACAGTCATCAATGTACCGGAGGAAGAGGTGGTGTCCACCACCCCCAGGCCTCCTACCCTCCCTCGACCTCTTCATCTCCAACTGCCGTCGAGACATCAACCGCCTCAACCTCTCCACCCCTCTCACCCACTCCAACCTCTCCCCCGCAGAACGGGCAGCCCTCCGCTCCCTCCGCTCCAACCCCAACCTCACCATCAAACCCGCAGACAAGGGTGGCGCAGTGGTAGTATGGCGCACTGACCTCTACATCGCCGAGGCCAGACGCCAACTCTCCGACACCACCTCCTACCGCCTCCTCGATCATGACCCCACACCCGAGCACCAAACCATCATCTCCAACACCATTCATGACCTCATCACCTCAGGGGACCTCCCACCCACAGCCTCCAACCTCATTGTTCCCCAACCCCGCACGGCCCGTTTCTATCTCCTTCCCAAAATCCACAAACCTGCCTGCCCTGGTCGACCCATCGTCTCAGCCTGCTCCTGCCCCACCGAACTCATCTCCACCTATCTGGACTCCATTTTCTCCCCTTTGGTCCAGGAACTCCCCACCTATGTCCGTGACACCACCCACGCCCTCCACCTCCTCCAGGACTTCCAATTCCCTGGCCCCCAACACCTCATATTCACCATGGACGTCCAGTCCCTGTACACCTGCATTCCGCATGGAGATGGCCTCAAGGCCCTCCGCTTCTTCCTGTCCCGCAGGCCCGACCAGGCCCCCTCCACCGACACTCTCATCCGCCTAGCTGAACTCGTCCTCACACTCAACAACTTCTCTTTTGACTCCTCCCACTTCCTACAGACTAAGGGGGTGGCCATGGGCACCCGCATTGGGCCCCAGCTATGCCTGCCTCTTTGTAGGTTACGTGGAACAGTCCCTCTTCCGCAACTACACAGGCCCCAAACCCCACCTCTTCCTCCGGTACATTGATGACTGTATCGGCGCCGCCTCTTGCTCCCCAGAGGAGCTCGAACAGTTCATCCACTTCACCAACACCTTCCACCCCAACCTTCAGTTCACCTGGGCCATCTCCAGCACATCCCTCACCTTCCTGGACCTCTCAGTCTCCATCTCAGGCAACCAGCTTGTAACTGATGTCCATTTCAAGCCCACCGATTCCCACAGCTACCTAGAATACACCTCCTGCAAAAATTCCATCCCCTATTCCCAATTCCTCCGCCTCCGCCGCATCTGCTCCCACGATAAGACATTCCACTCCCGCACATCCCAGATGTCCAAGTTCTTTCAGGACCGCAACTTTCCCCCCACGGTGATTGAGAACGCCCTTGACCGCGTCTCCCGCATTTCCCGCGACACATCCCTCACACCCCGCCCCCACCACAACCGCCCCAAGAGGATCCCCCTCGTTCTCACACACCACCCTACCAACCTCCGGATACAACGCATTATCCTCCGACACTTCCCCCGTCATTTACAATCCGACCCCACCACCCAAGACATTTTTCCATCCCCTCCCCTGTCTGCTTTCCGGAGAGACCACTCTCTCCGTGACTCCCTTGTTCGCTCCACACTGCCCTCCAACCCCACCACACCCGGCACCTTCCCCTGCAACCGCAGGAAATGCTACACTTGTCCCCACACCTCCTCCCTCACCCCCATCCCAGGCCCCAAGATGACATTCCACATTAAGCAGAGGTTCACCTGCACATCTGCCAATGTGGTATACTGCATCCACTGTACCCGGTGCGGCTTCCTCTACATTGGGGAAACCAAGCGGAGGCTTGGGGACCGCTTTGCAGAACACCTCCGCTCAGTTCGCAACAAACAACTGCACCTCCCAGTCGCAAACCATTTCCACTCCCCCTCCCATTCTCTTGATGACATGTCCATCATGGGCCTCCTGCACTGCCACAATGATGCCACCCGAAGGTTGCAGGAACAGCAACTCATATTCCGCCTGGGAACCCTGCAGCCATATGGTATCAATGTGGACTTCACCAGTTTCAAAATCTCCCCTTCCCCTACTGCATCCCCAAACCAGCCCAGTTCATCCCCTCCCCCCACTGCACCACACAACCAGCCCAGCTCTTCCCCCCCACCCACTGCATCCCAAAACCAGTCCAACCTGTCTCTGCCTCCCTAACCGGTTCTTCCTCTCACCCATCCCTTCCTCCCACCCCAAGCCGCACCCCCAGCTACCTACTAACCTCATCCCACCTCCGTGACCTGTCCGTCTTCCCTGGACTGACCTATCCCCTCCCTACCTCCCCACCTACACCCTCTCCACCTATCTTCTTTACTCTCCATCTTCGGTCCGCCTCCCCCTCTCTCCCTATTTATTCCAGTTCCCTCCCCCCATCCCCCTCTCTGATGAAGGGTCTAGGCCCGAAACGTCAGCTTTTGTGCTCCTGAGATGCTGCCTGGCCTGCTGTGTTCATCCAGCCTCACATTTTATTATCAAGATTATGGGGATGTGGTGAGATTGTGGCTCTATTGGGATGTTTTTCAGAAGGTCATTAGGCAAAGCGACCTCTTTCTGCACTTCAGGATTCAATGGCATAATTTCCCTTTCATAAATCCTTAACAAATAAATGCTGACTCTGTCATATTATTTAAGTACCCTAATAATAGACTCTAACAGATTAATTACCACTGATATTGGTCTAAATGGCCTATAATCTCTAATTAACTCTGTCCCTTCTTTCCTTAGGAAATGTTCCTGAATCTAAGGAATTCTGAAAGATCAAAACCAATGCATCCATACAGCTACCGCTTTCCAGAGCTACCAACTCTGATTTTGAGTGCGCTATGCACTGGCTATAACAGTTTACCCAAACACAATTTAAATATCCTGCACCCTCAATACCTTTTTTAATTGGTCTCATCTCAGTTCGTATTTGAGTAGTTGAAATTCTGTGCCACTGACCTTTAACACAGGTCCAAAACAGTTATCAGTGTTACAAATAACATACGCTGTGACCATAACAAAGGTAAACTATGTTTGCTAATCCTTTCTGACCTTTCTGTAGCCTTCAATGAGGTTAGCCATACCATCCAACTCCTGTGCTTCAGCATTGTAGTTCAGCGGGTGCAGCTGATCTCTTAGCTACCACTTTTTCCACCTGTGCAGCAACTGCTGATTCCTTTCCTGTGTTAACCCTTTTCACATGCCTTTGTTACCACTTCCCTTGACAATTCCACATGCTCCAGGCTGATCTCTCACATTCAACTGCAGGATTGAAGTCACAGGTTTATTAATGAAGTAGGCCACTTTTCATTTGGCTGTGCTGATTCCGAGCATTTTGACTGAATGCCAAGCTACCTCCTTTTCCACAACCCTATTAACATTGTTTCTATTTAAGTAATCATCTGATACCTTCTTGAATGCTTCAGTTTGACCTGCCTCCACCAAACTTCCAGGCAACTCATTCCAAAAGCAGACCACTGTGTAAAAAAGATTTTTCTTGCGTCACACTTGCTTCTTCTGCAAAACTATGCCTCAGGTTCTCGTTTCTGAAGAAGGGTCCCAACCCGAAACGTCAAGCTTTCCTCCCCCTTTGACGCTGCTTGGCCTGCTGCGTTCATCCAGCGTCACACCGTGTTACCCCCGGTTCTCAAACATTTTTTAAGTGGGAACAGTTATTCACCGCCTACTCTATCCAGACCCCTTCTTTCAAATCTTCACTCTGCCTTTGCCTCTCTAAGAAAGACAGCCTTAACTTCTATCTATCTTCATAACTGGACCTTCTCATTGCTGGAACCAACCTTGTTAATTCTTCAGCACTCTCTCTAATGCATTTATGTCCTTCATAAATTGCAACACCCAGAACTGTACATAATATTTTGGCTAAGTTTAATTAATGTCCCATAAAGTCTAGCATGACATCCCTGCTCTGTACTCCACACCAACATTAAGGTAGCCTTCAATACAGTACACTCTACTTGTCCTATCATTTTAATGACCACTGTACACGCAAGTCTCTCTGCTCCAGAAATACCTTTTAGAATGGTACCATTGGTTTTATACTGTCTCTTGATGTACCAAAGTATATTATGTCATACTTCCCCACTTTCAGCATTATCTACTATCTTTCTTCCCATTTTGTCAATGTATTGGTGAAATTCTACACTGTCATCCTTGCAGTTTACAACTGCCCTAAGTTTTGTTTCATCTGTAAACACAATCCGTGTCTGCATTGGTTTTCATTTGGTGCCCTGGGATCCAAGATGTGCAGGTTAGGTGCACTGGCCATGCTAATTTCCGCATTGTGTCCAGAGATGTGCAGTCAAGGTGGATTAGCCTTGGTAAATGTGTAATTACAGGGATAGGGTGAGTGGGTGGTTTGGGGTGGATGCACTTCAGTGTGTTGGTGCAGACTATATGTGTGAATGGTCTCTTTCTGCACTGTAGTGATTCTATGACTCTATGTGGGGTTAAGTATAAAAACACTATGAAGAAAACCACATAACCCAGGTCAAAAGTAAGGTCGTTTCAGAGCTAGTAGGAACTGCAGATGCTGGAGAATCTGAGATAACAAGGTGTAGAGCTGGATGAAGACAGCAGGCCAAGCAGCATCAGAGGAGCAGGAGGCTGACATTTCAACGCATCCCCACCTCCCCAATCTGTCCTTCCTCCCACCTATCCCCTCTTCCCACCTCAAGCCCCACCCCATCTCCAACCTACTAACCTCATCCTGTCCTCTTGACCTGTCTGTCCTCCCTGGACTGACCTATCTCCTCCCTACCTCCCCACCTACACTCACCTTTACTGGCTCCATCCCTGCCTCTTTGACTGGTCTGTCTGCTCTCCACCTATCTTCTCCTCTATCCATCTTCTATCCGCCTCCCCCTCTCTCCCTATTTATTTCAGACCTCCCTTCCCCTCCCCATTTCTGAAGAAGGGTCTAGGCCCGAAACATCAGCCTTCCTGCTCCTCTGATGCTGCTTGGCCTGCTGTGTTCATCCAGCTCTATAGCTTGTTATCTCAAAAGTAAGGCCAACATTTCATGGTCACTCTTATGGCTCAGGCTAATATAAACTTAGGATGACACATTTCCCTGTTTTGTCTGAAAACTTTACAGTCACAAACGAGGTACCATTGAGCAATTTGAAGCCCTACTTGAAGTTGTGCTTTAGTAATAACTGTTATATATTTTTCCCTGTATCATCTGTTGATTTGCCTTAATCACTGGAAATCTTGCATTGAAATATATACCATGAAGCACTGACAAAATCCACTATTCTCTTTTGCCATTTTTTGTTTCCTTTGTTTTCCATTTGTCTACTAATTTTGTGCCAATTTCCAGCTATGCTGAATAAAATATTTAAGTATAAAGAGACATGATTAGACACAGAACATAGAACATAGAAAAATACAGCACAGAACAGGCTCTTCGGCCCTCGATGTTGCGCCGACCTGTGAACTAATCTAAGCGCATCCCCCTACACTATCCCATCATCATCCATTTGAAGTCTTGAGGTCTTTAAATAATAAAAGACACAGATTTGGTCTGTGGAAATAGATTGAATGAGTGTTTAGATGATAGAGGACAAAGATACAAAATTGTAAGTTACGTATGCATTGTGTAAAGCTGCATAATATATTTCTTTTCAGAATTGTGACCTATGTGACACGTTGCTAGTTCACAGGGTGACTGAATTTGCCGAAGACATTCAATAAGATGTCAGATGAACTTCTGACTGAGGCCAATACACTATATATAGGTGAGAAATTGATAAATGTAATTCTGAAACCTGGCTGATTGGGAAATTCTTCTTTGATCCTCAGTGGCAGAGCTTTCTTTCAGTGCTAAATTAGTTCTGTGTGCATATTCCTTGGATTTCAGCATAGGAGCCAAATGAATGATATGGTAAGTAAGATGTGTAGGACTCAAATTGTATATATTTCAAGAAGATAACATGAAAGGAGTCTTTTTCTATCCTTCATTCCTGTATGTATCATTTTGTCTTCTTATGTGGAAAGTGTAATTTAAGAAGCATGAAGAAATAGTGGAAAAACTAGAAAACAAGTAAAAGGCGGAGGTAGGAATAAGGGCTAAAGACAGACAATTAATTAATTATGATTGATAAAAACTTATAAAAAAGTGTAAAAACTTTTCATACTGAAGAATTAAGACTATAAATTGTTGTGCTAACTGCTTTTCGGCGATTTTGGCAGACTTAAATCAAATGTGCCTCCCAACATATCCTTGTAAAATGAAGTTAGTAGTTTCTGAACCCAAGATTCAAAGCAGCAGGTAAACATTGTTAACATACGAAATAGGTGAAGAAGTATAGGCCATTTGATTCTAGCCTTCTCTACTATTCAATTTCATGGTTGATCTGTTTGTCTATTGAACTCTACATTCTTATCAACCCCAATAACTCACATCTAACAAGAGCCTATCTACCTCCATCTTAAATATATTTAATGACTCCACTCTCCACCGCCTTCTGAGGCAGTGTGTACCAAAATCTCACAACACTCAGAAAAATGCACCCCAACTTCAAAACAGTGCCACACAGTCATTAACTCAGTCACGACCAGTTAGGATCTTATATACTTCAATTAGGTCACCCACCAATCTTGTCAACTTCAGTGGAAACAAGCCTAGCCTGTCTAGCCTATCCTCATAAGACAACCTTCTCATTCTAGGTATTAATCTAGTAAGCCTCCTCAGACTCCATATCCAAGACAGTTACATCCTTCCTTAACGATGCATACAGTATTCAAAATGTAGTCACAACAATGCCTTGTTGTAATAAAAGAGTGTATCACATTAGCCTTCTTGATTTATATGCTGTACCTGCATACTAACATTTTGGGACTCAAGCACCAGAACAAATAAATCCCTCTACATCTTGAAATTCTGCAGTCATTGCACATTTACACAGTACACGGCCTTTTTATTCTTCCCCTGCCAAAACGAAGAATTTACAGAGAAGGCAGATGTGAGGTAGTTAATGAAAAGTAAGAAAAAGAAATCACTACTAGATGAGGATGAAAAACAATTCATGAAGTGAAAATATAAGGACAGAGGAATTAAGCAGAACAGAGGCTTTTAGAAATGCAAAAAACAGATGAATCAGTGTGAAAAGCAAAGTGGGGGAGAGTGAGTAAGGTAAGTGATGTCATAGCAGGAAAAGGGCAGAGATTATTTCACAAGTCTTTGAAACACAATAATATCTCAATCAAATATCATTGAACTTTGCCTGCCAATTTACTTCTTTTCACAGCAATATCTTTTGATTAAACATAAAAAAGGCAAACAGTGTATTAGATAATGACAATACAGATCAAATGATTCAATCTCTGGGCCCAATTTTAATCCATTCAAACCCTTCCACTTCCACAAAGATCAAATTGGGCCCTATATTTTAGTAGATTTAATATTATGGGCATGCTTAAATAACTTATACCTGCTATCATGTCATCCACTTTGCTCATTTTTAATAGCACTTGTTCAATGAGGCCAACCTCTGTGCTTGCTTGAAGGTTGCGTACACTCTTGCGCAGAATGGCTGTGAACATACTCCAAATCTCAGCCTGGCAGGTGACTTCACAGTGTTCAAGAAGTTCTATCATGCATGCTATGCTTTCCGTATCCTGAATGATGAAGTTAATTTCCAAGTCAAATTCTCCACCAACTAGCTGTCAGAGGGATGGATAAAAAAAAGCAGAAAATGCTTAACAGTTTCATTTTTAAACTATACAGTTTTAAATTATTTCAGTCAATCTATTTCAAACAGATTCAGCCTGGTGTCCAACACCAATAATTTTTATAAAGCTCCTCTTTGGTACAGAAAACTTACCTAGTAAACAAAATAAGTAAGGCAGTTTCAGTGCTGAATCGAAACTGTATCATGAATCTGGAATTCATTAAATTATCTATGAAAACAGCAGAAGAATTAAAGGCAAAATTAGAAATTGCTGGGAAAGCTTAGCAGGTCTGGCAGCTTCTGTGGAGAGAAATCAGAGTTGACATTTTGGGTCACTCAAACTGAAATGTAAACCCTGATTTCTCCCACAGATGCTGCCAGACACGTTGAGCTTTTCCAGTAATTTCTGTCTTACAGCATCCGCAGTTCTTTCAGTTCTTGACCTAATGACTTTCATGCTTAAGACCCAATAATGGAGCCATATCCAAACTAGGAAACAACATAATCAGAGAAACAAAAGGAGATGCGAAAGAAGAAAACTAAGAACATTAAAAATCATTTATTAGAACAAAAACCTTATTTTTTTATCATGTAAAATACATTAAAGAAATTCCTACGACAATAAAAGTCCAATGAAACTTGATAAGAGCTAAAGAATGTTTTTGGATTTATTAAAATAACACCAATGATTCACTGAAAAGCAAAACTGGCATTGTTGAAATGACCTGTTTCTATGTTTCATATTTTTGTTGAAATTCCCTCTCAAGGTCTAAAATTTCCCCATTCATACAGCAGTTTGGCTTTTTCTAAAAAAAAAGAATAAAAATACAGTAAATCCAAAATCAACAATAAATTATCATAAAGAACAAAACAAGAATTTGAGTGCATAACTTCAGTGTGACTGTCTTGTGATTAATGTAATCAACAGTGCAATATAACATGCTGAATAATATTTGCTTCATTGATTGATAATTTGTCTTAGCTCAGTATGTTACGATTGAGACTGTAGGCATTGTAAAGCCTCTCCCAAAAAAGGACAGCACTTCTAGTTAAGACATTCAGTGTTCACTTCAGTGCTTTACATCTGACAGTTACCTATGCAATTTTTTTTTATTTGTTATGATTTTACGAATGTGCTGAGGGTGTTTTACAATTTATAGATTTATTACTGCCAAAATTCAACCCATCTATTCAATAATAGTCTTATTTACTCCAAAATAGAATTGCACTGATAATGGCTGTATCTGGCAGGGTCCTTGAGGAATTTATAAATTATTGTCATCCCAATGTAGAGTTGAAGAGCATTAAAAGCTGAGTTCATCATAATCTGCCAATTATAACAACATATTTTGGTAGATCAAAGCAAGATCAACCTGCAATGTTAATTCGACTTCAGTGTCTCGAGATGCTACCTGACCTGCCGTGTGTTTTTTGCAAGTTGTTTTTTTATTATTTCCAGCACCTGCAGAACTTTATTTTTGTAAAAGCATCGATACAAGTTTGCACCTGACGATTTTGATATAACGCAGCCTTAAGTTTAATTCAAGAACAGTAGTTTAACTCAGAATGAAGACTTTGGGTGTAAAACGCTATCTTGGAGGCTGGATCACACACTGAGTACCAAAAGAGTGTATTTCTTTTCAGAGATCTGCATTCCTGTTTAGGAGTTATACCATTTACCAAGCACAAAGTATGATGGTTATTATTGTTAAAGGTCAGTCATCTCAGTACAAGGATTTTTCTGTAGGACCACCACAGAGTAGTGTCCTCTCCTCAACCAGCTGCAGCTACATCAATGACTTTTCCTCCACAAAGGTCAGAAGCGGGGAGTTTCGCAAATGACTGCACAAAGTTCAGTACCATTTACAATTCCTCCAATAATGAAGCAGTCTATATTCATATGCAGCAAGCCCTGCTTTTTTGTTACCTATTTGGGCTAATACATAGCAACAAAGTTCAAGAAACATAAGTGCAAATCATAACCATCTCAAACGTGAGAGAATCTAACCGTTTCCTCTTGACAGTCAATGATATTACCAATGCTAACTTATCTACTAACGACATCCTGGAGGTACCTTTTGCCAGAACCCAATTTGAGATGTCTCATGTACATTGTCCATGTCTCCAATGCATATAGAAGGACACCGCATTACCAGTGTCTGCAAACCACCAGCATGGTGCCAGGTTGCGGTCTTTATCTTCAATACTCCGGTTCCTCAGACAGCTATACTAGCACACTGGAGACAGATTTGAATTTCATTATCGTTGTCTGTCCTCACTGAAAACAGCCTCCTAAGATACAGTATGTGAATTTATTTTACGTTGTCCACAAGGAACAGTGCTGCATGTCGGAAGCTGGTTAGTAGAGGACATTTGTATTCCAGATGTTTAGACCAAGGCCCGTTTTATTTTCTTTGGTAAACGTGTCAACTTGATAGTAGTTGAGATGGTCTTGTTAATGGACTGCAAGGAACAACAGTTGATCATTTTCCCAATAATCCTGCAAAACAAATTCCACTCCAGTAGGAAACTTCATGGATATGGAATGGTGTGTTGAATCAGAAAGATGGTGAAGGCCAATGGTGTGATGAATAGCCTTGCTTAGCCTCAGCTTGCAATTCATTGAATCCATGTTGAGGATCACTATTTGAATGATATCACGGAGCAGCAAGAGAATGGTGATTAATTTCTGCCAGTTGACAGAATTGAAGGCCTTTGCAAAGTCAAAAGTGGCATGATTAAAGGTTGCTATTGCTCTCAGCACTTTTCTTGGACTGATCTTGCTTTGAAAATCACATCCACTGTGCCTCTTGATCCGTCAAGGTCCAATGCATCTCTGCTCACATTTCACCGATGTTTTTAGTTTACCATAGATTTTTAAAATTAATTTTAGTATGACATTGTACAACCACATTTTCAAATATATTGTCACAGGAATTTTACAATCAATTCAGTGCTGGTATTGACTTCAGAAGAATTTTGCAGAGGGCACTTTCATTCAAAAGAAGAAAGATCAGTGCATTTCCCCAGCTGACGAGAATTAACATATTCTGAGTAACATACTCATGTCAATCATGGACAAGATTTGGGGAGTCAGGAGGTGAGTTGGGGAATCAGGAGGTGAATTACTCACCACAATTCCTAGCCTCTGACCTGCTCTTTCAGCCACAGTACTAGTCTGATGAGTACAGTTGAGGTTCTGATCAATGGTAATCTTTTGCCAGGGTGGTAATCTTTTGGGCGGAATAGTGGCTCAGTGGTTAGCACTGCTGCCTCAGAGTGCCAGGAGCCCAGGTTTGATTCCAGCTTCAGGCAACTATGTGTGTGGAGTTTGCACATTCTCCCCGTGTCTGCATGGATTTCTTCCAAGTGCTCCTCCCACAGGTTAGGTGGAATGGCTATGCTAAATTGCCTACAGTATCTAGAGTGGGAAATACAGGGATAGGGCAGGGGGTGAGTCTGGGTGGGGTGCTCTTTGGAAGATCGGTATGGATTCGGGTCAAATTTCCTGCTTCCACACTGTAGGGATTCTATAAAATAAAAAGTGTGGATTCTTTGGCACAGTCAAGATATGCTAACATATGAACAAGAAAGAAGACTAGGCCACTCAGCTCTTCAAGCCTGCTCTACAATTTAATAAGATCACAGTTGACGTGATTTTAACCTCAACACTACACTCCTGCATAACCTCCAGTCTTTCGTCTCCTTTGTAATCAAGAATCAATCTACCTCTGTATTACAATTATTTAAAGATTCTGCATCCACTGCCTGGTCAAGTGTCCTCAGGATCTTATTTATTTAATTCAGTCTCTCTGACTCTTCTAAACTCTAGAGGTCTCTGCTGGGCCCTCAACACTTAATAATTTGCATGAATGATTTAGATAATGGGACTAAAGAAAATTAGCCAAGTTTGCTGATGTCACAAAGATGGGTAGGAAATTGAGTTGTGAAGAGGAAGAGGACAGCTCCATTCTTGCCCCATTAAAGTTAGATCTCTGCCAATTTATCTTTCTTATTCTGAATTGTTGCATGTCATTTGTCACCACGATCTTGAACCTTATGATCCAATGATCAATCCTAAATGTTCTCCCACTGATTCTTGATCCATTTGGCCCACCTAATTTCCAAGAAACATGTGCAACAATGCATTTTTCTTGTTAGACTCAATACATACTGCTTAGAAAGCTCACTTGAACCCAATTCTCGGACTTGCCCCTGACACTACTGGTATACCAGTCTATAATTGGGTAATTTGAAGTCCCCCACTATGACTCCTTCACAATGTTGGTATTTCCCTGTAATTTCCCTAATTATTTCCTCTAGATCCTTTCCACTAGATGGCAATCTACAGACTACACTGAGCAATGCAACTGCATCCTTTTTATTCCACAGCTCAAGCCAAATTGACTTTGTCTTTGAACCCTCAGGCATCATCTTTCCCCAGCACTGCAATACACTCTTTAACCAGTACTGCTTCCCCTCCTTTTCTATCCTTCCTGAATTACTTATACCCAGGAATACATAAAATCTAAACCTGCACTTCCTTGAGCCAGGTCTCTGACAGTACCATAACAGCCCCACAAATCAACTGGCATCTGTAATCCTCTAATCTTATTTCCTATATTCCTATCTTCATTTACATACACATCAATTTTTCTTTCAACTTCCTTTCTTTCTCTCCTTTCTCAACTTCAATGATTTATTAATATTTTCTATGCTAGTGCCAGCTTTATCCCAAAGTTTTTGCAAGCCTTAGTATTCTCGACTATTCTTTCTTAGTTCACACATCCCTGCCAAATTAGAAATGCAGAGAGATCCTAGGGTGCCCCCGTCATTAATCAAAGAAGGCTAGTATGCAGGTACAGCAAGTAATAAAGGAAGCTAACAGAATGCGTTGTTTAATCATGACAGGAACTGATCACAAAAGTAGGAGATTAAGCTTCAGTTATACAGGAAATTCATGAGACCACATCGGGAGCGCGGTGTACAGTACTGGTCACTATACTTAAAGCTTCATGTAGAATATCACTGTTCTTAGAATTTAGACCTTTTTCTAAAGACAAATGGATGTGGGTTAGTGCTCTTAATAAATTTTGAAAAAGGGCTGGAAATCAATTCTAAAGTTCTGGAATTAAGAATCTAATAACAGTCCTGAAACCTGGGAAAAATCCATCTGATTCTCTAATGAACTCCTTTGAGAAGGAAGCGGTCATCCTTATCTGGTCCAGCCTATATGCGACCCACAGCAATGTGGTTAAGTCTTAACTTCATTCTGGACAATGATGGATGGGCAATAAATGCTGGCCTAACCAGCAACACTCATAGCCCATGAACAGATTAGAGAAAGGCTTTCATTCGTAAATGTGATGAGGATTTCTGCCTCAACCACTGTACTCCCAAAGTGTGCCAGGACCAAAGTGGAGCCATGACTTGAAATGAGTTCCAAGGTAACAATGTCCACCATTAAGTTCTGGTGCAGCCTTCCCCATCTTCACACACCTTCCTCCAGATCCCACTCTCCCTCTGAATTCTCACCATTTTGGCAATGTTCAAGCCCCAAAATGGGCTCACTGTGAGAAGCAGTGCTCTATAATTCTTTCAAAGAGAGAGTTCCAGACTTCTACTACCCTGTGTTTGAAAAAAAACTCAACTTGTCACCAATATTTCTTCCAATTACTTTAAATCTAGGTCTCTAGTTAGTGACCTCACAGATAAGGTACATGATCTTATCTGCCCTACCTAGCCCCTTCAAAGTCACCTGTTCCAAAGGAAGCCAATGTATTCAGAAATGTGGATATTCAAAACGCAGGTGGCCAAAGGTCAAAATTGAGAGTGTCACAGAGTCATACAATACAGAAACAGATCCTTCGGTCCAACTCATCCATGCTAACCAGCTTTCCCCAAATTAAACTAGTCCCATTTGACTGCATTTGGCCCATATCCCTCTAAACCTTTGCCATCAATGTACCTGTCCAAATGTCTTTTATACGTTGTAACTGTATCTGCATCTACCACTTGATCTGGCAGTTCACTCTACATACGAACCACCCTACATGAAAAAGTTCAGATCCCTTTTAAATCTTTCTACTCTCACCTTAATAATATGGCATCTAGTTTTGAACTCCCCAACACAGGGACAAGGCATTTGCTATTCACCTCATCTTTGCACTTTGTGATTTTATAAACACTCATAAGGTCACCTCTCAACCTCCTACACGCCAAAAGAAAAAACCCCAGCCATATCCAGCCTCTCCCTATAACTCAAACTCTCCAGTCCTGGTAACAGCTATGTAAAACTTTTCTATACCCTGTTCGATTTAATGACATCCTTCCTATAGCAGGGCGACCAGAACTGTACGTGGTAGTCCAAAAGTGGCCTCACCGACATCCTGTACAACCGCAACATGCATCCCAATTCCTATACTCAATGGTTTGAAACAATGAAAAATGCCTTCTTTACCACCCTGTTTACCTGCGATTTCTACCAACTTCCAGAAAACTATGTATCTGAGCCCCCAGTCTCTCTGTTCGACAACACTCCCTAGGGCCCTACCATTAATTGTTTAAGTCCTGTCCTTGTTCATCTTACTAAAATGCAACACCTCGCATTTATCCAAATGAAAATCCATTGGCTACTCCTTGGCTTATTGGCCCAAATGATCAAGATCCCTTTGTAATCTTAGAAAACCTTTTTCACTGTGATGTGATAGTTTTTACCAGTGATCCCAATGTGCCGTGGAAGTGTCTCATTGAAGCATGCTATGTTACTGAAAAGGTTGGGAATCACTAATATATATTACCATTCTTTTTGGGTTGTTGCAACATGGAATAGTTTGTTACTTAATCTCCTCTGGCCTCTCTCACGTTGTGCTGCCTGACCTGCCAAGGTTTTCTTCTTTCTTTGTTCTGGTTTATAAAACTAGAGCCTGGGTCAATTAAGGCATGTAGTAAAGAGCTCCTTCTCCACTCCCACCCCCACCCTCATCACATTAAAACACATGAAAGCATGTTGAAGTATTTTAGTTGCTCCACCTAAAGAATGGATGCTGTACAATTATTCTGTGACAGTACTGTAAACTATCGATCACATTTAGAGCTGTACCTCTGGTCCATTTATTGTCTGGCAGATTGTTACATGATTTTTCCCAACATTTGCATATATAAACATGCGAGTTAGGAGCAACAAAGGGCCAGCAGCCCTTCAAGCCCACTCTGCCATTTAATAAAATCACGGCTGATTTGCTTCACGTCATATTGCATATTATGTAGCTAATAGTTATACTGTTCGCAGTTTTAGTGATCATTGAAATCTTTTTCGAAAACAATGGCCTAAACAGAGTAGACAGACAGGAAATATCCTCTATGGCAAAGGGTTTGACAACCAGAGAACTCAGATGGAAGTTGATTGACAGAAGAGCCAAATATTAAATGAGAAAGCCTTTTGCTTAGGAAGTTCTTAGGATCCATAATGTACCGTCTCAGAATATCATGTTTCTAGGTTCCTTGAGGATTTCCAAAGGGAACTGCAGAACCATCTATAGGTAGAACAACGTTGCAGGGTTACAGGGAAACAGGGACTTGGGAATAGGACTAACTGAATTAATCTTGAAGAACTGGCGAGTACATAATAATCTAAAAGGCCTGCTTCAATGCTGTCACCATTCTATAATTTATGAGATTACTTCTGTACTCTCCTGTGACACAGCAATTAGGGTTCCACTCAGTATTCTAGCTGTTGTTTAATTAGCCTTTTGCGTTAAGAGAGCATTCTTAACTCTCTATTCCCTCTTCAAACTAGATGAGACTCAAGTTTCTTTATTTAAAAATTATTCATGCATGTACAGGAGGTGGACACATCAAAAATACTCAACTTCATTACGAGAATAATGGTTTCATACTATTTCTACAGATAACAAAGTTACAATCAACTGTTTCTCCAGGTAATAGTTTCCATTTCTGAAGAAGGGGGTAGGCCTGAAACGTCAGCTTTCCTGCTCGGCCTGCTGTGTTCATCCAGCTCTGTACCTTGTTATCTCAATAGTTTTCAATTAAGCAGTTAAACCTTTACTCACCCATATCTGTATCCAACAATATTCACATAGTCTATATTCCAGATCAATACACATGACTGACTACATTATCTAATCATATTCAAACTAATACACATGATTATATTATCCAATCATCACAACATGTTTACATCTAACTTTAAGTACATCCTCTAACTGTAGGTATATATTTGCGATCAGAAAACCTATAAAGTTCCCATTTTTATACTGTTCCAGCACAAACTCCCTGCTTGTATGTGCATTACCAATAAAGGCAAGGCTCCTTATGGCTTCCTAACTATCTTATGTACTTGCCCATCTACAGTTAGGAATCTGTCCACAAGCACACAGAACACTGTGTGCTATTACTTCTCAGCAGCCATGTCCCCAAATCAAATTCCATTTGTAACATTAGTGCCCACCTGACCAGTGATGTCTTTGTGTCGTTTACATATTTTATCACCATTAGCCACACAGCCAATTTTCTACCATCAGCAAAATTTTAATCATGTTCCCTACATTTAGGTGTAAATCATTGATCTAAGATTGATAATTTACCTGTGAGTAGATGAGATTCATTAGGAATAACAGAGATGAAAGACTAGTAATTGCAAAGGCATTAACAATAAAAAATAAAAGGTGAGAGTTGTCAACAACTATAGGCCAGTCAGTTTAATCTCAGTGGTGGAAAAGATTTCCAAAAGGTGAAAGTCATTTGGAAAAATATGGATTCATTAAGGAAAGACAGCAGATATTTAAGGGAAAACAGTGTTTAACGAAGTTGTTTGAGTTTTTGATGACATTACAGAGGGTCAGTAAGGCTTATGAACATGAAGGTAATAACAAAAATGCACTGGTTACTTACATCAGTAAGAAATATTTTTATGGGCTGTAGAGAAGAGGGAAGTTAATTTTATATTAATCTCTCAGATCCAGCAAAAGCACACTGGGTCAAGTGGCATCATTTAGATCAATATTCTACTGTTTCATGAAAACAAACCTCCTCAAACTGTAAACAGGAAAGAGGTTTTTCTTTCGACAGAAAATACAATATTTTATTGAACAGAATGTGTCTGTAAAAAGATGTTATAATCACCACCAAAAAATGCACCTAAGACCACATGACATAGGAGCAGAATTAGGCCATTCGACCCTTCAAGTGTGCTCCACCATTTGATCAAGACTGATAAATTTTTCAACCCCATTCTCCTGCTTTCTCCCCATAATCCTTGATCACCTTACTAATCAAGAACCTATCTCTGTCTTAAATACCCTTGATGACCTGTTCTCCACTGCCTCTGTGGCAATAAATTCCACAGATTAACCGCACTCTAGCTAAAGAAATTCCTTCTCATCTCAATCCTAGAGCGTTGTCCTTCACTCTGAGGCCCAAGTCGTAGTCTCTCCTACTATCTCTAAATACATGAAGCATTTTGTTTTGTTTTGACCTCTCAGCAGAGAATTCAGTGTTCAGTCCAGCAGAGAAGAATTTCTGTCCAAACATGAGTTTTGTTCAATTCAGTTTAAGGAAACTTGTCATTTCAGTAAAAAGGATTTCTAGACTATTTAGCCAGAAGGGAATAGGATATAAATCTTCATGTTGTTAGAAATGAGAACGTTTAGGCCATTAAAAATCGGAAAGCTTCATGATGTCAGATTCAAAAGAAACTGTAACGTTGTCTCTACAAATCAAATGAAAGAAACAACAAAACCTCAGTTAAGAAAGGATTTTAAAGGAGCTGAAACAGGAGTGTAACACAGCTGGATTTGAGTCTCTGCGGTGGATGGTGTTGGGAACAGGATAAAA
The DNA here is from genome assembly GCF_030684315.1 of Stegostoma tigrinum. Taxonomy (NCBI): domain Eukaryota; kingdom Metazoa; phylum Chordata; class Chondrichthyes; order Orectolobiformes; family Stegostomatidae; genus Stegostoma; species Stegostoma tigrinum. The sequence continues at coordinate 83,627,218 of NC_081359.1, read as the reverse complement.
TTTTGTTTTATTATTTGTGCTAAGATCTAATTGTAGTTTACACACACATACAATAGAAAGTGTATTTGATATGTTGGGTTTTTTTTATGCGAATAAACCTTTGTTCTGTAATTAGAAAACATCTACATACTCATGTAAATACATTTCAGTGCCTAAACAACACTTTAACAAACTAATAATACATACAATCTATCATGCCAGGTTTTATTCTGGGATCTGACTTACCAGTATTTACCATCAGATGAGATCATAACAGTCCGGAAAAACAGAACATTTTCTCTGATTGCCAAAACGATATACAAATGCTAAGTTTGTTCTGCAACATTGAGACTAGGATGCAAGAAATCAGACATCAAACAAATAACAAAGAGAACAAAGAAAATTACAGCACAGAAACAGGACCTTCAGTCCTCCAAGCCTGCGCTGATCAAAATTCTCTCTCTAACCTGTCATCTATTTTCTCAGGATCTGTGTCCATTTGCTCCCTGTCCTTCCATGTACCTGTCCAAATATATCTTAAAAGACGCTAACGTGTCTGCATCTACCACCTCCGCTGGCAATGCGTTCCAGGCACCCACACCCTCTGTGTAAAGAACTTTCCAAACATATCTCCCTTAAACTTTCCTCCTCTCACTTTGAACTCATGACCCCTAGTAACTGAGTCCCCCACTCTGGGGAAAAAGCTTTTTGCTATTCACCCTGTCTATACCCCTCATCATTTTGTAGACCTCAATCAGGTTCCCCCTCAATCTCCGTCATTCTAATGAAAATAATCCTAATCTACTCAACCTCTCTTCATAGCCAGCACCCTCCATACCAGGCAACATCCTAGTGAGCCTCCTCTGCACCGTCTCCAAAGCATCCACATCCTTTTGGTAATGTGGCGACCAGAACTGTACACAGTACTCCAAATGTGGCCAAACCAAAGTCCTATATAACTGCAACATGACCTGCCAACTCTTGTACTCAATACCCTGTCCAACGAAGCATGCCATATGCCTTCTTAACCACCCGATTGACCTGCGTTGTCACCTTCAGGGAACAATGGACCTGAACACCCAGATCGCTCTGTTCATCAATTTTCCCTAGGACTTTTCCATTTACTGTATAGTTCGCCCTTGAATTTGATTGTCCAAAATGCATCACCTTGCATTTGCCCGGACTGAACTCCATCTACCATTTATCTGCCCAATTCTCCAGTCGATCTATTTTCTGCTGTAATCTCTGACAGTCCCCTTCACTATCTGCTCCTCCACCAATCTTAGTGTCATCTGCAAACTTGTGAGCAGACCACCTACACCTTCCTCCAAATCATTTACATACATATATCACAAACGCTAATTCATACAGTCTAAGAAGAGGGTGCTGATTGGTCAAGCCATTGTTGGCACGTAGATACAGCCAGAACAGTTATCTATCAATCTTAGTCCTCAGATCAGTGATGTAAACTCTGATCAGCTATGGTTTTGCCATAGGGATTATCTAGAGATTGGCAGTCTCAAAGACTCCTTTCCCAGTGACAAAGGCAAAATTTACACACAATTCATAGATTCACAGAATTCCCTACAGTGCAGGAAGATACCATTTGGCACATCAAGTCTCCGCCAACCCTCCAAAGTGCGAACCAACCAGACCCACACCTCCGCCTTATCCTCACCATTTCGCAATTACCATAGCTAATCCCACCCCTAGCCTGGATTTCCCTGGACAATACGGGGCAACTTAGCATGGCCAATTCATCTAACCTGTGCATCTTTAGACTGTGGTAGGAAAGCAGAGCACCCAACAGAAACCCATGCAGACACAGGGTAAATGTGCAAATTCCACACAGGCAGTTACTCCAGGCTGCAATCAAACCTGGGACCCTGGCACTGTGGCAAAACAATGTTAGCTACCTTGCTGCCCACCGACAAGAATGCCTTGTGCTTTTCTTTTGCATGAATTTCCTTTTGCTGACATAAATATGGTCCAGTCTGTTCAGTTATATAGCTTCTAGCATTTAGAAATGTATCACATTGTGAGCCTCACTGATGATCTTAAAAATTGTCCAATGACAAAATCACATGTAGTGTTGGATATGGTGTTGAGACTTGCAAACATGGGTTGGTTTTGCACAACCAGCAAACTGCATGCTGCAAATGGTCAGGGATGTGATTTTCAATATGATCAAAGACTTTTCAGGTCATATGGGCTACATGTCTGGCATCACATCAGAACAGAAACTCATATCAATCACATTACTCATTTAATGGAAATGTTTTGTTCATGGATAAAACCACCTTCTGCTTATGGCAAAATAGCAGCAAACAGAGCTAGCTTCAGCGGTTGTGCAAATTTTAGAACACCTGTCCCTTTCAAACTGCTTTGAGGTACAGTGGGCACCATTCAAGGTAAAAAGTAGTGGCCAGAGGCCCTTTCATTAGTTTGCCATATATACATATTTTTAGTCAGTCATGGGACATGGGCATTGCTGGCTGGCCAGCATTTATTGCCAAAGCCTAGCTGCCCTTGAACTGTGTGGCTTGCTAGGCCATTTCAGACAATTGAGAGTCAACTACATTGCTGTGGGTCTGAAGTCACATGTAGTCCAAACAAGGTAAGGATAGCAGATTTCCTTCAAACAAGCCAAGTGGGCTTTTCCTAACAATTAGCAATGGGTTTGGCGCCATCAATAGATTCTCAATTCCACATTTTTTTTTATTATTGGATTCTACCATCTGCCATGGCAGGATTTAAATCCAGGTCCCCAGAGCATTACTGAAGCCCATGGATTAATATAGTGATAATATCACTTCCCAGTATGGTCAGTGATAATTTGATCAGGACTGACATCATTTAAGATGATTTTAGCTATCCTATTCAAAATCAAACACAGATAGCAATCAAATGGCAAATGTCATATTTTTGGGTTTGCCCCCAATAAATTCATCTTATAACATGTGGAACTTTAGGAATCCCAACACGTGTAACTGACCGGTGAATGTAGGCCTTCAATAGCAAACAGAAAAACCACTGGCAGATTGCCAACTAATACATTGAGGAATAGGAGCTCATTTGATTGCTCCATTTCATTGTGTGCTACACTGGATTTATTAAGCTGAGCAAATAAATTCTTTCATGGAGCTCCACAGAAGTATTGCAAATATATCATCTACATATTGGAAGTTTGTAGGACATAGGTGGTTAGTTATCATTCCAAAGACATAGCCGCCACCAAGGTATTAGCATGTGTTGTGAAGTTGGGTAGAGGACTTGTGGACAGGGGGGCAGGAAGTTAGAACTTGATGTTTGTAAAATGCTAAAGGGAAAAGCATTGTGTGACCCCTTTAAAAGATCATGTGCTTTTTCCATACTTAGAGAGTTACAATGGATATCTGTGAGCAGCAGCTTCAAAGTTTGCAAGTACACAGACATCACTCGAATTGAAACATTTGTATTGATACAGTTATCAGGCCAAGCAGCAGTTTTTAGAAAGACAACAAGCTTTTAAATTTAGCCAATCAATATGAACCAGGCACTTAGATCACAAAATCCAATTAAATTTAAAAGCTGATGGATTTGGCAACCTAGGACCAATCCTATTACAAGAAATATCGGTACGTCATCAAGGCCATAAAAAGAAGGGGGCAGTTGGACAAAACCCCACAGCTAGTTGCTATTTGCCAAAGCTAAAGGCCCTCAGCTCTCAAGAGAGAATTGCCGGCTCCCACAGCTTCCTCTATGTCTTTGAGAAAGCACTATATCAATTCCAATGGTACCAACGGCACAACTAGTTAATATTCCTGACACAAGAATCAACAGAGAAGGTATTCCTGGCACAAGAAACAACACAGAAGGCGAAGGTTCCGAAGACACGTAACCTGGCTGTAATTTCAAGAGACTAAAAATATGTATAAGTGGGACCTGTATATATTGGAACAACATACCATTGGAATTTTGCTTTATTCAAGAACAGTTAGGAATGAGAAGGGATCTATTCAGTTAGTTAATAGTTTAGTTAATTTGTTCACCGTTAGATTTCGATAAATAAATTGTTACTTGTTCATTTTTAAAGTGAGCGTCAGGGATATGTTTTATTAAACCACTAGAAGTTGCTGAGAAGCAGGTTACCCCACTTTTTGTACTCCTTTTACAGACTACAGGGCAAGATGCTCCTCTTTAGGTGTTTCAGTTTTAGTTCTCAGGGCAGGGAGGGTGTCAACCTCTGCTTTATAACACAAGGTCTAGTCTAAAGTGAGTCCCATGGCAACACTAATTACTGTACTACCAAGCATATATACCTGAGGCAAAAGGAACAACAAAGGCCAAATTGGGATATGAAAAACATAGGCAGACTCTCAGAAAAGTTAGGAACTAGCAAACTGTGTACTAAATTTCTCTGAAAGTACATTAAGCACAAGATCTAGCCAGTGTTAATTTCAAAACATTCTGACAGAACCGCAGTCTTTTCTTCAGTCATTTGTGGCACGTGGGCATTGCTGGTTAGTCTGCATTTACTGCTTGTCCCTAGCTGCCCTTCAGAAAGTGGTGGTGAGGTGCCTTTTGAACCTGTGTAGTATACATGTTGTAGGTTGACATTTAGGCCCTTCAGGAGGGAATCCCAGGATTTTGAGACAATGACATTGAAGGAATAGTGATATATTTCCAAATCAGGGCTGTGAGTGGCTTAGAAGGGAACTTGCAAATGGTGGCATTCCCAGGTATCTGCTGCCCTTGCCCTTCTATGTAGAAGTGGTTGTGGGTTTAGAACATGCTGTCCTAAAGATATTTGGCAAATTTCTGCAGTACATCTTGTGGATAGTGAGACACAATTGAACATGCTTTTATGCAAGTCAAAATGGCAACACTGGTACCGGAGTTACCTACCTATGTCAAGATCCACACAACACTTCGCTTGGTCTAAAGTGCAGAAATTTCTTTTAAGATCCGATTTAATCCAATTGTGTAACTATATTCCCTCAGTAGATGACTGTATCATGAACAATACCTGCTTGAAACACATCTGCATTATAAACTTGCCAAAGTAAATTTGATTAAAGACTAGGAAGTCTGCAGCCAGTAGCTCACCTCCTGACTTTCCAAACCTTATCCACCATCTACAAATCAATATTCACTACTTGCCTAGAAGAGTGCAGCTCCAATAACCCTCAAGAAGGTTGACAAGATCCAGGACAAAGCAGTTTGCTTGACTGGCAGTCTATCAAATATTCACACTCCATCACTAATGCACAAACGCAACATTGTGTACCATCTACAAGATACCAAAATTTACTGAGGCTCTTTAGACAGCACCTTACCAACCCACGACCACTTAGCACACACATGGGAAAATTAACACATCCAAGATCCGATGCTAGCCTCTTACCAAAGTTACTTGTAAAAACATTTCCATTCGTCTGATGTAACTTGGTCTAAACCCTGGAATTCCCTCCTGACAGTTTTGTGGTATACCTATGCCAAAGGAACTGCAGTGATTAATGAAGGCAGCTCATCACCACCTCCTCAAGGGAAATAAATGATGCCCAGCCAGTAAGAACCACATCCCATGGATGAATGAATACAAAGAGAAATAAGTTTGTGGCATAATTAAGGATTCTGCTAAACATAGGAAATTTCTCAAAGTGAAGAGTTTGTTCTCTTCATTCCAGTCTTGATATGCCCTCATCCCACATTAAACAGGAAGAGCTTTTAACTGAATTTGAGCTCATTCATTAACAGTTATTTCACTAAAAAAAAATCAACATATAATAAGAATATTGAGACCCTGGAAGCACACCTTGTAGATTTGCACGCATACATTGTGAAACATCTAATGATTTGATAAATCTTTATCTGCAACATAAACTGTCTGGTCTCTCATTGTGCATATATCAAAGCAAAATCTGAAATAAACAGGTATGTATAAGACAAAGGGAATGAAGTTCTGTTTATCTGAACAGATGTTTACTATTCAAAGTTTACTTGTTGGAAATGAAAATTTAGGAGACTAATGCTACGAACTGGTTTATCAAAAGCATTTTGTTGTTTGAAAAATTGCAAGTTACCTTGCTTAAGCAGTGAGCACGTCTTTGGCTAATCCGAAAAGGGATAGATCAAAATACCTTTTCCTCATGGGAAATAATTTATTATTGTTGATCTTCTCCTGTGTATACAAGAAGTAGTGCATCATGACTATTCTTCCAAAGCAAAAATGTTAATATTGCTGAGGAATGACAAATTTTGTCAAAGCTTTCTGTATTGCACTCAATCAGAATAATTTTCATGAATACAAACTTAAAGGAAAGCCAACATTTGAAATTGGTGTCGAGTAGTGACCTGATAAATGCAAGATAAAAAGCTTCAACAAAACGTTTCTTCTCTCAGCAACACTCTAGCTCTGTGCTACCAATGTTATGGTCCCAGCTCTGGTTATTACTAGTTTAGTCAGATCTCAATCTGAAACCTGGCTTGACAGATCATACTCCATTTTGCTTTGGCTTTAGCATGATGGTCTCTCATTGAAACTTAAGCACACAATGTTGCAGATTTTAGTTTAACATTAAAATAGAACTTAGTTTGAAAAGAAACTAAAATAAAATATAGTAAACTGAGTCTTTACTCATGACACAAATTCAAAGAAATTAAACATACAATAAAAGTATAATCCCATCAATCCCAAAACACCTCATTACACCTTGAAAAAAGACAAAAGCTCTTCTACTGCACCTAAAAGCACTCCTTTAACAGTACTCCTTTAACCAGTGAAAAACTGTTTTTCCAAACATCTTGATAGGCTTGAGGTAACGGTGGCTTTGAGATTAAAAATAATGTTAGCTCCAGGAAGAAGCTATCATTCACTTGAGTTTAAATGTACTCAGCATCGCAAAACCTCTTCAGGATTTTGTCCAAAAAATCTATTCTGGGCCTGAAGCGTTTAAAAATTAATAATTTAATAAAGTAACTTATAGAGAAACATTTAATAATGCAGAGTCACGAACATTCAGCTGTTATTAACTCAAGTACACAACAATGTTCAATAATACATGAGACTATTTGTCTTAGGAGCTAACTTTTCTGAAAGACAGCTAAGTAATAACAAGGTAATGCTCATAATCAATTTTTTTATTCATTGAACCACTGAGCCTTGAAAGAAGATTTATAGATAGAAGTCAGACATGAACAATTTTGTAAGGAAACATTGTAGCCTATAGCACAGCCAGAACTGATAATACATATTTAGCTTCACACTAACTGTATATTACAAGTAGTCATTCCTATGTAGTGATAGGTTAATTGTGCTTGTGTTCAAAGCATGATGTAAATCTAATCAATAGTAATGATTCGATTTATATAACTATACACCTCTTAATTGATATATGTTCATTTTTTGTGACTGAATTCAAGAGTGTAACTGCCTCTATAATACTTTGTTCTAGGTCTCAAGCATGTCATTTTTTGATACTCTGGAGTTCCTGGCTATAGCAAAGTAATAAAGGACATTTTAACACTCCACCGACCTGCGTCCAGTCACTCTCTACGGATAAGAGTCAGAGGATACTAGGACTATTATCAGACTATGGAAAATTCCTGCAACAGGCCTTATCACAAACTCCTTATTCAAAAGTAATCAAGTTTTACTCCTTATTCTCCCCTTCTCAGTATCACTGTTCTTTACAACCATCTCACCCAAGGGCTTCACATAACTGCAAAAGACAAAGTAAAACTGAAAAATGTCTCTTTGTCTAAGCTATGGGCAATTCCCCTAAACTTTAAAAAAAACATAAATCTAGAAATTTTCTAACAGATCTTAAAGCACAATGATCTATCTTGCTAAGTTGCAAAGCATTTTTCAGTAAAGAAAAACACGTAAATGCTGCTGAACTTGCTATCAGAAACTATTTTTAAAATAAATTATCATCGGTATAGAAATACTTACATGTTTATAATTAACTTCAGATGCACAGAAAACCCATGTGTTATTAACACAAACTTAAAATAAATCATTTTAAAAATATATACAAATCAGACAGTTTATATCACACAAAGTGCTATTAGCAAAACAAACTATTCAAAATGAGTGAGGGACAAAACTAAAATGAAACTCCAGAAACCAAATTTGATTTTCATAAAGCTGCCAAATCATTGACAAGGCTGAGAATTAGAGAGATTGTTAGAGAAGAAACACTCAACATGCTAGACAAAAATCAATTCTGTGACAACTTGGAATCTGTGTGGAACAGTTGTAAAATCAATTGTATACAACGAAAGTGAATGACTTGATGTATTACTGTAAACATTGGGATATAGGTGTACTTTGTGAACCTGTCAGAGCAACAAGCTGCTGAAGAAAAGTTTATTCACCAGTTGAAGACATAACAGAATGACCTTCAGTCCCACAAGGTTCCTCAAATAATGCAAAAGATCAACAAAGATTTCTCCAGCAGTCAAAAGTAACTTCCATTTACCATTAAAAGACCTGAATGCTTAATAGATGCGATGCACAATATGCAATTATTTCTCATCAATCAATTTTAATGGACACCAGAAAATGTGCCACAGTCATGACTCTATCATTTAACAAAAAACAAAAATTGTTCATGGAGCATCTAACACCAAATTTACAAAGATTGTTAATAGACTAAACTACCTGAAAGCAACATACATGATCTTCAATACATAAATAACAAATTGCAGGAAATGATGTGTATATGAGTATACTTGATTTCACTGGCTGAAATTAAAACTAAATACCGTGGTAAAGTAATAATTCAATCAAAGAGTAAAACAAGACATTTGCAATAACACAAAACAAGCAGTTGACTGTGCATAACTCAGGTTGCATATAAACCTTGAGAGGCAGAATAGACTCAAAAGAGTTAAAGAGTTAAATAGTTTACTCTTGTTACTGTGTCCCAAAGTTGCTCAATACTTTGAGTTACAAAACTGCAAGAAAGTAAACACAATCATTTGTACAGGCATTTCCAACTTTCAGCAATTTAGCCTCCAGAACTTTGTAGGTTAAGATATTGCAGATGTTCAGTACACTCAGAAAGAACTCCTTTGCATCTTAGTTTTAAATACTTATTCTGTCACTATATTGCCTGCTCGTCTACGAGTGAAAATATCTTCCAAACATCAGTGCTGTTAAGTCCCCTCAGAATCTTTATGTTTTAATAAGATTACCCCTCATTTGTACAACTCTAATGAGTATAGGCTTAATCTGTTTATCTCTTGAACAGCCTCCAATGCTCGGATGACCTTTCTTAAATACAAGTACCAAAACTGTACGTAATACTCCAGCCAAGGCCACACCAACACCACATACATTAAAACAAAACTTCCCTATTTTTAAACTCCAAATCCCTAGCAATGCAGCCAAAAGTTAATTTGTCTTCGTTACTTGCTACACCAGCATTTTAACTTCTAGTGTTTCATGCAAATAACACCCAGATACCTCAGTGCTGCACTTTATTGCAGTGAATGTCTGAGAGATTGAATTCTATAGCAAGATTTCTTCTGAAATCACTTGTATGGTTTTCTTGCTCATGTGAATAATAGGGAAATTTGAGAAATGACCTGTCTTTACTTATAATTAAAGGTGGATTGAAAGATTACTATAAACTGAGCCAAGCTCTGATATGTTGTAGACATGGTTGCCCAGCTGGTGGGTTTGGTTGCAAACATTTTGTCACCCTGCTAGGTAACATCTTCTATCACCTATGAGTAAAGGCAGATCATCTCTGAATTTCCCTATTATTCATATGATGGATAAAACCATTGAAGTGATTTAATAAGAAATCTCACTGTAGAGTTCAATTTCTAAGTCATTCACTACAATAAAAGAACAACATTTTCCCAAAGATAACTTGACTTTATCTGTAAGAAGGCAAGCATAAGAAGGCTTCTGAGCAGACAGCTACCAAAAAATGGCTGTAAAAAGTTCAATCATTCATCAATAGCAATTAAGTCATCCAGTTAGCTCAGTTGGCTAGATAGCCAGTTTGACATGCAGTGTGACGCCAAAGGCATGGGTTCAATTCCCGCATCAGCTGAGGTTATCAAGAAGGTCTATCTTTCTGGGCTTCTCCCCTAACATGAAGGATGGCGACCCTCAATTTAAACCACCACGAGTCATCTCTCTCTGATGGTCTGATAGAATTATGATCATTTTGACAGCAAGATGGCAGCTCCTGTCAGACTTTTTCTGCTGCACCTGTGCTTCTTCCGCTGTTTCCTTTTTTGCGTCTGCTCATTCCTTCTTTTCTTTTTTCCTTCCCTCCTTTCAGCAACAGAGCTGGCAGCAAGTGCGCCACAGTGAGCCCTGCCACAGAGTGTGGGCTGCAAGCTCGAGAGCAGCATGGGGGGAGCCCCACAGCAGCACGTAGGCAGTGAGTCCCGGGGCTGCGGGTGAGAGCAGAAGCAAGCAGCCAAGGTAAGCAGGAGAAGGCAGCCTGAGAGGGATGGAGAGGGTGAGTCCCTGGAGTGACTTGTAGGGTGGCATGGGGTGCAGGCAGAGTGACAGGGTCGGCGGCTGATTCCTGGTGCAATAGTGGGGCCAAGGTACAAATCTCAGTACAGTACGACTAACCTTGTTGCTGCTAAGTGCCGGTGAGGAGCAGATCAGAGGCTGGAGCGATGCAGGACAATGCTGAACATGGGCCTGGTGGCACGTACTGAGCTGTTGTTATTGTACTGTAATTAAAAACCTTTCCACTATATGGTAACTATATCTCTAAGTAGTGCTATGATTTCCTTTAATCCTCTTTGTAAAGGAACACTATGCTTTTACACTCTAAGATTTCTACTAGGTACTTATATCTAAGATAGCACCATTAAAAGGTAAAAATTGCAAAAACTTTTCACTGTACTCTACCTCTGTATTACAGTACAAGTGACAATAAAGGGTATTCTATTCTATTCTATTCTACGTTACTCTATTATGGCCACTTTAGAACTCTATGCTCTAGCTAGTAGATATTTTCTAATCAATCTTTACAGAGAGGCTCTTACACTCCTCTGGAGTAGGTGGGACTGGAGCCTGGGCCTGCTGGTCCACCAGTATGGGCACTACTACAAGAGATCACACACTGCCCTAGTTAATTGCATATCTTTAACCTCACACACAGAGCTCAGCAGGAGGAAGGAACTCATTACCAATATTTAAAGAGATGATTAACCACTTTCGAGATAGTTGCTGATTAATTTAGTCATAGAGTCACAGAAATTTACAGTTCTGAAACAGAACATTCAGAACATTCTTCTGACTCTGGCTGCACTCGTGGAAGCAATTGACGGTTAGTTCTTCCAAGTTCCAAAAGTCTATAAATAGCGCGTGGCAAATGCTGATGGTCTTTATCCTATTTTAAGAATTCTCAGTGAGAAACAGTCAACCAAACGTCTCTGCCTCACTAAGGCCCTAGGTGAAATCTGCCATCTTCTGAATGACAACTGCAGCCAGAGAGCAAGGGTGAGAAAGTACTCCCACTTGCTGTGAAGGTATCTATGACCATGAACTTTAATACAATTGGTTTTGTCCAGGCTAGAACAGGCAACACTTGCAACATTTCACCACATACTGCTGAATCAAGGAAGCTGCTGATGTTCTGAGTTCCAATAGATATAATAATATTTAATTCTCTCTTGCCAGAGAAATAAGTAGGGGAGAATAACTTTCTCATTCAAATATGTTCTGCAGACTTTCCCACAGTCCAGATTGTCACCAAATGCATCCACATTGCAGAGCAGGCACATGATGTCACCACCATCGGAAAGAATTCCACTGCCTCAACATCCAGGTGTGCAAATAAACATGCTGATCAATATATGGTATTTTGGCATCAGTCAGAATGTCTGTAACTGTGTGCCACTGTGTTGTACTTTAACATCTAACCCACCATGACAGACCAGGGCTGTCCACTGACCACAAGGCACATAACACTGGCTGCAGACATGCACATCAAAAGCCTTAAAACAGAAAATATGACGAAGCAGGGCTGCTAATACAATGCTTCCATAAGCTTGGCCACTTTGTTGAAACCCTACAGTGCTGACTAGACTACAAGTTAAGATTAGTCATGTTGTTTGTTTCTGTTTACGTTTGTTGTTGAGGACACAGCTCTAACCCACTGGCTGCAGCATGATCACCTCAGAAGAAAGAGGATCAGTACCATAAATTAGCCAGCAGTAGAAAAGAACAAAAAAAGAGAGAAGGCAACCAACATAGTGTCTTTCTGAAACAAAAAGTTATGAAGAAGTGCAGAGGATCGGCATTATCTATGAAGAGAGGAACAGTTACTGTTTCATGTTTGAAAGTGACTTCTCTTTGAGATGAGGAAAATTGATATGTTTTATGCTGCATAAAAAGGGAATGGTATTGGAGAAGGAGCAAGTAGAACAGAGGGCAAAGGTGCCCAGAATAAAATGCAAAAAGAGCACTGTTGCAGTGGAGATGAACAGTTGGTATTAATTGCAGAAAATAGATAAGGTCTATTCAGAACAAATCCATGATAGATAGTTGGAAAGGAGTAGGGAGGGGAGTGGGGGTAATCAAATTGGAGAACAAAGTTCATGGGTGAAGTTATTGAACTGAACGTTAAATCCTGAAAGCTTAATGTGCATAAGCAAAAAAATGAAGTGTTATTAGAACCCTTGGATTGAGGGAAAGTAATGAAAAGCAAGAGGTGCGCAATTATGCCATCTACAGCTTATAAATCATAAATGATCATGGGATAATTGAGAATTGAGAATTAGATGAGACCATTGGATATGATAATACTGATTTCTTCATTCACTTCAACGCCTTCAGTGGCACAGCTTCAGTTGTGGCCACTCCAACAATGATCCCCACATGTCTCCCATTTTTGCCTCCAGTTATGCGCCATTCTTCCTGCAAAAGAGAATCAAGTGCTTCAATGAGTGTCATGCAATATATTTGGGTAATGTGGTTACCATGATCAAACAGCTGGCAGTGTATGCAGCCTGTAAGATAAGTGTCAAAGGCTAGCAGTGTGAGTGAAACTGTAAATGTAAGCTATAAATTGTGATTTGTAGGTGAGTGGTGTGAAGCCACGAGAAGTTTCCAACACATTGATTTGAAGCCCATCTACCACCCTCTGAGAAAAAGAACAGGAAATGACATCACCAATGCAGGAAATGACATCACCAACCTAACGAAACCTAAACAGATAAATAGAAAGCGGGACATAACACCAGCGCTTCACCGGAGGATCACTGATGATGTTACCTAGAACGGTGACGAAACATCTGAGAACAAACCTTCCAGCTCAACAAGCAAACTTACATCCTGAACACCAAAAGGACATCAGGGTTCTTTTACAGGTTGGCAACCTATGATTAGTGAGGTTCCGGGGCACCCCAATGCTGAGACTGAAACTGAAACTGTTCACAATGTACATTAATGATTTGGTTGAAGGAGGTGAATGCATTGTAGTCAACCTTGCAGATGACAAAATTAGTGAAAAGACAGGTTGTGAGAGGAACAGTGAGAGACAAATAAGTGGACAAAAAGTTGGCAAATCAAGTATAACATGGGAAAATGTGGAATTGTTCATTTTGAAAGGGAGCACAGATGAACAGACATTTTAAATGGACAAGCACTACAGAAAGCTATATCATAAAGTGACTTGTGTACGAAAAACAGAAAGCTAAAACACAGGTGCAGCCAGTAATCAGGAAGGCTAATGGAATGTTGGCTCTTATTTCAATTGGTTAGAGTATAATAGGAGGGTAGTCTTACTGCAACTGCACAAAATACTGTGAGACCACATCTGGAGTACTCAGAGTAGCTTTGGTCCCTTTATACAAGATAAGACACTGTTTCATTGGAGGCATTTCACAGAAGGTTCACTAGGATGATGCCTGGTAGGAAGGGATTGAGCAAAGGTTAAACAAGTTAGCATTCTACTCACTAGAATTTAGAAGAATGAGGGGATCTCATTGAACCATACAGGATTATTAAAGGGCTCGGCAGGATAAATATGAGGATGTTTTCCCTCATGGGAGCATCTGGAACAAGAAAGCATAATCTGAGAATTAAGAGGTACCAGTTAAAGTTGAGAAGGAACTTCTCTCAGAGAGTTAAGTGTCTTTTGAACACTTTACCATAGTGGTCTGTGGGACAGTGTCCTTGAGTATACTTAAGGCTGAGGTAGATTCTTGAACAGTCGGGGAATCAAGGGTAATAAGGAGAATGCAGGAAAGTGGGCTTGAGGAGTGTCAGATCACCCACAATCCTACTGAATGGCAGGGCAGGTTCAAAGGGGCAATCAGTCTATTCCTATTCCTAAATTTGAATAGTCTATGGACACACTGAGGGAAACTCTCTCAGTCAAAGCAAAGGGTTTAATGAAGTGCAGGCTTCGAAGAGAAGACAAAGTGTCACCTGGGATGGAAGAGAGTGACAAGACGAGATGCCCTGTCAGTTTTGGAATGCATTAAAAAATGAATGGTCTGAAACAAATCATTGTGGAGTTCAGGTAATGCACTTTCTATGTTACTTACAATCTGTAACTATCTGGTGAATCCTTGAGTTAGTCACACTGTGAAATTCTTTCTGGGATAGACTCTCCCAACATTTGTTCAATAAACGAGTGTTAAACTCGTGAGACTGTTCAACAAAACACAATCTACCATAACAGGGGCACACCTTAGTAAGAAAATTGTATGCCAAGCCGTAACTGTAGTGATTGTAACAAGGTTGAAACATATAAAATAATCAGAGGATTAGATAGGGTGGATAGGGAGAGCCTTTTTCCTAGGATGGTGACGGCGAGCACGAGGGGGCATAGCTTTAAATTGAGGGGTGAAAGATATAGGACAGATGTCAGAGGTAGTTTCTTTACTCAGAGCAGTAAGGGAATGGAACGCTTTGCCCGTAACGGTAGTAGATTCGCCAACTTTGGATACATTTAAGGCGTCATTGGATAAGCATATGGACGTAGATGGAATAGTGTAGGTTAGATGGGCTTGAGATTGATATGATAGGTCGGCACAACATCGAGGGCCGAAGGGCCTGTACTGTGCTGTAATGTTCTATGAAGGTCAGCCAGATGGACCTTGCAGAATATGAGTTCCCTGATTGGGGCTGTTAATCTAGTCCAATAAATTGTGAATTTCATCTCTTTGGTTTCCACATTAAGTGTAATATTTTTCCCAGGTTAAGCCAACAGACATTTGCATGACAAAAGTGACACTAAACACCAGAACCAGTGTCTTCAAGAATGGAAAAGAATTGCCAATGACTAAGTGCCCCTCACACTCAGGTAGCTCACTACTTTTACTAGTCATCAAAACAACATGATCAATGTCAAGGACATTTTCTTGTAAAGTACTTCATGACGCATAACCCAAAGCAATAAAGAAAGACCTCTATCTCAAGGTCATTTTTTTAAACAGCTCCCACTTTGTATCCAGTCAAATTTGGTGATCCATCTGTGTTCTTGGTTGCCATTTTACTGTTGGGGAACTTCAAGTATTCAGTGCAGTCAGACACCCTCCCATCCAAGTTCAATTCCTTTGGTGTGCCTTTCATTTATTCCTTTAATATCGCCAAATATACTGGCTGAGACCAACATATCTCTCAGACAATATTATATGCAGGTATAATCCAGCCTGTTTGATTGTAGGTATCAAATTTGACCGTTACCTTAAGATATTCTTACATTAACAAGATACCCTATTTAACCTCATCCGCACCAAACAATTGTTCATTTTACTAATTCCTGGCATGACTTGAAGCCTAGTTAAATAAAATACCTCCAGTATTAGCCCTATGGTTGATAATTATATAGTGTAGCTACTGTCTGCTTTTTAAAAGTAATTATTTAAAGTCTTGACATCTGCTCCGACATAACCAACCAACTAACAACTTAAAAGCTGTCCTGAAATCATGCACCTCAACCACAGTCAAAAGAATCCTAGAGGAAACCCTGTGTCACTACTCAAGCCACATTCAAATAATCTTACTGTAATGAGACTGCACAAAGGCACATTGATATTTCTGGAACTTGCCAGTTGACATGGCTTAATTACTACGGTAGAGGAAAAATTTAACAGTATTGCTGTGATAGCTCAACAACCTGAGTGTCATAAGCTGTGGACCTTGAAACAGATTTAGAAGTAAACCATGATACATACTAAAGTTTTTATTATAAATATTTACTGCAGCTAAAGTACATTGTGGAAACGCAGTTGAAAACAAAGAACAAAAGGAGAGCACACCGAACACACCAATGTTTACAGACTGGAAAATTGTGACCAGTTTCCTGTTTTTGTAGAACTAAAGATCCAGACACCATACAGTACTTTATTTTTATTCATTCATTCATAGATGACCACTCCAGATGTGGTCTCACAGTATTTTGTGCAGTTGCAGTAAGACTACCCTCCTATCATACTCCAGCTAATTGAAGATTATTAAGGGATTGGGCACTCTGGAGGCAGGAAGCATGTTTCCGCTGATGGGGGAGTCTAGAACCAGAGGACACAGTTTAAAAATAAGGGGTAGGCCATTTAGAACAGAGTTGAGGAAAAACTTCTTCACCCAGAGAGTGGTGGATATATGGAATGCTCTGCCCCAGAAGGCAGTGGAGGCCAACTCTCTGGATACTTTCAAGAAAGATATAGATAGAGCTCTTAAAGATAGTGAAATCAAGGGTTATGGGGATAAGGCAGGAACAGGATACTAATTGTGGATGATCAGCCATGATCATAATGAATGGTGGTGCTGGCTCGAAGGGCCAAATGGCCTACTCCAGCACCTATTGTCTAAGATGAGGTACTGGAGGAAGTGGGCGCTTACGATGCTGGATGAATCTAGAGCAATGGAAGAGGCGAGGACCCTGTGAAAGAGAGTCAGCATTACTTAGAGGTAGTGAGAAATGAATCCCAAGACAGAGAGACAGGGGCAGAGTCATATCCATTGGAGTTAACTGGTAATGTATTCCTCTACTAAGAGAAATGGCTTAGCTGTTTGGTAAATCTGTGGTACATTGTCAAGCTCTATCCTATTGCGAGCTTTAACATAGCATACAAATTGGTGATAAGTTAACAAAATGCTTAAATATCAAGCAGTGAATAATTATTCAAACAGTTAAATAATTAATTAGAACTTGTTAATGAAGGTGAGGACAGACTTTTTTTTATTCATTCATAAGAAGTGGACAACATTTATCACCATCTCTAGATTCGTACCCTTAGAGCACAGAAACAGACCCTTCGGTCCAACTCATCCATGCTGATCAAAATTCCCAAACTCAACTGCTCCCAGCTACCTGTGTTTGGCCTATATCCTTCTATGCACCTGTCCAAATGTCTTTTATATGTTGTAATTGTACCTGCATCTACCACCTTTGGCAGTTCATTCCACATACAAACCACCCTATGTGTGGAAAAGTTCCCTTCAGGTCCTTTTTAAATCTTTCTCCTCTCACCTTAAAAATTGCCCCATATTTTTGAACTCCCCCACCCTAGGAAAAAGAACCTTTGTTATTCATCTTATCTGTGCCTCTCATGATTTTATAACACCTATAAGGTCACCCCTCAACTTCCTGTGCTCAAGGAAAGCACATTACAGCGTATAACCCTTCAGTCCCAGCAACATCCTTGTAACTCTTTACTGAACCATCTTGAACTGAATAATATTCTTCTGATAGTGCAGCGACCGGAACTGGACACAGTACTCCAAAAGTGGCTTCACCAATGTGCTGTATAACCTCAACCTAATGTCCCAAATCGTGCACTCAGTATTCTGAGCAATGAGGGTAAATGTGCTAAAGGCTTTCTTAGCCATCTTATCTAGCTGCAATGCAAATTTCAAAGAACTCTAGGTCTCTGTTCGACAACACTACCTGCGGTTAATATGCTTAACATGTGTCACATGTAGGGGCCTACCATTAATTGTATAAGTCCGGCCTCAGTTTGTTTCACCAAAATGCAATGCCTCGCATTTATCCAAACTCCATTGCCACCTCTCACCCACTGGTCCAACTGATCAAGAACCTTTTGTAATTTTAGATAACCTTCTTCACTATCAACTATTTTTTATTCATTTGTTGGATGTGGACATCACGGGCTGGCCAACATTTATTGCCCATGCCTAGCTGCCCTCGAGAAAGTGCTGGTGAACTGCCTTCTTGAACTGCTGCAGTCCACCTGCTGTGGGTGGACCCACAATGCTACTAGGGAGGGAATTCCAGGATTTTGACCCAGCAGCATTGAAGGAACAGCGATATATTTCCAAGTCAGGACGGTGAGTAGCCTCGAGGGGAACTTGAAGGTGGTGGCATTCCCACATATCGGCTGCCCTTGTCCTTCTAGATGGAAATGGTCATGGGTTTGGAAGATGCTGTCTGATGGTCTTCTGCAGTGCATCTTGTAGATAGTACACACTGCTGCTACTGAGCGTCAGTGTGGAGGGAGTGGATGCTTATGGATGCAGCGCCAATCAAAACAGGTTGCTTTATCCTGAATAGTGTCAAGCTTCTTGACTGTTGTTGGGCCTGTACTCATCCACGCAAGTGCGGAGTATTCCATCACACTCCTGACTTGTGCCTTGTAGTTGGTGGACAGGCTTTGAAGAGTCAGGAGGTGAGATACTCGTGACAGTGTTCATAGTTTCTGACCTGCTGTTGTAGCCACTGTGTTTACGTGGTGAGGCCAGTTGAGTTTCTGGTCAATGATAACCCCCAGGATGTTGATTGTGGGAGATTCAGTGATGGCAATACCATTAAATGCCATGGGCCAGTGGTAGCTTGTCTCTTATTCTTGATGGTCACAGCCTGGCATTTGTGTGGTGTAAATGTTACTTGCCACTTGTCAGCCCAAGCCTGAATATTGTCTAGATCTTGTTGCATTTGATCATGGATTGCTGCGGTATCCAAGGATACTATACCACCAATTTTGGTGTCATCCACAAACTTACTAACCATGCCTCCCAAATTCTCATCCAAATTGTTTATATTCATGACAAACAAAAGTGGGCCCGGCCAAGATCCCTGCTGAACACTGCTTGTCGGAGGCTTCTGCTCCAAACACAATCCTCCAATACAACCCTCTGTTGCCTACTGTTAACACAATTTTGTATCCGAAGTTGCTGGAAAAGCTTAGCAGGTCTAGCAGCATCTGTGAAGGAAAAAAGAGAGTTAACATTTTGGGTCCGGTGGCCCTTCCTCAGGCCTGCTGAGCTTTTCTAGCCACTTTGTTTTTGTTCTTAATTTACAGCATCTGCAGTTCTTTCAGTTTTTACAATTTTGAATCGATGAATTTCATGTGATCTAACTTTACTAATTACAGCACGTTATGTAGATGCTTCCTTTGAAATCAGGAATCATATAACAGATTCACGAATGGTAACTCTGAACAAGAACATTGTTAACGATGCTCACACTTTCAGAGCCGGTTCTCGTCTGGACCTAAGCTCCAGCCCTCCAGGTCACCTGATGAGGTCTATTAAAGTGGCAACACACCCCCCAATTACATATATAACACCCTTCCCTTTTATTTTAAAACTCCCATCAATCAATATATATATATAGCAATAACCATTACACAAGCATTGTATCTAATATATATATATATATATATATACATTGTCAGGAATACATACAAAAATCTTGGAAGAAGAAAACGACCCTTCCATAGTTTACATTGACATGGTCAGTCTCTCAGTTAGGAGACGATTCCTCAAACACTGTCGCCTCATTCCAGGAGTCTTCTAGTGTCATGGCGTGGGGTTCAGGAAGCTCCAGTTGTCCAGCAGATAGGTTCTCTTCTGATTGGCTGCATTTGTCTTGTGACACAGCTGTTGTCTCCTCCCTGGGTATGGCCAACCCTGGCTCAGAGACACATGACTCGGTCAATATCACTGGTCCCATTTGGAGTGGCTCAATATCTGAGGGACATCCACAATTGGTGAGTTACAATGTCCAGCTTGTCCGCATGTCTCTTCTAGATCAGTTCATCCCTAGTATATAAGGCAATGGTCCTACTTAAGCCATCACTGCCGCTGGGACCCATTTCTTCCCCAGATATTTAATTCTGGGCCAACATGGTCTCTCCTATCTGGAATACCCTCAGCCTTGAGGTTCCCACCCTTCTGGTCAACTGTGCTTCTTGATTTCAGTCTACCACCTCTCTGGTCCTTTTCGGTCAATGTAAGTCAAACATGGTTCTCAGCTGGTGGTTGTACTTTAAGGACACCAGCAAACACTGGGTTGTCATGTGTGGCATTGTCATGAGTGGATTCGCTCCCCTCATGAAGCCTACTTCAGGTTTCAACAAATCTTTCTACCTGACCATTTGTGACAGTGAAACAGAGACAGAGACAATCTCACATGTCTGCCTGTTTTCCAGGCCCCCCTTCAATAAACTGTGGACCATTGTCACTCATGACTTGTTTGGGATTCCCAAACTTGCCAAATCTTTCATCCAGTCGGTGTATTGTTGTTTCTACTGATAACAACTTCACAACCATTACTTTTGTCCACTTGAATTAGGCATCCAGATCACTAGTAACATTTGTCCCTCTTGTGAATCTCACTAAATTGACGTGAATTCAAGGTCCCTCGACACTACCCTCATCAAACACTCCTAGGACAGGACAATAAGGGCTTAAATACAGAATAAATGCCCTTCACTTCTTTCAGAGAGTCCAAACGTAACAGTGAAACAGCTTGCCCACGGGCACTATATCAAAATCAAACAAAAAAGTTGAATGGAAACTTGCAGAACCTTGAACCGCAGGAGATGGGGGAGATACTAAATAAGTATTTTGCATCAGTGTTTACTGAAGAGAAGGATATGGAAGATACAGGATGTGGGGAAATAAATATTGATAATCTATATTACAGAGGAAATGATGCCGAACAGCTTGAAACACAAGGGTGGATAAATCCTCAAGAGACCTGATCAAGTGTACCGTTGGCTTCTGTGAGAAGCTAGGGAAGTGACTGCTGGGCCCCTTGCTGAGATGCTTGTATTATCAGTAGCCACAGGCAAGGTGCCAGAAGACTGGAGGTTGGCTAATGTGCTGCCATTAAGGTGGTAAGGAAAAGCTAGGGAGCTATAGACTGGTGAACCTGACATCGGTGATGGGTGAGTTGTTGGAAAGAATCCTGAGAGATTGGATTTCCATGTATTTGGAAAGGCAAGGACAGATTAGAGATAGTCAACATAGCTTTATGCGTGGGAAATCGTGTCTTACTAACTTAATTGAGTTTTTTGAAGAAGTAATGAAGAGGATTGATGAGGGCAGACGTGGGCACGATCCATATGGACTTCAGTAATGCATTCAACAAGGTTCCTCATGGTAGACTGGTTAGCATGGTTAGTTCGCACGGGATACAGGGAGAAATAGCCATTCGGATACAGAACTGGCTTGAAGGTAGAAGACAGAGGGTGGTGGTGGAGGATTGCTTTCCAGACTGGAGGCCTGTGACCTGTGGTGTGCCACAAGGACTGATATTGGGTCCACTACTTTTTGTCATTTATATAAATGATTTAGATGAGAACATAGGTTTAGTTAGTATGTTTGTGGATGACCAAAACTGGCAGTGTGATAGACAGCAAAGAAGTTTACCTCAGAGTACAATGTAATGTTGATCAGATGGGCCATTGGGCCAACGAGTGGCAGATGGAGTTTAATTTAGATACATGTGAGGTACTGCATTTTGAAAAGGCAAATCAAAGTGGACTTATACACTTAACGGTAAGGTCCTGGGGAATGTTGCTGAACAAAGAGAACTTGCAGTGCAGGTTCATAGTTCCCAGAAAATGGGGTCACAGGCAGATAGGATAGTGAAGGCGGTGTTTGGTATGCTTAGCTTTATTGGTCAGTGCATTGGCTACAGGAGGTGGGAGATCCCGTTGCAGTTGTACAGGACATTGGTTAGGCCACTTTTGGAATACTGCATGCAATTCTGGTCTCCCTGCTATAGGAAGGATGTTGTGAAACTTGAAAGGGTTCAGAAAAGATTTACAAAGATGTTGCCAGGGCTGGAGGGTTTGAGCTCTTGAGAGAGACTGAACAGGCTGGGGCTATTTTCCCTGGAGCATTGGATGCTAAGGGGTCACCTTATAGAGGTTCATTAAATCATGAGGGGCATGGATAGGGTAAATAGACAAGACAAGGTCTATTCCTTGGGGTAGGGGAATCCAAAACTCAAGGGCACAGGTTTAAGGTGAGAGGGGTAAGATTTAAAAGGGACCTAAATGGGCAACATTTTCTTGAACCTGTTGATGGCCAGCTTGGCCAGGCCCAGGAGCAGACTCCTTCGAGAAGATGGTGGTAAGCTGCCATTCTAAACCACTGCGGACCATACATAGTCCATATACAGCATACGTAGGCCCACATTCTGTTAGGGAGGAAGGTCCAGGATTTTGACCCAGTGACACTGAAGGAATAGCAATCCATGTCACGATGTTGAATGACTTGGAGGGCAACTTACAGATAGTAGTATTCCCACATATTTTCTGAGTGGTCATGAATTTGGAAAAATACTGAATAAGAAGCCTTGGTAAATGTTGGCACTGTATCTTATGGTGGCACATACTGCTAATCCTATGCATCGGTAGTGGAGGGAAAGAATGTTTGTGGATGTGGCGCCAATCAAGCTTGCTGCTTTATCCTACATAATGTCAGTCATCTTGACAGTTGTTGGTGCTGCACTCATCCAAACAAGTGGGAAGCATTCCACATACTCTTGACCTGCACACTGCAAAAAGTGGACAGGCTTTGGAGAATCAGGAGATATGTTACTCACTGCAAGATTCCTAGCCTCTGACCTACTCTCGTTGGCACAGTACTTATATGGCTAGTGCAGTTCAGTTTCTGATCTACAATAATAGTCAACATAGGGATTTATCAATGGTTAGAATTTGCCTTGTTGGAGTTGGTCATTGCGTTAGAATTGCATGATGCGAATGTTATTTCCTATTTATCAGACCAGGCCTGGATAATGCTCAAGTCTTGCATCTGGATGTCAGAGACTGAACAGTGTCTGCGGATGACTGCATATCGCCATATCTGACCCAAAGACCAGACGGTAATTGATGCAACAGTTGACGATTGTGGAATTTAGGGAACTACCTTTGAGGCATACTGACAGTGATGTCCTGGATTTGACATTACTGATCTCTAACAACCACAGTCTTTTTGGTCTGGTGAGTATGATTCCAAACAGAGGAGAGATTTTCCGACTCTAGTCTTACTCAGAGTCCTTAATGCTCCAGTCAGTCAAATGTGGCCTTGATGTCAAGGGAAATCACTCTCATGTCTTGACTTCAGTTGTTTTATCCATGTTGTGGTTTCATTTTTAGGCATGCCTGCTGCTGCAACTGGCATGCCCTCCTGCACCTTTCATTGAACCCGGATAGATCCTCTGGCTCAATAATGTTGGAAATGGGGGATACACCTGGTCACAGATTGTGGTTGAATACACTTGTGCTTCAGTTGATGGTCAACAGTGCCTTGTGGATACCCAGACTTACAAACATCAACCACAGAAACAGACCCTTTGGTCCAACTCGTCCATGCCACCCAGATTTCCCAAACTACTATCCCCGTTTGCCTGTGTTTGGTCCACATCCATCAAAAACTTTCCTATTCAAATACCTGTCCAAATGTCTTTTAAACGTTGTATTGTACCCATGTCTACCATTTCATCTGGCAGTTCATTCCATATATGCACCACACTGTGTGTGAAGAAGTTGCCCTCAGGCCCCTTTCCCCTATTGATCTCACCGCCATGTGGCGTCACATGCACACTCTCGACCTTTCTCTCCAACAGCACCGCAACACACTGGCTCAGGATCACACCACCCTGCAGTTCCACTTTATCCTCCAGCTCATTCGTCGTGCTAATAAAAATCTTTTTCTTTTCCGTTCAGGCATCAAGGCCCACAAGACGCAACAACTCAAAGATACCCATGGCCCTTCCTCTCCCTCCACTGTCTCTGACTCCATCCCTTGTTCCAACCCCACCATCCCTCTTAACCTCACGCTCTCCGATGCTGTACGTTCTGTACTCAGCAAAGACTTCAACTTTATTCCTCTGCATCCCCACCTTAACGAATTTCGAGCACAACATGACATTTCTTCTGCTGTCTTCACCTCCGTACCACGTTTCTTTGGACAAGAGTTCTCTCTCCGTCCCAAAGACCCCTTTGCCCAGTTCCAACACTTTCTCTCCAGCTGGATCACTCCATCTGGACTCTTACCTGCACTCGATCTGTTCATTGAGAACTGTCGACATGATATCGGTCACCTCTATTTCTCTGCACCCACCCCCCCACACCAAACCCAACCTATCTCCCTCCGAACTGACTAAACTCCATGTGCTTGGATCTAACCCTGACTTTGCTATTCAGCCTGCCGATAAGGGTGGTGCCATTGTAGTCTGGCATACTGACCTCTACATTGCAGAGGCTGTGCGGCAGCTGTCAGATACTTCTTCCTACTTACTCGTGGACCACGACCCCACCATGACGCATCAGGCCACTGTATCTATTATGGTAACTGATCACATTTCACCTGGTGATTTCCCCTCCAACTGCTTCCAAGCTGATAGACTCCAGCCCCACACAGCTCAATTCTAACTCCTTCCAAAAATCCACAAACAGTATGTCCAGGCAGACCCATTGTTTCAGCCTGGTCCTGCCCTACAGAACTCACCTCTTCCTACCTCGACTCGGTCTTCTCTCCCCGGTCCAATCCCTGCCCACATTCATCCGTGATTCCTCTGATGCTTCATGCCGGTTTCAAAACTTCCAGTTTGCAGGTCCCAGCTGCCTCCTCTTTTCCATGAACGTGCAATCCCTTTACACATCTATTCCCCGCCAAGAGTCCTAGGTCTCTCTGCTTCTTCCTGGAGCAAAGACCTGAACCGTCCCCACCCATCACCACCCTCCTCCGCTCGGCCAAGCTCGTCCCCACCCTCAACAAATTCTCTTTTAACTCGTCTTATTTTCTTCAGGTCAGAGGGGTGAACATGGGTACCCACATGGGCCCCAGTCATCCCTGTCTCATTATGGGGTATGTGGAACATTCCTTGTTCCAGTCCTAATCCAGCCCCCACCCCAACACTTTCTCTGAAATATCGATGATATCATTGGTGCTGCTTCCCTCTCTCGTCCAGAATTGGTAAAGTTCATCAATTTTGCTTCCAATTTCCACCCTTCCCTCACTTCCACCTGGTCTATCTCTGACTCCTCCCTTCTCTTCCTCAGCATCTCTGTTCCATTTCTGTGGAGTGTGGAGCTGGAGGAGCACAGTCGGCCAGGCAGCATAAGAGGAGCAGGAAGGTTGATGTTCTGGGTTGGGACCTCTGAAGAAGGGTCCCGACCCAAAACATCAACTTTCTTGCTCCTCTAATGCTGCCTGGCCTGCTGTGCTCCTCCAGCTGCATCCTGTGTCATCGCTTAGTTCACCATTCTTGTGCTTTAGTGCATAAAATTTTAATTTTGAATACTAAAAATTAACAGTAGAGGAAGGAATAAATACAATTAAAGCAATGAAGTCTATTGTACTGAAAAGATCAAAGTCATGTTGTTTGAAGAAGTTAACAGGTAAGTTTGAAATCAGCAGGTGGGGGATACTAGGTTGGAAACGTGGCATCAACACTGCTTGTAGTATGACGGTCCAGAGATTGTGTGTCTTTGGAATGAAAGTTAAAACAGTAAAGGAATTAAATGAATGCTAAAAGGCTATAAAATCCATTTATTTCTCAGATTGAAGTAAAAATTGCAACTGTGAGATATGAGATGTAAAAGCTCAAGGCAGGCTGTCAGACATGGAGATGACTGGGACTGAAGAACATTGTCTTGTTTCAATTTATTTAGGTTTGCCGGGTGTGAATCAGTTACAGTTTGGAGTTGGAAAAGTACTGAAGCATAAGAACTGTTGCTGTAAGCAGACTGCACACAGCTCAGGCTCAGAAGTGATCCCAAGCAGCAATGCATTTGTACTGCAGAAATAGGTTGAGGCTACAAAGAAGACTTTGGAGCCAATTATAGTTTAGGGCAGCTCAGTGGGGTGAAGGAAGCCCCCAAGCAGCATTTGCTTATGCGATTTACAGAAATTGGAGCTTGGAGAAATTCAGCAACAGTCCAGTGACAAATGCCGGGGGCGCACAGATCACACAGATAACTTAAAGCACTGTCAATGAGATGTTCAACTAGTTTGTCTGTTAACTCATTTGTTTTTGTAAGCTCTGTATTTTAGTTTTATGCTGTCCCTTATCTCTTTTATTTTCCTTATGAGAACAAAAATTAATGCATTCAAATACGAGTCTGCAACAACAATAATTATGCAATTAATCTGAACTGCAGATCAAAGTTGTGTATCAGAACAATCATAACTGGAAGTTTCTCATACAGGTTCAAAACAGCAAATTCAGAAGCAAATATGCAACACTTTTTGTGCAAGTGTTTCAGCAAACATAAAATAAATCTAAACTTTAAGTAATTACTTTTAAAAATACTATATACCTGTACTTCCATGTCAAGAAACTATGAGTTATGATCAACAGTAATTCCGTCAAGAATGTCATTTTGAATTTTTGAGATATTCAACTGCAGTAAAATTCACATTCACATCAACCGGAAATCCCACTAACCTGAATCTCTGCTATTCATCGTTAAGCATTAATGATGCAATGTAAAAAACCAATGTTGTCCATCTGGCTTGTGGTTGTTTTTCTTCCTGGAAAAATTTCAAAGTTGCTGAAGAAGTGCAGCAGGTCTGGCAGCATTTGTGAAGGGAAGAACAGAGTTAACATTTCAGGTCTGGTGACCCTTCCTCAGAACACTGTTAGGGTTAGGGTTCTGAGGAAGGGTCACTTGACCTGGAATGTTAACTCAGAGATGCTGCCAGACCTACTGAACATTTCCAGCAACTTCTCTTTTAGTTCTATGTTTGCCTTCAAATGTGTAGTCTAAGAAAAGATAATGCAATACTGCTATTTTGGATGGGGTTTCTGAGAATGCAAAAAAGGAAGAGTTTCTTTCCTGTTCTAGTTCCCCTGTCTGCAGGTATTTTTACTTTTGATCTAGTTTACAATACAGTTTGTAACTTCGGCTGTGGCATGTCCCAGCCATCATTCTAGAGCTACTTAAGTTCTGGCTCTATCTGTCTCGTAATTCTTAACCCAGCGCTCAAAGTTTGGCAGCTGCTAGGCTGGGTGATAAATAATGGCTGGGACTTGCCACAGCCAAAGTTACAACTGTAATGTAAACTAAATCAAAAGTAAAAATACCTGCCGACATGGGAACCAGAACAGTGAGCAAATGTGAGGTCTTGCACTTTGGAAAAAGAATATAGGCATGGACTATTTTTCTAAATGGTGAGAAAATTCATAAAGCATAAGTACAAAGAGATCTGGGAGTGTTGGTCCAGGATTCTCTGAACGTTAACTTGCAGGTGGAATCTGTGATTAAGAAAGCAAATGTAATGTTGTCGTTTATCTCAAGAGGGTTGGAATATAAAAGCAGCGATGTGCTTCTGAGACTTTATAAAGCTCTAGTTAGGCCCCATTTAGAATACTGTGTCCAATTTTGGGCCCCACACCTCAGGAAGGACATACTGGCACTGGAGCGTGTCCAGCGGAGATTCACACGGATGATCCCTGGAATGATAGGTTTAACGTACGATGAACGGCTGAGAATCCTGGGATTGCAATTATTAGAGTTTAGAAAGTGGAGGGGAGATCTAATAGAAACTTACAAGATAATGTATGGTTTATAAAGGGTGGATGCTGGGAAGTTGTTTCCATTAGGCGGGGAGACTAGGACCCGTAGGCACAGCCTGAGAATTAGAGGGGGCAAATTTAAAACGGAAACGAGGAGACATTTCTTCAGCCAGACAGTGGTGGGCCTGTGGAATTCATTGCCATGCAGCACGGTGGAGGCCGGGACGTTAAATATCTTCAAGGCGGAGACTGCTAAATTCTTGATCTCACAAGGAATTAAGGGCTACGGGGAGAGTGCAGGGAAGTGGAGCTGAAATGCCCATTAGCCATGATTAAATGGCAGAGTGGACTCGATGGGCCAAATGGCCTTACTTCCACTCCTATGACTTATGGTTTTATGGTCTAAAAGAAACTTTTCCTTGTCTGCATTCTCAGAAACCCTACCCAAAAAAGCGGCATCACAGTCTAGAAAAAGATAAGGCAAAGTTGAAGTCAAGCATGGAACAAAAGCAGAAGTTGCTTGAAAAGCTCAGCAGGTCTGGCAGCACCTGTGAGTTAACATTTCAGGTCCAGTGACCCTTCCTCAGAACTCTAACCCTAACCCTAACAATTTTCTGGGGAAGGGTCACCAGACCCGAAACGTTAACTCTGATTTTTTTTGTTCACAGATGCTGGCCGACCTGCTAAGCTTTTTCAACAACTTCTGTTTTTGCTCATGCTTTACAGCATCCACGGTTCTTTGGGTTTTTATTGAAATGTTTTCCTTCTCGTTTGCAGCAAGGCGGGGTATCAAAGTTGACGTGGCTATAGTTGATCAATTCTTAAAATTACACATGGATTAACCAGCATTTTTTTTTACTGGAACTGCCAGTTCTGGTATGTATTGGATGATGCAAATTTTACAGCAGTTTAATTTTTGGTAAATGTCAACAACTAACTCAATTATTCATGAAAAATTGAACAATTGACTAGTAAGTCAATTAGCTGCTTTCTAAATTCAGCTAGAAAGTAAAAGTATTATAAATCAATCTGTCTCACGGTGATCACCTAAGAATTGGAGTCAAACATCACAGCAGTTTTACTGCTCCCTTAAAAATGTAAATTTAAATTAGACCTGTGCTGTGTAAACTACAGTAACATAATATAAAAATAACGAAAAACAATAGTTTCAGCTATTGTAACCTTGAAATGACTTCTAAATAATGTTCAAGAAAGTAAGCGTGAATTGGACTGTCAATTAATTTCCTTTGAAGATCAGGATTATTTAGCAGGAAAACTGTTTAAAAACATGTTGTAATGCTAGATATTAGCATAGGAATTTTTTTCCATGTATCAGCTGGAACTTGCACAACTGTTACAAGCAGAGCTTATTTTCT
Source organism: Stegostoma tigrinum (assembly GCF_030684315.1). Taxonomy (NCBI): domain Eukaryota; kingdom Metazoa; phylum Chordata; class Chondrichthyes; order Orectolobiformes; family Stegostomatidae; genus Stegostoma; species Stegostoma tigrinum. The sequence goes on along the minus strand of NC_081359.1, from coordinate 83,598,162 downwards.
GATATTTTAATTTTCTGACATATGTAAGTGATGTTCTGCAGAGTTTCACTGGAATACTTTGCAAATTGTTGAACTATTTTTGCAACAAATCTCAAATCTAATGTTTTAAAATCAGTTTTAATTTAAATCCAAAATAATTAATAATGTGATACACAGAAAAAACTAATGCCATGGAACTTAGCAAGTTAATTCCACTATTTATAACCTGTATCATATTAAAAGACCAAGTTCCAACCAGAGGCTATATCTAGCACTTTTTACTCAAAATCTTCTCTCTTGAATGTTTCCTCACATATATGTGGTTCCCAGGTACAGTTCTTCCTTCAAGTACTCAAGTTACATCCCTTTCCATCATCGTGCATTATAAATGGAGTTGGGAATCAACATCAAATATATTAAATAGGGAAAAGCTATTTAAGAATTCAGGCAGCATGCACAAATTAAAGACAGATCACTGAGGTTAGGAGAACAAGCATGAACAAGAGGAATGGTGACAAGGAAAATACTGGCACTTGAATTTCAACTGAGAATGTATCCAGGGTCAACAGCAGCACTCACCAACCTTTTGCTAATATGACCTCATTTTGAGGTTTCAAAATTGTTGTGACATCTGAGGTGGGAACCATGAAGGGAGGTGTGGATGTACGTGCTAAACAAGGGGAGCTTGTGAAAGTGGGGGCCTGTTAGAGTGAAAGAACAGCTGTTATACTTCAGAGATCCACAGCAGTCATTGCAGCCTAGGAGCTCGGACACACAAAGTTTCAGCTCGTAATCCCACTCGGTTCCCAGCTTCCACAGAGTAGGAGGGAACTGGTGGTTTTCACTCAGTCCAGGGCATGGATCAAGAGAAGCTGTTTTGAGCAAGGTTCATCCATTCTATTTCATGAACAGCCTCAAGTGTTGTCATCTTTCTATGTCTGCTTCTAGAACTTTTTCTCATTCTTTGTCCATATTTTCTACTTTCTTTCTTCTGCATGTCACCTAAAACCTCCGTATGACACAGATTATTTTGCAAACACACACTTACTTTATGAAAACTCCACAAAGTCAGTCACTCCGAGCTAGAATCAAGCCAGGGTCCCTGGCGCGGTGAGGCTGCATAGTCTTGCACCAAGCCACCGTGCTGTCCCTACTTTACTGTCTTACGTTTGATGAAGCCATCAATACATAGTAACACCATACATGCCAGGATGTATCGGGCTCTAGGAGGATAATGAGATTGTGTGTGAACAACATGTCTAGAAACTGGAACAATACAAAGGACAAAGTAAATCTGAAAAATATGACAGTGGGATTGTATGGTTGAGGCTGGCATTTGACAACTTAAGAGGAGAGGGTGAGAGAATACAAAATAAATTGACTGAAGCCTAGCAGCTGCCAAACTCTGAATGCTGAGTTAAGCATTACAATGATAGATGGAGCCAGGACTTAAGTAGCTCTAAAATGATGGCTGGGACATGCCACAGTCAAAGTTACAAACTATATTGTAAACTAAATCCAAAGTAAAAAATACCTGCAGACATGGGAACCAGAACAGGAAATAAACTCTTCCTTTTCTGCATTCTCAGAAACCCTACCCAAAATAACGCTATTGCATTAAATCTTCCTCGACTACAAAGTTGAAGGCAAGAATGGAGCAAAAACAGAAGTTACTGGAAAAGGTCAGTAAGCCTGGCAGCATCTGAGAGTTAACATTTTAGGTCCAGTGACCATTCCTCAGAATCCTAACACTAACCCTAACAACAATCTGAGGAAGGGTCATCGGATCTGAAATATTAACACTGATTTTTTGGTCACAGATGCTGCCAGGCCTGCTGAGCTTTACCATCAACTTCTGTTTTTGTTCCTCATTTTCACCATCTGCAGTTCTTTCAGTTTTTATGAAGGTAAGCATAAAGGTCAAACTTGAATCTCCAATGGTACCTTCTTTTCATTGCTGCTTTATATAGACCTTGTAGATGTGATTAAAACCTTCTTTTCCTTCATTCTGAGGGCTGCTTTCAGACTGATCATGCATATTTGTCATGATGACCTTTGAGTTGCTCATTACTTTTATCTGCAAAAGTCACATGCTTCATGTAGACAATGCTCGTTGATCATGTAGTGCATGGCCCGACTCCCAGTGATGAGCTGACCTGGCTTACACCCCGAAACTGGGCTGATCTAACTGTCCACCTCCATAGTGAACACCACCAAAAGTAATTTGGCATCAATTCTGAGTTGGTCAAGTCCTAAAGGGCATAGCTACTAAATTAGGCAGTCGAGGGGAAAATGTACTTGACCTCATTCTGCTGCTCATGTATTTGTCTATAATACTACACACAGTCCTTGGGAAGATGAAGCCTTTACATTAAGGATGCCTTACGTCATGTTGTGCTGCACCATCACCATGCTAAATTGAGATAGATTTCATACAAGTCTAGAAACTCAGAAGTGGGCATCTATAAGAGGCCATGGGTCATCAGTAGCAGCAGAATCACATTTCAACACAATCTACAACCTTATAGCCAAGCATATAACCACACTACCACAATAACTAAGCAAGAGGATCAACCCTAGTTCAATGAAGCATGCAGGAGAGAATGCAATGAGAAGGACCAGGCACACTTATAATTGAAGCGTCAACCTGGTGAAGCTACAAACATGATGACAGGCATGCTCACTCAATGAAGGAGGAGGCTTCACAAATATCCCCATCTTCAACAAATTGCACTGGTGCAAACAAGGGTGAAGCACTCGCACCAATCTACAGCCAGAAGGCCAAGTGTTTCATGGATCTCAGTCTCCTCCATAATTTACCAGTTTCACAGGTGCTAATCTTTGGCCAATTCAATTCATTCCAAATATCAAGAAATGACTGGAGGTGCTGGACAACACCTGCCCTGACAACATTTCAGCAATAGTATTGAAGACTTATGCTCCAGAACTTGCTGTACCCTGAGCCAAGCTATTCCAGTACAGGTTCAACACAGGCAACTGCCAGACAATGTGAAAATTGCTCAGGAATGTCCTGTACATAAAAAGGACAAATCAAGCACAGCCTTCACTCCCAAATTCACAAATCCCTCCCCATAGACCTCTACAATCACAGAAGATTAGCACCTGCCCATTCATTTCCTCCATCCTCAGTATCCAAGGGCAGAGGTGAAGCAGCGCTTTACCTGCACTTCACTCAATCTAGTGTATCACTTTATTGCTCACAATGTGATCTCCTCTACATTAGGGAAATGAAGCTTAAACTGGGTGACTGCTTCACAGTACACTTACGTTCTGTCTGCAAAAATACCCTGAGCTTCCAGTTGCCTGCCACTTCAACACAACCCCAGCAAAGCTCCGTGCAAGCTAGAAGAACAGCACCTCATTTTCTACTTGGGAACTCTACAGCCTCTGGACTCAGTATCGAGTTCCACAGTTGTAAGTGGCTTGAAACATCTTCTCTCATGTCCTTACCCCAACCCCCACAGACCAGGTCTTGTTACCACATGGTCTGCTATTACACAACCCATTGTTAGACACTAATAGTCCCCAACAGCTATTAATTCTCCTAGGCTAACTGTTATCCACTCCTTTGTCTGTCCAACTATTCTCTCTTCTTGGGCGCTATCGCCACCTGTCAATTATTCCTTAATCCCTCGCCCAACCCTGTCTTCTTCATAAAACCAACATTTTCCTAGCTACCATCAATTCTGAGGGACGTTCACGGACCTGAAATGTAAACTCCCTTAGTTGAGGATCAAAAACAAGGGATGTAATTGTAAGGCGAAATGTTCAATTCTGCCCTCAGGCGCTTGTCTGTGTGGAGTTTACACATTATTCCGTGCCTACATAAGTTTCTGCTGGGTGTACTGGTTTCCTCCCAAAGTCCAAAGATTTCTCTCCATAGATGCTGCCAGACCTGCTGAGCTTTTCCAGCAATTTCTACTTTTGTAGAAATTTCTACTACCCCATCAGACTACTTTCAGACAATAGTAGATTGATGGAAAATGTTATCAACAGTCCTATTATGCAGTGCTTGCTTAACAATAACCCACTCAATGATGTTCAGTTTGGGTTTCACCAGGACCACTCCACTCTTTACTTCAGCACACTTGGTTCAAACATGGACAAAAGAGCTGAATTGCAGAGGTGAGGAGACAGTGTCTGCCGTTAACTTCAAAGCGTTTTTAAAAAGTGGAGTCAATGGCATCACAGAATATTAGAATCTCTGAAGTGTGATAACAGCCCCTTCAGCCCAACAAGTCCACACCGACCTTCCAAAGAACATCCTACCCAGACCCATCCTCATCCCCCTGCTCTTAGTCTGTAATCCAGTTTCCCATGGCCACACTTAATCTACACATTCCTGAACACCATGGGTAATTTAGCAAGGCCAATCCACCTAGACTGCACATCTTTGGGCTTTTGAGAGGAAACCAGAGCACCCAGCAGAAACTTGTGTAGACATGGAATAACGTGTAAACTCCACACAGACAATCGCCTGAGGGCAGAATTGAACATTTCGCCTTAAAATTACATCCCTTGTTTATGACCCCTCAACTAAGGGAAAGAACTGTTTTCTATCCACCCTGTCCATGATCCTTAATCTTATCCACCTCAATCATGTTCCTTCTCATCCTCCTCTGGTGCAAAGAAAACAACCCAGGCTTGTCTAACCTCTCTTCGTAACTAAGCTGCTCCATCCCAGGCAAGATAATGGTAAATCTGCTTTGCAGCCCCTCCAGTGGAAACACATCCTTCCTAAAGTGCAGTGGCCAAATCTGCACTCAGCGGTTCAGCTATGGCCAAAGCAAAGTTTTGTACCGTTCCAACATTACCACCTTGCTCTGATGATCTACGCCCTGACTAATAAAGGCAAGTGCCCTGCATTCTTTACAATAAGGCTTCTTTACTATTCTATTAACCTGACCTGCCACCCTCAGGGATCTGTGGGCAAGCACTCTAAGATTCCTCTGAGCTTTCTCATGTTCTGTCATTGCGTACTCCCTTGAGTACTTGTTACTTCTTCCAAAGTGCATCACCTCACACTTATCAGGGTTAAATTCCACCTGTCACCAAGCTATCCATCTAACCAATTCTCCTGCATCGCATGGCCTTCTTTCTTACTGTCAACATTTTAGCCAATCTTCATGTCATCTGCAAACTTATTCAACGTCTCTCCTGACCGAATATATTGTTTATACGCATCACAAACAATAAAAGACTCAGCACTGATCCCTGTGGTACACCACTGGACACCAACCTTTAATTACACAAACAGCCTTCAACCACCACCCTGTCTCTTGATACTAAGCCAATTTTGGATCCATTTTCCAAGTGGACTACCCTCATCCATGCACCAGGTCACGTCCTTTAAAAATACAATCAAACTTATTAACTATGAGCTCTACCAGCAAACTCATGTTGATTATCCCTGAGCAAACCATGCTTCTCCAAGTGGAGGGCAATCCTCTACTTCTGAATTTTCACCTGTAGTTTCCCTAACACTGATGTAAGACTCACTGGTCTGTAATTCCCTGATTTATCACTACCATCTTTCTCAAGAGTGGCAAAGTGGCTCTCCAGTCCTCTGAAATGACCCCTGTGGCCAGAGAGGAATTACAACTTTGCATCAAAGCCCCTGTCATTTCCTCCCTCATCTTCCACAGCAGGCTGGGGTATAACTCATCCAGGCCTGTTGATATGTGTACTTTTAAGCCTGGTAAAAGCTTCAATACCATCTCATTACTTATGTCATACTGTTCAAGAACCTCATACTCCTTTTCCCATTTTCTGTTTCTATACCTATCCTCTCCAAAATGAAAACAGATGAGAAGTACTTGTTTAACACATTGCTAATATCCTCCAGCTCCATCTACAAATTTCCCCCTAGATCCTTAATAGGCCTTACTCATTCCATAGATTATCTTCTCCCACGTTACACATTTATGGAATATTTTGGGAATTTCACTAATCTTTCAAGCCAATGTTTTCCTTAATGCCCCCTTTTTGCTTACCTAATTACTTTTTAAAGTTACCCCTGGCACTTTCTATACCCTAACTGGGACTCCACTGATTTGCTCCCATTAAAAGTTTCTCTTTGCCTTCTTGCCTAGTTCTGATTATTCCCAGATATCCTGGGTTCTCTGAGCTTGCTGCTCCTACTTTTCACACTAAAGGGTGAATGTACTCTTGCCAATCCCATTTCATCTGACAAAGAAGCAGCAAGTAGTTCCTACAATATACTCACCTCCTTGCAAGACTTTTTGGGCCCAAAAGGAATATCCTGTTTATGATGGCAACTACTGTAGTAAGTTATTTTATGAAATAATCTCAGGAGTCTTGAAGTTCAGATTAATGATCATTTATAGAAGCAACATTGGAGAATCTACTCCAAAACGGATTTTGAGGTAGAGCTCTATTTCAATGACGATTTACTACATATTTATACATTGTATGTCAAGCAGGCAGTATATTGCTCGAATCCAAAATGATCTGTTTAAGACAACTAACTTGTTTGTTTAGAGGTAATGGGGACTGCAGATGCTGGAGAATCCGAGATAACAACGTGTAGAGTTGGATGAACACAGCAGGACAAGCAGCATCTTGGGAGCACAAAAACTTATGTTTCGGGCCTAGGCCCTTCAACAGAAAAGGGGGATGGGAAGACGATTCCGAAATAAATAGAGAGAGGGGGGAGGTGGACCGAAGATAGATAGAGGAGAGGATAGGTGGAGAGGAGAGTATAGGTAGGGAGGTAGGGAGGGAAAAGGGCAGTCCGGGGAGGACGGACAGGTCAAGGGGGCGGGATGAGGTTAGAAGGTAGGAAATGGAGGTGCAGCTTGAGGTGAGAGGAGGGGATAGGTGAGAGGAAGAACAGGTTAGGGAGTCGGGGACGAGCTGGGCTGGTTTTGGGTTGCAGTAGGGGGAGGGGAGATTCTGAAGCTGGTGAAATCCACCCGCATTTCCCGCAACTCATCCCTCACACCCCGACCCCACAATAACCGCCAAAAGAGAATCCCCCTAGTCCTCACATACCACCCCACCAACATCTGACACTTCCGCCATTTACAATCCGACCCCACCAATAAAGACATTTCTCCAACCCCACCCTTGTCTGCCTTCCACAGAGACCACTTTCTCCACGAATCCCTTGTCTGCTCCACACTCCCCTCCAACCCCACCACACCAGGCACTTTCCCCTGCAACCGCAGGAAGTGCTACACTTGCCCCCACACCTCCTCCCTCACCCCCATCCCAGGCCCCAAGACGACTTTCCACGTCAAGCAGATGTTCACCTGCACATCCGCCAATGTGGTATACTGCATCCGCTGTACCCGGTGTGGCTTCCTCTACACTGGGGAAACCAAGCGGAGGCTTGGGGATCACTTGGCAGAACACCTACACTCGGTTTGCAATAAACAACTACACCCCACCGTCGCGAACCATTTCAACTCACCCGCCCATTCCTTCGACGACATGTCCATCCTGGGCCTCTTGCAGTGCCATGATGATGCCACCTGTAGGTTGCAGGAACAGCAACTCATATTCCGCTTGGGAACCCTGCGGCCCAATGGTATCGATGTGGATTTCACCAGCTTTAAAATCTCCTCTCCCCCCACTGCATCCTAAAATCAACCCAGCTCGTCCTCGACTCCCAAACCTGTTCTTCCTTTCACCTATCCCCTCCTCCCACCTCAAGCCGCACCTCCATTTCCTATCTACTAACCTCATCCCGCCTCCTTGGGCTGTCCGTCCTGACCTATCCCCTCCCTACCTCCCCATCCATACTCTTCTCTCCACCTACCTTCTCCTCTATCAATCTTCAGTCCACCTCCCCCTCTCTCCCTATTTATTTCAGAATCCTCTCCCCATCCCCCTGTTCTGATGAAGGGTCTCGGCCCAAAATGTCAGCTTTTGTGCTCCCAAGATGCTGCCTTGGCTTGCTGTGTTCATCCAGCTCCACACTTTAACTTGTTTGTTTATGCGTTTTGAAAGAGGCAGGTCATTAATGCCTGATAACTCAGGGTCATCGTTCCCTCTCTTCCCAGGTGCTGCCTTATCTCCTGTTGAAGTCTGCATCTTGTGCACACCCTTGACTAAATCCATTGTTTTGTATAAACGTGTTTCTCTCAGTGTGATATCAGTTACTCTCAAATTGAATCTCCAACTAAGATGTCAAGACCAGCGCTGCATATTTCTGTCTGTCTGTTATATCTATGTCCTGAGTGAATGTTGTTATGTGAGGTAAAAGTTGTTTTTGTTTTATTCTGATTCAAGGGTGATCAGGTTTAAGTGAAAAATGTATCTTCAATGATTTAAATTAATGTTGCTTACTGAAATAACTAAAACTCAGTACTTTAATCTAATCCCATTTTGCGGCTGATGTAGTATTAGCCAATGCTTACTCACATCATATCCAGAAGTCCCCCAGCAGTCCTTCAGTGGAGAGTTTTGTACAATCCTGTACTAGGTAATCCATTCCTGATTTGTGATCATGATTCAATGTTAAATATGTGTCTAATGTTTTCTCCGATTCTTTACCAAATACTTTTCAATCTGCGGCCTCTCGTTTCTGCCTCTAGAATTAGTGATAACTGTAGATAATTTATATTTGTTGCTTTTGATACAGACAGTATGCAAACTTTGTGCTTCTGCTTACATTAATCATTGTGATCTGTAGCCAACACTTTGTTGTTAAGTTGCTGCACATCTGAGCAGGAGATGCAAAATTATAAGTGGTTGACACGAGTTCAAGCTTGCATTTCTTAAAATCAGCACCCCTTAAAGGGATAACAAGTTGTAGAGCTGGATGAACACAACAGGCCAAGCAGCATCAGAGAAGCAGGAAAGCTGATGTTTCAGGTCTGGAGTCTTCTTCAGAAATGGGGGAGGGGAAGGGGATTCTGAAATAGATGGGGGGGTGGCAGGTGGAAGATGGATAAAGGAACAGATAGGTGGAGAGGAGACGAACAGGTCAAGGAGGGGGTAGTGGGACTTCACAAGCTTCAAAATCTCCCCACCCCCAACTGCATCCCAAAACCAGCCCTGCTCATCCCTGCCTCCCGAACCTGTTCATCCTTTTTTCCCCCCACCTATCTACTCGTCCCACCTCAAGGCCCACCCCCACCTTCTACCTACCAGCATCATCCCTGCCTCCTTGAACTGATGAATCCCCACACTAACTCCCCATCTGCACTCCCCCTATCAGCTCCATTTCCACCTCCTTGACCTGTCTGTCTCCTCTCCACCTATCTGCTCCTTTATCCAACTTCCATCTGCCTCTGCCTCTCTCTCTCTCTCTCTCTCTATTTATTTCAGAGTTCCCTTCCCCTCCTCCATTTCGGAAGAAGGGTCCAGACCCAATACGTTAGCTTTTCTGCTCCTCTGATGCTGCTTGGCCTGTGTTCATCCAGCTCTACAAGTTGTTACCACAGATTCTCCAGCATTGGCAGTTCCTACCATCCCTTAAAGGCGGCAGCGTTTTGACTGAAACATGTACGAGAAGTCATTGAAAAAAAAAAATCAACATTTGACCTGAGCAGTACACTCCTCTTTCTTCTCAGATGATCACACTGCAGCCAGTGGGTTAGAGCTGTGTCCTCAACAACAAACGTAAACAGAAACAAACAACATGACTAATCTTAACTTGTAGTCTAGTCAGCACTGTAGGGTTTCAACAAAGTGGCCAAGCTTATGGAAGCATTGTATTAGAAGCCCTGCTTTGCCATATTTTCTGTTGTTTTAAGGCTTTTGATGTGCATGTCTGCAGCCAGTGTTATGTACCTTGTGGTCAGCGGATAGCCCCAGTCTGTCATGGTGGGTTAGATGTTAAAGTACAACACAGTGGCACACAGTTACAGACATTATGACTGATGCCAAAATACCATATATTGATCAGCATGTTTATTTGCACACCTGCTGGACACTGAGGCAGTGGAATTTGTTTCAGTGGTAGTACGCCTTGGGAGTGAGATCATGTGCCTGCTCTGCAACGTGGATGCATTTGTTGACAATCTGGACTGGGGAAAGTCGGCAGAACATATTCAAATGAGAAAGTTACTCTCCCCTACTTACTTCTCTGGTGAGGGAATTAAACGTTATGATATCTATTGGAATACAGAGCCTCAGCAGCTTCCTTGATTCAATAGTGTGTGGTGAACTGGAAAATGTTGCAAGTGTTGCCTGTTCTAGCCTGGACAAAACCAATTGTATTAAAGTTCACAGTCACAGTTACCTTCACAGCCAGTGTGAGTACTATCTTACCCTTGCTCTCTGGCTGCAGTTGTTATTGCAAAAGATGGCAGATTTCACCTAGGGCCTTAGAGAGGCAGAGATATTTGGTGCACTGTTTCTCACCGAGAATTCTTAAAGTAGGATAAAGACCTTCAGCATTTGCCACGCACTTTTTACAGACTTTTGGAACTTGGAAGAACTATGGAAAACATCACTTGCTTCTATGAGTGCAGCAAGAGGCAGTAGACTAGACTGAATGTTCTGCTTCATACTCAAATTCCATGTCTGTACGACTGAATTAAATCAGCAACTAATGTGAAAATGGTTAATCATCTTTTAAAATAATGGTCATGAGTTCCTTCCTGCTACTGAGCAGTGTATGTGAGGTTAAAAGATCTGCAATTAATTAGGGCAGTGAGTGATCTCTTGTGGTAGTGTCCCTACCTGTGGGCCAGCAAGCCCAGGTTCAAATCACACCTGCTTCAGAGGTGTGTGTAGGAGTGTCTCTGTACAGGTTGATTAGAAAATATCTATCAGCTAGAGCACAGAGTTCTAAAGCGGTCATGTTACTGATGTGGTTACCATATGGTGGAAAGGTTTTAAATTACAGTACAATAACAGCAGCTCAGCATATGTTGCCATGCCCAAGTCCAGCATTGGCCCACGTCACTTCAGCCTCTAGTCTGTTCCTCACTGGCACTCGGCAGCAACAAGGCAAGTGGCACTGTACTGGGATTCATACCTTGGCTCTTTCATCGCTCAAGGACTCAGCCCGCTGACCCTGTCATCATTCTCTCCACACCCTACAAGTCATTCCTACGACTCAGTCTTTCCAACCCCCTCAGGTTGCCTTCTTCCGCTCTCGCCCATGGCCCTGGGATTCACAGCCCACATGCTGCTGTGTGGCTTCCACCCATGCTACTCTGAGGCTTGCAGCCCACACTGCTGTGGACTTGTTGCCAGCTCTGATGCTGAAGGGATGGAAGGAAAAAAGGGGGAAGAAAAAGAAGAGGCAAAAAAGGGAAAAGCAAGTCAAAGAATGGGCAGAGCAGAGGTCTGACAAGAGCTTCCTACTTTGCTGCAATCTTGCTTTCAAAATCATTATTCTATCAGACCATCAGACAGAGATGACTGGTGGTGGATTAAATTGCAGGTCACCACCCTTCATAATAAGGTAGCGGTTGAGAAGGACAGACCTTCTCTATAACCTCAACTAATGCAGGAATTAAACCCATGCCTTTGGCATCACTCTGCATCACAAACTGGCTATCTGGCCAACTGAGTTAACTGGGTGACTTAATTACTATGGATGGATGAATGATCAGACATTGTCAATTTTTGTTAGTTCTCACCACAGAAGCTTTCTTACAGTTAAAGTCAAATTATCTTTGGAAAAAGTTGTTCTTTTATTGTAGTTGATGACAGAGGCCTACTGATAAGTGTTACCTAGCAGGGTGACAAAACATTTGCAACCAAGCCCACCAGTTAGCTTTCCTGCTCTTAAGATGCTGCTTGGCCTGCTGAGTTCATTCAGCTCAACACCTCACTAGCTTGGCAAGCATGTCTACAACTTCATCCACAATCCAAGCTACCGACATTCTCAAAAGCATTAAGCTCCAATACGTTGACCGATTGCATAAAATTCAGCAGATGGAGGTTAATGTAGGAAAATGATTGGACATGCATCAAACAGAAATTGCTGGAGTTACTCAACAAGTCTGACAGCATCAGGGGAACGAAAAGAGTTAGTGTTTCAAGTCCAATGATCCTCAAGACAGACTATAACAAAGAGAAAGACTCCAAACAAAATACAGCAATGAGATAGCTGGCTGTTATTTGTATGAAACACAAAAAGTTAACATGCTGGTGCAGCAAGTAATGAAGACAAACTAAATTTTGGCCTTCACTGTGAGGAATTGAGCGTTTTGTTTTAGCTGTGCTGGGTGTTGGTGTGGCCATAGCTAGAGTTTATCATCTTTACCAGAGAAACCTCTTGTAATGAAATAAATGTAGACTTAATTCTTTAGAGTTACTTTGTTTGCTAACTTGCTCTTTTCCTTCTTAAAATAAAACTTACTTTTTATATTAAAACATCTTCATCTATATTTCTAATCACTCTGCTACTTAGGATCCCTCCACAGGTCCCCCCATAGTTTACAGTTTTTCTTAACAGAATTGGCAAATCTTCTGAGATATTCGTCTAATTCCAACACAAGTGAAACCCATCCGTTTTGAACAGGCCATTTTTGCATCAGAAGAGATCCCAATGATCCATGAACCTAAATCCTTGAACATTACACCACGTCTTCAGCCAATGATTTATCTCCTTTATGCATTTATTTCCTCCCTGATTCAAGCTTAGCACCGGGAGTAAGCCACAGATTAATACTCTTAAAGTTCGGTTTTGTAAATCTCCCTGCCTAACCTCTTGTACTCTAACCTCTGTAAAGCCATAATCTCCTCCCAAACTGTGTCAGTCCTATCAATGTGCACAATAACTTGCAGTTTCTCACTATTCCCCTTTAACAATGTGCCACTCAATCTCCTCTGTGCCCTTGACAGGACAGTCCACTATAACAATTATTCTTTTAAATTTTGTCAAACCCCACCTAACAACGTTTATTCTTACTTCCCAAGATCTGGCTGTCTCTTCTGTTTTCCTCTGAGAGACTCTTTTTCATTAGTACCCAAAATTAAGTATTTGTTTGCAAAGGAATAGTCACAGGAGACTTCTGAACTTTATTCTTAAACTTTGCTGACATTCGTTCGTTTATCTGACTGATCCTTCAGTGTAATCACTTCTCTAAATCTACTAGCCATCCAGCTCGGTTTCTTGTCTGCCCTCAATGACATTATGTAGAGGTGCTGATGTTGGACTGGGATGGACAAAGTCAGAAGTCACATGACACCAGGGTTATTCAACAGATTTATTTGTAATCACAAGTTTTTGGAGCACAGGCCCTTAGCCAGATGCAGTTAGACAGAAGAGAGCACACAGTTTATCAGGAGAGAGAGATCAAGGGCTGAGAGATCAAAGACTTCACACAACTGGTGTGACCGGGGTGCCAGATAACAAGTCTCTGCCTGTAACAAGGAGTGTTAAATGGGAAGTAAGTGTCAAAAGCTGAATAATCATTGAAGGGACGACCTATAATCCAATGAAATATGCGTCAGAGAGACAATTACAACATATTAAAAAGTAAGGTCCTGCTGCAAACAAGCTAAATGACTGGAATAACACGATAGATATAAGAGTCGCATACTGATGGTCTAACCAAAGTAATAAGCAATTGGAAACTGTACAAACTAATTAAGGTAGAGAGATTGTAACAATTTATCAAGGTGATGGTGTCAAAACAGGACAGTAAGGAAGATTTTACAAATTCAGAACAGTGTGTAGGAGTCACACGTACTGTAACGTGAACCCAAGATCACAGTTGATGCAGTCTTCGGTATGGAACTTAGCTATCAGTCTCTGCTAAGCAATTCTGTATTGCTGCATATCTCCAAGTCCGCCTTGGAGGGCACTTACCCAATGATTGGAGACTGAATGCCCTTGAATGCAGAAGTGTTCCCTGACTGGGAGTGAACAGTCCTGTCTGGCAATTGTTGCGTGGTGTCCATTCATCCATGGTCATACTGCCTGCATGGTCTCGCCAATATACCATGCCTGGGAATATTCTTGTCTGCAGCATATGAGATAGACAGCATTGGCAGAGTCACATGAGTATCTGTCATGTATGTGGTAGGTGGTGTTCCCACTTATTATGGTAGGATCTATAATCGATGATCTGACATATCTCGCAGAGGTTGCTGTGACAGGGTTGTGCAGTGTTGCAGTCGATATTGTCCTGAAGGCTGAAAGCTGTTGCAAACAATGGTCCGGTCAAGGTTTGACAGTTGTTTGAAAGCAAGAAGTGGAAGTGTAGAAAAGGTCTTGGCAAGATGATGATCAATGACATGTTGAAGGCTGCGAAGAACATGGCATAGTTTCTCTGCCCCAGTGAAGTACTGGATGACAAAGGGTATTCAATTGGTCGCAACGACATTAAGCCTAAAAAATAGCTTACAACTGCACTTCATATCAACTACCTTTACTTACCCAGAGTTAATGTTAAGCATGCAAAAAAAAACTAAAAATCAAATATACAAATCTCAAAGTCAAACATTTAATAGAACAATCAATTTTTTTTAAAAAGACTCAAGTGGTCCAGCATTGTTTTTGATCTTCTCAAAAAAACAACTCACTCCAGAGCCATCTACATTAGGCCTCTCAAAAAGCTCCATAAACACAAATCTGCTTTTTAAAAACTCTCGAGCAACGTTTTAAAAAGAATCTCTCTATGAGTACAATTTTATAGAATTGATTAATGTGGTCTTAATATTGGACTGAACATTAAAAAACTGGATTTTGCATGAAAACAAAGTAAGAATTGAGGGGAATTTTAATTTTCATAAAGACTGGGACAATCAAATTGGCAAGACTATTACAGAAGGTAAGCTTGTAGAATTTCTGATGACTTTTTCTTGGAGCAATATATTGTGGGACCCACTAGGGGGCATAGTTATCTTCAATTTAGTCTTGTGTAATGGAGCACAGGTAACTCAAAACGTCTAAGATCCTTTGAGAAACAATGATCCTAATACCAATGAATTTCATGCCAAGTATGGAAGTCACACACTTCAAACTCAAACAAACAATCTTAAGCATAAAGCCAATTACCAAAAGTATAAGGAGAACTGACCAAGATTAATTGGGTAAATTGACCAAAGTTATGGATATAAACAAAAATTAGAAATTGAAAGAAACTCAAGATATTCAAAAATATTAAAAACAAAAAGTCAGCAACAACCCATCTCTCAAGATGGCTCAGCCTGGAAGTTAAAGAAGTTTACATTAAAAGATATTTATAATTTTGCAATAAGAGTAACAGGTCTGAAGACTGGGACTGTGGTATTGCAAAGTGGCAATGGATTTTCAAGAAGTTGATTTAAAATGAAGGGAAAAGGTAAAATATGAGCAAAGTAGCCAGAAATATACAAACAGATTGTAAAGCTTTTACAGGTACATAAAAAAGGAAGAGAGTAGCTAAAGTAAACATTGTCCCTTTTGAGCACTTAAGAAATTATTTTGGGAAAAGCAGCAATGGTAGCGACATTAAACAAGTTTAATGTTTTAGCAAAGATCTCTAGCTGGTGTTGTGGCTAGAGCTGTTGGTTGGTTCGCTGTGCTGACTGGTTTTCAGGCAAATGTTTCCTCCCCCTTCTCGGTGAGGAGGGAGTTGGTCATAGTTATTCACTAGTTTCTATTCACTCCGACAAAGAGAGGCATCAGTTTAACAAGGACAACACAGCAGCATTAGAACAAGTAAAACAAAGACAAGATTGAGAATTCCTGGAAGTCTGGTTTTCAACCACTGGTGCCATAAACACTTATGCTGAAATAAACTTCATCTACATACCACTTGGAGCAAAACGAGAATTCAGAATTAACCACCATGACACAGTGGACCATACAAATTCAGTGCGGTACAGGATGACAGTGCTTCAGTGGAGGCTTGACAGCACTGAAGATGTCACCTAAGAGGGGAATGAAACA
The DNA here is from genome assembly GCF_030684315.1 of Stegostoma tigrinum. Taxonomy (NCBI): domain Eukaryota; kingdom Metazoa; phylum Chordata; class Chondrichthyes; order Orectolobiformes; family Stegostomatidae; genus Stegostoma; species Stegostoma tigrinum. The sequence continues at coordinate 83,582,351 of NC_081359.1, read as the reverse complement.
TTTGAACAAAGACCAAGTCAGCTCGACAAACCAACCAACATTAACCAAATGAGATAACAAGGTGTAGAGCTAGATGAACACAGCATGCCAAGCAGCCTCAAAATGCAGGAAAGGTGACGTTTCGGGCCTAGACCCACGCCAGCTTTCCTGCTCAGCCTGCTGCGTTCATCCAGCTCCACACCTTGTTATTTCAGATTCTCCAGCATCTGCAATTCCGACTATCTCTGAAACAACATGGTGTAATCTGTCTAGCTGTACAGCAAAATACGTGAGTTTCATTCCAGAAATTAAAGTTTGGCCAGGAGCTAAATAGAGAAAATTCAGGAAAAGAATAATCAGAAGAAACATGAGAAGTCTAAGGGACTAAACAAAATGTTCGAGACCAAGCAGCCTACACTCTATGGTTCGATGAGATGGTTACAGATAGGATGGATGCACTGGCTATGATTCTCCAGACATCGTTAGAATCAGCAACTATCCCATTAGATATGAAGTTGGCAAAAAAATGACACTCCTGTTCCAAGAAAGGAGGGATGGATAAAAAAACAGCAGGGAGCTGGGTGGCATTTAGCCTAGCATCAATTAAGGAACAAAAACAGAAGTTACTAGAAGAGCTCAGCAGGTCTGACAGCATCTGTGAAGTGAAATCAGAATTAACATTTTGGGTCAGGTGACCCTTCCTCAGAACTACTTTTATCAAAACACAGAACATTGCACTTATGAAAAAGCACAGTACAATTCAGTTTAGTCAATATTTAATCACAGAAGGAAAATCTTGTTCAACAAATTTATTGGTGTTTGAGCGTGTGGAATGAATGTTGATAAAGGGGAACCAACAGTTATAGCATACCTGGATTGCAATGATCATTTAAGGTGCCACACAAAAGATGAACAAGCATGATATGGGCTCATGATTTCAGTTAGACATCTGAAGTGCGTGTGGTTTTTAGTCCTCATATTTAAAGGAAAATATACATGCACTACAGGCAGTCAAGGAAAGGTTCACTAAACCAGTCCTTGAAATAAGGGGTTTGTCTAACAACGACAGGCTAAGCAAATTGGGTTGTTATTCTCTGGAATTTGGATGAATGAGAGAGTTGATCTCATTGAAACATTCAAGGCTTCACCGAGCTGATGGAGAGAGATTGTTTCAGCTTGTAAGAGAATCTAAAAGACAGGAAAATTATCTGAGGATAAAGGGACTGACCGATTAGGATTGAGAAAATTCTTCACTCAAAGTATTCTGAATCTTTGAAATTCCCTATGAGCATCTGGTAAGGGAGAGCATGGTCAACTGATTTTTGGTCTCTCAAGGAATGTGAGAGCAGGTCACAAAGTACAGTTGAAGCACAGGATCAACCATTACAGTTTGAATGGCAGAACAGACTAAACAGCACGCAAGGCCCACTTCTGCAACTCTCATTGTCTAGACTGTTAGATTTTACTGTCACGTGTATCAAGTACAGAAGTACAAGAGTACACTGAAAAGTGTATAATTTTGCCACACACGGGACGATCTTATGCACTAAATTACCTAAGTGGTAAGAGAAATAAGAGTTAAAAAGTTGAGCATTAATTCATAGAATAGTAGAAAAATAGAAACCGGTATAGTTTACATTAGTCTTTCATAGTTTAAATGAGGAAAATATAGTTAAAAGTTTAACAGTCTATGAGGAGTCCTCTGCTTATGTCAGTCTGCTGTCCATTCTCAAAGCTGCCTTTGCAGATACCGTTGCTGCTGCCAGAATGGCCATGTCTCAGATCTTGCATAGTGCCTCGGGAACATGCCAGGGCAGGATCCACTCACACTTTGAGCCGAGACACTGCTATAAACCAGTGAGATCAAGTTGAGCGCTGCCATGAGGCCATAATGGACACACCAGGAGCCAGTGAGAGACCAAGCTGAGAGCTGTCACGCCACTGGGAGACCAAGCCCGGGACCCACCACGAGCCAAAGGGAAACCAGGCCAGGACCTGCCAAGGGACCAAGGTTGGGGGGGGTGGGGGGGGGGAAGGAACAAAAGAGAAAGAAACAGAAGAAGCTAAGGAATTTCTGTTGGAGCACCCCACTCCGCCATCTTGATCCTTGTGTTCCTGTGCCAAGCGCCACACCTTCCTTTAGCTCCACTTTTGTTTTTCCTTTCTCTTCCCTCTTTGCCTCCTTATCCCACTTCAGTCACCTATGCTAAATGTACATGACCCAAGAATTATGTCTGTTTTCCCAAAGTCATGCAAGTTAACTAGAACAGCTAAAACTTACCGATCATAAACTAATGAAACAGTGCATCTTGAAAGTCAAACCAAGACAAATCAAGACAACCCAAAAACAAATAAATGCAATGATAATGGGAACTGCAGATGCTGGAGAATCCAAGATAACGAAGTGTGGAGCTGGATGAACACAGCAGGCCAAGCAGCATCTCAGGAGCACAAAAGCTGATGTTTCTGATGAAGGGTCTAGGCCCACAACATCAGCTTTTGTGCTCCTGAGATGCTGCTTGGCCTGCTGTGTTCATCCAGCTCCACACTTCGTTATCTAAAATAAATGCAATACCTATTTTTTGGAGGAGATTGGGGACGCCAGCCTCAGTAATGATTCACCGGTTCTTCAGTGGCTTCCTCCCAGTGTCTGAATCAACACTTCACCTAATTGTGGTCTACTTACAGACTGATGAAAACTTTTCCATAGAAGACAAGTTCCATAAAATACAATTAGACTGATATTACATTCATTCAGTTCAGTCTATTTGAAATTATACACAAAAATAAACCTTAATTTATGATCTCATCAGAGCACTCTGGCTACATTTGGACTAATGTCTTCCATTCTAGTCTACCATATTGCCAGGGTTAGAAGGTTTGAGCTATAGGGAGCAACTGAATAGGCTGGGGGTCTTTTCTCCGGAGTATCAGAGACTGAGGGATGATAATGTAGAAGTCTATAAAATCATGAGGGGCATGGATATGGCGAATAGTCAAGGTCTTTTCCTCAGTAGGGGAGTCCAAAACTAGACAGCATAGGTTTAAGGTGCAAGGGGGAAGATTTAATAGGGACCCAAGGGCAACTTTTTCCATACACAGTATGGTGCATCTATGGAATGAACTGCCAGAGGAAGTGGAGGAGGCTGGTATAATTACATTTAAAAGTTCTGGATGGGTATATGAATAGGAACAGTTTAAAGAGGTACAGGGCAAATGGGACTAGATTTATTTAGGATATCTGGTCAACAGCTACATGGACACATCAGCAATTCCTCTAATGAAGGCAAAGTAGTGTGGAGGGATGGCCACCAACAAAAGTAGAGGCACAGCAGCATGGCTGAGGAAGAGGAAGAGGAGCACCCCCAAACCCAGAAACACCAGTCATGAGGATCCGGGTGAAACCCAACCTCCAGCTGTTGGGAACTAACAGATAGCGACCACACCACAAATCAGGGCAGCCAGGAGCCGTGGCACTCCAGATAAGGAGCACAACATAGCAGACCCTTTGACAGACTCAGAACCAGACTAGCCTAGTTTTGTCCTCACCCTGACAGTTTTGATCAGGGAATGCTTTAAGTCGGGGTGGGGATAGATGGAAAGAGGTCAAGATAGCTACCTCACTGCAGACAGCGTTCAGCAGTTAGCCCACACTACAGGGATTTTTTTTTTCCTGTTTATTTTGCAGGCATCGCTGGCTTGCCGGCGCTTATTGCCCAATGCTGGCTGCCCTTGAGGTGGTGTTGGTGAGCTGCCTTCTTGAACCACTGCGGTCCACCTGCTGCAAGTTGACCCACAACGCTACGAGGCAGGGAAATTCCAGGATTTTGACCCAGGGACAGTGAAGGAACGGCAATATATTTCCAAATCAGAATGGTGAATGGCTTCAAGAGGAGCTTGGAATTGGTGGTGTTCCCATATGTCTGCTGCCCGTGCCCTTCCAGATGGAAGTGGTCGTGAGTTTGGAAGGTGCTGTTGAGAATCATTGGTGAGTTGCAGTTCGTAGCAGCTGTGTGTACTGAGACTCTGTGGTGGAGGGAGCAGATGCCAATCAAGCAGGCTGCTTTATCCAGGCAAGTGGGGAATATTTCATCACATTCCTGACTTGCACCTTTAGTTGGTGGACAGGCTTCGAGGAGTCAGGCAGCGAATTACTCGCCACAGTATTCCTAGCTTGTGGCCTGCTCTTGTAGCCACTGTGTTTATATAGTGAGTCCAGTTGAATTTCTGGTCAATGATAACACCAGGATATTGAAAGTGGGGGATTTAGTGATGGTAACACCACTAAATGTCAAGGGTGGTGGTCAGATTGTCTCTTACTGTGATAGTCATAGCTTGGCATTTGTGTGGCACAAATGTCACTTGTCAACTGGATTCATCTGGATTTGTCCAGATCTGGATGCAGAGACTCAGTGACAAGACCGCAGGTGAATGAACATCGGGGCTATGGGTAATTCTAAGAACTCTTAAAACAGGTTTTAAAATTGTTTACCCGGCCAACATCAAAGTGTATCTCAGAAGCTACAGTAAATTGTCACCCTTTTGGGCCCACAGGCCTTCGATTTGGTTGGGGAAAACGACAGTCATTCCTTCCAGTCTGGGCATTCTGTTACAAGGAGGCAATTTCACCATCTGAGGTCAAGGATGTACACGCTTGTAGTAAACAATGAGCAGCTGGCTATCCTGCAACAGCTCCCACTGCTACTGGGGATGTCCAGGCTGGTCATTCTGGCTGGAGATGTTCAACTGCATCAACGTGGACGGATGGTCGAGAGGCTGACAATAAACCAAATGCCACATCTAGATTTCTGACAAAAACAGTTAAAGTTGCTATGCTGCATGGCATCTTCAGCACCCCTGCAGACAAAGCATCGTGTAGATGCATCTAGTCGTGGTCCGATCAGTCTATCCATTCGAGGATAGATTTCTGGTTTGAGAACATGCAGGATACAACCAGATCCACTGTTTCAAGCTTGTGTTCTTCTGACCACTGCCTCCTGCTGGAATGCCAGCAGGCCAGCAAGGGAACATGAAAAGTGAATGCAAAATTGTTTACCCCAGAACACATTGAGGAGAGTGAGTAGGAGAGGACAAAGAGACACAGGGACAAACAGTTCAAATGGCAGAAACGTATGCAGAACCTACACATGCTGCAGACAACAGGGGGGGGTCAATGTCACGGAGGATTTCCAGGAGGTGAATACCCAACAAGTTTTGTTCTTTACTGTGGAGGTCTACAAGATAATCATCTGGTAGAAGGTCCTCACCATATAGCACTATGAGACATGCTCATCTTTCTCCTTCCAGCAGCCTGAAGGAAGTAGATGGCTTGGATCCTGAGGATCAGAAATTCCTTTTCTGCTGCACTGTATGACAAAGCCCACAGTCAGCACGGCCTCCCTGTTATTGCTGTCCTCCATCAAGGAGGCCTTAGCTGACAGCACACAGGAGAGGCTGGACCAGCCAATACATCTGGAGGAGTTGAACAAGGCCTACGAGTCCTTCAAGAAAGATAAAACTCCTGGAAGCAATGGCTTACTGGCCAAGTTGTACTCAGCTCTTTGGGGCTTGATTGGCTAGGACCTTTCGGAGGCATACATCAGGCAAATAGCAAGCACAAAACCATGAGGAAATGCATCATCACCCTCATCTACAAGGAGATGGAGGGGGAGGAAATTGGAAATCGGCGACCAATTTTGCTGCTGAATGCGAATTACAAAAAGTCCTGTCTGTCTAAGGTCATCAACTGGGTCAGGTCTGTTTTGGAACTGTACCACGTAGGACAATCTCTGACAGCCTCACCCTCCTCAGGGATAACAATCTCTTACGTGCAGCACAGAGTGGAAGCCTGCCTTATCAGCCTGGACCAGGAGAAGTCCTTTAACAAGGTATCACATGCCCACATGTGGGCTGTGCTCTCTAAAACAGGCTTTGGGGAAGGAATCTGTAAATGGATCCAACTGCTAAACACCAACATTGTTAGAGCAGTCTAAATCGATGGGTGGGAATCAGAAAAATTCCTGAACAGATCAAGTCAAGCAGGGCTACCAAACTCTTTTCTGCCTTCTTTGTGCTGTATAGAGCCTTTTGCTGAGTCCATTAGGAAGGATGCAATCTTGAGGGCAGTGACCATTCCAAGCAGCGGAAGTCTGCAGGTCAAAGCCTCCCTGCAATTGGCTCTCAGTGTAGAGACCCATGAGCACCTGTGACGGGTTCAAATTGGCTTCAGAATCCAAGGTAAATTGAGGCAAGGATGAGGCCATCTTCTTTGGGAACTGAACTGACCAACTGTTTATTGCCTTCATGGTTAGGAAGGCAACCAGCATGAGACCATAAGACACAGGAGTAGAAGGAAGGCCATATGGCCCATCAGGTCCACTCCACCATTTAAATCGTGGCTGATGGGCATTTCAACTCCACTTCCCTGCACTCTCCCCGTAGCCCTTGATTCCTTGTGAAATCAAGAATTTGGTGAACTCTGCCTTGAAGGCATCTAACGTCCCAGCCTCCACTGCACTCTGTGGTAATGAATTCCACAAGCCCACCACACTCTGGCTGAAGAATGTCTCATTTCCCTTTTAAATTTACCCCCTCTAATTTTAAGGCTGTGCCCACCTAGTCTCCCTGCCTGACGGCAACAACTTCCCAGCATCCACTCCTTCTAAGCCATACATTATCTTGTAAGTTTCTATTAGATCTCCCCTCAACTTTCTAAACTCTAGTGAGTACAAACTCAGGATCCTTAGCCATTCATCGTACATTAAACCTACCATTCCAGGGATCATCCGTGTGAATCTCCACTGGACAGGCTCCAGGGCTAGTATGTCCTTCCTGAGGTGTGGGGCCCAAAACTGGACACAGTATTCTAAATCAGGCCAAACTAGAGCTTTACAAAGCCTCAGAAGCACATTGCTGCTTTATATTCCAACCCTCTTGAGATAAATGACAACATTACATTCGCTTTCTTAATCACAGACTACCTGCAAGTTAACCTTCAGAGAATCCTGGACCAACACTCCCAGATCCCTTTGTACTTCTGCTTTACTAATTTTCTCACCATTTAGAAAATAGTCCGTGCCTGTATTCTTTTTCCAAACTGCAAAACCTCATTTGCTCACATCGAATTTCAGCCATTTCCTGGACCACTCTCCTAAACTGTCTAAATCTTTCTGCAGCTTCCCCACCTCCTCAGTACTACCTGCCTGTCCACCTATCTTCGTATCATTGGCAAACTTCGCCAGAATGCCCCAAGTTCCTTCATCTAGATCATTAATAAGGTGAACAGCTGCGGCCCCAACAGTGAACTCTGCAGGACACCACTCATCACCGGTTGCTATTCCGAAAAAGAGCCTTTTATCCCAACTCTCTGCCTTCTGTCAGACAGCCAATTCTCAATCAAAGCCAGTAGCTCACCTCGAACACCATAGGCCCTCACCTTGCTCTGCAGCCTCCTGTGAGGCACCGTTTCGAAGGCCTTTTGGAAGTCTAGATATATAACATCTGCTGGATTTCCCTGGTCTAACATACTTGTTACCTCTTCAAAAGAATTAAAGCATGCAGTATCCTTGAGGCCCTACGGGAAAAGGAGAGGGTGGATCCTGTCAGGTTGTTCCCTGAACAGACTGACAAGGTTAGTTAGCAGAAAGCCTCATCACCAGAACATTCCAAACATCAAGACATTGCTTGGCTGGTGGTGAGAAGAGCACTACCAGCAAAATCCTTCATATATGCCCAGACTCTCTGCACCACCCCACACTGCCCTCAAAGCAAACGGTCACATATCTCCTGTGGGAAGGTGCCTTTGCAAAGGAAGTCTGCAGAAAGACGCAGTGGTTTTTTTGTCAAGGTTCATCCTGAGCAACTCCATGTGCGCTGTACGATCTGTTCCCTGGGACACACACAGAAACTGCCTGAGGGACCATCAACTCTGTGAAAGTTGCTCTTTGGTCTGCCTGAAATTTGGTCTTCCAGAGAAAATTGATCTCAGGCAAGTGTTGCAGACTGGAACATTCCAAGGTCCAGGACTAAACACGGAGGGATGCATTAAAGCTTGGAGCAGCTGCCACCAAGGGGCAGTGGGAAAGACCATCATCTAAGGTCTTTCTGTCAAAGTACAGTGGAGGTCCATTCAATTATCGGACACCCCTGATACACAAAACTATAGTTTCATGCCTTTTGAGGTAAGTTAAAAAATGCCATGGGTTTGTTTGTGCTACGTGTGTAAACACTATATAATTGAAATTGTCTAATGATTATGTATGCAAAGAGATTTGTGAACAAAGTGTATTTTTGAAATTTAAGAAGAAACTTAAATTGGGAGGGAGGGCGCACGAGAGTGTGCAAAAGCCCTGCGTTTGGTGACTTGTGGATTAAGTTGTGTAATTAGTTCCTGCATCCTGTCTGTAGCTGATGAGGTTCAAAATATCAGGGAAGCTTGGTGCCATAAAAGGCTTCCTCGCACAACATGGGGAAAATACAGGACACTTCCAATATCCATGCTGACTATACATGCACAAAATGTATTCATCTGCAGCTCCTGACTTCCCTTGTGGAACAGGGGAAGGACTCACTATGGAGCATCCATGAAGCTGAGAAGGTCATGAATAGCTCATTTATCATGTTGGTCACACACCAACTTAGTGAGGGTTCCACACAGGAAGAAAGAGAGTCAGGTTACAAGCAGGAAGATTAGCAAGTGTGAGCAGGCAGTGCAGGAATCCATTGTGGCCATTCCACTCAAAAATATACTATTTTGGATACCAGTGGGGCTGGGGGTTCACTTGTCAAGGGAAAGCTGCAGGAGCAGTCAGGCCAGCAGCACCAGGACTGGCACAGTTGTACAGCCAGCAGAGTTGATGTGTTGGTGAGCAGTAGTGATAGGGGACTCTAAGGATGTGATTGCAGAGTATTTGAAAATGTATGGTAAAATAGGGCAGAGTCAGCACAGCTCCATCAAGGGAAGATCATGTCTGACAAATCTGTTAGAATTCTCAGGAGGAAGGAAACAAATTAAACAAAGGAGAGCCAGTGGACGTGATTTATTTGGATTTCCAGGACACCTTTGACAAAATGCCACACTGGCACTTAACTAATTTAGCAGGTGCCTATGGTGTTGGGTCAAGATACTGGCATGGACAGAAAATTAGGTGACTGGCAGAAGGCAGAGTGTAAGGGTGAAGGATGGAAGCTAGTGATCATTGGAGTTCCATAGGGGTCACTGTTGGGACCACATTCACGATATACATTAACTATCTGGACAAAAGAACAGAGGGCCTTGTTGTGTTGTTTGCAAGTGAAACAAAGATAGATGATGGGACAGCTAACGTTGAAGTGGGAAAGCAAAGGAGGACTTTGCAAGGCTAGGCAATTGGACAAAGAAGTGGCAGATGGAATACAATGTGGGAATGATTGGAGATTATATATTTTGGTAGGAAGAATAGGGATGTAGACTAATCTCTAAGTGGGGAAAGGGTTCAATATCTGAAGCACAAAAGGGACTTGGGAGTCCTGAATTAGTATTCTTCAAGTAGTTCAGGATTCTCTTAAGGTTGACATGCAGATTCAGTTGGCAGTTAGGAAGGCAAATGTAATATTGTCATTAATTTCAAGAGGCTAGAAAGCAAGTACAGAGATGTACTGCCGAGTCTGTATAAGATTGTGGTCAGACCACATTCGGAATATAGTGAGCAGTTTCAGCCCTATAATTAAGGAATAACGCGCTGTTGTTCTCCTCAGGACATGGTGCACACAGATTTACAAAAGTGATTCCAGGGGTGTCATATCAGGATGGCCACAGGCTCTGGTTCTAAACTTAATGGAGCTGATGAAAACTTACAGGATACCAAGGAGCCTGGATAAAGTGGGAATGGAGAAGACGCTTCCACAAGTAGGAGAGGCTAAGGGTGGAAAGTACTGCCTCAGGGTGAAGGAATGACCCTTTAGAACTGAAAGGAGAAAGAAAGAATTTCTTCAGCTAGAGGGTAGTGACTCTGTAGAGCTTATTTCTGCAGAGGGCTTTTGAGGCTAAATCATGGAGTGCACTTCAGACAGAGATAGGTAGGTTCTTGATTAGTAAGGGGGTCAAGCAGGAGAACGGAGTCAAGATCCATATTGGTCATGGTCAAATAACAGAGCAGACCTGATGGGATGAATGGCCTAATTCCGTTCCTCTCATTTATAGTCTAATAATCTATTGTTAGGGGCACAGTTAGTTGTTTGTGATTGCAAAAAGAGACCCTTGGATGATGTGTTGCTTCCCTGGTGACAGGGTCAAGGATGTCTTTGAGTGGGCACGGTGGATAGTAAGAAGCCAGAGGTTGTGGTCGATATTAATGTGAACAACATTAGCAGAAAGGGAGATGAGGTCCAGCAAAGGGAATTAGAAAGGAAGTTGAAAAGCAGAACCTCTAGGGTAGTAACTTCAGGACTGCTTCCTGTGCCACATGGCAGTGAGGCTAAAAATACAAAGAGGCTAGAACAGTTAAAAATTCAGCTAAAGAACTGGTGTAGAAGGGGCTCACCTGTGTGGATCAATAAGATGTCTTCTGGGGCAGGTGGGACCTGTACAACAAGGGCCAGATGTACCTAAACGAGAGGGGCATTGATATCCTGGCAGGGTGGTTTGCCAGTGCCAATTGGAGAGGTTTAACAGGTGGGTGTGGGTGGGGTATCCACAGCAGTAGGTCAGCAAATAAAATGACTGAGGAGGAGTCAGTATGGCCAATAAGGCTGAGGGGAAGGACACGGAAAGGTTACCAAATATGGCGGGTCAAATGGTCTGAGGTAAGGCAAATGAACTCACTTAGATTAATAAATGTAATCATCACACTGTAGCTATTATAGTGACTTGATCGAGAGAGGGACAAGACTGGCATCTTACTTTTCTGGGATGAAAATTTTTCAGGCAAGACAGAGGAGGATGTTAAAGAGGTGGAAGAGTTGTGTTACTGATAAAAGGAGAATACCACAGCTGTACTGAGGGCTGACCCCTTGGAGGGTCCATCTAGTGAGGCCATATGGGTACAGCTCAGGAATATGAAGGGTGAAATCACTTTTTTGGGAAGCCCGTAGTACAATCCCATTAATCAGCGAGTGATAGAAGAACATGTATGTGGACAGATTATAGAATAAAGCAAAAAGAGGGTTTGTGGTGGATGGTTTGGACTTTTCCTATTTTGACTGGGACTTGCTTAGTGCCAGGGACTTGGCTCAGCAGGAATTTGTTAGGTGTGTTTTCATTTGAAACAATATCTAAATAGTCCAACTATGGAATTGGGAATGAGCCCAGTCAGGTGACTGACATTTCAGTGGTAGAGCATTTCAAGAACAGTGTAAATTTTAAGTTACTTATGGACAAGGACAAGCATAGTCCTCAGGTGAAAGTAATAAGTTTGGGATAGGCCAACAACCACTATATTAGGCAGGAACAGAGAATGTAGAGTGAGGCAGCTGTTTGAGTGTTAATCCGAATCTGGCATGTTGGAATCATTTAAAGGCCAATTGACCAGAATTCAGGACTGGCATGTTCCTATGAAAAAGAAAGATAGGATGGCAAGACTCAGGAACCTTGGATGACAAGAGAAATTAACAGCTTAGTCAAACCATTTGGTGTTTCCCCAAGCCCAAAAACAAATTCTGAATCTAAATAAAACCCTAATGCACTACACTGTTTGCTTGTGAACTCTCCCAACATAAATGGAACTCCATTACTCTCCAGAAAGTCTCACACTTACATTGTATTTTAAAAGAAGTCACCATGGCTACAGATATACTTTAAATTTCATCAGTAACTTTCACATACACAGAAAATGCATAGATCACCAGTTCAAAAATTAACAATCCAAGATGAATGATACTAAAATACACATGAACTATAGAGCTTATATTTCACAATGATAAATTCAAATACAAAAACAAAAACGGGTGACAACATTGCATCCTGTATAAAATAAATGCCTCAGCAATTTACAGACTTCATTACATGATCAAATCCAAGTACCAGATCCATTCATTGGCGTTCAGTGAAGTGGACTTCCTTTCTATGCCTCTTGTACAAAATTCATAATCCAACTATTATGTTTATTTAGTGGAATTATGGAACAAACATTATTTTCACTTCTAAACAATCCAAAGACAACAGCTTACTCAGTGAAATGGCCAATTGCTGTAACATAAGTTGTGTTACTCTCATACGTTTGCACGTGCATTCTACATATCAGCACAGTAAATGTACACGTGACCTGACTATCTCATGTCAGACATCTTCATTTAATCCACACAATGTGCCACAAAATTAGTGTCAAAGATGGATGTACTGATGCCACTGTCTTCATTATCAACCAGATAATCCAGCAAGTTTAATTCATAAGAGGTTAAGAATGTGTACCAATCTGAGAAACTGTTCGATCACGAACTGAAAGAATGCGAATGATGATTGGCAGCACACTGAGGCTTAAGTGAACAATTTGGCCAGGCAGTCTCCAGACTAGAACCCACAGATCAGAATGGAAAGAACTCCCCAAAGCATAAACAGAAGCCTTTAGGCAGATGGAGTTGAACAAAAGAAAAAAGAAAAAAAAGAAAAATCTTTATTGAGGAGAATTTTCCTACACTAAACAATAACTTGTGAATGGCTACAATTCCAACTGATAGGGCTACTGGGTAAGATTTAAACCTGGCTTGGTAGATCATGTTTACTTTTTCGTCCAGTTAGTTAACATTGGTTAGTCTCAGACAAACTCACTTGGCCACAGATTTGCTTTAAGAAAACAGAGGTTTATTACACAAGATAAATTTTAAAAACAGTTATATAAAGATAGAATTTACCAAGATCTGTAACAGTGCAAGACAAAATTTTAAACCCATTTCCCAACAGTATCCAATTCAGATATTCAAGTCCAGAGAAATTACACCACTACATTTTTTTTTAAAGTGACTGTTTAACTCACTCATAGTAGGAACTGCTGATGCTGGACAATCTGAGATAACAAGGTGTGGAGCTGGAGGAACACAGCAGGCCAGGCAGAAGTAGTGCAGGAAAGCTGATGTTTAGGGTCTGGACCCTTCTTTCGCACGCGTGTGCGGGGCGGTGGGGGGGGGATGTTCTGACAAAGAGAGGGGGGAATGATAGAAGGTGGGAGAGAAGACGGGCAGGTCAAGGAGGTGGGGACGAAACTAGTAAAAGGTGAGTATAGGTAGAAAGTGGGGGTGGGGATTGGTCAGTGAGGTGGGAGGAACAGATAGGTGGGACAGAAGATGGACAGGTCAAGGAGGTGGGGAATGAAGTCAGGGTGGGGAAATTTTGAAGCTAGTAAAGTCTACATTGAGATTTTTTGCCATGAACTATAGAAACAATTCAGCGAATCCTTCCTTAAAACGCTGGCATAAACGTTTCACAAGTCTGAGTGCCTAAACCTTCTCAGTTCAGGCAGACTGCAGATTTCTAACCAAATTCTCCTGATTTGGAATATTCACAAACTTCTGCTGAGGCGACTTATTCTATGAACCATCCTAAAATCTGAGAAACTAAACTGGTTTCTAAATTTAACCAGTGTTTTCAATTCAGTTCAGAAGACAAACTTACATCCTGGGTTCTTCTGAACTGAAAAGAAAGCCAATGGCATTGCATACTTCCACGGCCTGTCAAACACCTCCATGAATTAGAGGGTTGCAGTCATCAATTCTCTTTCAAAACACTGGATTTAGTCACTGCTCCTTAAGGAATCTTTGACCTGGGGTTCTTCCCCCCCCCCCATAAAGAAAACTATCCACAGAAGTAACAGTAACTTGCCTCTAATTTGAAATTCAAATACCAGAAATATTAATGTTTGTAAGATAAACATATTTCTTTGCAAAGCATACATTTTCATCACTTTGAGCACACATGCAAGCACAAGACTGGAGCCTTGAGATGTCCCTTCAGTTATATGGGTTGTAACAGGGTCCTAATGCCCATCTGATTAAAATCTCTCATCTAGTTAAGAGGGTATTACAAACCACCAGCCAGACCTCTTAGTTACAGTAAAAGTTTTCAGTGTGTCATTAAGTGTGCATAACACAATATGTTTGTGTCCACAAAATAGTTTGGAAGACTAGGAATACATGAGACAGCTTGAGATTCAGGTTGTACATTTAAGAAATCGATGTCTTTCAGAGGTAATAACACTTTGAAGCATAAAGACAGAAGTGAAGTGGTCAAGACTCAAAGCAAGACAATTCCCAAGGGGAAGAAGCAATTTTCATAAGATGTGGGATAATAAAATGTGAGGCTGGATGAACACAGCAGGCCAAGCAGCATCTCAGGAGCACGAAAGCTGACGTTTCGGGCCTAGACCCTTCATCAGAGAGGGGGATGGGGAGAGGGAACTGGAATAAATAGGGAGAGAGGGGGAGGCGGACCGAAGATGGAGAGAAAAGAAGATAGGTGGAGAGGAGAGTATAGGTGGGGAGGTAGGGAGGGGATAGGTCAGTCCAGGGAAGACGGACAGGTCAAGGAGGTGGGATGAGGTTAGTAGGTAGCTGGGGGTGCGGCTTGGGGTGGGAGGAAGAACCGGTTAGGGAGGCAGAGACAGGTTGGACTGGTTTTGGGATGCAGTGGGTGAGAGGGAGAGGGAGAGGGAGAGGGAGAGGGAGAGGGAGAGGGAGAGGGGGGGGAGCTGGGCTGGTTGTGTGGTGCAGTGGGGGGAGGGGACGAACTAGGCTGGTTTAGGGATCAAGTAGGGGAAGGGGAGATTTTGAAACTGGTGAAGTCCACATTGATACCATATGGCTGCAGGGTTCCCAGGCGGAATATGAGTTGCTGTTCCTGCAACCTTCGGGTGGCATCATTGTGGCACTGCAGGAGGCCCATGATGGACATGTCATCTAGAGAATGAGAGGGGGAGTGGAAATGGTTTGCGACTGGGAGGTGCAGTTGTTTGTTGCGAACTGAGCGGAGGTGTTCTGCAAAGCGGTCCCCAAGCCTCCGCTTGGTTTCCCCAATTTAGAGGAAGCAGCACCGGGTACAGTGGATGCAGTATACCACATTGGCAGATGTGCAGGTGAACCTCTGCTTAATGTGGAATGTCATCTTGGGGCCTGGGACAGGGGTGAGGGAGGAGGTGTGGGGACAAGTGTAGCATTTCCTGCGGTTGCAGGGGTAGGTGCCGGGTGTGGTGGGGTTGGAGGGCAGTGTGGAGCGAACAAGGGAGTCACGGAGAGAGAGGTCTCTCCGGAAAGCAGACAGGGGAGGGGATGGAAAAATGTCTTGGGTGGTAGGGTCGGATTGTAAATGGCGGAAGTGTCGGAGGATGATGCGTTGTATCCGGAGGTTGGTAGGGTGGTGTGTGAGGATGAGGGGGATCCTCTTAGGGCGGTTGTGGCGGGGGCGGGGTGTGAGGGATGTGTTGCGGGAAATACGGGAGACGCGGTCAAGGGCGTTCTCGATCACTGTGGGGGGAAAGTTGCGGTCCTTAAAGAACTTGGACATCTGGGATGTGCGGGAGTGGAATGTCTTATCGTGGGAGCAGATGCGGCGGAGGCGGAGGAATTGGGAATAGGGGATGGAATTTTTGCAGGAGGGTGGGTGGAAGGAGGTGTATTCTAGGTAGCTGTGGGAGTCGGTGGGCTTGAAATGGACATCAGTTACAAGCTGGTTGCCTGAGATGGAGACTGAGAGGTCCAGGAAGGTGAGGGATGTGCTGGAGATGGCCCAGGTGAACTGAAGGTTGGGGTGGAAGGTGTTGGTGAAGATGTGGTTGAGCACAAAGTTTAGCATGGAAAATTAAGCTTTTCGTGTTTAACACTTTTGGAGAGCTCTTTACACAAATCAATAACAGCAGTCAATTTGTGGTTTCTAAGATGTTGGTGGTATCGCTCAATCATTAGTTCCATAACTGACGGATTTCAGATTAAGTTGAGGTGAATAATATAGCAGTCATTTGTCAATTTCAAGCAAGTCTGGTGGTTTTCCAAACTGCACAGTGGTCCTCTTAGCCATCTGCTCAAAACTGAGGAAAGTGTGATTACAGTGCTACTGCATTGTCTTCCAAAAGTTAATTTGTATTCAAACCAGTTAGTTGCCAATTCAAAAGCACTACTATCATCTATATATCCTTGTGCGTTTGGAGGTTTTGGTTAAAAGTAGAAATTAGAAATTCCATCAAGATCAGTATTTTCAGATATTTATAAAAGCCTCAAACATTTCAAGCCATCCGATGTACTTTGCAATCGTCTCAATCATCCCTATAAAAAGTCAAATAATGCTCAAAGGACACTGGGTCAGATGGGACGGGGACCACAGGGGCCTTTACGACATAACGAGCAACTTGTCAAAAACAAAGCCCTTAAATCGCGGGTAGGCAGTACTAATTCTTAGAAGACGCAGGGAAAGTGTTATCAAGCATTAAGTGGAAAAGTAAATCAGATGCGTTGCGTGTTATTCACAATAACAACCCTCTCCGCTCACACAAATAAAGAGACGCTGACCATACCCACAGCATACTCAGGTTAATTTCGTACAGATCAATTTCCATAAAAATGTCACTTCGCCTTCCGCCTCTTTAGTCGCCACTGCACCCCCACCCACTCCGCACTGTTTGGAAGCGGCTGACATGCCCTTTCCTATCGCAGATCGAGTCTGGATTTCTGCTTGCGTACAGCATCTGGTTAATTAAAAGAAACCTTAACCCTTTCAGCCAGGTGCAACACAACCCTTGGCAATAAACCGTCCAGCCTGCCTTTGATTCCGCATCGCTTCCCAACAAAAATGCCACACCAACAAGAATTCACGTCAACGTTTCTGCCTTGATAAACAGGAGTAATTACTCCTCCACTTAACCTTGCAAGACCATTTCTTACCCCCAAACCACAATCCTCAAGGGCACAGATTAAGGACAAATTTAATCGCTACATTTTTAAATAAAGACTCACCAAATTAAGCACAGTCTCCACGATATCCCGGTTGCTGACCTCCCCAACTTGGATGAGGCCGATGACAACGGCGAATTTCATCTTAATATTCCTGATGGGCACAGAGGGGTTAATGCCAGAGATGGACACCATCGAACCCACCGTGTCTGCTGCTGTCGCTGTCGGCGGTGGTGGCTGCGGTTTGGTGCCAAGCTCCGGACCCCCGGCCCCGGCTTCTCCTCCAGCACCTAAGCCGGTGTCTTCTCCAGCTCCAGCCGGAGCCGGAGGCTGCATGTTTACCGGCAGTGCCGGTTTGTCGCTCGCCATGTCCTTCGACCCGAGCAATTCCTGTTTCTCACATACACCGGCAACAGAGAAATAGAAAGGGTGAGGGGGGGTGGAATATTCTGGAAAAAAAGATCAGCAGAATTCAACCCACACCAGGAGAGAGAAAAGTGATCAGATACTGAGAAATAGAGAAGTCCTCCCTTTTAATAAATGACAAGGTTCGATCTATATGAGTTCGATATCTCTCCTTGAATTTAAGACAGAATGACTGCAGTTTATTTTGCTGCCAAACCACTCGCTGTTGCTACTGCCGGCGCCACTCGCTACCTTAACATTTTCTCCGCCATCTTCTGGACCCTCGCTGCAGTCAGCTCTGCTGCGCATGCGGACTGGGCGTCGGCGGGATCCGTTAGACAAGTCTCAGGTGTCCAGGTGACAAGTGCACATGTTGCCAGCTCAGAGCAGTCAGCGGAGGGGGAATCAGCTTGTGCCCAGAGAGAAAAACAAACCGCACCGCATCAACAAAGCTCAAGTAGAAACCATTAAACCCGTTTATTCAGGTCTGAATTTCTTATTTCGTGGTCCTTTTCCACGAATAAGCTAAAGTGACGAAGATGCTGAGACATTGTTGTAATTGTCTCCAACCATGACTAGTGTCATTAGGAAGCATCACCGAACGGCACTTGGAGTTTTCAAACAGTTACTATTGTGAATAGAACACGTCTGAAAATATCTGCAATTACATTAAAATACTACTGAAAGGAGTACGCAGTAAAAAGGGGTGTCTACACTCTAAGAGTAGATGGTCAATTGTAGCGAATTGCTCATTAGGATTTTTAAGAGTGGATCAAACTGTTTTAGTTTTGCCTAATGTAAACATTTAGGCCCTTATGCTTAAATTAGGATTTTAATTTTGCCCGTTCATAAGTCGGGTTTGACTGTGAAGTAGTGTTTTGAAATTAAAGAAGGGCTTTTTTCCAATCCAGCCATCTCTAGAATACTCTTCGGTACCTTCATCCTGGAAATCCAGTTGGCTCCACGGATTGTACAACATTGACTCATACCGACATTCCCGTAACGTCAGGGAAAAAAAAAGTTATTTTTTGCAGCATCTAGTTAATGGGAAAAACAGAAAGGTCAAGAAAGTGTCTATGTTCCATAACTGCAGAACCCAAATAAGTACTTTCAACAAAACCACTAATCCCTTTGTTTGCCTTATTGTAGGAATTGAGAAAGCGACTTTATTACGCATTATTTCGGAAAGCAACCACTTTAACCTGGATGTAAACGCAAGATCGCCTTCCTATTCATTATACCTTAGAACTGTGGGAAATTAAATCTTTCCATACTTCATTCTCCATATTTTCTGGCACAGTAAAAGACTGACATTTAGAATCAACCAGACGGTTTAACAAAGGAGTTGTGGATCATTAAACGACAAAATGGATTTTTGTTAGCGTAGGGTAACGAGGAGCTAGAACAAGAAATTTAGCTGAAAACTAAGAATGTCGTGGGATGAAGTGACCTCAAATTTCTTTGAATGTTTTAGGACCACCACGAGAGAAAAAAGGACTACTAAAAGGTAGAATAATAGCTTATTAAATCACTGATAATAGGAACTGCAGATGCTAGAGAATCCGAGATAACAAGGTGCGGAGTTGGATGAACACAAGCCAGGCAGCATCTTAGGAGCAGAAAAGCTGACATTTCGGGCCGAGACCCTTCATCAGAACTTTAGGCCCGAAACGTCAGCTTCCCAGCTCCAAAGATGCTGCTTGGCCTGCTGTGTTGATCCAGCTCCACACCTTGTTGTCACTTAAGTCACTGCACTTTTTTTAATTTAAAAATGCAATTGTTAATCAAATAACAAGGTGTGGAGTTGAATGAACACAGTAGGCCATGCAGCATCTTTGGAGCTGGAAAGCTGATCAAATAACTGCATCATGGGCAGCTACAATCAAATGTTTATACATTCTTACACCAGGGCTTGATTAGTTTTGAACTTTACCACTTGTAATGAGACGTAAAGGCAAGTAATTTATCTAATCCTGAATATGTTTAACGAAATACTAAATACCCGAGTTTTAAACAAGCAACCGGCATTCAATAACGTCTTTATTCGTTCCTATTTATATGGGCTATTTTTTCATATAGAACAATTGAAATAAGGGAGAATTTGAGATGAAAAGACGTGCTTATATTCATTAAATACGACATTACTCTTACTTCTTTCATTGTATTCACATCGTACCTCCCGACTGAAAACCTTTTAAGTCATTTTATAACTCAATGCTAATTTTAGCATGCGTAAATACTAACTATTTTGAAAACAGTCCTGACGTTGTTTTTGAGACAGCCACAGCATCAGATGCTGGAGCCAGAGGCAACACAGTGTAGAGCTGGAGGAACACAGCGAGCCAGGCAGCGTCAGTGGAGCAGGAAAGTTAACGTTACGGGTCAGCACTCTTCTACCGAACGTTGTGGGGGAAATAAATAGAGAGGAGGGGTGGGGGTGGGGATGGTAGGTGGGATGGTGATTGGTGAATGCAGATGGGTGGTGGTGGGGATTGGTCAGTGAGATTTGTTTGGGGCTGATGGGGAGGAGAGACGATGAACAGATTGTATCAGATCAAGGAGGCAGGAATGAGAGTGAGGGTTGGACATGGGATGAGACAGAATATGAGGTGTTGCTCATCCAGTTTGTGGTTGGTGTCATTGTGGCTCTGGAGGAGGCCCAGGATGGACATGTCACCCCGGAAGTGGGAGGGGATTAAATTAGTTGGTGACCGGAAGGCATGTTGTTTGTCACATACAGAGCACAGATGTTCTACAAAACAGTCTCCGAGTCTGTGATTGGTCTCACTGATGTAGAGGAGGCTACATTGAGAACAGCAGATACAGTAGACCAAGTTGACAGATGTATAGGTGAAATCCTGTCTGAGATGAAAGTTTTGTTTTTGGCCTTGACAGGTACATTTATCACTGTATCGGTGCTGTCTCGTGCTCCCACGAGGAGTTTGAACAGTTCATCAATTTTACTAACACCTTTCACCCCAACCACAAATTCACCTGGACCATGTGCAATATCTCTGTCTCCTTCCTAGACCTCTCCATCTCATTCTCTGGTGACTGTCTTGAAACTGACAACTATTTCAAGCCCACCGACTCCCACAGCGACCTGGACTACACTCTCCTCACCCACCTTCCTGCAAGAATGCGATCCTCTATTCCCAATTCCTCCACGTCCACCATGTTTGCTCCTAGGACAGACCATTCCACACCAGAACATCCCAGCTCTCCTCCTATTTCAAGGTCGGTAATTTCACCCCTCCGGTGATCAAAAATGCCCTAAACCTCATCTCTTGCATTTCCTCCACTTCTGCCTTCACATCCCTTACCCCCAACAAAAATGAAGACAGGATCCCCCTTGTCCTCACATACAACCCCACCAACCTTTGCATCCAACATATCATTCTCCGCCAATCCATCACCTACAATCCGACCCACCCCTTTCTGCCTTTTATAGGGAATGCTGTCTCCGCGACTCCCTCATCTGCTCCAACTCCCCACTAACGACACCACCCCCGGCACCTTTCCCTGCAACCACAGGAAATTGCTACACCTGCCCCTACACCTACCCCTACACCTCCATCAAGTCCCAAAGCAAACCATACATACCAGACAGGGGTTCATCTGTACATCCGCCAACTTGGTCTACTGTATCCGCTGCTCCCGATGTGGCATCATCTACATTTGTGAGACCAAGTGTAGATTCGGAGACCGCTTCATAGAACATCTGTGCTCTGTACATGACAAAATGACAACACCTTGAAGTTGCCAACCATTTTAACTCCCCCTCCGACTCCCTGGATGCCCTTCCTGGGCTTCCTCTGGTGTCACAGTGACACCGCTTGAAAACTGGAGGAGCAACACCTCATATTCTGCCTAGGGAGCCTACAGCCCAATGGCCTAAATATGGAATTCACCAATTATAAAATCTCCCTACCCCCTGCGTCTTCCCATGTCCTACCCTTCCTCTCATCCCCGCTTCCTTGACTTGACACAACCCATCCATCTTCTCTCCCACCCATCATCTCAGTGACCAATTCCCACCATTCCCCACCTATACTGACT
The DNA here is from genome assembly GCF_030684315.1 of Stegostoma tigrinum. Lineage (NCBI taxonomy): Eukaryota > Metazoa > Chordata > Chondrichthyes > Orectolobiformes > Stegostomatidae > Stegostoma > Stegostoma tigrinum. The sequence goes on along the minus strand of NC_081359.1, from coordinate 83,561,063 downwards.
AATCACCATCCCACATATCTTCCCCTGGCCCATCCCTCCTCTATTTATTTCCCAGGACCAATCCCCTTTTCTGAAAATGGGCCCTGACCTAAAATGTCAACTTTCCTGCTCCTCTGATGCTGCCTGGCCTGCTTTGTTCCTGATGTTGCTTTTGTTATACATTAAATACTTCCTTAATGCTTTGTACAACACAAGAAGATTTTGCTTCTGATTTACAGCAGACAATATTTAATTAACATTTGAGATTTATCAGTCTTGCGTTTAATGCCAGAGTTTTCTTTATGTCTTACACAATTACTTAAAATTGAGCTTCAGCATGATAATTTTTGAATAATTTATTCTAGGACTTCACGGCCAGTGCTCACAGGTACAGTAGAGCCATATTGTTTCTTACAGAAATATTCCCTGTTTATTTGTTCAACGGTTTCCCTATCTTTCCCTTGCCATCCTTACACATGGTTTTATGATGCAAAAGAAGACTGCTGGGTACAATAGGTTTATATCAATGCCCATGTTTCATAAGCGCCTCCTCCCATCCTATTTCAGCTCACTCTATCAATATGTTCCTTCCTTTATGGTGTACTTCTTCAGCTTCTACTTAACATAAAGGTCCCGTTCATATTTTCTCCAACATTTTTCAGTTCTCATTCTTTCCCTTCTTTTGGTGCATGCATCAATTTCGCAAAAATTTGTAGCTTGGGTTATGGGTGAGGTTGTTGATTTGCTCACCAAGCTGGCTTGTTTTCATTCAAACGTTGCATTACCATGCTCAGTAACATCATCAGTGAGGCCTCCGATGATGCAATGTTGTATGCTGCTCGGAATTTATGCCATCTGGTCTGTTTTGATGAGTAGTGTCATTTCTGGTTTTGATCTGTATGGGTTTGTATATAAGGGTCCAATTCTATGTGTTTCTTAATTGCATTACGGGTTGAGACCCATGCCTCTAGGAATTCCCGTACATGTCTATGTTTGGCTTGGGCTGTTATAGTTACATTGTCCCAGTTAAACTGATGGCCTTCATTGTCCAAGTACTGATATTAAGGAAAGTTCATCTTCTTGTTTTGCTGCTAGCTGATGTTCATGTATTCTGACGGCTAGTTTTCTTCCTATCTGTCCGATGTAATGTTTGTGGCAGTTGTTGCATAGTATTTTGTAAACCATGTTGTAAACCAGCAGCTCCATCAGCAATGACAAGGTTGAAGCTATCCAATTTCTGGCACATACAGGTTCATCTTGCTGTACCTTAGGTGCAGTTCAAATGCAACAATCTCCTGTTTTACCAAACAGGGAAGAAAGGAAAGCAAGGAGGTGAACAATAGTGGAAGAGAGAGGTGTTAGTGCATTGACAATTATCCCTGAAACTACAGACCATCCTACAAAAGCTGTGTTGTGATACAAATGGATGATGTTGGCTGTTCATATAGGTATGTCCTGGTTAAATATTTCCTTGGACATTAGCGCATCAATTAGTACAATCTGGGGCATTTTCATCTGTTAGTTTTTGTGATAACTGAACACAAAGGGTAAGGATTCTCTATTTAATATTTGTTCAAAGAAAATACTACCACTGGCATGGCTATCATATGTTGTCCTTTGCTAATAGCCCTTAAGATGGTGACAGAATTAATGGGAACTGCAGATTCTGGAGAATCCGAGATAACAAAGTGTGGAGCTGGATGAACACAGCAGGCCAAGCAGCATCTTAGGAGCACAAAATGCTGCTTGACCTGCTGTGTTCATCCAGCTTCACACTTTGTTATCTCTTTAGATGGTATGTTGCCTTCTCGAGCTGTTTGAGTACAGCTAGCCTTTTAATTCATTGATGGGATGTGAGCATCACAGGCACAGCTAGCATTTATTAACTGCCTAAATTTCCCTCAGAGTGGCTTGCTTGGACATTTTAGGAGACAGTTAAGAGCAAAACACATGTCTGTGAGTTTGGGATCACATATAGGTCAGACCAGACAAAAATTTAATTAGAAGATTTAAATTCCACGTGTTGCTAATGAGTTTTCAACCCATATCCCAAAGCTTAAGGCTCAGCCTTTGGGTTACAAATCAGGTGACATTGTTACTATGCCACCATCTCCCCCTAACTTGTAGGGATACAGCTACTGTTACATCAAGAAGAGAGTTCCAAGCTTTGACCCTGCAATAATGAAAGAACAGCAACATAATATCAAGATAGGATAGCTTGGTCAGGAAATTTTGAATGGTAGTGTTCCCACATATCTATTTTCCTGCTCTTTCTAGGTGGTTGAAGTCACAGATTTGGAAGGTTCCCTCACAAGACTCTTGGCTATTTTCTGCAATGCAACTTGTATGTGTTACAGATTACTGCCATAGTGCATGAGTGTGGAGTGAGTGAATTTTTAAAGTGATGATGAAGTGCTGATTAAGTGGACTTTTTATGATTTTTAAATGCAATTGGAGCTGCACAGACCTAGGAAAATGAAAAGTATTTCACTGGATTCACCACATAATTTGTGCCTAGGAAGCCAGAAGGTGAGCCATTTGCCAAAGTATTCCCAGCCTCTGACCTGCCCTGATAATCATAGCATTTATAGGCTGGTTCAGTTAAGATTCTTGTTGATGGTTTCCCTCAGGTTGTTGATGATGGGAGATTTAATGATGATAATGCCATTGAACATCATGGAGAGATTAAAAGATTCTGTCATTAGAGTTGGGCACGGTCGAAGAGACATGTCAAAGAGGAGTCTGCATTTCTGTGTTCACTGGTGCCAGTAACCTTTACTCAGAGCTGTTTTACCACACATGTGGGAGAAGCCAGAGACTGCTCCAAGGCTGGCTTTCATGTGGAGCCCAGTTTCCCTTTTAAACACAGGTCAGATTGGAGATCACTTTACCTTTCCCAATAAAGTATAGGATATTCATATATACCATGTTAAATGGCTACATGCAACATTGATATCAGTGCTTGCCACATACCCTCTGACCATTATGCTCCTCCCCAGACATTACATTCTACTCATGGTGTGCTGTTGGTACCTTGTGAAGCTGCAATTTTTCATTTTCTGAGGCCATAACGACTAAGTAATGTTTTGCAAATGCCCCCTTATGATGCTATCTGTTTGCAGTGTCCTTTCATGACATTATCTGTTTATACCCTTCATTTATGTCATTTAGTCCTTGGTATTTGCGCTATTTGTGCTTCATTCCCCCCCCCCCCCACCCCCACCTTCTGATGGGATGGCGACTTCTTTCTACCATCTATAGCAATTTATCTAAGAGAATTCATCTAAATTCTTCAATGTTAATTTTTTAGTTGCATTTATAATTTCAGTATACCCACATATATAATATGTAATGGCAATTATTTAAAAAGTCTTTGATTAAGGTGGGATCAGACTTTCCCTTCTACGCTTTACTAAATTACAAGTTTTCTCTTTCCCATTAAGATTTCTATGAGGCACTTCATTATCTTATCTGGTTGCCATGAGCATGAAGGCTGCAATTCTGACTGTGAAAACGTTGCCTCAACTAACAATTCTCATCAATAATGGGCAACTCCAACAGAAATTGCCTAGATTTTGTGACATGAATTTTAATTGGATCTAAACAGCTGAATCCTAAATAGGATCGAGTCCTTCCTGCTGCGGGTACAGCCCATTTCAATTTTATATTCTTCATTGAATGGGTTTATTTCCATTTTTATGTTTCACTAACTCAGTCAGCTCGGATATGTTTTTAATATAATTGGTGAAGTGAGAAATGTGAGGTGTTGCATGTTGGTAAGGCACATCAGCTCAGGACTCATACATGTAATGGTGGGATCCTCGGGAGAGTTGCTGAACAAGGAGACTTTGGGATGCAGGTTCACAGTTCTTCGAAGGTGGACTCACAAGTTGATAGGATAGTGAAGAAGGCATTTGGTACACTTGCCTTTGTTGGTCTGTGCATTGAGTCTCGAAGTTGAGATGTCATATTGCAGTTGTACAGGATATTCAATAGGCCACTTTTGGATACTGCATTCAATTCTAGCCTCAATGCCATAGGAAAGGTGTTGTTAAACTTGAAAGGGTTCAGAAAAGATTTACAGGGATGTTGCCCAGTTTGGAGAGTTTGAGCAATAGGGAAACACTGAATAGGTGGAAGTTATATTCCCTGAAACATCATAGGCTGAGGGATGACCTTATTGAGGTTTAAAGAATCATGAGCAGCATGGATAGGGTAAATAGCCAAGGTCTTTTTCCCAGGGTAGGGAGGTCCAAAACTAGAGGGCCTAGGTTTAAGGTGAGAGGAGAGAGACATGAAAGGAACCAAATGATAACTTTTCACTCAGAGGTGGTGTGTATATGGAATGAGCAACCATATGAAGTGATGAAGTCTGGTGCATTGTAACATTTAAAAGGCATCTGGATGGGTACATGAATAGGGAGAGCTTATAGGGACATGGGCAAAATGCTGGCAAATGGGACTAGGTTAATTTAGGATATCTGGTTGGTATGGATGAGTTGTACCAAAGGATCTGCATCCATGCTGTACAATGCTAAGACTCTATAACTCCAAGTGCTGATCCTTTCTTTCTTCTGCTTCAATCAGTTGTCATCTCAGATCTCTGGTTACTTGAATAATGTATTTTGTTTGGCTGAATAGTCTTATAGTTTCCTTATTCAATAATTCTACAGGTGATTTCATGTCAGCCTTGAGAGGTATGGGTTGAAGTGACAATAAATAAAGGTTCGGGACTTTTTCTCTCAACATTTTGGAAGAGCTGTTTTGACCATCCTTATAAACTATGTCTCCATGGGTAACCAGGTGATGAGATGGTGCTGTTTAACCTACACTGTTCAATGAATTCCATACATTCTCTGGATGCAAACTGGCTGCCACTGCCCCATAATAGTCTGTCAGGAGTCCCTTGCTCAGCAAGCAGAAGACATATTACTGAGATAAATGTTGTGGTTCTCAAGTTTTTTAAACTTTTGGATAAAAGGGAATTTTGAGTAGTAGTCTTCAAATATTAGATGTCTTTCTTGAATGTGTGTGAATAAACTATTTTTCATAGTATGCTGTCATCTGGGTCGTACTTCAACAGTAACAGCAATCGAGGCCAAAACATTGTGTGATTTTAAGAAGAAATTGGATATCGCACTTGGCCTATAAGGATCAAAGGATATGGAGGAAAAGCAGGAACAAATTATAGAGTTGGATGATCAACCACAATCATAATCAATGGCAGAGCAGGCTCAAAGAGCCAAACGGTCTATCCCTCCTTCTATTTTCTGTGGTTATATGGTTAATTTCCCATTTCAGCATTGTGTTTCTGTACTTTTGGCATGCATTGCATATTTCAATGTCTTTATATATGCCAATACATAGCTGATCTGGATCTGAGTTTTCATTCTTCCACTCTTGTGTGGCCTTCATGTATCTTCTGCAGAAGCTGATTCTCCAATGTTTTGCATATAATTATTCTGGTCTGGCTAGCAGAATACCAGCATCCAGGGAGATGTCACATCTGATAGAGCAGTACTGCTGTAATGCTGCGCATCCCTGGATCATTGGTTAAGAAGGCATCTGTAGTTTCTCATCCTTGCTGTTATCATTTCTAATTTGTCGCAGTTTCAGTAGTGTTACATAACCAGGATATGGATATTTAATGCGAAGGTATTCTACGGCCCCAGCTCTGCAGGTGCAGGGTGTAGTGACTTTATCTCTGGATCAGAAGGTCTAGCTTTACCGTCTGCCTATTCGCATGAATAGAGATTTGGCTAACTAATAAAAGACATTGTCGGGATAAACAAAACATTTTCAGGAGGTGGCCACCCCTTACGAGCAGAAGGCCAAAGGGATCAGTTCTAGGGCCACAATTATTTAGAATATATATAAATAACTTGTATGAAGAAATTAAGTCAAGTTTGCAGGTGATACAATAATAGATGGAAGTGCAAGTTATGAGGATGGATGACACAAAGGAGAAAATAGACATGTTAAGCAAGTTAGCCACAACTTGCCAGATGGAACATAATGTGGGAAAAATATGATGTTATGCTCTTTGGCAGGAAGAATAGAGGTTCTGAATATTATTCAAATGGGAAAAGACGGCAAAAAGCTACAGCACAGAGTGATTTTGACATTCTCACGCATAAATCATTAAAAGCTAGCGTATGAGTTCATCAGGTAATAGGGGAGGCAAATGGAATGATGGCCTTTAATTCAAAGGGCACTGAATATAAAAATAAGGTGTCTTGCTGAACCATACAAGGCTCTAGTAAAACCACAGCTAGAATACTGTGAATGTACTTTTGGGCCTCTTGTCTACAGAAAGATTTACTAACATTGGAAGTTGTCCAGAGAATGTTCTTTAGGCTGTTTCTGGGAATGGAGGGATTGTCTTATGAGGACAGGTTGAGTCAGAACACTATATTCATTGGAGTTTAGAAGAATGAGTGCCAACCTTATTGAAACATAAGAGATTCAGAAGGGACTTGATGCAGAGAGGTCATTTTCTCTTATGGGGGAGTCTAGAACTACACAATAAAATTTCAGAGTTGCCCATTTAAGACAGCTCAGAAGGATATTCTTCTGTCAGGAGGTGGTAAATCTGTTAATTCTTTACTGCAGAGATCCGTCAAAGTCGGGTGGTTAAGCTATTTCAATGCTGAGATAAACAGGTTTTCAATCAGTAATGAAAACAAGTTATGAGGATAAGACATGATCTCTCTGAATTGTGGTGCAGACTCAAGATGATAAATAGCCTACTTCTGCTCCTTCATCTTATGGTCTTCTATCTTATAGCATGTTTATGCTGTGGCAACAAGCAATACAGAGCATCTGCCAGCACCATTTTTCTCCTGGATCTGCTCCAGTGGATGATGGTCAGTCTTCTATATGAACTTTCTTCAATAGGTGTGTGGATGGATTTCTCACATCTATACAGGGCTACCAAAAACACTCATTCTTTGTTGGCATAGCTGGTCTTAGCTGAGGTTAGAGCCTTGGGTGTGAATGCTGCTGGCTTTTCCTGTTGTGCTAAGGCTGCTCCAAATCCTTTTGTAGAAGCATCTACTTACAGAGTGAGAGGTTTTATTTTTCCATTGTAGTATGACAAACTTGTCTCCTGGTATATTCAATTTTTGATTTTGTTGAAACTCACGTCATTTGACTCTGACCACTAATAATCTTTATCTTTGTTCATCAGCTCCCGCAGGTCTATTGTGTGTTCTTATGTATGCAGTATTAAGGAGCTCATGTATTGGAGCAAACCAACCCAGATGGAAACGCTTGTAGATTTTGTGAAAGACACATATTGGTTCAACCCATTCTTTAAAGTGGAGAACCAGCATGACAAGCACATTAATTTCCAAGTATTGCTGGCTTTTCTGTTTTTCCTTCCCTGAGAAGGAAACTTTTCAATTCTTTGTTACCCCTTGGAACTTCCTTCCCTGAAATGGCTATGATTCTTTCAGAGCTTGGTTTGATTGTGTGGACCATTCTGAACAATTGGTATTCTGCCACTTTCACGCACATTTGTCTGAGCTTAATTTAATCCCAATTCCTGAATTTGTCCATGGCTTCACATAGATGGTTGTCATGATCTTTCTCCTCTCTCCCATACTCCTCGGTATTATCAGCCATGTTGACTGCCTCTTTGCATCCCTTAAATGTCTCATTTGCTTTTTGCTAAAACATATCCTCACTTACTTTAAGTCTAAAAGGGAAATATAGGAATTTGTATCAAAACATCTGTGAATGTTGTCAACTTTGTAGATTCTATGACTTGTTTCACATTCCAGTATCTATTTCTGGTATTAGCCTTGTTGAAAATTTTCACCCTTGCTAGTGCTAGTGTGATAACTTTTGGTATTGGAATAGTGTAGCGACTTATCTTCATACTTGGTTAAAAATGTTGGGATCCAGCAAAATCTTAATTTTCCATTTGTTTTCTGTCTCATCAAAATGGAATTTATTATTTCTGTCATCTCTTGGAACTCTCTTCCAAGGTTTCTGAAACCCTCCATGTTGTCAGCTTCACCTTCTGGTTTACTGAGATATTCTGCAACTCTTCATAACCTCTTCACAACAGGATAGCAGGGCATCGTCATCTGCCCAATTGTTTATGGACTGTATCTGTGCTGCATTGCTGTTCTGGTTGACTTTCCATTTTTCAATTTTGCACAATATGTTCAGTTGATTTTTTTTTCTCTATTTGGCACTGATTTGAATTGATTTTGTCAATGAGCCTTAGGCTTGGCAATCTTGGAGATTGTTGCCTGAATTTCAAACTCGCCACAGTGCATAGCTGGGACACCACTTGGGTTCATGTCATGAAACATTATAATTGACTCTCCAGGGTAGGTATGAACACTGTCAACTGGAACACAAACACACACAAAATGTTCCTGACTACTTAGTTCTCTTTACAGACAATACACACAGTTACACACAACCTTCTCACATACTGTTACTAATTGCTTTCTGATGATGAAATATTTATTTTCATTTCATATAGCACAATTGTATGTCAAAAATGATCAACGTTTCTGATAGTTAATACGAGAAATTGTAATCTTTCTGCCATGTTTCTGGAGCACTTCCCAGCATTCCTGTAACCTGTTTCTATTACCTTCATCTTCTGTGCATTTCTCTGTTACTGACTATTTATGTATCTCACAACGTGTTTCTTGAGAATTACTGCATGTGTTTTCATTTTATTTAATCAATCTGCCCAAATTTTGTTTTCTTGAGTTGCTCAATGAAGAGATTTAAAAGAACCACATCGCTACCCAGTTGCAAAGAACAATTGATGAATGAATGGTACAGGATGCTAACCCCAGTTCTTTTGAAGAAAGCGTAACAGCAAATCACCAGGTGATTCCGAATTTTGGTCTTAAACAAGCTATTCAATGTTACTTTAACACAGTATGGAAATTCCAAGTGCTTTCATAAATGGCCTCGGGTATGCTGGAGAATGACACACAGGTGTGTAGCTGGAATTAGTTCTATCTCCCATGGGAGAGCTCTTATCAGAACTGTCACGAAATTGACCACCCAGAATTATAGGGTGCAAATTGAATTGTGAAGGTAAAATTAAGATGTTAAATTGCTTAGTGATGAAGTGTGATTAGTGTGAAATAATGATTAGTGTGAAATCTAATTCACGATATCACTGATATACAAGACAGAGATTTACATTGTAGACATTGATACAATCCTAGAAACTCAAAGGAAAATAACATTGCCCTCGCAAGAAAAGTGAAAGTCATCTAAAACTGTATACAAGTTATTTGAAAACTGCGGAAATCCGATGACACAAAGGCTTCTCCTGAACAGCTGGCCAACTAGGATCAAGGAATCAATAGTCGATAGCGGGGCTTCCCAAATTGGGTTGAAATTTTGGGGCCACCAGCTCTGACACAACATTGGCTCTTGTGGTGCTCTGCTCCATTCTTCAAGGTTCTTGTACATTTTCTTTTAATTTAAAAAAATGTACTTTATTCACAGAAAATACAAAATATAAACATATTTACACACCTACCCAGTCATGCTAGCTGCTCCGGGTTACCCTGGGGGTACGTTCACCAACTAAAAGGAAAAAAGCAAAAACAAAAAACTCCGGCAGTCGTCTCTCTGCGCAGCCCCAGTGAACCCCCTGACCAGTTGGGGAAGGCATCCCATTACATTCCGGTCGAGGAGTCTTACACAGTGGTCTTTCCCCACAGTGCCTTGGCAGCGGCAGCCCAAGCTTTAGTGTGTCCCTCAGCACGTAGTCCTGGACCTTGGAGTGCGCCAGTCAACACTTGGTCAGGGTTAGTTCTTATAACTGGAAGACCAGCAAGTTGCGGGCAGACCGAAGAGTGTCTTTCACCGTGTTGATGGTCTTCCAGCCACAGGTGATGTTGGTCTTGGTGTGTGTCCTGGGACACAGCCCATAGAGCACAGAGTCCTGTGTCATGGAGCTGCTTGGGACAAACCGTGACGAAAACCACTGCATTCCCCTCCAGACCTCCTGTGCAAAAGGCACACTCCAGAAGGAGGAGACTGACAGTCTTGATCCCCCCCAACCCCCCACCCCTGCAGCCAACTCGAGGGCAGCATGCAGTGGCACAGAGAGCCCGGGCATCTCACTGGCACAAGCAACGTCCTGATGCTTGTTTGAGAGCTCTGGCGATGAGGCATTCTGCCAAATGACTTTGGCAGTCTGTGTGGGGAACCACCCGACAGGATCCACCCTCTCCTTTTCCCGAAGGGTCTGAAGGATGCTACGTGCTGACCACTGCCTGATGGTCTTGTTTGCCTTCAAAAATTTCTCCATGAAGTACAGGTGGTATGGGATGGTCCAACTACTCGGAGCGTTCCGTGGCAGCGAGGCAAGGCCCATCCTTCACAATACAGGGGACAGGTAGAACCTCAGTAAGTAGTGTCACTTGGTGTTTGCGTACTGAGGATCTACGCACACCTTGATGCAATCGCACACAAAGGTAGCCATCAGGGCGAGGGTGGCGTTCGGCACATCCTTCCCCCCATGTTCCAGGTCTTTGTGCATGATGTCCCTGCAGACCCGGTCCTTCCTTGACCCCCAATGAAGTGGAAGATGGCCCAGGTGGGTTCTTGTATGTTTTCTCCATGTCTCCAGTTATACCGGATCCCTGGCTCTCACAGTTGCCATTAGGGTGTGATGATTTTAAAGCCTCAACTTGGAAACCAAAATGGGAAAAAGGCTTGAGAAGCACTGCTCTACTGCATTACAGCAAATGTTTTCTGACATGTTGCATCATGAATGATTTCAGCAAACCAGGAACGAATTTACATCAGAAATGATTAAAAAATCAAGTCAATAGATTTCCTCTCAACTTCTGCCATACTTGACTTATGGCATTCACAGAACCTCTATTTTCCTGGCTATGGGATGGAAAAATATCACGCACAGTTGTTACGTTGTGTGAAGTCTGAACAAAACAAGCATGTCAAAACATGCAGAGCCATTCCATCAGGCGCCAATAGCATTAGTTATTACGGTGAATAATCACATTTTATTCCGTTTGTGATGTTACTCAGTGAGACAACAGGAATTTTCATGGTATACCTGTGTGTAAGGAATAAGTTCATGTCTATACTTCTATAATTTGCGCTCAAAAGCACACGTATATTTTCAATAACTCTGTATTTTGGACTATTTGATCATTGCATGCTGCTTACATAACACATCACGCTTCATTACGAATATCATTTTGTATTGATGACACTGTAGATATGGTTGAATCAGATTTTTTTTAAAGAAATGTTAATAAATGTTCAGAAAAGTTAAACTGATGTGAACTTGAAGGGCTTTTGCAGGGAGAGAAAAAAAAAATTAATCTGATTAACAACTCTCAAAACTGATCATTTCCGAAATAATGGACCAAACAGGCTCCAGGGTGTGCTTTCCGGAGGGACTACTCTTTCTGTGACTCCCTTGTCCGTTCCACACTCCCCTCCAGCCCCACCATCCCCGGCACTTTTCCCTACAACTGAAGCAAGTGCTACACCTGCCCCTATACCTCCCCCCTCACCCTGATCCCAGGCCCTAGGAAGACTTTTCACATCAAACAGATGTTCACCTGCATGTCTGTCAATATTATATACTGTATTCGCTGTTCCCGTTGTAGCCTCCTTTATATCGGGGAAACCAGACAGAGGCTTAGGAACCACTTTACAGAACACCTATGCTCTGTTCACAACAAACAACTACACCTCCCAGTCGCAAACCATTTCAATTCCAACTCCCACTCCTTGGTCGACACGTCCATCCTAGGCATCCTGCATTGCCACAATGACGCCACCCGAAAAATGCAGAAATAGCATGTCATGTTTCGCTTGGGAACCCTGCAGCCCAAGGGTATCAATGTGGACTTCACAAGCTTCAAAATCTCCCCTCCCCTGACCACATGCCAAAACCAGCTCAGCTAGTCCCCGCCTCCCTAACCATTCCTCCGCCTCAAGACCCACCCCCATCCCCTACCCACTAACCTCATCCTGCACCCCTCCCCCCCACCGACCTGTCTGACCTCCCTGGAATGACCTATCCCCCCCAACTCCCCACCTACATTCACCTTCACTGGCTCTAACCCCGCCTCTTTGACCTGTCTGTCTCTTCTCACCCTGTCTTCTCCTTTGTCCATCTTCTATTCGTCTCCCCTGTCTCCCTATTTATTTCGGAATCCCCTTCCCCTCCTCCATTTCTGAAGAAGGGTCCCGACCCGAAATGTCAAGCTTTCCTGCTCCTCTGATGCTGCTTAGCATACTGTGTTCATCCAGCCTCACACTGTGTTATCGGAGGCTCCAAGGTGATTTTGCTTTGTACCTTTGTGAGGAGGTACTGGCGCTGTAAGACACAATTTCCACATACAGTTAAGTGCCTCATCATTGCAACAACCAGAAACAATTTTACTTTTGTAAAATTGTGTAATAGTATTAAAATAACCAAAAATGCAATATGAATATAAATCTAATATTGTTGTGCACTACGGAGAAAATTCAATTGCAAAAATGGAATTATTCAATCACAAATCTTTACAGTTTCCTTTGGGAAAATGGAGTACTTTCAATACCTCTTGGTATATCGTTTACTTATCAACCCTGACATTTTCATTAAAATAACAACATTCATTCACACCTCTCTTTCAATTATTCTCCATGATGATTTGAGTGAACACTTGTTCCTCTTGTGGGATTAACTTTTGGACAATAATTCAGTGGGTTTGGAAGATGGCACAAAATAAAGCAGTAACGGCAATTTTAAAAATGATTCCTTCAGGAGACGTGAGGAATGTGTCTCAGCTGCAATTTAATGCCTATTTCTAATTGTCCTTGAGATGCATTGCCTTGCTGGTGAGTGACCTCCTTGAATTGCTGAGGTTGACTCTTGACATTGTTAAAAGGTCTCTGAATTTTGATCAGGTACCAGCAAAGGAACTTGATATAGTTCCAAGTCAGAATGATGTGTGACCTGGAGGGAAAACTTCAGGTAGTGATGATCTCATTAGTTAACTTCCCATGTCCTTCTGGTTGGGAGAGTTCACACGTTTGGAAGGTGCTATCTAAGGAACCTTGGTGAGTTGGTGTGGTGCATCTTGTAGATGGTACACACTGCTTTCGCCATTTGTCAGAGATAGGAAAAGTGAATGGTTATGGCAGTGGATTGGGCACCAAACAAGCAGGCAGCTTTATCCTGGATAGTGTTCATTTCTTAAGTGTTGATGGTGATGCATGCATCCAGGCAAGTTGATCATGTTTCATCACACTTCTGAGGTAGACTATGTGACCAGAGACGTAAGAGCAGAAGTAAGCCATTTAGCCTCTCAAGTCTGCTCTGCAATTCAATAAGATCATAGCTGATCTGTAATCCCCAACTCCAATTTCCTGCCTTTGCCCCATGACATTTGATTCTTATCAATTAAAAATATGCCTAAATCAGTCTTGAAAATACTTATGACCCAACTTTGACAGCACTCTGGGGTAAAGAATTCCTCAAATTCATTACTCCGAGAGAAAAAAAAATCTTCCTTATCTCTGCCTTACTCTGGGATCATATCCTGTGGCCCTATCTTCTGCCACAACCAGAAACAAGCTCTCTGCCTCTACCCTGTCAAGCTCCCCAAGAATCTCTGTTTGGCTCAAAAAGGTCTCCTTTCATTCCATTTAACTCCAATGAATACAGGCCCAAACTATTCCATCTGTCTTCATAAGACTTTCCCTCTGCTCCTGGGATTAACCTAGTGAACTTTTTCTGACCTGCCTCTAATGTATAAGTACAACTTTCCTGGTGAATAGCTGAGGAATCATGAATGGTACTGAACACTGTTTAATCATCAGTGAACATCCCACTTCTGACAAACTGATGGAGGGAATGTATTGATGAAGCATCCAAAGATGGTTGGGTCTATGGCACTGTCTAGAAGAATTCCTGATTGACCCCGATAATCATTAGCTATGTGATAGGTACAACGGTAAGCAATGAAGATTTTTCCTGTTGATTCCCATTGACTCTTTGGTTCCACACCCAAACAAATGCTGCCTTGATGTCAAGAACAGTCATTCTCATCTCATCTCCTGCACTTAGCTCTTTGGTCCATGTTTGGACTCAGACTGTAATGAGGTCAGGAGCCAAACTGGCTATTTTGCTGAGTAAGTACTGCTTCATAAAACAGTTGATGTTGCCTTTCATCCCTTTGCTGTACATTGATGGGGCAGTAACTGGCTGGTTTGGATTTGACCTGCTGTCTTTGGACATGTATGCACCTGGGGAAACTTTTCCATACTGAAAAGTAAATGCCAGTGTTGTAGTTGTACCTGAACAACTTGACATGAAACATGGTTAGTTGTGGAGCCCAGGTCTTCAGTATCCCTGTTGATGTACAATGGAAGATCTTTTCAATATGAAATTTGGACTTTGTCTTGCAAAGACTGTGTGGTAATCACACTTACTAATACTGTCATGGACAGATGCATCTACAACAGGTAGATTGTTGAGTAAAATGCCAAGTAGTTTTCTCCCTCTTATTACTTCCTTCAGCACCTGTCACTGCAGCTATGTCCCTTTGGACTCAACCAGCTCAAGTAGTAATGCCACTACTGAGCCAGTCTCTGTGTTAGTCATTGAACTCCGAGGCAGAATACATTCTGTTCCTTTGGTACCTTTAGTGCTTCTTCCAGTTGATGTTCAACACACCACATTGATTCATCAGCTGAGGGATTTTCTTACTTTCTCATGGGATGAGGGTGTTGCAGGCTGGCCAGCATTTATTGCCTGTCCCTAGTTGCTCTTAAGTTGGTGGTGAGCTATTTTATTGAACTGCTGCAGTCCATGTACTATAGGTCGATGTACAGTGCCCTTAGAAAGGGAATTCCAGAATTTTGACCCAGCAACAAAGAATAGTGACTCAATTCCAAGTCAGGATGGTGAATGGCTAGTGCAGAAACTTGTGGTTGGTGATGTTCCCATGTATCTGCTGTCATTGTCTTTCCAAATGAAAATGGTTGTTGGTTTGGAAGATGCTGTTGAAGGATCTTTGGTGAATATGGTGGTGGAGGGGACTAGCTTTTGATCAACAGGAAGTTGATCATTTCTGACCTGATGCCAAGAGGCTTCATATGCAGCTTCCTCCTGATGATATATCACTGTGATGCAATTTCGGGCGTTTCTGTCCTACTGATGAAGTAAAGTCTGTGAGATACAATTCCTTGAGTATGATGTTAGGCTGTTGCTTGACCAGTCTGTGGGATAGTTCTCCCAAATTTGGTTCATTCCCTCAAATGTTAGTGCGGAGGACTTTACAGAATTGGTTGAGTTAGGAGTGCCATTGTCATTTCTGTCATTTAGATGATCTGTCCAATTTCATTCTCTTTTGTCCAGAGCAGTTTGTTACAAATAAATAGCTTGCTAAGCATTTAAACATGAACCAATCGAGAACCTGAAGTCACATGTTGGCCAGACCAGATAAGGATAGCAGATTCCCTTTCCTAAATGGCATTAGTGAACTAAATGTATTTTCATGACAATTGATTATAGTTTAATGGTTATTATCTTCTATAGATTGATTTCAAGTTTCACCAGCTACTGGGTGTGGTATTTGAATCTGTGTACCCAGAGCATTAAACTGGGTCTTTGTCAGTACGTCACTGCTTCTCATACTTACAGAATATGTTCAGATACTTGAAACATGTAAATCATGATACTTCAATGTTGTCTTCTCACACCACACAATGAACAATGGAAACGGTTATGTGAGATGTGATGATATTACTGTTGTCCTGTTGCACTAAAACTGACTATGAAGGTAAACAACAAGTAAGTGATTTGGATTGTAAAAAATGTTTCAATTCCATGATAACGAGTGATCTCCTATGGGATATCTAAACTGGGATGTAAATACTCATATAAAAAAATGACGTTGCACATTACTGAAAAGGAGAGACACATTGTTGAAACTTCTCATCTTGCACACATCATGGCAAATGTAAGTATGTCAAAGTTCAAACCATCACTATCATACCACAGGAGAACTATTGCTGAGAGGAGACACTTGTTCCTGATCCTACTCACCTAACATTCATCAGATCAAATGCAAGAGTGCCAAGTTTGAAGTCATCACAAAAAAATACCAAAGGAGAAAAAAGCGCTGATAGTTGGCAAGTTGAATTTGAATGATTGAGATGCTGCCTAAAGCAGAGATCTAAATGTAAATCAGAGATAATGGGAACTGCAGATGCTGAAGAATCCAAGATAGCAAAGTGTGAAGCTGGATGAACACAGCAGGCCAAGCAGCATCTGTGCTCCTGAGATGCTGCTTGGCCTGCTGTGTTCATCCAGCTTCACACTTTGTTATCTAAATGTAAATAGTCTCCTGAATATTCATACAGGCAGAGTACAGACGATAATTAACTTGCCCATGCTTGCGCAATTCTGAACGAACCAAGTAGATGTGTTTATGTGATTGTGCAGCACATGCAGAACAATCCTGAGTGCATTAATTGCTACATAAACAATCATTTTAAGATAATCAGTGGAGCTCATAATGTAGCAAACTTATGCTTGCTAGAAGTAACATACAAATATATGCAGGGAGGCATTCTCTACAACCTAAAGGAACATGTTCAAGCTTTGCGCTTTTACTAAATTATCTGCAAGTTATGAGGAACTTTATAGTTCTCTGTTGTTTTCTCTATAGCAATATATCAGCTGATTGGACTTAACTTGCAAAATAATTAGTACTATTTTCTCCTGTTATATAAAGCATTATAGTCATTTGAAATTTTATTATTATCCTGATAAATACAAGACAAAAACCTCTGCAACGTTTCTATTTTCAACAATTTTTAAATTATATTTATACTAATCAAAGTTTAGGTGCAATTAGGATTTTAATAAAGCACATTCATTAATTCTGATTTCACCAGATTGATTTTCGTACACCCATTTTGCAGGAAGTCCAATGATAACAAAATAGTGACAGTAGTGCTTATTAGCCATAATGAGAATGCACTTAGATCTATTCATTTGTGGACTAATTAGTATTCTCTTGAAAGAAAACAATATGTCAAGTTTGAAACAATCTATTATATACAAGTAGACTTTTAAAAGTATGTTCTCTGTTGATTATTTCATCCTTTCATGCCATAGGATACCTAGATGTAATAAGACACTTACCCAGATTCAGCCTGGCATTATAATAGTAGCCTGAGGAATACTTTATATTAAGGGGGTCACTTGGGATGAGTGGGCTCCTTAAAATTATGTAGCACTTATGGTGAAACTAATATGCAAACGTGCTTCAATGCACTATAGAGCCTACAAATGAACAAGAAACTGCCTGGAGATAAGCGAGGATAATTGACTTTTTTGATTGGAGTCTAATCTATTTTGCTTCTGTAAATAAAAGGCAATACAATGTAAATGTTTGAATCTGGTTGATCCTAGTTCCTGTGTTATAAAAATAGAAAATGGCTCAGAATATTTAGCTGATTAGCTAACGTTTTTATGGAGAGAGCGAAACAAAATTAAATGTTTTGTTTTTAATTCATTTGATACCCATTTGCATACATAGAGATAAACAAATTTTGTGATTCTAAATCAACGACATTTGGAATAAGTTAGAGATATTGTTGTGTGTGCAGCTAAACCTAATATTTATTTTATGACTTCGGATTGCTGCCACCATCGTCTTTTAGTGCAGGGTTAAGACCTGCTTGGCTAGTGTAGTAGAGGAAAGCTATTCCTTAATCAAACTAGAAGAGGCTCAGGTGGTGAACAAGAAGTAATTTATGGCATAGAGTCATAGAGCTGTACAGCACAGAAACAGATCCTTCAGTCCAATATAGCTGTGCCGACTAGATATCCTAAATTAATCTGGTCCCATTTGCCAGCATTTGGCCCATATCCTAAACCTTTCTTGTTCATGTACCCATCCAGATGCCTTTTAAATATTGTAATTCTACCAGCCTCCACTACTTCCTCTAGCAGCACATTCCACATATGACCCATCCTCTAATGAAAAAAATATTCTGTGGGTCCCTTTTAAATCTTTCCCCTCCCACTGTAAACCTATGCCATCTAGTTTTAGACTCTCCTACCCTAGGGAAAATACCTTGGCTCTTCACTTTATCTATGCCCCTCATGATTTTATAAACTTCTACAAGGCCACCTCGTAGCCTCTGACATTTCAGACAAGATAGCGCCAGCCTATTCAGCTTCTCCCTCTAGCTCAAACCCTTCAACACTGGCAACCTCAATGTAAAGTTTTTCTGAATCCTTTCAAGGTTCGCAACATCTTTTCTACAGCAAGGAGACCAGAATCGAATGCAATATTCCAAAAATGGCCTAACCAATGTCCTGTACAGCCGCAACATGACCTCCCAACTCCTATACTCAGTGCACTGACCAATAAAGGCAAACATACTAAACACCTTCTTTAATGTCCTGTCTACTTGCGACTCCACTTTTACAGAATGTATCTAAGATTTGTACCTTGATATCTGTACTTCTGCACTTGAGTATATGTGACAATAAAGGATAATTTATTCTGTGAACCAGAACCGCAAGGTCTCTTTGTTCAGCAACACTCCTCAGGACCTTGCCATCAAGTGTATACTCCTGCCCTGATTTGCCTTTCAAAAATGCAGCTCCTCACATTTATCTAAATTAAACTCCATCCGCCACTCCTCAGCCCACCGACCCATCTGATCAATGTCCCCTTGTGCTCTGAGGTAGCCTTCTTGGCTGTCCACTACACCACCAACTTTGGTGTCATCTGCAAACTTACTAACCATACCTCCTATATTCACATCAAAATCATTTATATAAATGAACAATAGCAGTGGATCCAGCACCGAAGCTTATGGCACAGTACTGGTCATAGGCTTTCAGTCTGAAAAGCAACCCTCCACCACACCATCTGTCTCCTACCTTTGAGCCAGTTGTGGTTTCAAATAGCTATTTCTCCCTGTATTCCATGTGATATAATTTTGCTAACCAGTCTACCATGAGGAACCTGTCGAATGCTTAGAGAAATCTAAAATCCATATAGATCATTTCCAGGTCCGCCTTCATCAATCCTCTTTATTATTTCTTCAAAAAACTCAGTTAATTTAGTGAGACATGATTTCCCATGCACAAAGCCATGTTGACAATTCCTAATCTGTCCTTGCCTTTGCAAATACAAGGAAATCCTATCCCTTAGAATCTCCTCCAACAACTTTCCTTGCCACATATGACAGGTTCACAGGTCTATAGTTCCCTGACCACCTCACTAAGTAATGGCACCATATCATAACAGAGACTATGAGGAGGAACTGGATTTTAGTTGTTTGTCTTCAAGATCCTTTTGACAACCTCACCTTTGACTATTGTTGATACAAATATCTCAGCAAGGGACCCAGCAATCACTTCCTCACTTCCCTGAATTGCAGGGTGCATCTGATCAAGTCTTGGGGATTTATCCACCTTTAAGTGTTTTAAGTCATCCAGCACCTCCTCCTCTGTAATATGGACATTTTTCAAGATGTTGCTCTTTTTTTTCCCATGTTCTGTATCTTCCATATCCTTCACCACAGTAAACACTGATGCAAAATACTCATTTCGTATCTCCCCCATCTCCCGCGCTTCCACATGTAGGTGGCCTTCCTGATCTTTAAGGACCCCCATTCTCTCCTGAGTTATCCTTTGTCCTAATGTACTTGTAGAATCCCTTTGGATTCTCCTTAACCCCATTTGCCAAAGCTATCTTGTGTTCCCTTTTTGCCCTCCTGATTTCCCTCTTAAGATTACTCCTACTGCCTTTATCCTCTTGTAGGGATTCACTTGATCCCTGCAGTCTATACTAACATATGCTTCCTTCTATTCTTAACTGAAATCTCAATTTCTTTAGTCATCCGGCGTTCCCTACACCCATCATCTTTTCCTTTCACCTTAACAAAATCATAGTCTCTCTAGAGATAACAAGGTGTGGAGTGGATGAACACAGCATGCCATGCAGCATCTTAGGAGCACGAGTCTTGTTATATAATTCTTCAAGGCTTCCCACTTTCCAGCCATCCCCTTACCTGTGAATATCTACCCCCAACCAACTTTTGAATGTTTTTGCTTGATACCATTGAAATAGGCCTCCCTCCAAATTGGAACTTTGATTTTTAGATCTGGCCTATCCTTTTCCATCACTGTTTTGAAACTATAGTCTTATGGCCACTGGTCCCAAAGTACTCCCTCACTGACACGTCAGTCACCTACCCTGCCTATTTCCCGAGAGTAAGTCGTGTTCTCCTTCTCTAACAGGTACATCCATAAACTGAACTAAAACATTTTCTTGTATACACTTACAACTAGTTACAGGT
Organism: Stegostoma tigrinum; assembly: GCF_030684315.1. Classification (NCBI taxonomy): domain Eukaryota; kingdom Metazoa; phylum Chordata; class Chondrichthyes; order Orectolobiformes; family Stegostomatidae; genus Stegostoma; species Stegostoma tigrinum. Next base: position 83,540,729 of record NC_081359.1, on the reverse strand, counting down.
TACATGATATGACAGACATTGTAACAGAGACTATGAGGAGGAACTGGATTTTAGTTGTTAGTCTTCAAGATCCTAAACTGTTCTGTCCACAAGCCCACATTGCACAATTATACAGAGTGAAGCTAATGACACTCAATTTTAACACTTTCTGGTCTGTACATGACATCTTCCTCAATTTTTTTTACCCATTGTTAATATTACACATTTATGTATATAATCATATTTATCACTGCCCCAGCTCCATCCAAGTTGTCTGACTTTATAAATTTGGCGATCTGGAGGCCTCTCCCAGAACATTTTCTCTTTGGCTTTGCAAGACTGGTATTTTGGTGGGTGGAAGAACATCTCTGATTCTTTTTCTGACTGCCTGAGATCTACAGGCTCCTTCTGACCAGAGGACCATTAACCTCTTTGTGGAAGATGCCTTCTCGGCTAAAACTGACAATTTCTTCTTTGCAGTACCCTGAATCATCAAAACAGAAATACTCTTTCCTTGTAGTATCTTGAATTGTTGGACATTGGCTATCCTTTTTCAGTGCTGACTTCCATGGCATTGTATGCACATATCTTCTATCCATGTCAAAAGACTTTTATTTTTCAATTTGCCCGTAGATCTGTGCTGAACATTGTAACCTGTTTACTTAACATATCGATGCATTTGTACATTTTTGGCACATTACTGGTGAAACCAACATGTGCCTTTTCTCAATTCTGCTATTTCAGGATTGCTTCTTACTTGGTATGATCTTGGCCACTGTTATTGAGGATTCTTCCTGGTAAAATAAACAAATCAAATATTCTGTTTTAACTTGTCTCTTCCAAATCATTCCAGCAGCTAATTCAGACTTGAATTAGTCATGTGTATTTGTTCAGCAAATTGTATTGCACTCTGGGTTAGATTAGTTACAGATTGATAACTGGCTCAGGTGATGGGTGCTGCTAACTGGTGTTCTCATTGCTCAAGTTTCCAAGCACACCTTTCTAATTCTTGAAATCTGACTTCTCTTCATTATTAATAGCAACCAAAACATTTATGCCAAACCAGAATAGTCACAGGTTCCCAACTTTGTGAGAGTACTAAACAAATTTCTTAGGCCAATGTAACTAATCTGAATGGATCTGTTTTCTATTCTATGAGTCTGGGAAGAAAATGTTTTACCAGTTGTTTTCTGATTGGTTATTCGTTGACTAGTTGTTCCTTAACTTCAACCAGTTGAACTACTGCTATTTGAGGAAAACTGAGATCATGACATGTCTTCCAACTCGAGTAGGAATTCTTGATTGAAACACATATTTGTTTTGTATCGTTTGACAACCCTTATTTGGAGAATTGCTGCTAACCTATCTTCAGATTCAAGTAATATGTCTCATGGATCATGTAGTAGCACTATTATCAGCTGTTTTCTTACCCATGGCACATTATAGGATAATATAATGATACTTGTCCTAGTACGTAATTTGAAATTTGTGAGGTGACTATCAATGTAACTGCTGGTGTAACTATCATCATGCCAAATTTAAGATTGAATCACCAGGTGTACTCTTCTCCTGCAGACATTCTACCTTATTAACCTCTTTGTGGGGGTAATTGTCTTGATTTTTCACGATTCTGACTTCTGTGAACAATTTCCGAAAGTGACCCAGTGGGCAGATAAAGTATTCAGGTTTTTAGCTGAACATTGTCTTTTCTTGTGAGCTTTCTTTACTTCACAGCCCTGATAAAGACTTCCTGTCTACTCCTTGTCTTACTCACTCTTACAGTTTCTCATGGTTCTTAGTTTTATATTTGTAGAGTTGAATAGACCCAGCTGATCTCCAATGGTGAGGAAATCTTTATCTTCCTTTACTTTCTCCTCTTAGGATTGATCTGTGCTGCTTCCAGACTTCTTTGTCTCTCTGAATGACTTCCTCTAGAGTCAAATTTTATTTGGATTAAATCAGAGAAAGACTCATCGTTAACTCCTTTAATGTTCTGTCTTTTATGAACTCTAACTTGAAGCAGTTGTAGTTGCATTTATCCACTAAAGCGTACAGACCATTAACTAAATCATCTATGACTTATAGGAGCGGTTAGCCAGTATAGAACTTTATTCTTTGGAACTTATGAGATTGAGGGGTAACATTTTTGAGGTATATGAAATCATGAGGGCCAGAGATAGGATGAATGCATATTGTCTTTTTCCCAGGGATGGGGAATTGAAAACTTGAGGGCATAGGTTTAAGGTGAGAGGAGAAAGATTTAAGAAGGACCTGAGGGGCAATGTCTTCACACAGAGAGTGGTTCATAAATGGAATGGGCTGCCAGAGAAGGTGGTAGAGGTGGGTACAATAGCAACATTTAACAAACATTTGGATAGGTACCTGGATGGGAAGCGTTTAGAGGAATTTGAACCAAATGTGGGGAACTGGAACAAGCTGAGTGGGCACCATGGTCAGCACGGACCAGTTTGGGCTAAAGGGCCTGTTTCTATGCTGTGTTACTCTGTGATTCTGTATGCTGAAATCTACTGAATCCAATTCTTACAGAAATTCTATTTATTCTAAGATTAAATTGCCAAAGGATGGCAGTCCTTCTTGTAAAGTATTTGTTGCTTCTTTTGGATTTTGGTAACGCCTTGCATTAATAGCTACATTTCCAATCATTTAAAAAATATTGGCCTGTTCAACTTCTGACTTAGTGTCTAATTTGGACTTCAACCAGGCCACCCTCAAGAATGTACAACTAAAATGTCTCACCAGAGGTCTGAACATCCTTGACAATTGTCATACAGCCAATCAAAGATGCCTACTGCTCTATTGCCCATCCATATTTCAGAAAATCAGGTCACAATACTGTGCTTTTCCCTCCAAGTTACAAGCAAAAGTTGAAGCGTGAGCACCCAGTACAGAAAGTTGTGCAGTGTTGGTCTGAGGCAACAGAAGGGGCTTCTACGGGACTGTTTAGAGTTGGTGGGCTGGTCCATATTCATGAATTTAGTGGCCAACCTAAACTAGTATCCCATCATCTTTATGAGTAAACGTGTAGAAGACTGTGTACCAAAGAAGTTAATCTGAATGTTCCCCAACCGGAAATCATGCGTGAGCCATAAGATCCACTTTGTACTGAAGCCCAAGTCTGAGGCACACAAGTTAGGCAACCCTGACCGATACAGGAAATCCAGGTACAACATTCGTAAGGCCATAAGAGATGCCAAGAGGCAGTACCAAACTCTGCTTGAGACTAAGACCAATCACATGGACCCCAGTCATTTCTGTCAAGGTTAATATGACATAAAGGGTTATCAAGCATAGTCGAACAGGAATGTCGGCAACAGTACGTCCCAACCTGATGACTCAATGCTTTCTACACTCACTTTGAACAAAGGATTATCAGCTATCTCAACAGCGTCAGGTGCAGCTGTAGCCACGGTCACCGCTGCAGACATTAGATCAACCTTCTTGAGAGTGAACCCATGGAAAGCAACTGGCCTGGTTGGAGTCCCTAGCCATGCACTCAGATCTTGTGTGGATTAGCTGGTTGGAATATTCGCGGACATCTTTAACCTTTCCTTACTTTGATCTGCAGTCCCCACCTGCTTCAAGAAGACCAGCATGCACAAAAGAAAAATCATGCAGCATGCCCCAATGACTATCACCCAGTGTCTCCGATCTCCCTAATTAAAAAGTGCTTTGACGGGTTTGTCATGGTTCACATCAACTCCAGCCTACAAAATTGCCATAATTCTTTGCAATTCACCCACCAGCACAACATGTCCACATCAGACATCAGACAGACACCTGCAAATGCTGAAAGACATGCTCATAAGAACAGGATATGGTGCTAAACTCATCGATTGCCAGTTCCAACATACAGCAAAAACCACAATTGACCTCCTCAGAAGACAGACATTTTTATACAATCAATAGAGTACCCTTCATCGTCCAGATCATCTGGACCAGAGAAACTATGCCATGTTCTTTGCAGCCTTCAACATGTCATTGATGATGATAAGCATCTCACCAGAGCCAACTCTATGTCTCCACTTCTAATCTTCAAACAGCCACCAAACCTCAAACAGACCATTGTTTGCAGCAAACTACACAGCCTTCAGGAGAACAGTGACAAAAACACGGCACAACCCTGCCATGGCAACATCTGCAGGATATACCAGATCGTCGACATGGATACTACCATCACACGTGGAAACCCTACACACCACATACATGCTAGGGTCTTCATGTGAGTTGGCCAATGTTGTCAACCTCATATGCTTCAGGTAAGGATACCCCAAGGCATGGCATATTGGCAAGACCATGCAGATGCTATGACAATGGAAGAACAGACACTACACAGCAATCGCTTGGCAGGAATGTTCCCTCCCAGCTAGGGAACACTTCTGCGGGCACGGACATTCACAGCCTCTGATCTTCGGATAATCGTCCTCCAAAGTGGCTTTCAAGATATACAACAATGCAGAATTGCCAAGCAGAAACTGATATACAGATGGCCTTTGCTGTGATCTTGGGTTCATGTCATGCTACGTGTGACTCCACCATACTATTCTGTTTGTAAAATCATCCTGATTGTTCAGTTGTCGGTATACTTCTTTGTAGTCATCTGTTCTATTCTGTATGTTGAAAAATGGTGGTCCATCTCTCAGCACTTGATCATCACTGTTACTTTGAATTGTAAATTCTTGTGGCATTAATGAAACCTTTGTGACCTTCAGAACAATCTCCGGCTAGTTTGGAAATATACTATTTATTTGGAAGTCATGCTTGATTAATAGGTAAAGCTAAAGCATATGTATCAATTGCAAGGATAAAATGGCACAGGTGATTGTAGGGTTGTTTTGCATGTGTTTTCAGCATTCAGTTCAATACCAAAAGCAGAATTCGATGAATGTCCTCTGTAGATACATGCAAATCAGGATTTGATGTTGGTTTTGACAGCAGCTGCATCGAATGGTGTACAGGAGACACCACAGCTGTCAGCACTTGACAGCCACTGTTACTTTAAATTGTAAATTCTTGTAGCACTAATAATGATTTTGTGACCTTCAGGACAATCTCCCACTGGTTTGAAATATAGTATTTATTTGTAAGTCATTCTTAATTGTTAAGTAAAACTAAAGCATATGTGCTAGTATGATTTCATAAGTGGCACCATTTTAGAAATTGAGGTCCCTTTGAAATTGCACTATTTGCGATAAAGCATCAGAGTTCATGTCACTGCAATCTCATCCTATCCACAAATATAAACAAGTTCTAACAAACAAAGTCAAAGGAAATTGACAATTAGGCCCAGAGACCGTCACATTCCATAAGTTGACATCAAAGAGCTAATAGGCACCATATATATGATGTTATCAATGCAGTGGTTAGGAAAATAAGAATTTTATCTCCAAAAAACACTAAATTTCAGATTATGATGGAAAAGGGACCATCAGTTATGGTGACATCATGAATAGGTGTTCCATGCCCATTGGCCAAACAGCTTCAAATGGGTGATTAGCATTGACTACTGACCCTAGAACTCAGATATATCAACAAGTTCTTACCTGACAGTGTTCCTGACCAAACAGCAGTCCTCTTCAAGCAGTCGTCCCTGTCAGGTGGCAACGCACAACAGGCAGCAGTCTTCTTCAGATAGATGAAGAACCCAAAAAAATTGAGGGAAGACGAAGGGCAGTGTTCCCTAACACCAGCTATAGAACAGGATGCTGCCTTCACAGCTTCATTGACATTGACGGACTCAGTGCAAACTGCCTGCTGCCCTTTGGTATCAATGAACCATCCTCAATTGTCACAGATCATATTCTCTTTAGTCTAATTACCTAATGTTTCATGCAAAACTGCTGCTTCTTGACAAACTTAATGAACTACCTGGAAATTCCTTATGAGCCCCTATTGCTTATATTAGTACCTGTGGTCCCAAATCCAAAAATCTAACAGTTGTCAGGAGTGAGATTGACAGAGATTGAGGTTCAATCAGCATTAAATCTGAGAAGCAGCATTCCAAGATAATCATTAAAAATTAGTGGAACAGTCTTTAGGGGAACAGGGTAAAACAAAATGAAATAAAAGCAAAATACTGCAGATGCTGAAAATCTGAAATAAACAGAGAAAATGCTGGAGAACTTCAGTTGGTCTGGCAGCACCTTTGCAGAGAGAAGCAGAGTTCATGTTTAGAGTCCAGTATGACTCTTCATCAGAACTGGCGACCAATTCTGAAGAAGAGTCACACTGGAATAGAAGCATTATTCTATTTCTTCACTAATTTGGGCACAGAATGAGTGAAAGACTTTCTTAAATGTTGAAACAGTTATTGGTGGCAAACCCTCAGATGAGACATACTACGTACACTGAAATATGCTGGACGTGGATAGCGGGCACACATCTGCATTGGAGATCAACATTCCACCTCAGGTTATGAAGCAGCTGCCTCACTAGTCGAATGAGCACTAAATGGCAGTGAAAATGGTCCACTTGAGTGCAACACCATACCGACTTCAATTACTGAACCTGGCATTGGATTCAGCATGGACAACCATGAAACTGATATGACAGAGGAGGGCTCAAACTTGTGTGGCTCACATAGGGCCCTCACTAATTGCTCTAATAGTTACATACCTTCTGAGAGAACTAGCCTTGTATGCCATTATTTTTAATGGCATTAATATTATTGATATGCCCAGGTTCTGAGTGAGTTCTCAAGAAGGGTCCCTGGACCCAAAATGTTAACTCTGATTTCTCTCCACAGATTCTGCCAGTCCTGCTTTTTCCAGAAATTTCTGTTTCAGGTTTCCATAGTTCTTTTGGTTTTTTTTTGTTTAATAAATCGGTTAGAATAGTGTTAGATGATAAGTACAATCCGACAACAAACATACTAACAGAAGGACAATCCCATCACCATCAGGCAGAAATGGATCAGGACCCAATAGAGGGAATTGCAGATGAACCCCTGATGACCCAGGTCTGACTTTATATGTAGATCGTTGATTCTTTGATGGACAATTTTGAATTAGCTGGACTGTTATAAACCATCAGTGGGAGACAACAGCAAAATGGGGCTTAGACAAAACTCTTTTAGTCCAGACAGCTGAACTGACACCACTGGCAGAAAATTTAAAACTAGCACAGGGAAAGAGAAATAGCATCTACAAAGACACCCATTGTGCCTTTAGTGTAGTACATGACTACATGAAGCCATGGAACTGGTGAGGGTTCATCACCACTGTGTGTGTGTCGGCGGTGGGGGCAGGGGGGGGTGGTGGCCACATAAAACATGAGAATGTATTTCGAGAATTAGTAGATGTAACTCAATACTCTGCAGAAGCAGTAGATATAAAAATAAAGGCACAAACAAAAGTGGAAACAGAAGCACAGTGTGGGAATATACAGAAAGACATAGCAGGCAGCAGAGACAGTAATCACAAAACTATCCCAAGTGCAAGCCATAGGACCAGAAGAGATGAATATCCCAAAATTACAAACAGAAACAGGTCTGGAAGAAGTACTAATTCAGGACAGAATGGAGTGAAATGAGATGGAAAGAAAAATGGAAGAGATGATTATTAGCTGTAACACATAAACATATACAGAACTGCTCCTGAAAACTTATCACAAGGTCAACTGTAAGATAACAAAGTGTGACACTGGATGAACACAGCAGGCCAAGCAGCATCTCAGGAGCACAAAAGCTGATGTTTCGGGCCTGGAACCTTCATCCTCTGATGAAGGGTCCAGGCCTGAAACATCAGCTTTTGTGCTCCTGAGATGCTGCTTGGCCTGCTGTGTTCATCCAGCATCACATTTTGTTATCTCGGATTCTTCAGCATCTGCAGTTCCCATTATCATTGGCACAAGGTCAACTGTACCAGCCACAGCAGAACACTGGGCCATCTCCTTCAGCACTGATTGTGGCCTGGAATTGGGAGAGATGCGGCCAACCCATTGCCAACGTTGTAATAAATTCACACAGCATGCCCTGGGCAATCCAGTAAAGATCCAGACGGAGTACCAAACACACCTTGGGAGTACAATCAGATAGATTTTGCTGGCCTCTGCCTAACAGCAATGGAATGAAATTCTGTTTACTAATCAAAGACCAATTTACCTGGTGAGTCAAAGCCTTCCCAACAAGGAACTGCAGTGCCCTAATGGTAGCAAGGATATGAGCTTACAAAATATTTACCAGATGCAGAGTGCCCCTTCAAATTAATTCAGAACAGGAAACACACTTCATATGACAAAATCATCATCAGTGACACATGCACACACATACAGATATGAAAGGCAGAGGCTGATTAGTCCCAATTAGTTATATAAAAGTAACAAATGACAAACCTTAAGATAGAACATGTAATAAATACCACCTGGTACACAGTGCTATATCAGGAATGGAAGAATAAATTGGAAACAGATTGTTTGAAGCCTTGGGAATAATATTAACATTAAAGGGATATGGAACATTTTTAGATGGCTTCCTAAAGGAGCATGGGTATTGGGAATGAACCCCAGATACAGAGGGAAATGAAGTATCATAGAGGAGATAGAAATGTAAGGGCATATCCCTGGATTTCACAGGATGTATTCAGCCCATGCAGAAATTATCCATTCCACTGTCCAGGGGGAATAAACAACAACCAACAGAGATTTGTCTTAGGCGATTACCAGGTCTCTTTTCTGCTTGAATTGCTGATAAGCATCAGGAAAATAAATGACAATGAAGGCTTCACTGGCTGCAGTGTGTGGCATTAGTATGCGGGAGCTCACGACAAATGCTGGAAAGAAAGAATGCAGAAGTACAACTGATTGACGGAAGGGACATAAGAATCTTTATTGATTATGGGATAGTGTATAATGTGCATACGAGGGAACAAAGACTGGAGTAACGACGGAACATATTTTAATGTATGGTTCAAGATGTATCTGAGCAAAAATGTAGCGTATATACAGTGCTCTACAAGCATGTCTGCTAAATGCTAAATGAAAAAGGCAAGACAGATGCTCATGGAGTCCTTTGTGACTTTCCCTCTGGACAGCAGAATCTAGAATATGCGAGAGGGAAGGTAACAGTGTGTGGATATTATGAAGATATGAAGGTGCCAGTATAATCAGTATGTATGTTTTCCCCTGTCACAATTATACCACACCCTCTCCTTTCTCTCACAACCCCAAAAGAATTTTAATGTCCAGACTGATGGAGGGGTCAATTACTGGGATTGTCATGTTGACTGAGGGAGAGATATTGTATGATAATGTAAAGCATGAAATTAAATCCGTGCTGATTGATATCTCAGGCATTGAAATACTGGAATATTGCTCAGCACAATTAAAAAATGCGTATGATTTGTGTGATATTTACAATAAGCTGCAGATACCGCAGGCCTCAATAGATTTAGGGGACACAATACCTTCTGTAGACTCAAAAGCGAGATAATAAATGACATTATACATAGAAAATATAAACATAAAACTATAGCACAGGAAGGCCCTTTGATGCACCACAGCTATTCCAAACATTCCTCATTCTAAACTCATCCCATCGGCCTGCTCATGATCCATATCCCTTTATCCCTTGCCTGTAAGGACAGCCAGATGTGAGTCTGTCTAAATGCTTCTTAAACTTTACTAATGTATCTACTTCTACAACGTCCCCTGATAGCATATTCAGGCACCTACCATTCTCTGTGTAAAAAGACTTTCTCACACATCTCCTTAGACTTTTCCCTTCACCCTAAACCTTTATTCAATAGTATTTGACATTTTCACCCTGGGAAAAAGACTCTGACTATTTAGCCTATTCATTCTTCTCATTATTTTATATACTCCTATCAGGTTGCCCCTCAGCCTCTGACACTCTAGCGCAAACAATCCAAGTTTGTCCAGCATCTGCTTATAACTAATATACTCAAATCCAGGCAACATTCTGGTAAATATCTTTTGTAGCCTCACCACATCCTTACGATAGTGTGGTGACCAAAACAGCACATAATGTGTCTAAATATGGTCCAACTAAAGTCTTATATAGCTGTACATGACTTGCCAACTTTCAAACTCAATGCCCCAACTGATAAAGGCAAGCATGCCATATACCTTCTTTATCACCTTATTCACTTGTGTTGCCATTTCAAGGAGCTATTAGCTTGATCCCCAAGATCCCTCTGTATATCAACATTCCTAAACTTCCTGCCATTAAATCTATACTGTCCTTTTGCATTTGACCATCCATAATGCATCACCTCACACTCGTCCAGGTTAAACTCCATGTGCTAGTTCTTTGCCCAACTTTCTAACTGATCTATTTCCTCCTATACCCTTGGATATCTTTCCTCATTATCTGCAGCTACACCAATTTTTGTGTCATCTGCAAACTTGCTAATCAGATCATTTATATTTTTATCTAAGTCATTTATTTATGTTACAATCAACAACAGTCCCAGTACTGATCCTTGTGAAACACTACTGGTGACTGATCTCCAGACTGAAAAACATCTCCTACACAACTACCCACTATCTCCTTTGACCAAGACAATAATATGCCAACTTACCATGGATCCTGTGTGAATTAATCTTCTGGATGAGCATAGCATAAAGGACTTCGTCAAATGCTTTAGTATATCCAGGTAGACAACATCCATTCCCCTTTGCCTCATCTATCATTCTTGTCATCTTTGTCTTCCTCAAAAATCTCAATCAAGTTGGTGAGGCAAGACCTCCCCTGCATAAAGCCATGCTGACTATCCATAGCAAGTCCGTTCTTTTCCAAATGCAAGTAAATCCTGCCCCTAAGAATTGTCTCCAATAATTTCCTACCACTGATGTAAGATTCACCAATCTATAATTTCCTGGATTATTCCTGTTGCTCTTCCTAAACAAAGGAAAGATATTGGCTTTTCTCCAGTCTTCTGGGACCTCAAATAAGCCGAAAGAGGATTGAAACGTCTCAGTCAAGGCTCCAGCAGGAGTCAATTCTGGAACTTCCATAGTTAATTCCTTCAATAAATGGGGTATAAATGAGAATATGATCACAACTTCATGCAATGTTAAGGGCCCCAGGTAATTGGATGAATAATGAGATGACAGCCAACAGAGATGTGTTGAGAACTGTATATAAACTGCATGTTTTCCTTTGTTCTGTGGACTGCCCCCGTACTGCCCAGAGGCTCTCTCCCCACTGATCTAAAACAAGAAACACTTTGAGGCTTGAAGTGAACCTGGGTGTCGAGTAATTCACTTAATCATCCCTCCCCCCATCAGCTTGTATCTAATCGTTTTTGATCAGCATTTGATCCCAAATTACCCTCAAATCAAATGCAGATTAAAAGGTGATGCAAGGATTGCAAATCCAACGTAGTTGCATGTTGCAAATACAGCTTCAAGTTTTTGACTCCGCTATATACTGGTGTCCAGCAAACATGAATCTGTGCTTTCAGCCATCAAACAGACTCTGCTCTGCTCACCTGGGGTGCTATTCCAGCTTTCTTCTGGTAGCACCTCCCCTGTAGACAAGGGAAAGTGAAAGGACTGAAAATCTTGGTGGAAACCATCATCATCAGGCCCTGCCTGGTTATCAAGTACCCTATTTGAATCTCCCAATTCCCTACTACCTTGCACAACCCCCAACAACAGATTTCAACCCATCACTGCAATGGTGAGACCCCCATATTTTTCCCCCTATCTTTCCAGCCTTTTGAACCCCAGTAAGACATCATCTTCATGCCCACCCTGTTCCTTTATACTTCTCCATGATGACGGTCACAATCAATAACCATTCCTTACATGTCCCACCATGCTCACCGATGCTGTTTCTAATTTGCCCCATTGTACCCATTGCCATCCTCATCTCAGAAGTATAAATGCCTCTGCATTCCCCCTCCAACCTAGACTCTCCCACCCCTTCTATTGTTGATTCCCCCACAGTCCCAAACACTGCTCCACTCCCCTCAACCTTGCAGAAATATTGATGGATGGATACTCAGGGCTAAAATTGTTTGTGACCTGAGACCAACTTGCCTCAGGTTTCTGACACTAATACCATGTCACATGGTGAAGTAAGCTGTGCAATTGTAGGATCTGATGTAAGAAAAGGGGTGGCACTTCTATATGCACCTGGAAAACCTTTTCTGATGAAGGGTCTAGGCCTGAAACATCAGCTTTTGTGCTCTTAAGATGCTACTTGGCCTGCTGTGTTCATCCAGCCCCACACTTGTTATCCTGGAAAACACTGCCTCTTTGAATTGTAAATTCTTGTGATGTTAATGAACCTTTTGTGACTTTGTGGACAATCTCCCAATGGTATGGACATATGTTATTTATTGTAAGTCATTCTTAGTTGAAAGGCAAAACTAAAGCAAAAGTATCTCTTACAGGGAAACAATGACACAGTGATTGTGGAGTTGTGTTACATGTGTCTTCAGCATACTGTTCAATGCCAACAGTTGAATGCAATGAACTTCCTCTGTACATGCATGCAAATCATGGGCTGATGTTGATTTTGTCAGTAGCTAAGCCAATGATGAACAGGATACGCCACAGCAGTGGGATCACACTCCACAATGTGGTGGCATGATGCCACACAGGAACTGCCAGGTAAGCACAGGCTGACTCACAGCCTGACCAAGGATAAGAGAGAAGCCTGGGTTGTGAGATTACTTTTAGGGGTGGAAGTTGACAATGTACACATTGGAAAGGGTGGGTTCTACAAAAGAAGGTAACTTTACTAAATTATCATTGAATGCCTCCATGTTTTGTGTTGACTGGTTCCCTTTCTTTTTGGTGGTATTTTTTTCTATTATAATAGAAGATAGCTGTGGATAAGAAAATTCAGTTCATTGCACCTGAATGAAAGGTCCGTCGCCTTGATAACATGTTGGTTTTGTTTGGGATATGTAGCTGCATCTCACCTTTGACATGATGCTGCTAATCACACTACAATATGTTTGCCCTCTCACCAAAAATTGTTCGCATCTTTACACGAACAACCAATTTATCTTGCCAGCGTTATGCAGAATAAATGACCTCAGGATTTCTGATAAGGTTGGCACCATTGGAAAACCACATATTATTTAAATTGAGAGAGAGTGTAGAAGTCTAAGGTAGCGGGATCAGGATATCTTAGTACATGGATCATAAAATATAATATGTAGATACAGAAAGTGATTAGAAAAGCAAGTAGATTGTTGCCATTTATTGCATGGTGAAAAATATATATAAGTAGTGATGTTTTCTCAGAACTTCTCACAAAGTTCTCTAGAACTTTGGTGAGACGATACTTCGGGGTGGCACGGTGGCTCAGTGGTTAGCACTGCTGCCTCACAGTACCAGGGACCCAGATTCAATTCCACCCTCAGGCGACTGTCTGTGTGGAGTTTGCACATTTTTCCCATGTCTGCGTGGGCTTCCTCCTACAGTCCAAAGATGTGCAGGTTAGATGGATTGGCCATAGTAAATTGCCCGTAATGTTAGGGGTTTTGTACATTAGGTGTGTTTAGGGGAATGCATTTGGGTGGGTGCTCTGAGGGTTGGTGTGGACTTGTTAGGCCAAAGGGCTTGTTTCCACACTGTAGTGATTCAATGAATGTCATTTACTGCGTACAGGTGTAGTCTCCTAATTTAAGAAAGGACGTAAATGCAAGTTTAGAGTGGATTCACTTGACTAATTTGCATGGGAGTGTTTTCTTTTGAGGATTGATTTGACCATCTGGTACTGTATCCATTGGAGTTTCGAAAGTCAGGTGTTGAAACATATAAGACCCTAAGGGAACTTGCCAGGGTGGATGCTGAAAGTATATTTCCCATTGAGGGAGAGGAAAGGACTAACGGACACAGTTTAAAAAATAGGGAGACTCTTATTTAGGACGGAGATTGAGGAGAACTTTTCTTCCTCTCTGACAATCATAGATCTTTGAAGATCTTCACCATGAATGGTGGTGGCAAAACCATTAAATACTCTTCAGGCAGAGGCATATTCTTAAGCAACAAAGAACTCAGAAGTTATCAAGGTATGGAGAAAAGCTGAGTTGAGGTCATAATTGGGTCACAGTTGGCGATTTCCTTGGATGGTGGAGCAGGCTAGATGGGCCAAATGGCCTACTCCAGCTCCTAATTCATATATTTATAATTGACATTATTTTTGTCAATGGCCAGAATTCCACTTATACATCTGTTGTCACAGAAAATTCAAGGCCCTCAATTTTTTCAGGACTTTTTCTGTTCGAAAAGTTCAAGTTAATTCAACTTGAAAGCAAAGCACTTTCATCGCAAAATGATGCTGTTTTGTTTTCTACTGAAGTGGCCTATTGGTTCCCAGATGGCTTTTGTACTCTTTTTTCACGAGATATATTAAAGCATAGCAAACTTAACATAGGACAAGAAAGGCTCAGCACTGAGAGGCTCTAAGTGCATTGAATCTGTGCCTTTCAACTTCTTCTAAAGATTACAGTCATTTTGTTAATTGTGACTGTTTCTTTTATACTCAAAAGTCTGCTTTTGATCTATTATTCATACTATTGACATCACCTTATCAAATGCAGCTTCAATTCCACAAAGTGACCCTTCAATCTATACATACTTTATTCTAAGCTTTTGTTATTTTTATTATATATTCCCTTGTAGGATGATCTTTATATCAAAGATGGTTTGTGTACTTTTCAAACGTTAGTCTTAGGGCCATCTATGTATCAAGGCTTTGTTATTTTTTGCCCTAATTTTATCCCCCAGGACATCCAACAACACATATGGAAAGTTGAGTTGATAAAATCACTTCCATTGCCATTATAAATTTGAATATCATTGGTAAGTGATAGATATATCACTTTCTTTCAAATTTGTTCTTCTGCCTGTGGTAAAATTCTAGCCTGCTCTCAGCACCCCCTAGATACTCGAATTTCAAACTCAATGATGCTGGCCAGTAAATCCAATCCTAGAGCTATTTTATCTTTTGAGCACTGGCTATCCAGGCAGGCTAAAACATAAACAAGCTTCACTTATTTATACATAATATTCACTGGTCTGGCCTGATTGGATTTCTTATCTGTCGTATTGTCAAGGAATAATTTAACTCAAGAACACAAAATAAGGTAGCTAAGGTGGGCCATTTCTCTTCTTAAGCTTGCTGTATCAAGCAAAAAGATTGTACTGAGGCCAAAACTCCTCTCCTGTCCGACCCCCCATAAAACTTGATGTAGATCAAGACTATGTCTAATTCAATCTTGAATATGTTCAATGATCCAGTCTCCTCTGCTGTCAGGAATATACAATTCCAAACGTTAAGTTCTACATTTCCCCACGAGTGGAGACATCCTATCAGTATCAACTCTGTCAAGCCCTCTCAGTATCTTACACTAGAGTCAATCAGAGGGCAGCTGAGAGAAATCACAGCAGAATTCTCATAGACATCGCCATGGTCATCACAACTTACTGTGAGGGCAGCACGGTCAGCATGGACCAGTTTGAGCCAAATGGTCTGTTTCCATGCTATATTACTCTAAGACTGTTCAGGAGACCTCTGCAGGGTACCATCCATGAGACAATGATTCAGAGGGTGGCTGAGAGTTGTCACAGTGGAATTCTGGGAGACATTCCCACAGTCATGACATACACTAAGACAAACGTCAGTTGCTCCTAGAGGACCATCAACTCGGTGAAAGACACTATTTGATCTGCCTGAACCTTGTTGGTCTTCCAGAATAAGTAGTTAACCCTGACTGAGAGTTGCACACGGGCACATTCCAAGGTCAGGGACTATGTACCGAGTGGCATGCTAAAGCTTGGGGAGTGGGGAAAGACTACTGCCTGAGGTCTTCCTGATAAAGGTAAATGGGACAACAAAATGTGAGGCTGGATGAACACAGCAGGCCAAGCAGCATCTCAGGAGCACAAAAGCTGACGTTTCGGGCCTAGACCCTTCATCAGAGAGGGGGATGGGGAGAGGGAACTGGAATAAATAGGGAGAGAGGGGGAGGCGGACCGAAGATGGAGAGAAAAGAAGATAGGTGGAGAGAGTATAGATGGGGAGGTAGGGAGGGGATAGGTCAGTCCAGGGAATACGGACAGGTCAAGGAGGTGGGATGAGGTTAGTAGGTAGATGGGGGTGCGGCTTGGGGTGGGAGGAAGGGATGGGTGAGAGGAAGAACAGGTTAGGGAGGCGGTGACAGGTTGGACTGGTTTTGGGATGCAGTGGGTGGAGTGGAGGAGCTGGGTTGGTTGTGTGGTGCAGTCGGGGGAGGGGACGAACTGGGCTGGTTTAGGGATGCAGTTGGGAAAGAGGAGATTTTGAAACTGGTGAAGTCCACATTGATACCATTAGGCTGCAGGGTTCCCAGGCGGAATATGAGTTGCTGTTCCTGCAACATTCGGGTGGCATCATTGTGGCACTGCAGGAGGCCCATGATGGACATGTCATCTAAAGAATGGGAGGGGGAGTGGAAATGGTTTGCGACTGGGAGGTGCAGTAGTTTGTTGCGAACTGAACGGAGGTGTTCTGCAAAGCGGTCTCCAAGCCTCCGCTTGGTTTCCCCAATGTAGAGGAAGCCACACCGGATACAGTGGATGCAGTATACCACATTGGCAGATGTGCAGGTGAACCTCTGCTTAATGTGGAATGTCATCTTGGGGCCTGGGATAGGGGTGAGGGGGGAGGTGTGGGGGCAAGTGTAGCATTTCCTGCGGTTGCAGGGGAAGGTGCCGGGTGTGGTGGGGTTGGAGGGCAGTGTGGAGCGAACAAGGGAGTCACGGAGAGAGTGGTCTCTCCGGAAAACAGACAGGGGTGGGGATGGAAAAATGTCTTGGGTGGTGGGGTCGGATTGTAGATGGCGGAAGTGTCGGAGGATGATACGTTGTATCCGGAGGTTGGTGGGGTGGTGTGTGAGAACGAGGGGGATCCTCTTAGGGCGGTTGTGGCGGGGGTGGGGTGTGAGAGACGTGTTGCGGGAAATACGAGAGACGCGGTCGAGGGCGTTCTCGATCACTGTGTGGGGAAAGTTGCGGTCCTTGAAGAATTTGGACATCTGGGATGTGCGGGAGTGGAATGTCTTGTCGTGGGAGCAGATGCGGCGGAGGAATTGGGAATAGGGGATGGAATTTTTGCAGGAGGGTGGGTGGAAGGAGGTGTATTCTAGGTAGCTGTGGGAGTCGGTGGGCTTGAAATGGACATCAGTTACAAGCTGGTTGCCTGAGATGGAGACTGAGAGGTCCAGGAAGGTGAGGGATGTGCTGGAGATGGCCCAGGTGAACTGAAGGTTGGGGTGGAAGGTGTTGGTGATGGTGGATGAACTGATCGAGCTCCTCTGGGGAGCAAGAGGCGGCGCCAATACAGTCATCAATGTACCGGAGGAAGAGGTGGGGTTTGGGGCCTGTGTAGGTGCAGAAGAGGGACTGTTCCACGTAACCTACAAAGAGGCAGGCATAGCTGGGGCCCATGCGGGTGCCCATGGCCACCCCCTTAGTCTGTAGGAAGTGGGAGGTGTCAAAAGAGAAGTTGTTGAGGGTGAGGACGGCTAGGCGGATGAGGGTGTCGGTGGAGGGGGACTGGTCGGGCCTGCGGGACAGGAAGAAGCGGAGGGCCTTGAGGCCATCTGCATGCGGAATGCAGGTGTATAAATGGGAGTCTGCTCAGCTATCAAACCCTCCTAGTGTGTTGAACATATGTGAATACTAGTATTGTATGTATTTTGGTATGTGTATAGCCAATCTCCAAGGGTTGTGTGTTTGATACTTGATGTGCAATTATGCCGAACAGAACTGCATTTGTGTCAATGTGTATGTACAAAGTTTTTTTATGAATAAAGCATATTTTTGAAGTTATGGAAAGACATCACTACATTCATCACAACTGGACAGGAGATCTCTGCAGAACATCCTCCATGAGATGGCAAAGAAGGGCAGCGAATCAGAGGGAGGCTAAGAGCCATCATTGCAGAATTCTGGGAGACCTCGCCACAGTCATTATGACTGTACAGCAGGTCAGAGAAGAACCTGGTGTTAAGATGTGGTTAAATTTGAAACCATACATTGGTGTTTCCCAACCTCCTTCCTCTGTGAGCAGGACAACTGGCAATGTGAAAGTGTACAAGGGAACAGCAATTATAAAAGGGTGTTAGAGTGGAAGTACTCAGGCCTTTGCTCAAGAGGTTTCGGGGTATGGAAGCTAAGCAGGGGTACGTGAGAGAGCAGGTAAGGGCTGATTAAAGCAAATTGCTTTCTGTCTTGACTGAATGCAGGAGGGATGGCAGTTAGGGCACTGGCATACTCCTCTTGCAGCATGTGGGAGATCTGGAAGACTCCCAGTCTCTTTGATGGCTACACCTGTGAGAAGTGCACCTGGCTGCAGCTCCTGACAGACTGCATTAGGGAATTGGAGCTGGGTGCACCCAGGATCGTCCAGGGTGCAGAGAATATCATTGATAAGGGTTATAGTGAAGTGGTCACTCCTAAGGTGCAGGCTGCAGGTAGCTGAGTGACCACCAGAAGAGCTAAAGGGGAAAGGCAGATCGTGCAGGGTTCCTCTGTCACCGCTGACTTCAATAACAGGTGTACTGCTTTGCATACAGTTTTTGGGGGGATGACGTTTCAGGGCCTAACAACAGCAGCAGCAGTCAGATCAGTGGCACTGTGACCAGCTCTGAGGCTCAGAGGGAAAGGGTGTAGTTGGACAGAGCAATACTAATGGGAAACTCAACTGTGAGGGAGACAGACAGGCACTTCGTGGCAACAAAAGCGTCAGCAGGATGCTGTGTTGCCTCCCAGGTGCCAGGGGAGGACATTTCTGAGCAGTGGCAGAACATTCTGAAGGGGGAAGGATGTACAACCAGCGGTCGTTGTGCACATTGCTACAAATGACATAAATAGACAAGTGGATAGGGTCCTGCGAAATGAGCATGGGGAATTAGCTAAAAAGTTATAAAGTAGGACCTCAAGGTTAGTGATCTCCGGATTACTCCCAGTCCCATGCGCCAGTAAGGATAGAAATAGAAAGACCGGCTAGATGAATGCATGGTTGAGAAGCTGATGTAGGGGGCAGGGTTTTCAGTTTGTGGATTGTTGGGATCTCTTCTGGGGTAGAGGCTACCTGTAAAAGAGAGCCGTGTGGAACCAGAAGGGGTCCAACATCCTTGCAGGGAGATTTGCTTGTGTTATGTGGATGTGTTTAAACTAGTTTGGCAGGTCGGGTGGGACAGTCAATAAGAGAGGGGCCATTGAGAAGTCAGGGGAAAATACATTAGCTGTCGACAGCAAGTTGCTATTCAGGATAGGCAGGGGCATTGTAAAGGTGGGGGGAAAAGACTTCGGGTTTGAAGTGCATTTATTTCAACACACAAGGCATGACTGGTAAGGCAAATGAGTTTAGAGCATAGATTCACTCTGGAGACTGGGATATTACAGCCATAACATGGCTGAGAAAAGTGCAGAACTGGCAGCTCAATGTTCCAGGATACAGAAGCTACAGGCATGACAGAAGTATGAGTAAGGGAAAAGAGGGAGCTGCCCTTTTGATAATGGGGGACGTAACAACAATGCTTAGAGAGGATATTCTTAAGGGGCCATTAAATGAGGCCATATGGTTAGAACTTAGAAACAGAAAGGGGATGGTCATTCTGTTGGCACTGTATTATAGACCACCAAATAACCATCGGGTATGAGAGGAGCAGATGTGTAGGAATAATAGAGTAATATTGATTGGAGATATTAATTTCCCCTGTAGTGGCTGGGCAACCCAGAGTGTAAAAGCCGTGGATGAGGTGGGTTTTGTCAAATGTGTGCCAGAAAGTTTCCTAAATCAATATGTGAAGGCCCCTACTGAGAAGGGTGCAACACTGGGCCTGCTCTTAGGAAATGAGGTTTGGCAAGTGACTCAAGTGTCAGTCTGGGAGCACTTTGGGTCCAGTGGTCATAACTCTCTTAGTTTTAACATAGTTATGGAAAATGATAGGACAGGTCCACAGATTAAGGTGCTGAACTGGAGCAGGACCAATTTTGGGACCATTAGGCAGGATCTAGCAGAGGTCGATTGGGTGAGTCTGTTTGAAGGAAAAGGAATGACTGGCAAATGGGAGGGTTTTAAAAGAGGGTTTAAAAGATATTAAGAGTCCAGGGATAGTATGTTGCTGTTAGAGTGAAGGGAAAAGCAGGCAGATTGAGGGATCCCTGGCTGACGAGGGATATTGAGGCTCTGGTCAGGAAAATGAAGAAGGGGGTTTAAGCTATTGGGTTTAAGCTATTGGGTTCGAGTGAATCCTTAAATGCCTATAAAAAGTGTAGTTGCACGCTTAAGAGGGGAATTAGAAGAACAAAGAGGGTATGAGATGGATCTGGTAGATAAGGTTAAAAGTAATCCCAAGAAAGGTAGCAAAGACAAGCCAGGGAACTACAGGCCCAGTGGTAGCCAAGTTATTAGAGAGGATACTGAAGGACAGGATCAACCAACATTTGAATAGTCAAGATCTGATTAGGGTTAGCCAGCATGGAATTGTGAGCGGGGCGACATGTCTGACAAACCTTTTAGAGTTTTTCAACAAAGTAACCAAAAGGATAGATCAGAGTAGGGCAGTGGATGTTGTCTATATGGACTTTAGTAAGGCCTTTGACAAGGCTCCACATGGCAGACTAGTCATGAAGGTTAGGTTACACTGGATCGAGGGAGAGCTAGCTAACTGGATTCAAAGTTGGCTTGATGCTAGAAAGCAGAGGGTGATGGTTGAAGGTTGTTTCTTGGACTGGAGGTCTGTGACTAGTGTTGTGCCACAAGGGTTGATGCTGGGACTTTTGTTATTTGTTATTTACATAAAAGTTCTGGATGTGAATGTACACAGTATGATTAGTAAGTTTGTGGATGATACAAAATTAGGAGGTATCAACGATAGTAAGGAAGGTTATCAAGAATTGCAGAGGAATCTTGATCAGATGGGGAAGTGAGCTGAAGATTGGCAAATGCAATTCAATACAGGTAAGTGTGAGGTGTTGCACTTTCGCAAGTCAAACCAAGTAGGATTTGTACAGTAAATGGTAAAGTTTGAGGAGTTTTGTGGAACAGAGGGACCTAGGAATACAAGTACATAGTTTGTTGAAAGTAACATCACAGGTAGACAGGGTGGTGAGGATTGCATTAAGCCTGCTGCCCTTCATCAGTCAAGGCATTGTGTATAGGAGTTGGGACATTATGTTACAATTGTATAAGTCATTGGTGAGGCTGTACTTGGTGTATTGTGCACAGTTTTGGTCGCCCTATTATAAAAAAGACACGGTTAAACTGGAAAGTGTGCAAAGAAGATTTACAAGATTTATAACCTGAGTTATAGGTAGACGTTGACCAGGACAGGACTTTATTCCTTGGAACATATGAGAATGAGGGTTGACTATATTGAGGTGCATAAAATCATGAGGGGTGTAGATGGGATGAATGCATATCGTCTTTTTCCCAGGATGGGGAAATTGGAAATTCGAGGACATAGGTTTGAGGTGAAAGGGGAAAGATTTTAAGAAGGACTTGAGGGACAACTTTTTCACTAGGAGAGTGGTGCGTATATGGAATGGGCAGCCAGAGAAAGTGGTTGAGACGGGTACTATAGCAACATTTTAAAAAAAAAATTTGGGTAGTTACATGGATGGGAAGGGCTTAGAGGTGTATGGACCAAATGCAGGCAATTGGAAGTAGCTAAATGGGCACTATGGCTAGCATAGACCAGTTTAGGCCAAAAGCTCTGTTTCTATGCTATATTAATCTATGACTCCATTCTATAACTTTGTAAGAGTTCTCCTCTTTCCCTCTTAAATTCTGATGAGAGCTGGCCGAACCTGCTCAACTTCTCTAATTCTGTTAACCTTTCTATATCCTTTTGCAGATTTTGTATCTAACCTACAATTTGCAATTCTACCTGTTGTTGCATCATCAGAAAATGTGGCTACATACATTCATCTATCCAAGTCATTAACATTTATTTGACATAACATTATAATACGCAATGCCCAGCACTGAGCACTGTAGTATTTGACTGGCTGCAGTTACCTGCCAACCTGAAAATGACTCTCTGTTTCCGATTGGGATCATTCCAGGAAGTCTCATGAGAAAGTGAGCATTTAAGAAGCATGAGAAGAGATCTAATTAAGGTTTAGATGCCAGTGGAGACTGACACCATAGATGTAGAGAGGATGTTTACCCATATGAGGCAATCTTGAACAAGAGGTCACAATTTTAAGATAGGCGTAGCAGATTTAAAACAGAGATGAGGAGAAATTACTTCTCTCAAAGGGTTGTGAATCTGTGGAATTCACGGCTACAGAATATAGTGGATGTGGGACATTGAGTAATTTTAAAGAAGAGGTAGATTTTCAATTAGCAATGCGTTGAAGTGTCATGGCGAGCAGGCAGGAAAGTAAAGGCTAAGATGAGATCACCTATGATAATATTGAATGGCAGAAAGTGCTAGAGGGGCTGAATTGCCTACTCTTGTTCCTTGTTTTACTATTCTTATCTTAGAAAGCAAACTTTGTCCTATCTAAAATGTTATTTCCAAAGTCTTAAATTATTTTGCAATAATTCAAAATAATGATGTGGACTGTTCCCTTCATTCACTCTGCTTGATTATCCTACATCAATATTGGGATACTAGTCCCCTCTCTGACGCATTATAGTGTCTGAAATGTAGACAAAAATTCATCAATTTTGTGCCAGAGTTTCTTGAGCTGTAGACATCTACTGCAGATGTAGTTGCTGCAGATCATACTCATGGCCACCAGTTTCCATATCCTGCAGCAACAATGCATCATTTGCCCTGTCACTTCCATTGTATTCATTTTACATTTTAGGATTGCACATTTAGAAATTTTACTCAATGCTTATTTGTAGCTATATCAAGTAGTTTGACCAGCTAAGCTACAAATTTAATACAGTACTCGAATCTCTCTAGTACAATTTTAAACTCTTGTTCCAGGTTAAAGAGAAAGAACTTTAAAACTTAACAATCAATAATGATTAGTGGTTCTGGACTTAAGAACTCAGGTCTTCCTTTCTCTGGTCCTATTTCTTATGAAAGACAACATCAATAATTCTTCCCACACTGTGTTGCATTCACCAAATTCCACAACTTAAGTAAATACCTTGTCTAGCAGTATACCATCGAACTAGATACTTTATGCAATTTGGTGTTGTTGCAGAAAGTAAAATATCAAGATGTCTTAATTTTTATTCCCTCGTTAGATACCACTATTAAACACGGCACAATCAACATTTGTTAACCCATCTGTAATAGCCTTTGAGAATATAGTAATGAACGGCTTTCTCAAACTATTGCAGGTCCTGTTGTATATGTGCACCGCAGTGCTATTTGGAAGGGAAATCCAAGTTTTTGGTTCTGAGGAAGGGTCACCACACTTGAAATGTCAATGCTGTTTTTCCTTCACAGATGCTGCCAGATCTGCTGAACTTTTCCAGCAACCTAATTTTTGTTCCTGATTTACAGAATATTTTTTTAACTTTTTCCAAGTTTTTGGTAATGGAACACTGATGTAGTTTCATGCCAGGATGCTTGGAGATCAATTTGATCGTGGATTTGATCCCATGTATCTGTTTTCCTTGTCCACTCTAGGTGGTACAGGTCACAGCTTTGGAAGAAGCTGTTAAAGTGGACTTGGCAAGTTGTATCAGCTACTTGAGATGTGAGGCCAGCATAGGATTTAGAAAATTAAAATAGTGTCCTCCAAAGGTACATGGTGTTGACTTGTGTAACAAGTGAAAACAAATTGTGAAAACAAAAGCTTGGATATTAACTTATCACGGGATCAAAACTATTCTCCGCCACTCTGTGGAAATTCATATTGCTACCTTTGAGTACTGTGCTACTGCTATATTAAGTTATGTTGTACCTTTACTTCCAGGCTTGCATTAAATTGTTTTACTTTTCAACTTATAGCAAAATCAACCCTTTGTTTACATTTAGCATGGAAACCAGTGAAATTACATATGCAATGTATTTGCTTTTTCAGTTTTTTTTTGTCTTAGTAAAATACTCCTCAGTTCATTACAAAGAATGAGAATCAAGGTGAACATAGAACATAGAACAATACAGCGCAGAACAGGCCCTTCAGCCCTCGGTGTTGCACTGACCTGTGAACTAATCTAAGCCCATCCCCCTACACTATCAGCCATATGCTTATCGAAGGACTGTTTAAATGCCCCTAATGTGGCTGAGTTAATTACATTGGCAGGCAGGGCATTCCAAGCCCTTACCACTCTCTGAGTAAAGAACCTGCCTCTGTCTTAAATCTATCACCCCTCAATTTGCAGCTATGCCCCCTTGTACAAGCTGACGTCATCATCCTTGGAAAAAGACTCTCTGTCCAAACTATCTAATCCTCTAATAATCTTGTATGTCTCTATTAAATCCACTCTTAGCCTTCTTCTCTCCAATGAGAACAGACCCAAGTCCCTCAGCCTTTCTTCATAGGGCCTTCGCTCAAGACCAGGCAACATCCTGGTAAATCTCCTCTGCTCCTTTTCCAAAGCTTCCACATCCTTCCTGTAATGGGGCGACCAGAACTGCACGCAATATTCCAAGTGAGGCCGCACTAGCATTTTATACAGTTGCAGCATGACATCATGGCTCCGGAACTCAATCCCTCTACCAATAAAACTGAACACACCATAAGCCTTCTTAACAGCACTATCAACCTGGGTGGCAACATTCCAGGATCTATGTAAATGGATACCAAGAATCCTCTGCACATCCACTCTACCAAGAATCTTTCCATTGACCCAGTATTCTGCCTTCCTATTATTCTTCCCAAAGTGAATCACCTCACATTTATCTGCATTAAACTCCATTTGCCACCTTTCAGCCCAATCCTGCAGTTTATCCAAGTCTCCCTGCAACCTGCAACATTCTTCCACACTGTCCATTACTCCAATGACTTTAGTGTCACTTGCAAAGGATGGTGAAGGAGATGAAGCATCTTGTTTAATATACTGACAAAATATTTTACAATACCCAACAAAAGATGTTTCTGTTAGTGATAGAACAATAAACAATCCCATATATAATACCTTTAATGCAGTGGAAGTCCCATTTGCTTCATAAAGGAGTATATTTGATTGTAGAGCAGTAATGGAAGCGTTAAGAGAAATGACCAAGGCGCTCACATTGGTTTTCAAATAGGCCTTCCAAGACAAGAAAACAAGAAATGAAGCAGAAGAGCATAAGGAAGTATTCCATATAAATCACATAAGGAACTGATGAGTTGAGAATGAGGCACTACACAATGTCTGATGGAATAGTTCCAAATCAGAGCCTTTGGTCTTGAAACATTAATTCAGCATAGATGCTGAAAATCCAGCTGAGTTTCTACAACATTTTCTGTTTTCATTATGTAATTTATATAAAAAATTACTCCTTGTTCACAACAAAGTCCTCTGCTATTAAATAGTTTCCTCTATCATACTACACCAAGCACATTCTGAAGTTCCACATTGCATACCTACTGCTTTAACAGCATACACGAAAAGTTGGCATTGGTGGAGGCCTGAAGATTTTTCAGCATCTTCAGACTTGGTTTTAAGTTGCGTGCTCATGCAAAGAGTCAGCAGCCAAGAAGAGTTGGATATTTAAAATTTAATAAGAAAGAATCTACATTCAATAGTAAATGTGTTTCAGGCCTGGTAAGGGTTGCACTGCAGCAGGAGAGTTAGAAATTCCCTAAGAAAAATAATTGGTTACTCCAAAGCAGATACAGATTGCATTGCATGGTAATGGTTTGTCATTGCAGCCCAAAATGAATGGACACAAAGCCTTCATGAGTAAAGTTAAAATCCCTGGTGGGTAAGAACAACATTTTAAAATGGCACAATATTACAGGATGGGAAATTGAAAAGTAAAGAACGTAGTCACAGCTGAGATCGAGTGCCACCATAGTAGGCTGGCACCATAAAGCACAGTTACAGCCAAGGTTATCAAGGGTAACAAAAGTAATTTAAACTAAGTTGTAGACCCAGGGACAGTGCAGAGCCCATCGTTAAAGCAAAAAAAGGCAGATTAGAAGGCTTTGCATCGCTGATCTTACAAAAGAATCCCATCAGGAATGATGATTAAGGCTGCACAATCCTTTTCATGGTTGATAGGTTCTTTCCTGTTCTCTGGATATCAATGGCATGCAATTTTGATACTGTCCTACTAAATGTGTTACACTTTTATAAAACCACTAATCACAGCACATACTCACAGTTCCGGGTCCTTTTTTGTTTGTCATTATATAAATGCTTTGGATGAGAATATAGGAGGCATGGTTAGTAAGTTTGTTGATGACACCAAAATTGGCAGCATAGTAGTCAGTGAAGAAAGTTTTCTTAAATTACAGCCAGATCTTGATTATATGCGTCAATGGTCTGAAAATTGGCAAATAGAGTTCAATCTGGATAAATGTGAGGCATTGCATTTTGGAACAAAAACAGGGGTGGGGCTTATACAATTAATAGTAGGACCTTTGGTAGTGTTGTAGAGCAGAGGGACCTGGGGTTAACTTTGTGTCACAAGGCAGTTGAACAAACATTTAGCACACTTGCCTTCACTGCTCAGTCCCTTGAGTATAAGAGTTGAAAAGTCAAGCTGAGGTTGTACAGAACATTGGTGAGGCCCCTTCTGGAGTACTGTGTCCAGTTCTAGTAGCCCAATTATAGGAAGGATACTATTAAATTGGAGAGGGCTCAGAAGAAATTGATCAGGATATTGCTGGGTAAGGAAGGTTTGAGTTATAAAGAAAGGCTGGATTGGCTGGGGACCTTTTTTCACTGGCATGTCACAGGTTGAGAGGTGACCTTACGCAAGTTTATAAAATCATGAGGGGTATAGAAAGAGATAATGGTGGGTGTCATTTCCCTAGCATGGGGGTTTCAAAACAAAGGGGTGCATTTTTAAGGTGAAAGGAGAGAGATTTTAAAAAGGCATAAGGGGCGGTGTTTTTACAGAGGGGGTGGTTTGCATGTGGAATGAACTTCCTCAGGAAGTGTTTGATGTGGGTACATTTACAATGTTTAAAGGACATTTGGATAAGCACATGAAAAGGAAGGGCTTGGAGGAATTTGTGCCAAGAGCAGGTAGGTGGGTAGTGTTTAATTTGGGATTATGTTCAGCATGGATTGGTTGGATTGAAAGGCCTGTTTCTGTGTTGTATGACTCTGACTCTGAGTCACAATGGCACTTATTGCTTCGAAGCCCTGGGAACTAGAGTCAATCACAGGTGATCAGTCCTTTGACAGATCTCCACGTTGGTCTTTAAAGTGGTTGACCAACCATTGTTTCCAATGCAGAAATATAGGCCTCTTGAAATATTTCCCTTATACCCTTTTCTTGCTGTAGCTGTATGTAAGATGATATCATAGCCATCTGTAGCCTATTTAATTTTTTTATTGCATCCCCTCCTATCCCAAGCTCTCCCCAGATGTACTGTATCTGGATCCCATTCTAAGGTTACACTTAAATGAAGGTAGTTGCCTCAGGGTAATATCAATAACATCCTTATCAACCTTTAAGTTGTGTGATTTCTGACTTTGTCCATCCCAGTCCAATACCGACATCTCCACATCACAACCTTTAATGCTACAGCAAAGGAGCACAAGCAGGACCCTTTTCTCTTGCAGCTCAACTCCAGTTTTAAATCAATTCACAGACTTTCTAATCCTTGCATAGCTTTGTCTTGACCTAATTTTCTACCTTACCATCTTGTTCTGAATCCACAATGCAGCTCTTCAGTCAGGGCAGCATTCTTTTTGATGTTCCGCTCCATCACCTGGGACAAACTCTGCACACAGGATTGCACCACAGTTTACATTCATTAATGTGAAATAAATAAAAGAATAGTTAGATGATTTGAAATGGTTGATATAATTCAAAGTTAAATAATAGATTGGCCTACTGTATGCATAAAAGACAGAAAATTGTTCATTAAAACCATATTAATGCTGCAATGCATTTATTGAAACTGGGTAGGTTGGGAATCATCCACTTTTGTTAAAGCTGCAAGCATTGGCATTCATTCTGTAAAGCCATTAATGAAACAGGAATCATTTACTAAAGCCACATACAACAGCTTTCATTCAGTAAAGAAACAATAAAGGCAGGAAAATATGCAGGAAATCTCCATTTTAGTCATGAAAAGTGAGAGTCCTCTGGTTTTTTTTCTACAAAAGGCAGGGATCCTCTATTTTCACTACAAAACATTCCAGTAATGCAGCACAGAGCTGTACCGTAGTTGAAATTGAAAAATAAAATAATTTTAAGAAAGGAAAATAAGTAATCACATTAGGAAGTTATGACATTAGAAGATTTGGGCTAATTTAGATTATCAGAGATGGATAGACCAAATAGACCATGGAATAAGACAGCTTAGAAAAAACAATTGATTGAATGATTTACTGTTGTCATATGTACCAAGATGCAGTGAAAAGTGTTGTTTTGCATGTAATACAGGCAGACATATCAGGGCAGCAGAACAGAGTGCAGAATAGTGTTATAGCCGTAAAAGGTCCAGGGAGAGAGTTCAGATTTAACATTTGAGAGGTCCATTCAAAAGTCCAACAACAGTGGGGAAGAACCTGATCTTGAATCCATTATTAAGTGCATTCAAACTTTTGTATCTTCTACCTGATGGAAGAGAATGGAAGAGGGGTCTTTGATTATGTTGATTGCCTTGCTAAGGCAGTGGGAAGTATAGATGGAGTCAAGGGATGGAAGGCTGGTTTGTGTGATGGACCAGACTGTGTTCACAACTTACTATAGTTCCTTGTGGTCTTGGAAAGAGCAGTTGCCACACCAAGCTGTGATGCATCCAAACTGGATGCTTTCAATGGTGCACCTATAAAAATTGGTAAGAGTCTTTATGGATATGTCCAATGTCTTTATTCTCCTGAGTAAGTAGAGACGTTGTTGTGCGTTCCTGAATGTTGTATGGACATGGGTAGGCCAGGACAGATTGTTGGTGAAAGCCACTCTGAGGAACTTGACTTGCTCGACCATCACCACCTCAGCACCATTGATGCAGACAGGGGCTTTCCCTGCATACTGCTTCCTGAAGTCAATGATCAGCTCCTTCATTTTGCTGATGTTGATGGAGAAATTGTTGTCTTTACACCATGTCGCTATAATCAATCTCTTTCCTCTATTCTGTTTGAGATCCAAACTACAATGGTGGCATTGTCAGCAAACTTGTGAATGGAGTTGGGGCAGAATTTAGCCACACAACTGTGAGCATATGAGGAATGTAGGAGGGGGTTAAGTCCGCAGCCTTGCAGGGCACTATTGTCGAGGATTACAGTGGAGGAGGAGTTGCCACTATTCTTACAGGTTGCTGTCTATGGGTCAGGAAGTCAAGGATCCTGTTACAGAGGGGGGTGCCAAGGTCTAGATCTCAGCGTTTAGGGATGAGTTTGATTGGAATTAAGGTGTTGAAGGCGGAAATGTAGTCAGTAAAAAGCAGCCTAATGTAGGTACCTTATCCTGGTGTTCCAGGGACACGTAGGACCATGGAGATGGTGCCTGCTGTGGACATGTTGTGCTGGTGGGTGAATTGCAAAGAATCAAGGCAATTTTGTAGGCTGGAGTTGATGTGAGCCATGACAAACCTCTCAAAGCACTTTATAATTAGGGAGATCAGAGACTGGGTGGTAGTCATTGGGGCATGCTGCATGATTTTTCTTTGAGGCATGCTGGTCTTCTTGAAGCAGGTGGGGACTTCAGATCAAAGTAAGGAGAGGTTAAAGATGTCCATGAATATTCCAACCAGCTGATCTGCACGTTGCATTACAAAGTACAGATAGGTGGAATTATTTGGATAGTTTTCTCAAATAGCTGGCAAACTGAACTGAATGGTTTTCTGTTCACTGCAAGGTTGTTTGCTGATAAAACAATATACTTGCTGATTCATCACGAAAAATGCCATTAGGGAAATAGTTTAAATACATACTGTTATGACCAAGATTAGGGGTGGGGTGGGATTGTGGAGGCAGTGTGCAACGATTTATTACTAGTCTCAATCTCATTGGTCTTAACATAGATTAAATTTAACCAGGCTGGTGATCTGACCAATCATATAACTATCAGACTGTGTCACATTTAGTGTTAAGAACAAGTCAGTCAGGTTTTGAGAGTCAATAATAAATAACGGGTTTATTGCCAAAACAATATACTCAATCAAACCTGTAAAGATTATTGACAAAAAATTTTAAACAGTGCAAAAATGGATTTATACTCTAACAACCCAAATGTGACGAGTCCTATATGGGTAACAGGCAAGTATGAATTAAACATCCTACACAGCACATCAAATAACAAATGTTGTCAATGCTATGGATTTCCCAGCAATTCCCATCAATTCCCATCTCCACTCCTCCAAAGATATTGGTAACGTTGTGAGTCATCATAACTCATTAAGTTTCACAAGGTGTCGTGATTTTAATTTTCCCTGGCCTGTCCTTGAAACTCCCTCAAAAACCACTCCACTATGAACTGCCTCAATGACTGCTCACATTCTTGTTGTCCACCTTCCTTTTTTTGTGTCTAATTCTCCTGGATTCTTGAAAACTGCACTTCAGTACTTAGTCATAAGCACAACTCCATGTGCTTGTCAGTGCTGCCCTGGATTTTTTTCTGAACTGCAATCTTGCTCAGTTGCACAAAGCACATCCTGCTATGGGCTTCCATTAGCACCTCCCACTCTCTGCCACAGCAAGTTATTAATCACACAATGCTTCTAGTGAGCCCAAAAGCTTTCAGGACTTTTCTGGTTCTCTGACCGCAACACTAAGCTGCCTACTATCTCCTAGAACTTACCCCTGGTTCTAACAGCATCGAGATATCCACCTGCCCGATGACTCACGGAGTGCCTAACTGCACGGGCTCTGTCTAGTTCAGTTGCCTTTTCAGCAGTACAGCTTGACAGGTCTTTTTTGCATTGAGTTTATTTTTCTCTCTGTCACTCATCAACTACTTTCCTGAACCCCCAAAAAAGATACAAACTGTGGTAAACTGTTAGGATTCAGAGAGGTGCCATTGACCAAGATAATGGAAATAAAAATGGAACACACTGGTGTGTAGGACGTGCAAAATCCTTCATGCCAATGGTCTTTGGGCTAATGCCAAAATTAGGAAAGCTGTCCCACAGACTAGTTTGTCACTGTCATTCTCACTAGAAAATAGTCCACAGACAATGTACCAGGCACAACCATCACCATACTGGGTATGACCTGTTCTGTAGGTGATGGCACTGTTATGTATAATTGGGACAGAGCTCCCCAGTCCTCAATATTGACTTTGTACCTATTAAAGACTCATGGTATATAATTAAACATGGGCAAGGAAAACTCCTGCTGATTACTGCTTACCACTCATGAGTCAGTTTTCCTTCATGTTCGGCGTTATTTTGAAGATGCACTGAGGGTGGAAAAAGCACCGCATGTACTTTTTAAAAATTCATTAACAGGATGAGGCCGTTGCTGGTAGGCAGCATTTTTTGCCCATCCCTAATTGTCCAGAGGGCAGTTGAGAGTCAACCACATTGCTGTGGGTCTGGCATCACATGTAGACCAGATCACATAAGAATGGCAGTTTGCTTCCCTGAGGACATTAGCATATCAGGTAGGTTTTTTCCCAACAATCAGCAATGGGTTCATGGTAATCATTAGATTCTTACTTCCAGATATTTTAATGACTTCAAATTCCACCATCTGCCATGATGGGATTCAAACCCAGGTTCCAGAATGGTATCTGGATCTTTGGTTTAACAGTCTGCCTATAATACCACTAGGCCATCGCCTCCCCTGTTATATGCTCTACGTAGGGATAGCAGTGTTCATCACCAAGAGTAACTCAATGCCATCATTACTGACCAAGATGTCCAAGTCCTAAAGGACATAGTTGCTAGACTGGATAAGTGGTAGTTGGTGAGGAACCAAGTAAGAGTGAAAAATCTAGTTGACTTCATTCTTGCAAATCTATATGTTGCAAATTCATCTGCTATGAAAATATCAGAACGATAGATTCCTGTCCAGTCCTTGTAAGAGACAGAGTCCTGCCTTCGCATTGAGGATTGCTTTTGATATGTCACCACCACTGTGCTGAATGGAGTAGATTTTGAACACATTTTGTAACTCACGACTAAACATCCATCAGGCACAGAAAGCAGTAAACTTGTAGAAAAGAAATCTTTACTACAGAGGGCTGTTGATATTAGGTTGTCAAGTAGGGAGAAAACACCCGCTCCTCACCCTTCTTGATAATCATGTCTTGGAAATTTAAAAGAGCTTGTTCATATGAAGTGGGCATTAGCAGTTAGGCCAACATTTATCACTCAGAGGACATCTTGTAGCGAGAGTATTTTTATGATTGATTCAGTTCAGTTTATGATTACTAATACCTCTCAGGAAGATAGAACTTGGGGGATTCGATGATGATAAGGTCATTGAATGTCAAGGGATGAAAGGTTGTTGCTCTTTTGTTAGAGATGGTCATTGACTGGCGGAAATGTTACTTGCAAAGTATCAGGCCAAATCTGGGTGTTGTCCATTTTTTCTGCATTTTGACGTGGTATCTTCAGTATCAGCTGACATCTGCAAACATCTTTTAACAATCCCATCTGACCATATGATGAAGTGCTGCTCATTAATAAAGCAGATGAATCAGGTTGGGCTTGAGTCATTATCTACAGGAATTCCTACAGAGCTGCCCTGTTACTGAGATGTTGACTTCCAACAACCACAACTAAACACTTTTGAGCTAAGTATGATTCCGATCAGTGGACAGTTTTCCTCCTAATTCTCATTGATTCCAGTTTTTCAACTGCTCCTTGATGAATATCAAGGGGATCCTGGCACCATTGGAGTTCAGAGATAATGGGCACCATTGGAGTTCAGCTCTTTTGTCCACCATTCAACTAAAAATGTAATAAGGTCAGAAGCTGAGTGGTCTGGTGGAACCTAAACTAAGCATCAGAGAACAGGTTATTTTTGGGTAGCTTCCACTTGATCGCCCTGTCAACATCATTATCTGTCACTTTGCTGTTAGTTGAGAATAACTAAGGGATGGTTAATTCTTTGGGTTGGATTTTTCCTTTTTTTAATTAGGACAAACCTGAGCAATTTTCCACGTTGAAGATGGATGCTAGTGTTGTAACTATACTAGAACAGCTTGCCTAGAGGTACGCGTAGTTCTGGAGCACAGGTCTTCAATACTGTTGTCGGAATGTTATCAGTGTCTGTAACTTTTGCAGTATGAAGTACCTTCAACCATCTCTTCTTATTCTGTAGAGTGAATATAATGAATTGAAGATGGCATTTATGACCTCAGAAGGAGATTGAGATGGCTCACCAACTTGGCACTTCTAGCTGCAGATTGCTGTAAGCGCTTCAACCTTTATCTTTTGCACATGACCTACTGGCCTTCCTCATCATTGAGAATGGGGACATTTGCGGAACCTCCACAAATGCAAGTAGTCCCATATTGTAGCTTCACTGGGTTGATGCCTCATTTTTAGATATACTTGATGACCCTGATGTGACGTACTGTATTCTTTATTGCACCAGGATTGATGGCATGACTTGATGCTAATGGGGAAAGAGGGGATTTATTGGATCACAACATCACGGATTATACTTGAATGCCATTCTGCTGCTACTGATGCTCACATCACATGAACCACCCACGTTTTTTTTAACTTTATTTCTTTTTTACTTCTCCCTACTTTACAACCTAACATCAATATCCCTCTGTGGTAAAGATTTCCACAAGTTCACTGCACTCTGTGAGAGAAAATTCCTCCTCATTTTTATTTTGAAAGGGCTATTTATTTGGAATGAATATTATCCTGTGTCTTTGAGGGAAGGAAGTCAGCTATCCTTACCTGAACTGGCCTATATGTGACTGCAGACCCATTAAATGTCCTCTGGGTGATAAATGCTGGGGTAGCTGCTAATACCTACTTCACATGAACAAGTTTTTCTTTAAACTTCCAAGACATTATTATCAAGGATGGGCAAGGGATGTTTCCTCCTTAGTTTCTTGTTCATTATTTAATGCCTCAACTAACATTTTTAAAAATGATCTCGTCTTTATACCTGTTATTGGAAAATTGTTAGTCTTTTATAAAGGATTTAATGGTAGAGATATACATATTATAATCAAGTGCGGTCAGCATGCTTCACAAAGGAGAAATAATGCCTGACAAAGTTATTAGAATTCTTGGAGGATGTCACAAGCAGGATAGATAAAGGGAAAGCAGTAGATTTTCAGAAAGCAATTGATATGGTGGTTATGCTACTTAGTAAGATAAGAGCCCATGGAGTTGGTAATATATTGGTAATTATATATTACCAATAATGGTAATATATAAATGTGGATAATATTCATTATAAATAAATAGCCCTTTCAAAATGGAGATGAGGAGGATTTTCCTCTCAGAGGACAGTGAACTTGTGGAATTCTTTACCACCGAGTGCTATTGATGTTAGGTTGTAAAGTATATTCAAGACTGAGATAAAACAGATTTTTGATCAGGTGGTGAAGGGTTATGGGGAAAATGGCAGGAAAGTGGAATTGATGACTATTGAATCAACGATGATCTCATTGTCTGGCAGTGGAGATAGGTGGAATGGCCTACATCTGCTTCTATGTCTTTATGGTCTTCTGAGTCTTTAATCACATTGCCTTTTATAGAGTTGTCTGTGCACAGATTGGCTGCTTCATTTCCTATATTACAACAGTAAACACACTCTCATAAATTTCTTGATTGGCTGTACAATACTGTGAGATGGTCGGTGGTTATGAATAGAATTTCATGAATGCAATTCCTCTTGTAATGTTTGCTATCCACAATAACTCAGGATTAAATTTGGTATGCGGGGCCCACGTTCCTTTGAAGAATTATTGAAAGACTTATTAAAGCACAGAAAGTATAGAAAAAGTCCAATATAATATTTACAGTGCCTCCTACTCCTGTAGATAGATGGTGCCATGATAGGAGCTCAATTTTCAGGGTATCACATCTTGTCATTTACAGATCAATAGTTAGCTTATTGCCCCACATGTATGTGATGTAAAGCTACACATCTTTTTAATGTTTTGGAACTTGCATTTTAAATTGCATTTGCTAAATTAAAATAATTTGCTGTACGTTCAGGACTTTTGCCCATTTTACTCATTGTGAGAACCCCCTGTATCTTTGTTATATACTAGTGTAGCACTTTCCCAGGATCAGACATCTCTGGCAGGTAATGGGTTGCCACCAATGCAACAGCTCCATTTGAATTGAGTTTCCAGAGGCCACTAACCACAATGATTTCAGGAGTGCTGTATTGAATCACAGAATGATATAGCACCAAAAGAGACCATTTGGCCCATTGTATCTGTGCTGGACCTGCAAAAGAGCTATCACATTAGCTTTGTATACTGCTTTTCACCCATAAACATACATTTCCCCCTTTTAAATAATTATCTAATTCCCTGAAATTTTGTAGTGAATTTTCTTCCACTATGTTTTCTTTTAACAGTGCATTTAAGATCTAGCTCCTGTATGATTTTGCTTCCTCTTTTCACATCTTTTTTGACTATTACTTTAAATCTGTGTCCCCTGATTAATGAATCCTTTGCTACTGAATACTGCTTCCTTCTGAATTTGGAATTATTCCATAAATATCCCATTTCCTTTGCTCTGAAAGACCTAAAAGATTGCATCTTTCACAACATCAGAATGTCCCAAAGCTAGTGAAATACTTTTTAAGTGTTGTCTTTATTGGAATGTAGAAATGCAGCAATGAGTTGGCATACAAGCTCTCGCAAAATGCTTCTAATGTTATCTGCATTATTTTTTGATAATGTCAAAATAATCTGTTTTTGAGATATTGGTTAGGGGGTAAGGATTCACCAGGGCAACAGGATTAACACCCCTGCTTTTTCAAATAGTGTTAGAAAGGGTGGACAGGGCCTCGATTTAATAACTCTTCCAAAAGCAAGAATCTCCAGCAGTACAGCATTTCATCAATAATGTGCTGGAGTAGCAGCCTAGATTTTTGTGCTCAAATTGCCAATAACTAATTGACTCAGAGAAAGGAGTGCCCCCAGTTGAGTCACACTAAGATAAATAATCCCTCTGCATGACTAAAGAAACCTACCACCTAGTAAATCCATCCTGATTTTCAAAAGGGCCTTGAACTTGTCCCAATGTGTGGTTCTCCTAATTGACTGCATATTCCAGGTAGGGCTAGCTAATGCTTTAGAAAAGTTTATGCTAAGTTCCTTCCTTTTGTACTCCAGGCCTATATTCACAAAGCCATTAATGCCTTTGTAATTGACTTTTCAACTTGTCTTGACATGTTCTCGTATCTTCTTCTTCTTCTTCTTCTAATCTAGTCCCTTGGGGTGGAAGATGATTTGTTTCCATTCCCTTTGTGTTCTGAGATGGCTAATATATCTAATATGCAGGCTGCAGACTCTGCCCCATGCAGGGCAGGTGATGCTTGAAGGGTTAGTCGCATGGCTTGATTGGAAGTTTGTGGGCTCACTCTGATGCATTGACTTCACCTCGTAATGTTCCTGGTGAAGGCTTTAGTGCATTCCTGAAGGAGATTTGCTATTTTGCCTGGTCAGGATCCAGGGACTCTCCTGTGTTGATGGGAATGTTAATCTCATCAGGGATCTTTTGAGAACATTCTTGAAGTGTTTCCATTAGCCTCTTGGTAGTCTCTTGCTGCAACTGAGTTCCAAACTGAAAAGTTATTTCAAGTCTTTTGTCAGGTACATGAACAACTTGCAGAGCTGGTTTTGAATGGAACTTCCTTCATTGCCATCAGATTTGGAAGTTCTTGTGAAGGCACCACTTATGGTATTTTTCAATGGTTTGAAGCATCCGTTGTGGGTTCTCCAGGTCTCTTAAATACATAGGAGCAAACTTCTTAATCAAATCCCCTACATTCATGTCCAAACCATTGATATTTATTGAAAAAAGCAAGGGAGCTGGCACTAGGCCTTACGCAACCCTACTGGAAGCACCCTTCTAGTCACAAAAACATCCATCAACAATCACACTTTTCTACTTCCTGCTGAGTCAATTTTGGATCCATCTTCCTATTTTGCCTTGAAATCCATGGGTTTTTACTTTTGTGGCCTGGTTATCAAAAAGCATTCTCAAAAAACATATAGACTTCTTTGAATGCATTAACCTCATCAGCTCTCCTTATTACCTCCTCAAAACTTTCAATCATGTTAGTTAGACATCCTTAACAAATCCATGCCGATTATCTTTGATCAATCCATGTCTTTTGAAATGAAAATTTATCCATCCCTTCTGAAATGAAAGTTTATCCTTTTTACAGAGCTTTTTCCAATGGAATTTCCATTATCAAGCTGATTGGCCTATAATTACTTTATCTATTACTTTCCTCCTTTTTAAATAATGGCATATCATTTGCTATCCTCTTGTTCTCTGACACCACTCCTCTAACTAGGGGCAGTTGGAAAATGATGGTGAGAGCCTCTGCTAGTTTGCTCCCCCTAAAAAGTCTAAGACATATTTCATGCCTTGATTGCAGTGCTTGTGTTGTTGTATAAAAGAGGTGGTATCAGAAAGTATTAACAGTCATTATAAGAAAATCTCTGCCCATCAGGATTGTTCCTGGGAGGAGATAACCACTATAGTTAACATGGTAGTCCACATTTTTAATTAGCAGTCCAGTCTGTTGACCTGTTGTGATAACTCTGTTTTTGTTAGTCCCACTTATTTTAATTTCAGGGAATGTACTGAACTGTCACTATCCCTTCTCTGGAATTCTTCCACTGATTTGGTATGGACTTATTGTCAAGTAGCTGTTCCGGTTGGTTTTAACGAAAACTCTCATCAGCATGGTAATGTTATCCTTTCTCCAAATTATATTTTTTAATTCTTCATCTATCTTTGTCCTTTTCCATAGCTACCTTAAATTTAACTGAATTGTGAACACTTCCATTAAATTGTCCCTCAGTTGAGGCCCCTTCTGTCTCCCCAACAACATGCCTAAAACTGAATCCAGGATCATCCCTCTTTTGCTAGGCTCACTGATTAAAACATCAACTTAAAAGCATTTTAAGAATTCTACTCCCTCTGTGCCTTTCATATTAATTACATTCCAGTTAATATTCGGGGAATTGAAACCTCATACCAATACTGCCCAGTTGCTTTTTCACTTCCCATATTCCCTTTTATATCTCCCTCAATCTATTTGGTAATCTCTTGTGCAAAATCAATTATGTGATGGGTCCTTTTCTGTTCTTCAGTTCAACTCATAGGATTATCTAATGGAACCTATCTCTTTCTCATCCCTCATTACATCTGGAAATGTTTCCTTAATTAATATTGTAACCCTACCTCCCTTTTAATTCCTGCTTTATCAGACATTCAGAACAAACAATCAAGCAGATTCAACATGGATTTAAGAAAGAAAAATCGTATTTTAACACATTTATTAGAATTCTTTCAGGCTGTGGTGTAAGATAAACCTGTAGCTTTAGTGTGTTTAGATTTCCAAAAGATATTCAATAAAGTGTCAGGTAAAGCACAAGATACACACTACACAAAATGAGAGCTCATGATATAGGGCAGTATATTAGCATGAATAGAGGATAGCTCATAGGAACCAAGGGATGCATGGGTCATTTTCAAGTTGGCAAACTTTAACTTGTCAGGTCCCACAATATTGATTTAGACTAATGACTTGGAATGACGGAACTATGTATTGTAGTCACATTTAATGACAGTAGAGAGGTAGGTGGGAAAGAAAGTTGTGAGAATGACATAAAGGGCTAAATAACTATCACTAGACCAGGCATTTCAAATTGGGAACTTTCTTGACTTGGCAGACCAACCAGATTATGGTCTATTAGACCAAATTTTCACTCAGCAGGTGGGGGGGAAGAGGGTGTGGTGTGGGGGGGAGGGTGCGGTGATGGCATCAAGTGGAGGAAAAAAATCAAGCCTACAGTTCACCAACCCTGGAGACAGATTTCAGGCAGCCACAGGGACATTCAAGTGTTATGGTGGTCTGTTTAAAATGCCTACCCTGGCTGTCTGGGGCTTTGGAAAATAAAGTTGTGTGAATTGCTTTATATTTTAAGTCTTCTAGCCTACATCCTCTATTACTCCCAATTGCGCCGCTATCCCCCCCACCCAATGGCTCCACACTTCCATGCTAACTCATGTTACCTCATCCATCCTTGAGTTTTTCTTTTAAACAACAAATGCCGCTGTTACTGTATTGTTCATTGATTCTGTACAAAGTCTATGAATGAATCTGCGTGGAGATACCAAAAGGTGGCATGGAAGAGAGAAGGGTCCCTTAGGAGTGAAGGAGGGAATAAATGGTATGGCTTGGCATAGTGTGGAAAAATATAAAGTTGTTTACTTTATTGGAAAGAATAGTAAAACAAGATATTAATC
This sequence comes from Stegostoma tigrinum, assembly GCF_030684315.1. Taxonomy (NCBI): domain Eukaryota; kingdom Metazoa; phylum Chordata; class Chondrichthyes; order Orectolobiformes; family Stegostomatidae; genus Stegostoma; species Stegostoma tigrinum. The sequence continues at coordinate 83,501,309 of NC_081359.1, read as the reverse complement.
AGATTGGGAGAGATAATAAAATGCTTTGGTACAGTGAGATATGATGCCCTCACGCGTGAAACACAAGGTTAAAAAATGAGTACAATTAGGAAGGTAGACAGAATGTTAGACTTTAAAGCAAGGGGAATGAAATGTTGAAGCAGACATTTTGCTATAATTGTTTAGACTATTAATGAGATCACACCTAGATGATTATGAATAATTTTGGTCTTCTTACTTAAAAAAGGATATACTTACATCACTTTAGAGAAAGCTCACACGGCTGATTTCTGGGATGAGGGCTTATGAGGAAAGGTTGAGCAGATTGGTCTTATATGTATGAAAGCTCAGACAGAGAGGTGACCTGACTGAAATATGAGATTATGTGGGGGCTTGATAGGGTAGATGTTAACTGAATATTCCCATGTAGAGAATTCTAGAATTAGGGGACATAATTTGAGCTGAATTTTCTTTTCTAAATAGTTTGTGTACTTTGGGATTCTGTAATCTCAAGGACTGTGGAGGATGAGTTACCATATATATTCAAGGGGATTTGTTGAACAGTCAGGAAAGTTGCTTGGAGGCCAAAATCAATTAATTGGTGGAGCAAGATTTTCCTTCTGCTCCAATTTCATGTGTTTTTTTAAGAGAGAGGAAAGAACAGTTCCGTATACGATTTCAGCAGAGACAGAAATATAAGTGGCAACCTTTGCAGGTGTGAATTAAAGTCATGAAACATTGTGCCAGGTTACGTATCTGACTATTGTATAGCATGTACTCACAGCTTTAATTTGGTGGATTTGTAGGTATGCAGCTGCAAGGTGTCTTGACCTGAGAAATTCTCTGAAACAGAATGCTGAAAACTTAGAGATAATGGGAACTGCAGATGCTGGAGAATCCAAGATAATAAAGTGTGAAGCTGGATGAACACAGCAGGCCAAGCAGCATCTCAGGAGCACAAAAGCTGACATTTCTGGCCGAGACCCTTCATCAGAGAGCTGAAAACTTACCTGACCTATAAATAGTCCTGTAGTTGTGACAGTGACTAAGTCCTATAACAGTCTGCCTCAGGTTTGTGCTGCAAAGTGGGTAACATAGTTTGGATTTAGATTCTCATGATATTTGTTGACATAAAATGGAAAGAATCCTTGATGAAAAGAACCAAATGTTGGGATAATTTATTGCCTGAAATTAAGGTAAATTGGTATCAATAATCCTGGAAGAAGTTGACCTTTAATAGAGTGCTACACTGCAGTACACAAGACTTGCAGAGAAGTTACAGCACAGAATTAGGTCATTCAGGTCAATAGATTGAGAGGTAGGATCCTCAGCAAAATTTCACATCTTTTGTTTTTAAAAATCTCGCACTGTTTCTATGCAACAAATGGAGAAAAGCATCATAAAATATGACTCATTTACTTTATGAATGTCGTGAATCAAATGTTTTAATCATTGAAATCAGCATCTCAAACCATTTTAATGAGGTTTATTGATTGTAACATTACAAGATTTGTAGGTATCGTATTTACAAGTTGGATTTAAATATACCAGTTGAGGGCTTGATAGGTTCTGTGGATAGTTCACACTCCCATTGTTTTTAAATTAAAAAGTCAGTCAGTTAAGCAATAAGATTAATGAATGTGCACCTGCTCCCTGCCTGTGGGTTTGAAACATACTGAATCTTCAAATATGCTATAATTACTAAGATATCTGCAAGGCCTAATATTAATTCCATAATCATTTTCTAATTGCTTGGTAAACGCTTGACATGATAGTGCTGATTGTTTAAAATTTCTATATTATGAATCTTAGTTGCAATTGCACTGTTTGTTGCTGAACGGTATTTAGTATTTTTTTCTTTCGTGGCCATTTTCAATATTCAATACTTTCAATGACAATAAAAGCATTAATTGGTGTGTTTGTATTGCCTCTGACATTTTCAGAAGAAGTCAAGTAGGCATATTAATAACTCATGATTGCTAATTATGTCATAAACATAGATACTGAACATTTATTATAACTAGTGATGTAATTTGACTAGATATTTCTGCATTGTATGTCATTGCATTGATTTAGAATTGTTGTATGTAATTAGGGTAAAAAACATTTTACATTTTCACATTAATTCCAACTGCACAACTGCATTGACTTCCCACCAATACTCATGGTGCACTACTATCAATGTTGCATGCAAGGTCTTCCCTTGGGATGCTTCACCATTTTTCCTCCACCTGCATCAGTGTTAACTGATGTGCCAGCCTTTTTTTTTACTCATTCATTCTCTCCCTTTGTCTCATTCCAGGAGACAGTGGCAAGTAGGACTGAAAGAGCCAAGACAGGGTGGGGAGCTTGACTGACTTTTGATTCTGCACAACTTACAATATGAAGATTCTTGCCATAGTTGGAGATGACTGTAACCACTCATTTGGATCTTTGATTTGATTTATTATTGCCACATGTATTGAGATACAGTGAAAAGTATTATTTTGCACGCTACCCAGGCAAAGCATGCCTTACATGAGTACATCAGAATAATAGAATATAATGCAGAATATAGTGTTATAGCTACAGAGAAAGATCAACTCTCATACTTGAGTGGTCCATTCAAAAGTCCCATAACAGCAGGGAAGAAGCTGTTCTTAAATCTGTTGGTACCTGTGTTCAAACTTTTCTATCTCCTGCCCAATAAAAGGGGATAGAAGAGTGTGTAACCAGTGTGGGAGGGATCTTTAAATTTGCTGGCCACTTTTCCGAGGCAGCCAGTTGACAGGGTCAATGGAAGGAAGGCTGGTTTTCGTGATGGACTGGGGTGAGTATGCATCTCTTTCTTGTGGTCTTGGGCAGAGCAGTTGCTGTACAAAGCTGTGATGCTTTCAAAGGAGCACCTATAAAAATTGATTCTGAAACTTCCATGTCCCAGGAGCCCTAGTAGGAATTATTATCCATTCCTGTGCTCCTCTCCCAGTATTGTGTTCCTAGTAGGCCCAAACTTGTATTTCATAACTCATTCTTTCTTTTGCCTCTGCTTACTATTGGCATCTTCATGATTTCTGCACTGAACAGACCAGTCCATCAGAGCAGCATCATCTCTTCCACTTCTGAGAATTAATACGTAGATTCCTCAGAGGAAGGACTGGCAAGACCGTTTCTTGCAGCAACCACTAGCTCAGAATCCAACAATTTGGTGGATATTTTAGTTAGATCAGTACTGGGAGTACATGCTAGTAAGCACATTATTCCATGTCTCTGCAGCTCATTGAGTAAAAGAATGCCACATGCCACAAACACTTGAAGAAGGATTGCTGGCAACCAGATGCCTTCTCAGCCCCAGGCAGGAGATGTTCGTGGCTGACAACATGGGGGCAACTTTATCCAAATGCGCAGACAGACACAGGAGCAGCAGGCAGGTTTGTTGGAGGCATTGGCCAAAATGAATCAAAAGTTAGAGGACTCCACCAAGGCTAGCGAGTTTTGACAAACATTGGACAAACTGGCAGAAAGCTAGCCACAGGATACATGAACATCAACTAGCCACAAAAAGACATGACCCACTATCACTAGTATCCTCACATACAGATGAGGAAGGACACCACTTTGATTGGGACAACACATCCATCCGAGGACAAGCCAAACAGAGACAAGCACTAGAATTCCTAGAAGCATGGCATTCCAACTGGAACTGCATCAACAAACACATTGATTTGGAGCCCACCTACCACTCTCTGAGAAAACAACAGGAAATGACATCACCAACACAGGAAATGACATCACCAACCCAAGGAAACCTAAACACATAAATAGAAAGCGGAACATTTACATCAGCGCCTCACCTGAGGCTCACTGATATTACCTAGAATGGTGGCGAAACGTCTGAAAACGAACCTTCCAGCTCAGCGAGCAAACTTACATCCACCAGGCCTGTTTGCACCATGTTGCATCCATAGACTGGTTGATGGCCACTAAGGAGAGCTAGGTCCAGCAGTCTCAGGGTCTAATAGGTATGCACACGGACCTGCACTTTTATTGTGGAAACACTGGTACTCAGCACAAACAGTAAGACGATAGGGAGGGAAAAAAAAAGACCTTCTAAAAGCACTTAGGTTGCAAGGGTGACAGTTCACTGTAAATATGTTATTACAGTTGTAAATTTATGTTTGTTTCTCATGAGCTGTGTCAGCCGATGTCATTTTAGCTGCAACTTCAAGAATGAAGGTACAGAGACTGGCTATCCTTATCTCCACACAATGTGGTAATGCTGTCTGAGCAGAGCTACCTTTCTCATATCATTGAAACTAATGTAGCATTTTTTCTGGTTTGAATGAAGAAACATTGAACATTATGATGGCTCCCATCCATTTTTAACTTTAACTTTAATTGAACAGCATGAGCAGCATATAAAGGTCAAAATATTAAGGTTAATTTGCAGTTGGGATAATACAGGCCTTAGCAGCATCAAAACATTTTCAGTCAGTGAAAGGTTACTTCTTGCAACTCAGTTCCATGTAACAGCACTCACAAGGATGTCCGAACTGCATCGCTGTTCCATCTGAAGAATACCCTCATCATTACAATGCTACAGCTCTCATGGATCCTCATTGTCCATTTCATAACCTGATGTATCTTTCAGTTGTTTGGACCAGAGATTCCAAGGATCAAGCAGTGTCCTCTGTCTGAATAGCAATAGTGCAATGCCCCAGATATGAGCTATATGGAAACTTGATGTACCCATTGGCCACAATGGAAGGAGGTGCTGCATTGCAGATGTGCTGGACAGCATCACATGGCACCTCCACCTCAACAGAGAGCAGCATCACTGCCCCTCTCTCATTCATATGGGACTCCATGGAAGATAAGTAACTATAGCTCCCCTGTAGCTTTGCCACATCATGAGAGCATCAATGGAGGCAAAGCTCTGCAGTAGGGGTCAGTTCCACATCAGCTGGAGGTTCATCCTGAAACTTGACTTGCAGACACATTCACCCTCCTCAATTCATGCAGCAGTTCCCGTTGCAGCAACCAATATGACAACTACAGCTTCTGTTCCTGGATCCATACGGGATGATTCTAATGAGGCCATGCGAGCAATATCAGAGACAAAGTATTCATTCAACATGAATGTTTAACATTTGAACAGTGTGCTTCAAACACTGGGACATGGAGGTCCTTGAACAAGCAGACTGGTGGGATTCTTTTACATGGGCAATCCACATCCTTGACCTGACTCAGCCATCGCTTTCTCAAGACTTTTGCCACATATGTTGTAGCAGATTGTACATGTGGCAACAATGATTTAGGACTTTTCCACTCACCTCCAATTCCTGCAGCACCTAAGATAGATAGTGTTACATATAGGTTAATAGTGTGAATGCTTTATTGTTCAAGTTGTGAAGTGAGCATCTACTGTGCTTTGTGCAGGCGATTGAACCTTGGAAAGTGATTGCAATATTGGTTAGTAGTGAAGTATTTCCAGACTGCATTACATTGCCTGTGTCTCTCAATCTTTAGTAGAATTGATCTGTAATGTTACTTCGTGTGGTCAAAAATTTTTGTGGTCAAGATTTTCAGTTGGCATTGTAGGTTATACATTTGGTAGGCACATAGGATTTTATGATCACATGTCTTTTACCTGCACCGTATGAGTGATAACAGTTAACGCTTCAGGTCCAGTGACCCTTCCACTGAACAGAACAGAGAAAGGGTCACCGGACCCAAAACGTTAATTCTGCTTTTACCTGCACAGATGCTGCCAGACCTGCTGAGCTTTTCCAGCAACTTTATTTTAGTATATAAACACCTGTTGGAACCTTAGAGCGTTCTAAGTGCTTCCCAGCTCCTAAGTACTCCTAGGCACTGTTCCCCGTCACTGAACAGTAGCAAACCCCAACCCCCAACCGGCATTACCCTGGTCCCTCTCATATGCTCTCATTTCTCTGCAAATATGTTGAATTGCTCCATTCACAATTACTATCCTCTCAACATCCCAGCATGTGGCCTCCAAACCCCACAACTGAGTTCCCCAGCTTCCCTACCACAACAGTATCCCCTGATAACCACCCCTTTGACTTTCAGATAGACCCCAGGACAATCCGTGACGCATTTTCCTGACCAACTTAGAGACACAGCTCCCATGGACCATGGGAGGTGGTGGAAGTAAAGAATTTTGTGAAGGCTGCACAAAATAGAGAAGATGGAGGAACAATCAGTGAGTTTCAGTTTCTAGGTAGCCATTCTGACTTTAATGCTGGGGATTGGCCCCATGCAGTTTTCTCTCCAGTGCTTGGGGGAACAGGAAAATGCAGATAAATGAGGTGAAGTTAGATCATTGTTGCAAGCTGATGCATCTCCCATTCAGTATCAAAAAGAGTCTCATCGTTCCAAACTTGATGCAGAATGAGACTTCTTTTCTTGACTTCAACAATCTAATTTCTGCCAATCATGCCATAGTTTCCTACTTGACTTGCAGTGCTGACATCACTCAAGGGTTGGGAAGATTCCAGCCCTTGTAACAGTTTTGAAGTGACCATCTATCAGTCAATATTGTCTCTTGTTTTACAGTTGAGACTTGATTTTAGATGATTGCTTGGATTTATCATTCCCATTTTGCTTCTCAATTTGTCAGCCTTGGCTCAGTAATAGCATTGCTGCATTAGGGCAGCATTAGACAGTTATGGGCTTAAGCCCTATTCCTTATAATGTAGGCTGTCTTTTCAACAGAGAGGCTGAGTCAGCACTGGAGTTGCCATCTCCTGATTACAATATTAATTTGAAGTCCTATTTGCCTCTTGCATGCATCAGTACTAGTGATAATATTTTAAGAAAAACAGAGTGTTCTCTTGATTCTTCTTCCATACAAGCATCTATAATTCAGAAGTACTTGAGAGCACTTTAGAGCACCCTGAAAATCCAGAAAGTGTTTACATACATTTGATTCCCAAGGGGTACGCTCTGAGAAGGTGGTGACTGCCATACAAAATCTCTTATGCTTAACAAGCAGGTTCAGTTGGCAGTTAGGAAGGTATTCATTTAAAGACAGCTGGAATAAAGAGCAGGGATGTACTACTGAGGTTGTAAAACTGCATTTGGAAAATTGTGACCACTTTTACGCCCCTTATATAAGAAAGTTTGTGCTGGTGTTAAAGGTGGTCCACAGGATTTTTACAAGATAATTTTACGGATGAAGGGCTTATCATATGAGGAGCAGTTGAGGACTCTGAGTCTGTAGCTGATGCAGTTTAAAAGGTTGAAAGGGGATCTCATTGAAACTTACTGAACACTGAGAGGCCTAAATAGAGTGGACATGAAAGAGATGTTTCCACTAGTATGAGAGACTGGGGCCTAAGGGCACAGACTCAGATTGAAAGCAACACCCTTTAGGCCTGAGATGAAGAGGAATTTCTTCAGCTAGAGGGTGGTTAATCTATGGAATTCATGGCTACCAAGTCATTGAGTGTATTAAGACAGAGATTGATAGATTCTTTATTTGTAAGGAGTTAAAGGTTATAGAGAGAAGGCAGAAGAATGGGATTGAAAGAAATGTATCAACCACGCTCGAATGCAGAGCAGACTTGATAGGGAGATTGGCCTAATTCTGTCCTTTTTCTTTTATGGTCTTATTGATATTTGTTCCTTTTTTTCATACATTGTTTCTGTAAAACGCCCAGTCTCATTTAACATCTTTCAAAGTACAAGTGTAATTTTCAGTATGCAAACGTTTCAAAGGAAATCTTGAAACTTTGTAGGTGTATTCTAATCATCCAATTCTTTTATTATCACACACTCTGGAGCAGGTTGAACATGAATCTGGATCTTACGGTTCAGACATAGGGACACTACCACTGTATCACAAAAGATTTATATATTATTTTTCCTCTGTTTCATTAAGTCTGTTCAACATTCTGTGAATAAAACATCAGTTGGTGTTCTATAAAGATCATTTCAATGTTACTTTTCAGTCATGTGTTGAAAGGTGAGTTAATACAATCTTTCCAGGTTCCTCATCTGACTCAGCACCTCCTCAGAATGGGATGATTTATAGAATTTTATTCCCCAAAAATGGTTCAGGAGCAAATCTTAAAATGTAAGGATTCTCAGTTACAAACCCAACCTACTTCAAACTTGCCCAGTTTTGGTTTTAGTTTGGGTGTAGATGGAATGGGAAGCAAGGGATTGGTCTGTTCCTTGAAGCCAGCACACTTATCTTTTTTGCTGAGGCTGCGTTTTAGGTTTAAGCTAACTGGCTGAGTTTCCAAATCCTTGTGAACCCTATTCACTAAAAATGACTGTATCATGGAATAAGTTTTGAATTACTAGATTTGTTTAAAATTAATTCCATATAATGTCCTGAAGGGACTTGACTGGATTGGTATGAGAAGGATTGCACCTCTTGTGGGAGTATCTAGAAATAATGGTTATAATTTCAAAATTAGGGAGGATTATGAATTTTTTTTTCTGAGGCTTGTGAGTCTTTGGGATTCCCTTCCTCAAACATCAGTGGATGAAGAAAATATTTAAATATTTTTAATGCAAAGGTAGATTCTTGATTGCTTAAGGGACCTTCCTAAAGCAGTCCATTTTGTACAAGTACATCACAATACTGTTATGGAGAGACCTCCTGGATTTTGACCTAGTGACAGTCAGGAACAGAAATATTTCCAAGTCAGGGTACTGAATGCCTAAGAGAGGAACTTGCAGGTAGCAATGGTCCCATGTATCTGGTGCCCTTGCCCTTCTAGATGGAAGTGACTGTTGGTTTGGGAGGCGCTAACGAAAGAGCCTTGGGAAATTTCTGCACTGCATCTTGTTGCTAACCCAAGGCTGGGTGTTGTGCCAGTCCTGCTGCATTTGGACACAAACTGCTTCAGTATTGGAGGAAGTGTGACTGCTGCTCCTGAGTCTTGGTGGTGAAGAGTGTGAATGTTTGTGGGTGTGGTGCCAGTTAAGTGGGCTGCTTTGTCCTGTATGGTGCCAAGTTCCTTGAGTATGTTTGGAGCTGAATTCATCCCAACAAGTGGGGACCATTCCATCACATCCTTGACTTGAGCCTTGTAGATGGTGGGCACATTTTAGGGAGGCAAGGGATGAATTATCACTCCACGATTTGTAACCTCTCAACTGCTCTTATAGACAAAATATTATTGTTTTTACTGTAGACAGTTTAGTACATAGTCAATGACTTTGATGGTTGGGGATTCAGGGTTGACAATACCATTGAATGTTAGGAAGCAATGATTAAATTCTGTCTTGCTGGAGATGTTAATTGCCTGGCACTTACATACCATGAAAGTTATATACCACTAATGTTCCCTCTAAGCTGCATGGTTATACAAATTTTGCTCATGTTAACCTGTTTGCCAACTCATTGGCTTCCACTACCAGATATTGTTGCCATGTACATATCTCAGAGGCAATAGAAATAAAAATAGATTTAATGTTCTTTGTCAGCTGTCAACCCAAGACTGGATATTGTGTGGGTCCTGCTGCATTTGAACATGGATTGCTTCAGTATCGGGGAAGTTGTGAATGGTGTTGAACATAATGTAACTATCAGTAGACATCATCACTTCTGTCTTTATGGTGGATGGAAGGTCGTTGATGAAGCAATTGAAGATGGGTGGGCAAAGGGCACTATCCTGAGGGAAACTCTGCAGAGATGTCCTTGATCTAAGAGGACTAGCCTCCAACTGCTGCAATCTTTCTGTCAGGTATGACTCTAATCATCAAAGAGTTTCATTCCTGATTCCTAGTTTCACCAGAACTCCTTGATGCCACACTTTCTCAAATGCTGCCTTGGTGTAAAGGCAGTCACACTCACTTCAAATGTGGCGATCAGCTCTTCTGACCATGTTTGAACCTGGGTTGCAATGAGGTCAGGATCTGAGTGGTCCTGGCAGAACCCTAACCGGTGTCAATGAGAAGGTACCGCTATGTAAGTGCTACTAGGCAACGCTATTGATGAACCTTCCCATCACTTTACTGATGATTGAAAGTAGACTGATTGGGTGGCAATTTCTGGGTTGGATTTGTCCTGCTTTCTGTGTATTCAGGATAACCAGGCAAACTTCCACATTTCTGGTTAGATACTAGTGTTGTAGTTATACAACATTGCTGGTGGTACGACTAATTCTGGAGACAAATTATTGCTGGAAAACTGTTAAGGCTCATAATCTTTGCAGTATTCAGTACATTCAACCATTTCTTCATATCACGTGGAATGAATCAATTGGGTGAAAACTGACATCTGTGATGAGGGGGACTATTGGAGGCTGAGGTGAATCATCCACTTGACACTTCTGCCTGAAGATTATTTTAATACTTAAGCCTTTTCTTTTGCACTGACTTGGTGGATTCCCTCATCATTGAGGATTGCGATTTTGTAAAACTTCCTCCACTGAGTTGCTTAGTTATGGTTACCATTCATAGCTAGATATAGCAGAACTGCAGAGCTTAGATCAATCTATCACTATAAACTTGTGTTGTTTAGCAAGCAAGTGATCCTGTTTGGTAGCTTCACCAGGTTGGAATTTTTAGCATTGTGAGGTACTCCTGGCATGCCCTCTTGCACATTTCATTGAACCAGGGTTGATCCCAAGGTTTCATGGTAATGGTGGAATGGAGGGGCATATTAGGCCATGAGAACGTTGGTTGTGTTTGAATACAATTCTGCTACTGTTGTGGTGGCCTACACTATCTCATATACATCTAGTTTTGAGGTCCTTGGGAATGTTGCTGAACAAAGAGACCATGTAGTGCAGGTTCACATTTCCTTGAGAATAGAGTCGCAGGTAGACAGGTGCTTGGTCTGCCTGCCTTCATTGGCCAATACATTGAGTATAGACTTAGGTCATGTTGTGGCTGTACAGGACTTTGGTTAGAACACTGTTGCAATTCCGGTCTCCCTGCTATAGGAATGATGTTGAGAAACTTGAAAGTGTTCAGGAAAGATCTATAAAGATGTAGCCAGCATTGGAGGGTTGGAGCTATAGGGAGGAGTTGAATAGGCTGGGGCTGTTTTCCCTGGGCCATCAGAGGCTGAGGACTGACCTTTATAGAGGTTCAAAAAATCATGAGCATGAATAGTGTGAATAGACAAGGTGGGGGCGTCTAAAACTGAAAGCATAGGTTCAAGGTGAGAAGGGGAAAACTTAAAAGGGACCTAAGGGGCAACTTTTTCACTCAGAGGGTGGTATGTGTTTGAAATGAACTGCCAGAGGAAGTTGTGGAGGCTGGTACAATTACAACATTTGAATGTATCTGGATGGCTATATGAATAGGAAGGATTTAGAGGAATATGGGCCAAATGCTGGTAAATTTAGGATACCTGGTCATCATGAACAAGTTGGACTGAAGGATATGTTTCTGTGCTATCCATCTCTATGACTCTATTAGCTATTTTCCAACTGAAAAGAACCTTCCCTGAATCTAATGAGTTTGATAAATTGAAACCAATGTATGGCTTTCCCAACAGCTCCTCCTTTTAAGGCCTGCGTATGAAATCCATCCAGGGACTTGTCAAATTGCAATTCTAACAACTTACCTGGTGGTATTACCTTGGCAGTTGTAAATTTCTTGAGGTCCTCCCTCCCATACAATTTCTCATATACAGCTACTTCCCAGGAAATAACTTGTATCCTGTCTAAAGATGACTGACACAATATATCTGATCAGTTCATCTGTCATCTCTATATCCTCCATTATTAATTTTCCAGGCAGATTAGACTCAACTGTATTGTGGTAGGTCTGGAGTCACATGGAGGCCAGACCAGATAAGAATGTAAGATTTCCCTCCCTAAAGAAAATTAGTCAACCAGATGGATTTGTACAGCACTCAGCAGTTTTTTGAAGGGCACAATTAGACTTTTAATACCAGATTTTCAATTCAATTTCTACCATCTGTCATGGTGGGATATGTGCAACATCTCGCCCTTCATTATTTCTGCTTGCATTGAAAGGATATCACTGAGGTACTATTCGAAGGCAGTATACATGATTAGATTTTACTCTCTTTTTGCCAGCTTACATTCCCGCGTCACCTTGTATTTTCTGCAAACCTGGGAAAATGGCAGTTTGCAAGCCACAAAACAATAATGTGAAAAAATAGATCAATTGGTTGTATGCAGTAACAACAATCACTGTCAATGGATAGTTAACAGGAGGATTTTTTCCTGTCCTTAGCTACCCCAATTAGTCTCGTTGTAGTACCATTTGATCACCTTGCTGAGATCATCTAACTCAGGAGAGACTAATGAGGAGTTTTCATGTACCTGCCTGTTTGTACTTCTGGTGTTGATCGAGTTAAACCCCCACCAACATATACTCTTGAAACATTTCATGCACCAATGCACTTTGCAACATATCAAGCACAAATTTCTTGACTGGAATAGAAGTTATTCATTTCACAAGAGCAATGATTTAATAATAACAAATTTTCTTTGTACAGTTGTCCAATGCCTTTGTCCCTTTGTCTCATTATTCAATTTAACTACATCCGGTTATGTTTTAGAAATTGCATAATCAACACAAAAGGATCCTATTTCATATCAATTAAATATAATTCAATTAAAGTAAGTATTAAGTATTTATAATGTTCAATCTTCCAACTGCTGACAGTATCTAATTGGAGAAAGACGTGCAGACTATACCAATAAATTTGGAACAAAGTAGCTAAACCATTGTTTTGATGTTTTATACAACATAAAACTTTTAAAGCCAAGAAAGTAATCATTGCAATTATTAAGGAATATCAGCTGGCGTATGACTTATCTGACACACTTTATTAAAGTAATGATGTTAAAAAGAAGTGGAAGAACCCACGTTCATATAAATGATTGATCACTCTCGATTTTAGTACAGGGTCATAATGGCTGGTTACATTAAACCTGTTGATAGCTCCAAGGATGAAATTACTTGTTCTATCTGTCTGCAGATATTCACATACCCGATAACTCTTACTTGTAGCCATAGTTTCTGCCTGAGATGCATTCAAGATCACCTGAAGCACAAGACACCAGATGACAATTATATGTGTCCTGAATGTCATGTTGAATTTGCTGAAAAGCCAAGGCTGCTTAAAAATAGTAAACTGGCTGAAGATGTTGAAAAATTGTCGAAATGCCAGGAAAGGAGAACTGTCTGTGACTACTGCTTTGAGGAAGATGTACCGGCTGCAATGAGCTGTATCCAATGTGAAACTTTCTTCTGCGTAACGCATCTTCGCCCACACAGCGAGAAGCCATCGTTAAAAGATCATGTTTTGGTTGACCCGACAGAAGCAAGAACTTTGCGAAAGTGTGTAGAACACAAAGAAACTCTCAAGCTCTATTGCAAACAAGATCGTGCAAGTATTTGCAGTCTTTGTAGTATTATAGGGAAGCACAAGAAGCACTTGATCTTGACCACAGAAGAAGCAAAATGTGAAATCCAGGTGAAGATGAATTAACCTCAAATAATACCTATGGGTGATAGGTTTGAGCATCTATGTTGACATTAGATTATTCAAGCAGTATGTGAGATGTATTTTTTTTCTCAGTTTTTGCCTGAGAACCTAGGTCAGATGTTATAAGGCAGGATTATCTAATCATTTCCAGAAAGTAGGTTTGAAGCTGAGACTGGGAATGAAATGTAGGATAACCAGATCAGTTTTCTATTACCACAAGTGGGTATCTTGTCGAAGGCAGGATGTCGGTGGCAGCACTGATGTCTCGTCAGCAATCATGAAAGCAAGGCAGTAATTACCATTGGAAAGCAAATGAGGGGGTAACGGCTCTGCTGGGACTTGCTCGCAACTCCATGAAGACTGCCTGTGGTTGGTTCCTGCAGAGTTTCTCTTCAAAACTGCTGGGAGGTGGGGTAGGTGAGGTGGTGGTTGGGGGGGGGGGGGTTGTCTGTATTTTAATCAATCTATTATGACAAACCTCTGGAGCAGTGAAGCTTGAACTCAGATCTTTTGGCCCAGAAGCAACAACACTACTACAAGAGTCTCAATTTTTTTCTTTATGTATACTTCTGAGGGATCTTCATTTTGTGATGCCACCTTTGGGAATTTGTGATGATTTCATTGCTGCCTGAGCAGAGCTCTGCTATCAATAGCTATAGGACCTTTGGATTGGTTGTGTCCAGGAAGAATGTGTGAGTGAATGGGGCTCATAGACTACTGAAGAACAGGGCCTTCATTTGTCCTCAATGTAAGGATATTTTCAAAGGTTGTAGGACTTTTCTTAAGCTGTCAGATATTTTGACTTTAATAATGAATGGAATTGCTGGTTTAAGCAAAATGCAAACTGAGGTCAGAACCAAGTTTCCACTGTGACATCAAGTTGGTAGCAAAAATACAAATGAATTGTCACAAGAGTTCTCTCCATGGTTCCTGAGAAAATTTGCTTCTGTGAATGCTGTAGGGAGGAAAAAGAGACATTGATGTTGACTTAAGATTTCTAGGGATATCATGAAATGGAAGTGACTCATTTCACATTTAGTAGATAAAAGTAAACATTTTCCATGGAAATAGGAATAAGCAACCTTTAAATCTTACTTTTCTCTCGTGACCGAAGGAAATCCATTTTCTGGAGCATTGGAAGATATCACCAGTGAGCCCTGAATACTTTTAGATTGGAGGGTCTGATGTGGGAAAGCTGTATATAATAGAAACCAGAAAGGAAAATACTGTCTCCTTCTCTGGAGGTGATATGAAGGTTATTAATAGTGAATCATGCTCATGTCCTGACCCACAAAACTCACATTCTATCAGAGGTCTAGGCCCAAAACGCCAGCTTTTGTGGTCCTGAGATACTGCTTGGCCTGCTGTGTTCATCCAGCTCCGCACTTTGTTATCTCGGATTCTCCAGCATCTGTAGTTCCCATTATCTCTGATCACATTCTATCAGGTTTGGACAGAAGCAATGTCACTACCAATACTAACCAAAGCAGGGGGAGGAAGTTTTGATCAATTGTTTGTAAAGTTGACTTAAATTCATATTTATTGTAAATCACAGTATTTAAAATGTCCCAATTTTCTGGACCCAAAGATCATGATTTTGTAGATCCATGGCATATAAGTTGACTGTTTTCAGTTATGAAATATGGGAATTTTTCATCACGTCAGTTCATGCTCCACCTTATAACTGAGTGTAAGAGTTTAAAGAGCCAATATTGTTTGTGTTGTGAATTTGCATGGGCATTTAAGAGCTGCCCATTGTTTATACTCAATGCATAAAATGAATCCCATTTTGGAGGGATATTTGAGGCTTCAAAGGTTGACTTAAAAGAACATAGAAAATCAGAGCAGGATCAGGCCTTTAGAACCCTCAAGCATGCCCTACCGTTCAACTAGATCATGGCTGATTTTCTACCTCAATGCCACTTTCCTGCACAATTCCCATGTTCCTTGATGCCATTAATATCTAGAAATTTACTAATTTCTGTATTGAATATACTTGATAACCGAGTCTCCAAGACCTGTGAGGTAGAGATTCCCAAAAGATTTGTTACCCTTGATTGAACAAATTTCTTGGCATCTCAACCTGAAATGGCCTGCCCTTTATTCTGAGACATTGTCCCTGATTATAGACATTCCTGGTCTACCCTGGCGAGGCCTGAAAGAATTATATATGTTTCAATACAATCACTTCTCATGCTTATAAACTCCAGTGAATACATCATCGGTCTCCTCATAGGACAATCTGTCATCCCAAGAATCAGAGAGATGAATCCTTGTTGCTCTTCCTCTATGCTAAATTCTCTTCAAGGAAAGGCGGACAAAATTGTGCAGAGTACTCCCAGTTGTGACCTCACCAACATTTGAAACAATTGAAATAAAACGTCATTATTATTCTACTCTAGTCCTCTAGCAATGAAGGCCAAATATCATTTGTCTTCTTAATTGCTTATAGCACCTTCATGTTATGCACCACTGCCTTGGTAAATTTGCTTTTAAAGTCAGAAAGACCAGTCTTTTAAACCTTATAATTATCCCAAAATTTTGATATCAAGATAGCTGTGAAGTAATTTCTTTTTGTTTATTCATTCGTGCATGTAGGCATCACTAGTATGAATTGATCATCCCCAGTTGTCTTTAGCTGGCTTAGAAAGCCATTTTCAAGGACAGCTAAGAGTCAACCACATTATTATAGCCTGTAGTCACATATTGGTCAGTTCAGGTAAGAGTGCCAGAAATTCTTTACCATGACGCATACATGAACCAAATCAGTCTTACAACATGCTAAGAGTTACTTGGTCACCATAACTGATACTAGCTTTTTATTCTAGATATACGTAATTGACTGGTGTTTTCCTGGAGAGCAGTTGGATTTTAAAAAAATATTAAAGAAGTAATTATCTCAGGATTTAAAGTCCTGCACATGCATTTTCTGAACTGGCTGGAACTCACCTAGTTAACCAAATTCCTAATTGCTCATTTGTCATGAGGCAGCAGGTTATCAAGCGGTACCTAATGGTAGGTCGCATAAGTATTTGCAAAACTCCAATTAAAATAATAAAACATTTTTGTTGGTCAGGAATATATAGAGATGTGGTGACGTTAGCTTGTGGGGGAAGAAGGTAAATTCATGATGGACAATGATATCACTGAACTGAGTCCAAGTAGCTGGAGCTCATATATTGTCATTGCATCAAAAACCGCAACTGGGAGTACTCTGCACAAAAAATATTAAGTATTAATTATTATAGAGTCAATGTTTTAACAAAGGTGAAGTGATGTTCAATTCCATGATTAGAGGTTTGTAATATAAGCATTAGACAGGCATAGCTGGTTGCAGAATTAACTTCTTAAAAGGAAATTGGCAAGCTTCATTGACTGAAACAGCCAAAGAAAAATCAGCCTTTGTAAACACCAACTGGGTGTTATCAATGTAAAGTCACACCATTTGAAATGAAAAATGCACCAGCAACCATTTAATGATTAACCAACAAAGTTATGCAAATGTGTTCTACATATTGACAATGAGTTTGCTGAGCTAAGCTTTGAAAGAACATTTAGAACACGAGCAAATTTTAACTGGTTACTAACGTGAATTTGGTCATGAACCTTATTAACAGTGAATTTGCCAAAGCGACTTATTTGGACCAAACTATAGGATGAAGTTAAGTAGTGCCCCAAGAAGCAAAACATCAGGGCTATTTTGGATCTTTCTTGCAGTTCAATTTGAATTTCAGCACTTTAGTGTTTCCTTTGACAAGCATGTTAAAGAAAATCATGAAATTTAAATGGACAAAAGAATGTCAGAGTGCCTTTGACAACTTTAAAGCTGTATTTATTGCTGCATGCGTCTATCAGCCCCAAAACATGATAAGCCATTTGAACTGACTGTTGATCTCAATGACATTGATGTGGCTAGAGATAATGGGAACTGCACATGCTGGAGAATCCAAGATAACAAAGTGTGGAGCTGGATGAACACAGCAGGCCAAGCAGCAACTTAGGAGCACAAAAGCTGACGTTTTGGGCCTAGACCCTTCATCAGAAAAGGGTCCTCTCTGATGAAGGGTGTAGGCCCGAAACATCAGCTTTTGTGCTCCTAAGTTGCTGCTGGGCCTGCTGTGTTCATCCAGCTCCACACTTTGTTATCTTGACATTGATGTGGCTGCAGGTTTATTACAGGAAAACAAGATGTGAATCGAATGACCAGTTAATCTTTTTCATGCAAATTAACGGTGTATCAACATAAATACTTAACCGTGGAGAAAGAAACACTAAGCCTGATTTTGGCTCTGCCACAATGAAACCTCTGAAGTCTACAAATCCAACATCCTGCTGAGAATCATTAATGCGGATCATAATCCTCGAACCTCCACGGAATGTTTCAATACAGCAAACTTTGTTTTAATTGGCACCTTAATCAACTGGCACTCTTGATAAACAAGCAGAAATTGTATACTTCAAATACAGCAGTTGACCATGCTATCTGTGTGTTTATACTGTAACCAAAATGTAACAGTGATATGTATACCCTCCATGCATTATGTTTCTCTTACTTACTGTGTGTTTTTACACTGATTTTTAAGAGGTGCGTTGGTGTTCTTGGGAAGTATTTTTGAGGCATGTTTGGGTCTCGAAGTTTTGCTTGTTGAGAGTTCACTACTCTTATGGGTACTTTATGATTATCCAGAATATTTGATCCACTGGAACACTCCTGGTATCATAGATGCTAGTTAATCAAAAGTTTGCTGAATAAAAACATGAGACTTTTATTGGAGTTTAATACTATAGTTGAATAAAATGAAGATAATTCCCATCACAGGAGAAAGACAATGTTACATTGGATGCTTTGTCAAGAGCAAATTTGGAAGAAAATGATTGTTGTGATCAAATGGACTTGTGTAGAATTTCATCAACTTCATTTAACAATTGTTTTTCCATATCTGTTGAGGTCCTTACCCAACAAAAATCTATCGACTTCGTCTTGAAAGTTTTAACTTAAACAGCATCCATAGCTTTTGACGGAATGAATTCCTGTTTTCTACATCTTTTATATGCAAATGTTCTTTCTAATTGAGCTAGCATCAAATTTTAACTTATGGTCTTGTCTGTGCTTTGGTCACTTCCAGCTTCTACATAAATGAATTTTTACCCGAGTATTATACTTGTGAGCCAAAAAAAATGGTCAGAGGTAACTTGCAATTCAATGCAATTTTATCAGCAACGTACATTAAAGATGTGAAAGCAACCATATGGCTTGATATTATTTATAATCTTTCAAAATTCCCAATTTTTACATTCTACCAATTGCAATGTTAGATCTTGGCTACAATCCTTATGTAAACTACTACTGGTTGCCAGACTAGGACCAGGTACTTGGTCAACTTGGTCAGGTTGTGTAGCCAACTCTGATGAACTTGATAAAGATTGGTCTCGCATGTGGTTGTCTTCTCTCTCTTTCTTTCCGAGTAGTCAAGCTCTGCTTCTGGGCCAAGCCAAGCCTTTACTGAGGGAACGGACGCCGGGTGTGTTTCTTTATCCCACCCTGATGCATCCGTGCAAAATGTTCTCTGGCCCTCAGCCAATCAATCTTCCAGATCAAGGTCAAAGCATCCAGTGGAATCCTTGATGTCATATATAAAAGACATGAGGGTTGTCTTCGACAGCCATCCCTGTACGTGGCAAGGGCTTGCCCCATTGTCCATACATGGCCTGTGGCAGGAATCTGGGCTCTGGTAAGTCTGCTCCTCATACTCCAATACAGAAGCCAGCCTTGTTTTCCAGGGCAGGTCATGGGTTTGTGTTTGCCTGCCTTTGTCTTGATCTTTGTTTGTGACCTGTCCTGAAAGTTCCATTGGTCTGGCTGCTCAAAGATGCCCATTCTGCTTTTAAGCCTCGTGGTTCAGATCCTGGGCTAATTGGCCACAGTTTCACTAATGCTACTTAGCATGTTGAAGAAAATTTTGTCATTATCCAACAAAATGTCTGGAAAAGAAGATAGTCTTTGTGGTTGAAGTAACTCCGGCAGAGACTGCTATCCTGTTACCAAGTCACCCTTTATTTACATGTGCATAATACTTGACACTGGTCTGGCTTCCTGAGAACTGGCTCTCAGAGTGAACAGAACCTCTGACATCCTGTTTGTATCTGTCAGTCAGGGCTCCCTCATTGGACCAGGTTAACAGCCTTAATCAGAGAACTCACAGTCTATGAGGTGCACCTGACTGACCTCATTATAACCACGGCATCCTTCCTCCGCTATGTCCGGCGATGTATGGTTGTTCCTTCCCTTGTAGCCTCTCATGAGGTGTTTACACGCTGGGCCCAGTTCTTGGATATGGGTGATGTGTACTGGACCATAGCCCATCTCTCGCGCCTGGAGCATCTCAGAAGAAATTCATACTCCTCTTCAGGCAATAAAAGCAATGGGGCTGCAACATCCACCGTATCCATCTCAGAACCTGTGGTTTCTTTGATGGAGGAGGAGAACTTGAGTGTTCTGACAGCCTTTCTGGTTGTTTTGAGGGGCCGGGAATGTTTTGCTTCTGTCTGGTGTGTGAAGATGCAGCTTTCATGTGGTCCATATCCTTGTTCATGACAGCCACACCTACCTGAAGTTTAGGCGTCATGGGACATGACCTTGTGTCGAGCATGCCTCCTAGCTATGTAGGGTCATTTTTGTGGTTTAGTACCAAACTTCATCCCTTGAAGTAAACTGTCTCTCTTGTTTAGGCGAGTTTTGCAGCTGGCGTTGACATTCCTGATGCTGCTTTGCCTTTCCCCCAACAGGCCCAAGAAGGTCAGATTTAACTTGGTGTGGAGTTCTTCCTTTTAGCAACTCTGCTGGAGCTATCCCCATAGTTGCTGAGGGGTGGTCCTATAATTAAATAAGAACCAGGACAGTTTGGACTGCTCATTCTGCCAGATCTTTGGATGATTGATGGTGTGGAGCTGTCCTTATCAGCTAAATGCCATTCGGCTTCAGGAAATACTCAAATTCCCTGCTGGTAAATGATGGCCCATCGTCTGTGACCACTGCTTCTGGGGGATAGCAAAAAGTGCTTGTAGCTTTTCTTTCACCATCCCCATGTTTGATGAGTTAACTCTATGTCTGCCCACATGCTTTGAGTGGGTGTCCACAATGACTAAGAACGTTGAGCCCTTGAAAGGGCTGGCTTGTTAACATGTATCTGAGCGGAGGGTTTACCTGGCCGTTCATATGAAAGGGGGTGGGGGTGGTGAGGCAGAACACTGGCAGTAATTTTTGTCCTTTTTGATACTCTGGGCACTGCCCCACCAACATGGCTATGTCCGCTTCCAAACCTGGCCACCAGACATAACTTGTCACCAACATCATCATCTTTTTGTATGGCCCTGGTGAAGTTCAACCTATGTCTGGCAGCAACGTTACTTGGGACAATCACTCTTGCTCCTCTTAATAAAATTCTGTACTCTACGGTGACCATTTAACCCAATGGTTATTTTGATTGGTTGTGATTTGGATGTTGCTAAACAATTTAACTGTTCCAAGTCAGACGTAGGTGGGCTTTCCAGGGTATGCACTCTCTGGGATACCAGCTCATGATTTCTGTTCCTGAATTCAGGTCTAGTCGTACTCTTTTGCTCACAAGTCTGAGTACTGACAGAAACTACAATGGCCTGCTGGCCGGGATTCTGAAGGAAATGTTAACTATTTGTCTGAGGTTTGGCCTTGTTTTGGGGTTTTGCTGTGTGCTGATCAAAAGTCCCTCCTAATAACCAACCTGGCTGCAGGTCCGCAAGCTGTCAGGTGAACTATTCATTGCTTTTCATCTGCCTCAATGCCATTTGCCCAGAAAAAAATCCAACTCTCAGAATTACTCTTTGCTTTTCGTCTGTCACAATGTCATTTGCCTGGAAAAAATTGTGCATTTTTTCCACATGGGCCCAGTCTTTGACTGCAACATCAAATGAGTCTGGCTTCCCAAATAACAGCAATATGCCAAAAATGTTTACCCCAATTCAAAGTTGTCTGCTGTGAGCGAATTTCTTCAGGACAGTTTGTTTTCTTTCGTCACCACTGAAGCAACTCCACAGAGGGTGGTACCCCGTCACTAAGTCGCCCTTTATTTACACATGCATAGTACTTTGGCACCCTCAGAGCCACCTCCCAGAGTGATCAAGATGTTTAACATTCTTGTTTACATCTATTAGCCAGCGCTCCTTGAATGCATCAGCTTAGCAACCCCAATCAGGGAACTTATATTCTATGACATGAACAAGGCTGACCCTCATTACAATCACTACAGTAGTTTTGTATATTTTTACATGCTAATACATAAAAGCACAGCAGCTGGTGCAAATAAAGTATTTATCACTGTTATATCCAAATCTATTCATACTTTTTAATATTCTTTCATATTCACATAGCTAATGATCATAAATCTGTTACAACTAAATGGTTACTAACTGACATAAATCACTCCGACTAATAATTAACCTCTACCATTATACGTTTTATTTCAAAACAATTTCTCAATAGCTACCAGCGTCATGCTTTGCTGCAGAAATCCCCAAGGGCATAAGGTCTTTACAGCTTGCTGTAAGTATTTGCCCACATTAGTTGCCAGGGTGACTGTTGAAACTAATCTTTTGAATCAATGGAATGAATTTTGACTTTGGGTGATCATGTAAACTATGCCAAACAAATTGAGTTGCCCCTTTTTACTTCTAATTTTTCAGGTCTTAATTTCTGAAAATTCTAATTTATACTTGGGGCAAGTAGTGAACGTGCAAGTTGCAAGCCAGGTGTAAAAAAACTGGCATAGTAGCCTGGACTAAATCCCAGACTCTTTTACACACAGGCTCACTAACTCAACAGCTTGGAATTGCCATTGATAAGAAACTTTGATAAATGAAGCAAAGAATTACCATGACTACAAGAGCAGGTCAGAGGCTGGAGAATCAGTAGAGGGTGACTCAGCATGTAACTGAGACAGAATCATAGAATCAGTACAATGCAGGTAGACATTTACTATGGATAATCCATTTAGCTTGCATATCCCTGGACACTACGGATAATTTAACATGGTAATTGACCTAAGCTGCACATCTTTGGACCAAAGAAGGAAAACAAGCACCCGGGGAAAACCCATGCAGACACAGAGAATGTGCAAACTCCACACAGACAGTGAAAGGATAGAATTGAACTTTGCCCCTGTTGCTGTAAGGCAGCAGTGCTAACCATTGTGCCAGCACACCATGCTAAGCCTATCCACCATATGCAAGATAGAAGTCAAGGGTGCAATAGATTACTCTCCACTTCCCTGCATGAATCCAACAACACTCAAATTTGGCACCACCTAGGACAAAGCAGCCTGCTTGATCAACATACTGTCTGTCACCTTAAATATTCACTTCCTCCATCACTGATGCACATTGGTGGCAGTACATACAATATACAAGATACACAGTTGCAACTTAACAAGCTTCCTTCAACAGCACTTTCTAAATCTGTGAGCTCCAATACCTAAAGGACTAGGGCAGAGGATGTATAGGAACACTAAACCCTGCAAATTCCCACCCAGCCACACATTATCCCGACTTGGAACAATATTGCTGCTCCTTCATTGTCACTGCGTCAACATCCTGGGATTCCCTTCTTTACATCATTGTTGTGGAGCAAACACCAGGTGGACTGCAGCAGTTCAAAAAGGTAGCTCATCATTGTATTCTCAAAGAAAATAGGAATGGGCAGTGAATACTAGCCTAACCAGGACACTGATGTTCTGTTAAAGAGTACGTCCAAAACCACTGTCAAGCCAATGTTTAGGATTTGGCCATGCAGGGCAGGAGTCTGTGGCCAAGGCATCTGGTTATATTTTTAAAAATAAATTACTAAATAATAGAAGTTTTGAGACTAGAGTAAATAACCTGACCAGCTTGCTTTGGATAGAAAACTGGATCCTAATGACCAACTGAGTTTCCTACTTCTGATAGAGTCACAATCACGTATATAACCCAGACTAGGTGTGATTTCTGACAATTTGTAAACTAAGAATTTATGTAAGCTTGTATATAGCCCTTCTTCTGGTTTTCAAGTGTTTCAATTTAAAAAATAACCAGCAGCATAGCGTAATGCTTTCAACAAGATCAGAAGTTAGTTCATTGCATACCTGTTGCTGAAAGTTACTTATGTAAAAAGTGGTTAAATTATTAACTAAATATGGATTTGAATGTTATGTATGCATGTAACCATTAGTTCATTCATTGTTATCAGGCCTAGTTTGTTTGAAGATCCCCATTCAAAAGTGAAGGGGGTTGAAACTTGAAGTCAGATTTAAAAAGGGAAATAAGGCAGGGCAATTGCTTCAAGTGTTGACTCATTTTGGGATTAGTGATCATAATTCTATTAGTTTTAAAATAGTTATGGAAAAGGATAAGCCTTCCATAAAAGTTAATGTTCTTAATTAGAAAAAGACAAATTTTAATAGTATGAGACGAGAATTTTCAAAAATTGATTTCAGTAGGCTGTTCGCAGGTAAAAGGATGACTGACAAGTGAGAGGCTTTCAAAAGCACGATAACAAGAGATCAGAGGCATTATGTTCCTGTTAGAGTAGGGTACAATGGATGAATAAAGATATTGAGATTCTAGTCAAAAATAAGAAAGAATTGTATAGTAGATATAGACAACTATAATCAAATGAATCTCTTGAAGAGTACAAAGAGTGTAGGGGCATTCTTAAGAGGGGGCAAAGAGGCGATATGAGATTACATTGTCAGATAAGGTTAAAGATAATCCAAAGAGATTCTACATATATATTAACAGCGAAAGAGCAACTACAGAGAGAATAGGGCCCTTTAAAAATCAATGAGGTCATCTATGTGTTGAACCTCGGAGATAGGAGAGATACTAAATGAATATTTTGTGTCAGTGTTTATTGTGGAGAAAGAAATGGAGGCTAGAGAACTCAGAGAGCTAAACATTGATGTTTTGAAAATAGATCACATTACAGACGTGGAAGTGCTGGAGATCTGAGAAAATTTAAAGGTAGATAAATCTCTGAGACCTGATCAAATGTATCCCAGGACATTGTGAGAAGTTCGGGAGGAAATTCCGCGGCACTCTCAGAAATATTTGTCTCATCTATAACCATGGGTGAGGTATTGGAGGACTGAAGGGTGGCTAATGCTGCGCCTTTACTTAAGAAAGGCTGTAAGGAGAAGCCTTGGAACTGTAGACCTGTGAACCTGACATCAGTAGTGGGTAAGTTGTTGGGGGTGATTCTGAAAGACAGGATTTACATGTATTTGGAGAAGCAAGGACTGATTAGGGATATTCAACATGGTTTTGTGCAAGGGAAATTGCGTCTCACAAACTTGATTGAGGTTTTTGAGGAAGTAAACATAGACTTTAGTAAAACCTTCGACAGGGCTCTGCATGGTAGACTGACTAGTAAAGTTAGGTCACATGACATTCAAAGAGAGTTTGTCAATTAGATACAAAATTGGCTTGATGGTAGGAGACAGAGGATGGTGCTGGAGGGTTGATTTTTGGGCTCGAGTCCTGTGACCAATGATGTTCCACAGGGATCCATTCTGGGTCCACTTTTGTTTGTCATTTATATAAATGATCTGGATGAGAACATAAGCGGCATGGTTAGTAAGCTTGTGGATCATACCAAAATTGGTAGTATAGTGGACAGTATTGGGTCAATGAGCTGAGGAGTGGCAGATGGAGTTTAATTTGGATAAATGCAAGGTATTGCATTTTGGTAATACAAACAAGGACAGGACTTATACAATTAAAGGTAAAGCCCTGGATAGTGTTACAGACCACAGAGAACTAAAGGTTCAAGGACATAAATCTTTGAAATTTGCGTCATAGTTTGACAGGATGGTTGTGAAAGCATTCAGTATACTTGCCTTCATTGCTCAGACCTTTGAGTGTAAGAGTTGGGACATCATGTTTAGGTTGTACTGGAAGTTGATGAGGCCTCTTTTGGGTACTTTGTGCTGTTCTGAATGCCGTGCATAGCAGGATATTATTAAACTGGAGAGGGTTTTGAAGAGACTTACAAGGATGTTGCCGGGGATGGAGGATTTGAGTTAGAAAAATGTGCTGGGTAGGCTGGGACCTTTTTCACTGGAGAGTAGGAGATTGAAGGGTGATCTTACAAGGGTTTATAAAATCATGACAGACAAAGATAAAGTGGATAGCTAAAGTCTTTTCCCTAAAGTGGGAGAGTTCAAAACTAGGGGCCATATTTTTAAGGTGAGAGGAGAAAGTTTTAAAAAGTATATAAGATCAACATTTTTACACATCGAGCGGTTTGTGTGTGGAATGAATTGCCAGAGAAAATGGTGGATGCGGGTACGGCTGCAACATTTAAAAGACATTTGGATAAGTACATGAATAGGAAAGTTTTGGAGGTATAAGGGCCAAATGTGGACAATTGGGCCTAGTTTTGTTTGGGGGCATGGTTGGTGTGAACTAATTGGACCAGTCTGTTTCCGTGCTGTATGACCCAATGACTCTATGGCTGTAGTACCTGTGGTGCCTTTTGTTGTTGAATTGTTGAATGTTACTCCCAAAATTGCACTGAGCATGCTCGGTCCTGGGAGAAATGATGATGCCATTGTTTTAATTTTATGGCATTGCAGGTGGCTTTGGTAGCCTGGTTCAGCATAATCGCAGTTGTTCAGGTGATTCTCCTAAGATTTCTGTACCAAATTGGTGTTCATAGCCAGACTTCTTCAGTGATTGAAAACTTAAACACAGATTTTTTCCAAATTATCCAATTATGTTTCCATATTAAATATTGAGGGAACTCAGCTCTGGAGCATAGACTTCACCAATGTAATTGACTGAAACTAACTTGCATTATTTTTAGAGGTTGCAGATTAAAAACAGAGATAAGAAGAAATTACCTCTCTCAAAGGGTTGTGAATTGAGAAACTCACTCCCTCAGAGTACAGTAGATGCCTAAACATTGAGTAAACTTAAGGAGGAGATGGAGTTTGAACTCGTAATGAATTGCAGAGTTTGAGAGCAGGTGGGAAATTGAAATTAAGGACAAGGTGAGATCAGCCGTGATTGTATTGAATGGCAGAGCAGGTTCAGAGGGTTAACTTAGTTCTTAACTTCTTATGTTATGTAACTAACTTTTTAGTTGTAACAGCCATTAGTTTGGATGGCTCTCATTCAGTCAAGTTTTTGGGGAGATAGTAAAATCTATCCATACCTCCAAAGTGGCCAATGGCAATGAGTTTTTGTTTATTCGTGGAAACGTCCAAAAGGTTCTTTGTGATTCTGCTAGAAATAATCTGCTTGAAACAAGCCTGGTTCCAAATCCAGCTGAATCCATAAGGGTAATTCTGTCATTTCTGGGATCCATTTTGTAAGACTTCCTGTCTCTATTTTAAAAGTAGAGTAGCTGATTTTACAAAATATATTATATTTTAACTGTATGTTACTATGAATTTTATAGTAGTTGATTGTGGCAATAAAATATCAAGACTCACAATGCTGCGGATGTAATCAGCTTTGGGCTTAATTTAGGTCAGTGCCATGATTACAGTTTTGATCAAATTGTAAAATTCAAAATTAACAGGAACAGATCTGAATAACTCAAATAAATCTCTGCTTACTTTCCTGGTGATTTGCAGAACAATTAGATTAGCCATATGAATAATAGTCACATTGGTGATTAGACAGATACTTCAAAATAATACCATAGAAAATTAATTTGGTATCTTCCTCACTGCCTTGCCCGCATTAGCTAAGCTTTGATCCATTTTGTTTTACAACTGCTTACAATTGTTTCAGGGGTTGAAATAAAGCGGTTTAAAATCACTTAAAAAGATTCATCTTCCTTCTGATTCCAGATAGTTTGGAGTTATTGGTTTTCATTTTTTCTCTTACTTTATTCCCTTAATGGATGTATCATTCCTGCAATTGGTTTGGTGTGTGAAACCTTCTCAGGAAGCTTGCTAGCACCAGTTTTAGAGTCAGCTATACGCAGTAAGCAAGATGGTTTAGAAAGTTGCTATTTGCTTTTCTCTAATGTGTTGACGAAAGACTCATTAAAGCCTTTACATTAATTGATCTCTCCTTAAGTTGCCTTCCCTCCTCCACATTCTGAGTTTTGAAGACTCTTTATCACAATTAAGACTTAGAAAAAATGCGAACCGAGCACTGAAAACCCTTCTTCATCAGTATGGTTGACTAACATGACAGTTCCCCTGGGCATAATGAGAACTTAGATAACTTGCTACAGGATGTGGTTGTTATAAGAGCTAAAAGAACCAGGTTTGAGCAACTGCATGAATGTTTTTTTCAAAATTTCTTCCTTGACTGGGCACTTCATAAAGCATTACCATGAAGCAATTTGCCCTATGATGAGACACAAAATAATACTTCGCAGGACTTGTATAAATAATAGGTTACCGCTGAGTACATTAATTAATTCCTTTTTTTGTCTTATTAGTTATCTTTCACAGAAAAATTGAAGGAGCTTAATGAGAAGCGGACCAAAACAGAAGAAGCTGTTAAACGGCTTCGAGAACTGAATTCCCATGTATTAGTAAGTCTTATCTTAAAAGCTAATTATATGGTTAAAGAAAAGAATGCTTTTGTGTAAAGAGTACAGTTAAATGTATAAATGAGACGGCAGTGTAGAAATTTACAGTGATGAATAAGATGTGGCAAAAGCTGTGTGCCATTTGAAAAACTTGGTATAATAATTGGCTCTAATCTTTAGCTGATAATGATAATGAGGTTTATTTGTTATCAACTTTTGAATGAACATAAGAACTAGGAGCAAGAGAAGGCCATGTGGCCTGTTAAGCCTGCTCTGGCATCCATATTATCATAGCTGATCTTCGGCTTCAACCCCACTTTCCTAGCTGCTCCCCATTTCCCTTGAAGTCTTCAGAGAATAAATGTCTATCTATCCTGATTAAATATATTCAATGTTTATTCACAAACATCTGGGTTTGAGAATTCCAAAGATTTACAACTATTTGAGTGAAGAAATTTAACTTGGGCTCAGTCCAAGGTGATTGGAACCTGATCCAGAAACTATCGCCTTGCTCTGGAATTCCTAGCCAGGATATTATCTACTCTATCAAGCCCCTTCATCATCTTGAACATTTAGATGTCATCATCTCTCATTCCTGTAGATTCCAGAGAATATAGACCCAATTTATCCTACTTGAACCATAGGGACAATTCTCTCATCCCCAGGGGCCAAACTAGCAAACTTTAGCTACACTGTCTTCAGAGGAAGATGCAGGAACCATTGTAATAAAGCTTCTTCATCCTTGTATGGATCCCCTTATACCTGCATGCTGACTGTGTTTATTATATGAATGCACGAGGAACGCCTTCTGAACTTCAACAAATAAATTTCACACCTTTTAAAAATATTTCACTTTTTGTGACCAATCTCTCACTTCCTTACATCATATAATCCAGCAGCAACCTGTTGTCCACTCGCTTAATCCATTTATAAATCTTTGCAGCTTCTTTGTGTTCACCTCAAAGCTTATAATCTCACCTAAATCTGTATTGTGAGCAAACCTGGATAGAATATTCTCTGTCTTTTTAACAAATTCATTAGTATACTGTAGATCGTAACTAACTCAAGCTCCAACACTAACAATTGTAGCATTCAGTTCTCATAGTCTGCCAACTTGTGAAATCTCCACTTTTCCCCACTCTCTGTTTCCTGAATTTTAACTAACTCTCTATCCATTCTAATCCATGACCCACAATTGCATCAACCCTTTTGTGTATTAGGTACTTCTGTGATATCTTTTGTGTGGGACCTTAGGAAACACAAAGGATCAGAGTGAACCTGGTGTACATGTATATAGATCCTTGAGTACAGCAGGTAGATAATGTGGTTAAGAAGGCAGATGGGATACTTTCTTATATTAGTCAAGGCATTGAATACAAAAAGAAGGAGTTATGATGCAACTGTTTATCATGACTGTTCAGCTACAACTGGAGTATTGTGTGCAGCTTGTTTGCCACATTGTAGGAAGGATGTGATTGTTGTAGACAGGGTGCAGAAAAGATGAGCCAGGATGAATGCGTAGGCTGAAATGTTTCAGCTATGAAGAGAATCTAAACAGGCCAGGGTAATGGGAACTGCAGATGCTGGAGAATCCAAGATAACAAAGTGTGAGGCTGGATGAACACAGCAGACCAAGCAGCATCTCAGGAGCACAAAAGCTTGTGCTCCTGAGATGCTGGTTGGCCTGCTGTGTTCATCCAGCTTCATACTTTGTTATCTAGACAGGCTGGTGTTGTTTTCCTTACAGCAGGGTAGGCATCTGATTGAAACATACAAGATTCTGAGGGGCATAACCAGGTTGACAATGAAGAAACATCTCCCCGTAGTAGCGGGGGCAATAACGAGGGGGCACAGTTCTAAGGTACAGAACATGAGGTTTAGTGGGCATTTTACAGAAAAAAAAAATTTCACTCAGAGGGTTGCGAATGCATGGCTAAAAGGTGGTAGAGGCAGAACACCCTCAAGGCATTTAAGAACTGTTTAGGTGAACACCTGAAACACCATAGCATACAGGGCTATGGGCCATGGCTTGAAAATGGGATTAGATGCACGTTTAATGACCCATTTAGACATGATGGGCTGAAGGGTTCCTTTCAATGCTGTAAAAACTCTAAAATGTATCAAATGCCTTTGGAAATCTAAACATACAGCATTCATTAGTTGCCCTATAAGTGTTCTACTGGTTACGCTATCAGAAAGCTCTAACAATCAAATAGATTTCTATGTTGTAAAACCATGTTGACCTGTCCCAACCATACTGTGCACTTCTAAGTGCATTG
Organism: Stegostoma tigrinum; assembly: GCF_030684315.1. Classification (NCBI taxonomy): domain Eukaryota; kingdom Metazoa; phylum Chordata; class Chondrichthyes; order Orectolobiformes; family Stegostomatidae; genus Stegostoma; species Stegostoma tigrinum. Next base: position 83,471,059 of record NC_081359.1, on the reverse strand, counting down.
TTAAGATTTGCTTAATAATCATTACTTTGTCAATTATTGGTATCAGGTTAACTGTCTTGCTGTTTCTTGATTTCCCCCTTCCTCCTTTTTTGAATACTTCCAATCTGCTGGGACTTTTATGGAATCTGGATAGAACTCTCTACCACTTAAGCTATCTCATTTAGAAACCTAGGTTAGGAACAGAGGGACACAGGAACAAAAGTAGGCTATTCAGCCTGTCCAGACTATTCTACCATACACTGCAATTATGGCTGATCTTACACTTCAATACCTTTTGCCTTTGATCCCCTTCTAGCTCTTTAAATAAGTGGTAATCAGAAAATTGTCATTATCCACTATAGGCATACGCAATGCCTGCAGCTTCCATAATCCTTTGGGATTCTCAATCTTCTGAGTTTAAAAAAAAATTCTCCTCATGTTACTAAGTGGCTTCGTTGTATTTTGAACCTGCATCCTTTGGTTCTGGACACCCAAACCAGGGGCAAAAAACCCTGCCTACATCAAGTGATTGTAGGAAGTGTCGATGTTGGAGTCTGAGATAACAAAGTGTGGAGCTGGAGGAATACAGTAGGCCAGGCAGCATCAGAGGAGCAGGAAGGCTGATGTTTCTGGTCTGGATCCTTCTTTTCTGACAGGAATAAGCAATCCCACAACCGACAGATAAGATCTAAGCTCTATAGTACTAACACACGCGGTTGTGAATGGTATCAGAGATAATGGGAACTGCAGATGCTGGAGATTCCAAGATAATAAAATGTGAGGCTGGATGAACACAGCAGGCCAAGCAGCATCTCAGAATGGTGGTGGACATTTAAACTACTGGATGGAGGAGGAATGTCTACAAAAATCTCTATCCTCAATAATTGGAGAGTACAATACATAAATGCAAAAGATAAAGCTGAAGCAATCGCAGGAATCCTCAGCCAGAAGTGCCAAGTCGATGGTCCACCTTGGCCTCATCCAGTGGTCCCCTCAATTATAGATACCAATACTCAGCCAATTCAGTTCAGTCCACGTGATATCAAGAAGTGGTTATAAGCCCTAGTTATTGCAAAAATCTACAACATTCCAGCAACAGTGCTGAAGATTTGGGCTCCAGAAGTTTCAGCTCCTCTAGCCAACGTGTTCCAATACAGTTACAACACTGGCATCTACTCAACAATGTGGAAAATTGTCCTGGAATGTCTTGTACACAAAAAGCAGGACAAATCCAACCTGGCCAATAACTGCCCCATCAGCCTACTCTCGATCGTCAGTAAAATGATGGAAATGTCATCAATAGTACTATCAGGCAGCACCTGCTCAGCAATAACCTGCTCAGTGATGCCCAGTTTGGGTTCTGCTCGGGCTACCCAACTCCTAACCTTATTACAGCCTTGGTTCAAACTTGGACAAAAGAGCTGAATTCCAGAGGTGAAGTGAGAATGACAGCCCTTGACATCAAGGTTGCATTTGACTGAGTGTGGCATGAAGGATCCTCAGCAAAATTGGAGTCAATCTCCAATTGGGGATCAGGAGGCAAACTCTTCACTAGCTAGAGTCTTATCTGGCACGTAGGATGATGGTAGTGGTTGTTGGATGTCAGTAATCTCAGTTCCAGAACATCTCTGTAAGAGTTCCTCAGTGTAGCATCCTAGGTTTAACTACTATCACCTGCTTCATCAATGAACTTAAGAGACAATCTAACTATTGCCCTTTGACATTCAATAGTGTTATCATCATTGAACCCCTATAATCAACATCCTTGGGGGTTACCAATAACCAGGAAGTCAACTGGACTCGCCACATAAACACAATGGCTACAACAGCAAGTCAGCGGCTGGGAATACAGCTGTGGGTAAGTCACCTCCTCATCTCCCCACAGTCTGTCTGACATGTCCAAAGCACAAGTCAGGACTGTGATGGAATACTCCCAACTTACCTGGGTAGGTGCAGCTCCAACAACACCCAAGAATCTTGACACCATCTGGGATAAGGCAGCCCATTTGATTGGTACCCTACCCATAAGCATCTACTTCCTCCACCACTGATGTTCAGTAGCAGCAGTGAGTACGTATCTACAAGATGCACTGCAGAAGTTCACCAACAATCCTTAGGCAGCACCTTCCAAATGGATAAGGGCAGCAGACATGTGGGAAGCCCACCACCTTTAAGTTCCCATCCAAGCCATTCACCATCCTGACTCAGAGATATAGTACCACTGCCGAGGGGTCAAAGTCCTGGAATTCCCTCCCTAAAGGCATCCTGGGTCAATGTACAGGATCTGGATGGCTGCAGTTCAAGAAAGCATCTAACCATCACCTTCTCAAGACCAACAAGCAATGGACAATAAAATTGCTGGCCAGCAAGCAATATCCACATCCCACAAATGAATATAAAAATGCTCAATATCTTTTTTTTTCATTGCCATTATCACCATTTAACTCCATTGCTTTATAAACCAAACACCTGAATTTGATCGCCAACCCAACAATATTTACTTCAGTGAGTAGAACTGAGACAAGCATGATGATTTGTTCACATCTAATTCCTGAAATTGCTTGTTGAAGTCCTCTGTTGACTTCCTCACATGTAAATAGAAGCTACTTGCGTAGAATGATTTTTCTTTATCTTTTATTTTTTCTAGTATTTTCTGCAAACTCACAAAGTGTTCCATCATTTTCACTTTTTAGTTGGAAATACCAAAGACAGTTTCAATTTGAATGCATTCACAGCACTGATCAAATGTGCTAAGTCCTTTCTCTGCAGTTCACAGTTCAGCTTGTTGAGCTTTGATGTCTGAAAGGAACCTGAAATCATGCTGCCACACATTGTCTGGCAGCTCACTGCACATTTCATTCCTTGCTTTAAGAGAAGTGATGTTTTAGGGAATCAGATCTCAAAATCTTTGCAAAAGCATCCCTTGATTTAACCATCTCACATCAGCATGGAGGATAGTTCACTGTGGGTAGCATCACATTCTTTGAGTAAGAATTTAAATATGTAGCACTGGTGGGGGGGGGGGGGGGGGGGGTCTTACTTGTATTGAATTTGCAATCTTACCAACATCTTCCCTTTCCAAAGTCCATAAATTTACTCACTAATACCTGCTGGTAGGTTACACAGAGGGAATGACAAAAGACGGAAATCAGAATAATTTCTAACAAAGCGCATATGGCCAGTGCGCCATCAGCTGTGATGCAAACCAGCATCTCGATTGAAATGTTTTTCTCAAACACATACCTTTTGAATTCATTGCAGATCTCTTTGTTCTCTCTTTAAGGGGCAAAAGACTGAGAAGATCCTCTTTAGGGGTTATGTCCTTAAAAAGTATGCACACAAAAGTTACCACCTGTGCTTTGTTGGTCATAATAATGAATTTGTCAAACTGTAGTAAGTAGCATTGTCTGTTCTTTGGACCCTGCTATTGTTGTTGAACGTTGACTTTCAACAAAAGTTCAAAATGCCTCAATGCAGAAGGATGTCCTTATTTATGGGTCACAGAAAACTAGCATGCTGGTACAGTATGTGATAACGAGCCTAAATGGAATTTTGGTATTTATTGTCAAAGGAATAGAATATAAGAGCAGAAGTATTGTTGTAATTGTATATGTGGTGAGACCACATGTAAAGGCCCACAACACATAAAGAGATCTATGACCTATCGAGATGTTGATAAGAGAGTCTGAGAAATTGTCTTAAAAGGAATGATTTTCTCAGTGTCAATATGACTGTGTCAGAGTGTTGTTTAACCAACTCGTAAGACAGCTGTCTCAAGGTTTGCAGATGTTCCCAGAGGTTTGTGTGAAGGACCTCTGCAAAGCCAACGGAGTGTTCTTCTGTTCTGTGGCTGCTATATCAATGCAAAATTTCATTTTCTCATTGTGTTTGATTGTGCTTTGACATGACTGTGTCACTTTCTGGGCTATTTCTGAGAACTATGAAGAGTCAATCCATTTGCTATGGATTTACAGTCGCATGTAGGCTAGATTTTGTAAAAGCGGCTGATGTTCTATTCTCAGTAAAGACCAAATGAACGTTGGTGAAGCAGATTGTTTATTACAGCAATTTAATAGTTTTGTGGTTACCATTATTGATAGCATGAGTATTCCCCAAAAGGAATCTAAAATGTCTTCGTTTTTGGATTATTAATTCATACAGGCAGCATACTCTGGGTATCTGGAAAAAGCCATACAGCATTATAAAGGGATTAAAGCACTTATTGAAGATGATGAGCAGCTGACCTTGCAGTTCATTGAAGCTGAACGACAGGCTGCCACTCTTTACATTGAAGCTCAGGCGAAAGACTGGATTGAAGAACTTGATGACTTAACAAGAACTATTGAGCAGATAGATACAATTTTGAATCAGAGTGACTCTTTCTTACTTCTAAAGGTAATTTATTTTCAATAATTTTTAAGAGAAGCTATTCACTATAATTCTTATTACATTAACATGAAAATAGTTAATGCTCTCTTTGAATAAATTTGTTGAAGATAAAGTGTGAAAAGGTTATAAGAGCACTAAGGAATGTTCAAAAAGGATTTACCAGAATGATAACAGAATTGCAAGGTTATACCATCAGGGAAGAATCAACAGTCTGTGATCTCTTTTCTCATGAAAAATGAAGGCTGAACGAGGACTTAATAGAAATTTTAAAAATTATGTATTGTCTTGATGGATTAAGCAGAGAGAATTGTTTTTGCTGGCTGGCAAAAGCAATATGGACAGTTACCAAGAAATCAAATAACAAGAAGAACCTATTCAGCATAATAAAAAACTCTCATGACTTTTTGCAGGATCATTATGGAACATAGTGAGACACTGTGTCACAAAAAGATATGTTGAACCAAATAAGCAAAATCTTGGTCAGAAGCAACTTTAAGATGTGAACGAGGGGAAGATGATAGAGAATCAAAGCTTAAAAAAAAGGAGATTCCAGGGCTCAAGGAATGACCAGCAATGACAGACAAACTTTGTGGAAATTGAATTTCCAGGATATTTGTAAGGCTGAAGATATTTTAAGGATATTTTTAAAAATAATTTACTGGAATATTAGAGTCACTGACAAGGCCAGCATTTGTTAATTGCTTTAGTACATCTGGTGTAGGTACATTCACATTGGTGTTAGGTAGGGAGTTCCAGAGTTTTGACCCAAATGATAGCAAGTCAGGGTGGTGTATGGTTTGGAGGGCAACTTTCAGGTATTGGTGTCCAAGGCATCTGCTGCATAGTCTTTCAAGGTGGCACAGGTCACGGGTATATAAGGTGCTCCTGAAGGAGCTTTGGTGAGTTGTTCCTGTGCATTTTGCAGATGGTATACACCACTGCCACTGTGCACCAGTGACGAAGGCTACATATGCTTTGATTGACGATTGGGATGTTTTGTCCCAAATTATGCCAAGCTTCTTGAGAATTGTTGGAGCCACCTTCAACCAGGTATGAGGATAGTATTCCCCGATTTAGTGTCTTGGTGAAGAAATCTTTGGTAAGTCAGGAGGTGAGTTCTTTGCCTCATGACTTGCAGTCTAAAATGTGCTCTTGTAGCCATATTATTTATATAGGTGGTCAAGTTAAATTTCTGGTCAATGATAAACCCCAGGTAGTTTATTGTGATATATTCAACATTGATAATGTCATTGAATGTTCAAAGAGAGATGGTGAGATACAATTTTGCTAGTGATGGTCATTACCTGACATCTGTGTAGCATAAAAGGAAGGTACAAAACCACAAGTGTATTTTAAGTATGAGAGTTTTAAAAGTAAGGTGTCGCCTAACTAGGAGCATAACGTTCGTGAGTGAACATGACTTAGTGCAGACAAATATTGAATATTCTCAATTTACCAAGTGTGGAAGGTGGGAGCCAAGAAAACAGTTAACTGACAACTCTTAAATACCCAGAAAGTGGTGGAAAATATGGAATCAGTTACCATATAGAATAGGTGAGGTGAAGGATATTTGTAGATTCAAAGGGAAACTTTGGAAGCATATGAGGGAGAAAGGAATAGAGTGTTAGGCTGATAGTTTTAAGAAGAACAAGTTACCTGAGTAAAGCATAGGGCAAAATGTTCCAGATCTAACAGGCAGTGCACCTGGAGGTGGGAAGCCAAGTTATCTAGGTGGGGTATTGGTGTCACAGAACCTGGCGTCTTCCCACCTCCAGGCCTAAGTTACATTCTTCATGTAAAGGCCATGCTCAACCTTCACCCACATCCCCTTCTGTCTCTAAATTAAGCCCTGAAGCGGTCATTTGATTACAAGCTTATTCCTGCCTGGATCACCATTATTAGAACACCAGGTAGGACAAATAGGGGGTGGGAAATCTGACTGTGAGCCAGTATAGCAGCCTGTAAATTGGCAGAAGGTGAATCTTGATCTCCTGTAATTTATACATGATGGAGGGGCTGGAAATAAAACATGGATTGGCTGTTGAGGGCCATACTCCACTCTTGTTCCTATCCTCTCCTGACTCTGCTTGTCCTTCTGGCATGTATCTTTGGCCTTCTTCATGATGCTGATAAGTGAAAGAGCTTTCTGCTAGCTGGCAGCTCTCCTTGATTGATGGGTGTTTTGTTCCTGGCGAGTTGATTTCAGTGAAAAACCTGTGATTGCCCTTTAAACTGTTTGGTTGAAAGCAGATACAGTAGGCTTTCCTCTGAAGAGTTCGTTGAGGTGCATCTTCACTTTTTGAACAAGTGAGAAATCCAACATAAATTGAAGATTTTGCCTATAGATTGCTATGGTTGAATGACCTGCTTCTGTCCGATGTAATTGAAGCTTTTTCCATTGTTTTCTGTACAGGGAGCAAACTGCAATGAATATCGGTAAGTAAGAAATTCAATAAATAATTTGCTTTCCCAGAAATGGCTATGAGTTACGCAGCTAAAATCTAATTTTGCCAATATTTGTAAATTATTAAACATAATTGTAAGGGGTTATACAGTTAGCAGGTATTTTCCCCTGCAGTTTGCAAGAGTTTGGTAGATAGTAGATAAGTCTGTAGTATTATAGTCTTTCATAGATTTAATGTTGTAAATAAATTTTAGATATCTGGCTCAAGAAGAACCTTTGTTTGGTAAATGCAGACTAGCATGTAATTAACCACAAAATAGAATCATTGTGGCAGTGTGTGGGTACTGGAAGATGATGACAACAAGTCTAAGTGAGAAGTTAGTTACAATAACTAGTTAGTGGGAGTGCATGGATATTAAAGACCCAATATAAAATAAATAAAAATGTCATTTTATCTAATAATTTATCCATCAATCTGTCAGGTCAGAACAGCATTCAACAAATACAATCAAATATAATAGCTCCAAACCTGTATTAGAACATAGAACGTAGAACATTACAGCAAATAACAGGCCCTTCGGCCCTCGATGTTGTGCCGACCTGTCATACCAATCTCAAGCCCATCTAACCTACACTATTCCATCTACGTCCATATGCTTATCTAATGGCAACTTAAATGTACCTAAAGTTGGCCAATCTACTACAGTTGCAGGCAAAGCGTTCCATTCCCTTACTACTCTCTGAGTAAAGAAACTACCTCTGACATCTGTCCTATATCTTTCACCCCTCAATTTAAAGCTATGCCCCCTCGTGCTTGCTGTCACCATCCTAGGGAAAAGGCTCTTCCTATCCACCCTGTCTAACCCTCTGATTATCTTATATATCTCAATTAAGTCACCTCTCAACCTTCTTCTCTCTAATGAAAACAGCCTCAAGTCCCTCAGCCTTTCCTCGTAAGACTTTCCCTCCATACCAGGCAACATCCTAGTGAATCTCCTCTGCACCCTTTCCAAAGCGTCCACATCCTTCTTATAATGCGGTGACCAGAACTGTACGCAATACTCCAAGTGCAGTCGCACCAGAGTTTTGTACAGCTGCAGCATAACCTCTTGGTTCCGGAACTCGATCCCTCTATTAATAAAAGCTAAAACACCGTATGCCTTCTTAACAGCCCTGTCAACCTGGGTGGCAACTTTCAAGGATCTGTGTACATAGACACCGAGATCTCTCTGCTCATCTACACTGCTAAGAATCTTACCATTAGCCCAGTACTTTGCCTTCCGGTTACTCCTACCAAAGTGCATCACCTCACACTTGTCTGCATTAAACTCCATTTGCCACCCCTCAGCCCAGCTCTGCAGCTTATCTATGTCTCTCTGCAACGTACAGCATCCTTCGTCACTATCCACAACTCTACCGACCTTAGTGTCATCTGCAAATTTACTAACCCATCCTTCTACGCCCTCATCCAGGTCATTTATAAAAATGACAAACAGCAGTGGACCCAACACCGATCCTTGTGGTACACCACTAGTAACTGGTCTCCAGGATGAACATTTCCTATCAACTACCAACCTCTCTTCTTTCAGCAAGCCAATTTCCGATCCAAACTGCTATATCTCCCACAATTCCATTCCTCCTCATTTTGTACAATAGCCTACTGTGGGGAACCTTATTGAATGCCTTGCTGAAATCCGTATACACCACATCAACTGGTTTACTCTCATCTACCTGTTTGGTCACCTTCTTAAAGAACTCAATAAGGTTTGTGAGGCACGACCTTCCCGTCACAAAACAGTGCTGACTATCCCTATTAAAGCACCATTAATAATTTCCTTGTCTTCTGCACTGTCAAAAGCATAAAAATAACATTTTCTAACACCTTTCAGTTCTGAAGAAGAGTCATATTGGACTCAAGATGTTAACTGTTTCTGTCTCCACAGATGGCACCAGACCTGCTAAGGTTATCCAACATTTTCTATGTTTGTTTGAGTTCTTTACATCTTTCTCTTTAAGAGGGGAAAAAAAACAACACGAGAGGCTACTGACCAGATTAAAAGAAATAACTTTCCAATAGTCTTGCAAGGACAGCTCAAAAGTGCTCAGAAGAAAATGCAGTAAAACACTAAAAACAATAAAAACACAAAAAAAGTAGTTTTCTCAGAAAGACTTACCTGTATTTAGATGTTGATACATTTCACTACTTTACCTTTCCAAAATGAGTGCAAAAATAAAATAAAAGCCAGTGTGATGTCATCATTCCATTTTTTTGTTGTGATTGCCTCAAATGCTGGGAATTCTTAAAAGGGCAGATAAATAGAACCGATTGCAGAGTAGCCAATAAAAATATAGAAAAGTAAACTACAGCTGTATACATATTCTTAAATTGACAATTTAAAAAGCATAAAAGCATAAAGATACAAAATAAGAGAGGAAAACAGCCATCGAACCACCGATTGGTGCACACTTGATATTCTGTCAGAACTTCCTGCTGTTCAAAGAAAGTAAGTCTTTATTTTCTGGATCAGCAGACAACTGAAACCAATAGCAAGATGTCAAATTTCTTCTCTTTTGGCTGTTGAAATGCTAAGTACGTAATTTTTTTGGAATTTTTGCTAACGGCCCCAAAGATTCTGACAACATTTTTTTTAACTTAAAGTTTGGTCAATTTCAGGATATATAGACTTGAGTTCATTTCATGCTGACAAAAACATTTGAATAGGTACGTGAATGGGAAAGGTTTGGAGGGAAATGGGCCAGGTCCAGGCAGGTGGGACTAGTTTAGTTTGGGCTTATGTTCGCTATGGGCTGGTGGGATCAAAGGGTTTGTTTCTGTGGTGTTTGACTCATTGATTCTATGACTAGATACCAATCTGCCCTGTTGAAACAATTTACTGATCTGTAAGTGGAAGTTGATGTAAAGGTATAGAATATGATTTTACTGGCCTTTACTGAGCTCAAATCCCTACAAAACTGATCAATATATCTACCCTCAATCAAGTCTTCTGTAAGTAACTCCTGGATAAATCTAAGGAATATACCATAGACAGTATGATGGAAGAAGAACACAAGTTCAGTGAATGGGAGTTCAAGTATTTTATATTCAGTTATTCTTTTAAATGCAGAATTTTTATTCTTGTTACTTTTAAATTCTTTTAAATTGTAGTACGAACTGAAATAACTCCACAGAAGCTGGTATCCTATCACCCAGCTACCTTTTATTTATACATAGAGAGTCTTTGAAATTGATACAACTCCCTCACAGCCAGCTATCAGAGTGAACAGGATGCCTGACATTCCTGTTCTTATCTATTAGCCAGGGCTCCCCTACTGTACCAGATTCACAGCCCCAATCAGGGAACTCATATTCTATGATGCCCTCCTGGCTGACCTCATGACAATCTCTATATCTATGCCCACTGAGTCCAAGAACATGGGCTGGTTTTTCTTTTTGTAGCTCCTCCTGGGGAGTTTTAGTACTGGGTCAGATTCCTCCAACCCTGCCACAGATACGGGCAGTGTGTAATGCACAGTAGTTTGACTCTTGTGCCCGGAGGGTATGGAAGAAATTCATTTAGTTCTTCCGGTGGCTAAGGTGTTGAGGCAGTGACATCAGCCTTGTCCACCTCACATTCTGAGGATATTTGACAGAGGGGGAGAACCCATGGATTCCGGAAAAGTCGGAAAGGCTGTCGAAGGAGCTGGGCACAGTTTGACCCCACACCGTTTGCATGTTTGCCGCTTTCATATGGTCCACATGCTTGTTCAGGACTGTTGCATCTACCTGAACTTTGTACATTAGGGGACCTGACCTCATATTAACCATGCCTCATATCCATGCAGGGCTTTTTCTGTGGTTCCTACACCAAACCTCATCCCCTGAAATAAACTGTCTCTCCCACTTGAGTAGTCTTGTGCCTATCATTGGTGTTCCTGATACTGTTTCACCCCTCACCCCTCCCTCCACCTGGTCCAGGAATATCAGATTTATCCCGATGGACAGTTTTCTCCCCATTACCAACTGTGCTGGAGCTATCCCTGTAGTTATATGACGGGCGATCTTATAATCAAACCGGAACCAGGGCAGATTGGTATCTAGTCATAGAGTCAATAAGTCAAACACCACTGAAACAAACCCTTTGATCCCACCAGCCCATACCGAACATAAGCCCAAACTAAACTAGTCCCACCTGCCTGGTCCTGGCCCATTTCCCTCCAAACCTTTCCCATTCACGTACCTATTCAAATGTTTTTAAACATTGCAATATACCCACATCCACCACTTCCTCAGGGACTTGATTCCACACATGAACCACCCGCTATGTAAATAATTTGCCCCTCATTTCTTTTTTAAATCTCTCTCCTCTCACCTTAAAAATGTGCTCCCTAATCTTGAAATCTCCCATTCTAGGGAAGAGACGACTACCATTAACTCCTCTATACCTCGGGTCACGAAGCTGTAGGCTGTTTCTTTATGCCTGCCTTCAAAGTTCGTTGTACGATATTGAACTGTCCTTATTTTTGAAAACCATTTGACTTTAGAATATACCCAAATATCTTGCTGGAAAACGATGGTCCATTATCTGTGACAAACACTTCTGTGTGTTTGTGTATTGCAAAGCATGCGCATGGTTTTTCTCTCGTTATCTCCATGTTTGACAAATGAATTCTATGCATGCCCAACCACTTTGAGTGGGCATCCACAATGACGAAGAACATTGAGCTCATGAAAGCACTGCATAGTCAACATGTCACCAAGTCCAGGGTGTACCTGGCCATTCCTATGAATGTAGGGGATCTGCTGGCAGTAATTTTTTTCTTTGTTACCACTTTGGGTACTTCCCCATCAAGCAGGTATGTCTGCATGCAAACCCCCCGCCAGACATAACGTCTTGCCAGCATCTTCCTTTTGGACACACCTGATGACCCTGGTACAGTTCAGCCAGTATCTGGCTATGACCTTTGCTCAGAACAATCACACTTCTCACCATAATAATATGCTGTCCTCGACTGTGATCTGGTGTCTCTGGGTACAAAATTGAGTGAATTATTATTGTGGCGCCCCTTTGGTTTCCTCCATCACCACCAGCTGTTTCAGTTTTGCCAGGACCAGATCTTTCTGTATCTGATATTGTCAGCTGCGACTGGAAGTGTGTACAGGAATTTTTAAAACCATTATTGACACTTCCAGTAGCAGTTCCACTAGTGCTTTATTTGCCAGCGGGAGGTGGCTCAATAATACTTCCATTTTTGCTACTTAGCCTCCTAGACAGTGTTCCAACTTGCAATCATATGCATTTATTGTGAGAGACCACTGCTGAATTCAGCCTGATGCTATGGGTGACACTGCTTTATCCTCTTTAAGTAGATCTAGGAGGGGTTTGTGGTCTGTAATTAATTACATCCATAAAGGCTTTGGTAGAACTTTCTGATTCCAAACATGACTGCCAAATCTTTTCCTTCTCTGTCTGGGCATATTTATGCTCCGCATTCGCCAAAGTTCTAAATGCATACACTATCGGGCCGCCTATGAGCCAGTACTACCTCTGTGCCATACAGGGAAGCATCGCATATCAATATCAAAGCTTGCTGGGGATCATAATGTGCCAACATTTTAGAGGATTGTAGCTGTTTCTTCACTTTTCTGAAAATTATGGCTTTGCTACATGACCATTTCCTAGGCTGACCCTTTTTTAAGAGTTGATGCAAAGGTGCCGGGATGGATTCCAGGTTTTGTATGAATTTTCCATAATATTTCTTCGGCCCATGGAAAGGCCTAAGCTCTAGAACAGACGTAGAAGCCGGGCACCTTTAATCACCCTCACTTTGTCTTCCGACAGCAATAACCCAGCTTTTTTTTTATTTTGTAGCCCAAGTAAGCCACTTGGAGTGCCTGGAACATGCATTTTCCCCCTCTAAGGCACGCACCCACCTGGGCGAAACATCTAAGGACTATGTCCAGTTTCTTTGGGCGCTTCTCATAGGTCTTTTCTATTATTAACATGTTGTCTAGATAAATGGTGACCTGAGGCATGCCTTGTAAAATGTTCTCCATCATCCACAGAAAAATTGCATAGGCTTATGATGCTCTAAATGGCACTCTCGTAATTTGGTAAAAGCCTTTATGGGTATTAACTGTAGCATACTTCAGGGAATCCTCATCTAACCGCAGCTGCAAATAGACATGATTAATGTCCAGCTTTGTGAAGGACGGGCCCCCTGCCAGCTTTGTGTATAAATCCTCTACGTGAAGCATTGGATATTTTTCTAGCTGAACAGCAGTTTACTATTTGTTGAAAATCCCCCAAAAAAGCAAACTGACCTGTTGGGTTTCACAATTGCTACGACTGGTGCTGCTTATTCTGCACACTGGGCTCATTTGATGATTTCTTCACTTTTCAGCTTCTTGATTTCTGCCTCTACTTTCGCCCATAAGGCAAATGACACTCAGCGGGCTCTGCAGAATCATGGAATTGCTTCCTGGTCAACATGCAAGGTGGCCTTGGATTCTTTAATAGGCCTTCCTGAAAAACCTTCAGGTATTAATTAGGTCTTCTCACAGGCAGCCATTTTCTAATTTAAAAATGTTGAACCAATCAAGGTGAATCTTTCTCAACAAATTTCGTCCCATCACTCTTGGGATTGATTCTTTTCTACAATCACTGGTAACTGAACCAGCTCCTTCTCATAAGAGACCAGAATCGAAGTTGTACCTTTATTCTACAATGGTTCCTCAGTATGAGTTCTCAGTCTAGCCGAGGCCTTGCACAAATTTTGTTAAAGACTGGCTTTGCGATCACTGAAACGAATGCACCAGTATTGTCATCGACTAGAAGTGGATGACCATTTAACCAGATGTTTGTTTTGACTGGTTCTGATTTGGATGTTTCTAAGCAATTTAAATGTTGCAATCTGGATGTAAGTGGACTTTCCAGGGTGTACATTCTCCTGGATCCTGGACTATGAGTTCTGTAACCCAATTTAGGCCTAGTGGAACTTTTTTGCTGTCTCGAGTCTGCACACTGACAGCAGCTACAGTGGCTTACTGGCCTGGATCCTGAAGAAAATTTTAACTATTTGACCAAGGCTTGGCATTGTTTTGGGATTTTGCTGTGCGCTGACCTAGAGTCCCTTTGTTCAGGATATATCCAGAGTGAGGCTTAGCAATTGCCTTCACTCATGCACTGTTTCCCAAGATCAGTCGACTGGCGAGGGTGTCTACTTGCATTGGAATAACCTGCAACTCATACACACCACTTGCCACATTTTCCAATGATAAAGCCAGTTGTAGTGCTTGTTTGAAGTCCATTTGGGTTTCACCTAGTTGGCGTTTTTGCATGGTTACATCATTAATTCCACATACCAAACAGTCTCTTCAGCATCTCATTCAGGGTAAAACTAATGTCTCATGCCTCTGCCCGTCCTTTTAACCTCATGAGAAACCTGATACAGATTCCTCTGGTTCACAAATTGTCAAATAAGTCCAATAGCATCTCAGAATTAGATATGAGGCTTGGGATTGTAATATTCCTTAACTAAATCTGTCCATTCGTGAAAGGTTTTAGTACCTGGTACCTCAGGGAAAGTTAGGTTCCTCATAACGGAAAAGTCGACAGGTCCACAAGCTGTCAGATGAATTAGTTGTTGCTTTTCATCTGTTCCAAAGTCATTTGCAGGGAAAAGATAATGCATTCCTACCGCGTACTAAGCTCAGTCTACGACGGGAGGATTGAACAATTCAAGCCTCTCAAATAATGGCTTGATGCCAGAAGTGCTTACCCAAACTCCAAAATAACTGTTGCGAGCAAAACTTTTCAGGACCATACCTTTTTGTCTTTTTGCCACTGAAATAACTCCACAGAGGCTGGTATCCCAACACCCAGTCGCCTGTTACTTACATGTGAAGAATCCTCGGCACTGATCTAGCTCCCTCTCCAGCTCTCAGAGTGTCTCTCATTCATGTTCTTTTCTGTCAACCAGTACTCCCTGAGTAGGCTAAATTAACAGCCCCATTCAGGGAACTCATACTTTATCAGGTCTACCTGGCTGACCTTATTACAATTACTACACTAACCTTGCAACCAGTGGATATATTACATCGATTCTTAGATATAGGCTAAGCCTTGGTCATATACCAGATAGTCATCTAGTAGCTAGCTTTTTGTCCTGTAGCAGAATGAGAAACATTTTTTGAGGCTGAAAATGGTTAGGAAAAGGGAAAGAAACAGAACAATTATTTTCCTTCCTGTCCTTCAATACCTTAATCATTGAGTTCCTGCATTCAAAAGCTAAGTCACGCTAAGTTGGCTAATTTTGCATGTTCCTAAGGCAGAAGTTCCAGGTGACTATGAAGCCCTTTTTTTAAGATATAGTAGGAACTGCAGATGCTGGAGAATCTGAGATAACAAGGTATAGAGCTGGATGAACACAGCAGGCCAAGCAGCATGAGATTACACGGTGTGAAACTGGATGAACACAGCAGGCCAAGCAGCCTATCTCAGGCCAAGCATCAGAATTTCTGATGAAGGGTCTAGACGTCAGCCTTCCTGATCCTATGATGCTGCTTGGCCTGCTGTGCTCATCCAGCTCTACACTCTTTTTCTTTAATTTGGTTCTTAATTCAACTGTTCCTTCACAGAAGGCCTTATTAAAATCATGCCTAACGCCATTAGTACAGAAGTTAAACTGTAAATTTCAGTTAAAATTAGCTGCAAATCAAATTAGAAAAAAATGGGAGTTTCAACAATGGCACACAGTCAGACCCAAAGAGAATTGCTTCACAATTTCTTTAAAGCCTGTGTTTGTGATAAAATAATTCTCTTTAAAATAACCTTTATATCTTCTGTAAATAGTTCAATGTACTTAAAACAATGGGTTACATTCTGTTCTGTAAACATTCTTTAAGCAGGCCACAAAATATAAAATCAAAGTGGAAAGGGTCATGAGTTATCAAAGATTGAACACATCTTTCCTTCCGTTTAAGTCAAGGAATACAGGCACTATTACAGTCATGCAATTCCCCACTAACCTCCGCACAACCAATCATTTTCCTTGCTCTAAAGCAGGTTCTCAGCCAAGTCTAAGTAATGCAGATAAAGAAAAATCTACCTCATTAGTGTTTACCTGTATGTAGAAGTATATTATAATGTAGGTTTAGCAAGCATTGCACGAGGAAGAAATGTCTTCTCTACAATTTTTTAACTGATTTCAAGGAGTCTTTAATTTCCAAGTGTGCGGAAAGGAATGTAGACACTTCCAAAGCTGCAGTTGGCTCCCAGTGCTATATTGCAGTGTCATTGAAGATAATGAGCTAAAAGCATAACCTTTACTTTGAGCTCACAATCTTCTGGCCGAGCTCACAATCTTCTGGCCAAGCTCCCACAAAATATGGAATAATGTCAAACGTAGACATAATGAGAAATAGACACAGATGAGCACTATTCGACAACGTAAAATTACATTAAACAATTGTAAATATTAGACAGGCAATACATGAAATGTCTGCTGCTCATGATACGGGTTGTTCCTTAAATACACCACAGGGCCTACTTTGTCTAGTGTGGCAGAGGAAACCTATTTCCTGGTCTAACTAGAAGAGTATTTTGTATAACAAGATATAGTTTATTGTACGTTAGCATCTAGCTACAGCTTATATCAATTTGACAGGCTTTGTGCAGGGACCTTGAGGAGGACCAGAGAATAGGTCTCACTCCTTCATGTTCTTAAACTGTTCTGTCCACAATCCCTATAACATCATAATTGGTGGGTTTTTATGGCACTGTGTAGCTGTCCATACTATGTAGCTCAGATTGAAAAATATACTTTGCATTGTCAAAATGCATACCAACTGTAACCAAATTAATGTAATTTTTTTTAAACAACTCCATCTCCAAGTAAAAAGTTGATCATTTTTTATGGATTGGACAACAAAGAGCATTCACTTGAAAAGCTAGGATCCTTGCAAACATACAAATATTTTTGTTGTGTTGTTGTGTCTTTTATACACAATCCTGACTGAATTCTTTAGTCATCACTTCTCTGAGTGTGCATTTCTGTTACTGTTGTCATCTGCATATCGGGAAATCACATGCATAAGGCCAAGGTTTTTCTTCTAATCAACCTGTTCAGAGATGTAGGACTTGAACGCAGGCTCCTGGTCCAGGGGTAGGGACATCATCCCCGTACCACAAGATGGCCCAAAAGGCTTTTCTTCCAAGATGGATAGTAAAATCAAGGCTGCATGCATGAAATCACTTCGAGATGCTTCTGGCAATTTAGGGTGCAAGCCAGGAAAGCACGAGCAGAAAATGTATACTTTAATCTCAACGCTGTGTCACTCCATATCCAAACTCACTTCACGCAGCAGACACTTCCTTCTTGTTCAGCTTGAGCTCTTCTTCAGCTTTGGAACCCTGGGAACCAAGCTACACAGGATCTACTTGTAAAAGTAGAATGCGAAGTGTGCACTATTGGCTTTTGCGGTTATTGGACTTGCCAAGTAACTCTAAAGTCTGAGAACCAGAAGGAGCAGTCTCCCATTTGTATCTGCATAATCAAGAATGATTGCATGTCATAACTACCAGCAATTGTAGGTGTGTGAGACAAGTCCGGGACTTTCTGTATAGTCACCCTGAAATTTACAAAAAATTAGGATAGGAATGGGGGAGTCAGGAAACCCAGAGATGAAAGTAAAACTTACTGCAAAAATGTTTTACTTCATTTCATGGCTACCAGCAAGTTGTTGGGCAGGAATGCTGAATGACCTCAGCTGGCAAGCAAAGAGTCAGGAGAGCGAGGATATGGATTGAGTGAAAGTGTAAAGGGCTTGGTAAGGGGGTGAATATTTGGCATGAGTGGAAGTGATCCAAAAGGGAGGTGAGCAGACATGAACAAACTCTGAGATCAGTAGAGGTGTTGAGTGGCAGTGTGGAGAGGTTTGGATTGTTGGAAGGAAACCAGTCAATGGAGGAAACAGGTCTGCTTGTGGGACCTAGAAACGCACTCCTGTTTCAATTGATCAACAAGAAGTGCTCTTAAGTCATGGCTTGACCTTTCTCCTTTCAGCTGCACGTTTCCTGAACCCCTCGTCCACAACTATCTATTTTATCTGTTATAACCTGAGTCAAACAGCATTGTTAAAATATTTAGTTAAATGATTTGCTTGAGTACATTAGACACATGTCCATCCATCTTTCTCTATTAAAACAGGAAGTGTGCATGAAGTCAATTTTAGGATTTCTCTGATTTAATACTCTTCCCTCATCACCCTTGTGCCATTCATTATGGAAGAGTTCAATGATGGACTGCTGATTGCGTTCATTCCAATCTACAGCAAAGTGTCAACGACCTGGGGAAAATGAATGGACAGATTCATGGTGCAAATGAATTGGCAGCCTTCTGCCTCAAAAGGCGATGGTATGCGCAGTAGTAGTGAACTCAGTGCTAACAATCACCTGTGGTGAGGGCCAAGAGCCCCTCTCTGGTATGGCAGTGTCTACCCATTTATTGCAGAAGAAGATTGTGGGTTCAGAAGATGTATGATTCACTGGCCATTTTATTTGGATACTCTTCTCTGGGCCAGTTGACATTTCTGGTTCAGTTGGCCTCTTTCAATTACCACCCAAATAGTCAGCCTCCAGACATCACGATAAGTAATGCCGATCTCCCCGTTGTGTATGTCAATATCTTTCTTCATACTTTTCTAGCAGGTATTCTTTTGGGATCAGGTACAGTTGCCTGGGAGGCCATGACCAGGTGGCCAATTCATTGTATTGCAAGTATTGTTCTGATAAATGTGGCTGGGATATCACAGACATTTTTGGTTTTGCAAGGGCTGTATACTAATAGAGCTAACACATTTCAGGACATCTGATTCGATGACCTTTCTTCTGCTTATACAAGAATGTGCCTGGAAAAATGAAGGAGAAAATGGTTCAACCTTTACTGCTCAGTATATATTACTCAGGTCTCATCACTGTGAGTGCACTGAGGATGCAGTATTGGTAGACCTTTCTGTTGGTTCACACTGTCTTACTCAGCTTTTGCATAACAGCTGCAGCCTTTGCAATGTATGTGTTGATTACAGGATCAAGTGACAGATTGCAGTTGATCATAGAACCTGAATATATGAAGCTATCAACAACATGCAATGACATGTTATCAATACATAGTGGAATGGCTATATCCTGGATCATGGCCCTTACTTTCCTGATGATAATGGTCAAAGTAAACTCTTTATAGGCAGGTGGGGAAAATAAAAAGAGAGATTTACCTGAAAATTTGCAGGAGTATGTTATCACTATTCAGTCAGCATGATGCATCTAGTTCTTTAGCCAGCTCATGAATCATACCAGGGAGAAGGAGTACAATTTTGTAACTAATATCCTGCACTTGACAGCAAAGGCACCAAGCTAGATTTTACACCACATAAAATATACATATTCATCAAGGGAAACACAGAGGCAAGAAAACCTATTTACATATATGCATTATTGATAAGATCATATATTTGTTTGCAGTTTGTTGCACTTGATGGGGAAAAAAATTGCTCATGTAAAATGATCAGGAAGAGCAATAATTTGTATTTATGGAAAACTTTTCAGAATGGATGGTGTGTGCCATGGCGGGGAACTTGCAGGTGGTTGTTTCTCTGTGAACCTGTTTTCCTTCTTTTGTAAGATAATAAAATGTGAGGCTGGATGAACACAGCAGGCCAAGCAGCATCTCAGGAGCACAAAAGCTGACGTTTCGGGCCTAGACCCTTCATCAGAGAGGGGGATGGGGAGAGGGAACTGGAATAAATAGGGAGAGAGGGGGAGGCGGACCGAAGATGGAGAGTAAAGAAGATAGGTGGAGAGAGTGTAGGTGGGGAGGTAGGGAGGGGATAGGTCAGTCCAGGGAAGACGGACAGGTCAAGGAGGTGGGATGAGGTTAGTAGGTAGCTGGGGGTGCGGCTTGGGGTGGGAGGAAGGGATGGGTGAGAGGACGAACCGGTTAGGGAGGCAGAGACAGGTTGGACTGGTTTTGGGATGCAGTGGGTAGGGGGGATGAGTTGGGCTGGTTGTGTGGTGCAGTGGGGGGAGGGGATGAACTGGGCTGGTTTAGGGATGCAGTAGGGGAAGGGGAGATTTTGAAACTGGTGAAGTCCACATTGATACCATATGGCTGCAGGGTTCCCAGGCGGAATATGAGTTGCTGTTCCTGCAACCTTCGGGTGGCATCATTGTGGCAGTGCAGGAGGCCCATGATGGACATGTCATCTAGAGAATGGGAGGGGGAGTGGAAATGGTTTGCGACTGGGAGGTGCAGTTGTTTGTTGCGAACTGAGCGGAGGTGTTCTGCAAAGCGGTCCCCAAGCCTCCGCTTGGTTTCCCCAATGTAGAGGAAGCCGCACTGCGTACAGTGGATGCAGTATACCACATTGGCAGATGTGCAGGTGAACCTCTGCTTAATGTGGAATGTCATCTTGGGGCCTGGGATAGGGGTGAGGGAGGAGGTGTGGGGACAGGTGTAGCATTTCCTGCGGTTGCAGGGGAAGGTGCCGGGTGTGGTGGGGTTGGAGGGCAGTGTGGAGCGAACAAGGGAGTCACGGAGAGAGTGGTCTCTCCGGAAAGCTGACAGGGGAGGGGATGGAAAAATGTCTTGGGTGGTGGGGTCGGATTGTAAATGGCGGAAGTGTTGGAGGATAATGCGTTGTATCCAGAGGTTGGTAGGGTGGTGTGTGAGAACGAGGGGGATCCTCTTGGGGCGGTTGTGGCGGGGGCGGGGTGTGAGGGATGTGTCGCGGGAAATACAGGAGACGCGGTCAAGGGCGTTCTCGATCACTGTGGGGGGAAAGATGCGGTCCTTAAAGAACTTGGACATCTGGGATGTGCGGGAGTGGAATGTCTTATCGTGGGAGCAGATGCGGCGGAGGCGGAGGAATTGGGAATAGGGGATGGAATTTTTGCAGGAGGGTGGGTGGGAGGAGGTGTATTCTAGGTAGCTGTGGGAGTCGGTGGGCTTGAAATGGACATCAGTTACAAGCTGGTTGCCTGAGATGGAGACTGAGAGGTCCAGGAAGGTGAGGGATGTGCTGGAGATGGCCCAGGTGAACTGAAGGTTGGGGTGGAAGGTGTTGGTGAAGTGGATGAACTGTTCGAGCTCCTCTGGGGAGCAAGAGGCGGCGCCGATACAGTCATCAATGTACCGGAGGAAGAGGTGGGGTTTGGGGCCTGTGTAGGTGCGGAAGAGGGACTGTTCCACGTAACCTACAAAGAGGCAGGCATAGCTGGGGCCCATGCGGGTGCCCATGGCCACCCCCTTAGTCTGTAGGAAGTGGGAGGAGTCAAAAGAGAAGTTGTTGAGTGTGAGGACGAGTTCAGCTAGGCGGATGAGAGTGTCGGTGGAGGGGGACTGGTCGGGCCTGCGGGATAGGAAGAAGCGGAGGGCCTTGAGGCCATCTCCATTCGGAATGCAGGTGTACAGGGACTGGACGTCCATGGTGAATATGAGGTGTTGGGGGCCAGGGAATTGGAAGTCCTGGACGAGGTGGAGGGCGTGGGTGGTGTCACGGACGTAGGTGGGGAGTTCCTGGACCAAAGGGGAGAAAATGGAGTCCAGATAGGTGGAGATGAGTTCGGTGGGGCAGGAGCAGGCTGAGACGATGGGTCGACCAGGGCAGGCAGGTTTGTGGATTTTGGGAAGGAGATAGAAACGGGCCGTGCGGGGTTGGGGAACAATGAGGTTGGAGGCTGTGGGTGGGAGGTCCCCTGTGGTGATGAGGTCGTGAATGGTGTTGGAGATGATGGTTTGGTGCTCGGATGTAGGGTCATGATCGAGGAGGCGGTAGGAGGTGGTGTCGGAGAGTTGGCGTCTGGCTTCGGCGATTTAGAGGTCAGTGCGCCATACTACCACTGCGCCACCCTTGTCTGCGGGTTTGATGGTGAGGTTGGGGTTGGAGCGGAGGGAGCGGAGGGCTGCCCGTTCTGCGGGGGAGAGGTTGGAGTGGGTGAGAGGGGTGGAGAGGTTGAGGCGGTTAATGTCTCGACGGCAGTTGGAGATGAAGAGGTCGAGGGAGGCTAGGAGGCCTGGGGGTGGTGTCCAGGAGGAGGACTTGTGTTGGAAGCGGGTGAAGGGGTCAGTGGAAGGAGGGTTGGGTTCCCGGTTGAAGAAGTAGGCATGGAGGCGAAGACGGCGGAAAAACTGCTCTATATCCAACCGTGACCGGTATTCGTTGATGTGTGGTTGTAGGGGGACAAAGGTGAGCCCCTTGCTAAGGACTGACCGCTCGTCCTCAGTCAGTGGGAGGTCTGGGGGGATGGTGAAGATGCGGCAGGGCTCAGTGTGGCTGTCTCCTCTGGTCCAGGAACTCCCCATCTACGTCCGTGACACCACCCACGCCCTCCACCTCCTCCAGGACTTCCAATTCCCTGGCCCCCAACACCTCATATTCACCATGGACGTCCAGTCCCTGCATTCCGAATGGAGATGGCCTCAAGGCCCTCCGCTTCTTCCTATCCCGCAGGCCCGACCAGTCCCCCTCCACCGACACTCTCATCCGCCTAGCTGAACTCGTCCTCACACTCAACAACTTCTCTTTTGACTCCTCCCACTTCCTACAGACTAAAGGGGTGGTCATGGGCACCCGCATGGGCCCCAGCTATGCCTGCCTCTTTGTAGGCTACGTGGAACAGTCCCTCTTCCGCACCTACACAGGCCCCAAACCCCACCTCTTCCTCCGGTACATTGATGACTGTATCGGCGCCGCCTCTTGCTCCCCAGAGGAGCTCGAACAGTTCATCCACTTCACCAACACCTTCCACCCCAACCTTCAGTTCACCTGGGCCATCTCCAGCACATCCCTCACCTTCCTGGACCTCTCAGTCTCCATCTCAGGCAACCAGCTTGTAACTGATGTCCATTTCAAGCCCACCGACTCCCACAGCTACCTAGAATACACCTCCTCCCACCCACCCTCCTGCAAAAATTCCATCCCCTATTCCCAATTCCTCCGCCTCCGCCGCATCTGCTCCCACGATAAGACATTCCACTCCCGCACATCCCAGATGTCCAAGTTCTTTAAGGACCGCAACTTTCCCCCCACAGTGATCGAGAACGCCCTTGACCGCGTCTCCCGTATTTCCCGCAACACATCCCTCACACCCCGCCCCCGCCACAACCGCCCCAAGATGATCCCCCTCGTTCTCACACACCACCCTACCAACCTCCGGATACAACGGATTATCCTCCGACACTTCCGCCATTTACAATCCGACCCCACCACCCAAGACATTTTTCCATCCCCTCCCCTGTCAGCTTTCCGGAGAGACCACTCTCTCCGTGACTCCCTTGTTCGCTCCACACTGCCCTCCAACCCCACCACACCCGGCACCTTCCCCTGCAACCGCAGGAAATGCTACACCTGTCCCCACACCTCCTCCCTCACCCCCATCCCAGGCCCCAAGATGACATTCCACATTAAGCAGAGGTTCACCTGCACATCTGCCAATGTGGTATACTGCATCCACTGTACCCGGTGCGGCTTCCTCTACATTGGGGAAACCAAGCGGAGGCTTGGGGACCGCTTTGCAGAACACCTCCGCTCAGTTCGCAACAAACAACTGCACCTCCCAGTCGCAAACCATTTCCACTCCCCCTCCCATTCTCTCGATGACATGTCCATCATGGGCCTCCTGCACTGCCACAATGATGCCACCCGAAGGTTGCAGGAACAGCAACTCATATTCCGCCTGGGAACCCTGCAGCCATATGGTATCAATGTGGACTTCACCAGTTTCAAAATCTCCCCTTCCCCCACTGCATCCCTAAACCAGCCCAGTTCATCCCCTCCCCCCACTGCACCACACAACCAGCCCAGCTCTTCCCCCCCACCCACTGCATCCCAAAACCAGTCCAACCTGTCTCTGCCTCCCTAACCGGTTCTTCCTCTCACCCATCTCTTCCTCCCACCCCAAGCCGCACCCCTAGCTACCTACTAACCTCATCCCACCTCCTTGACCTGTCCGTCTTCCCTGGACCGACCTATCCCCTCCCTACCTCCCCACCTACACTCTCTCCACCTATCTTCTTTACTCTCCATCTTCGGTCCGCCTCCCCCTCTCTCCCTATTTGTTCCAGAACCCTCACCCCATCCCCCTCTCTGATGAAGGGTCTAGGCCCGAAACGTCAGCTTTTGTGCTCCTGAGATGCTGCTTGGCCTGCTGTGTTCATCCAGCCTCACATTTTATTATCTTGGAATTCTCCAGCATCTACAGTTCCCATTATCTCTTCCTTCTTTTGTAGGTTGGAGGCGTCTGAGGTTTGGAAGCTGCTATTGAAAGATCCTAGCTGAGTTGCTGCAGTGCAGCTTGTAAAAGAGGTGTTGGTGGTGTAATAGTACTCTGACTAGACTTGTGTTCCAGAAATCCAGCGTTCTGGGGGCATGGCTTCAAATTTCATCATTGATATGTTCACTGATTTTTTTCAGTATTGAGTCAGTTCACTGAACTGAATTCACTAATTAAATTTGGAATTGAAATCTAGTCTCATGGTGACTATATAACCATTATTAATTGTTGCAAAAATCCATCTGGTTCACTAATGTCTTTTCCTTTCAGGAAGATAAATATGCTGTCATTACCGAGATTTCCCTATTTGTAGACTCCAGATCTATCGCAAATGGATCTTTAAATGCTCTTTGAAATGGTACAGAAAGCCACATAGTTGCATCTAACCAGTACAATGTCTAATGAAGGAATAAGGCCAGACAGACCACCCAGCATTAAGCAAAGGCAACAGGAATGATAATGGCATACGTAGGCTTATTGATTCTGCAAGTCCTCCTTACTAACATTGGGGATTCTGCCAAAATTAGCATGAGCTGTCCCAAATAGTAAATCTCATGGAATCATACCCCAAAGACAATGTCTCAGACAACAAAATCACCAACCCAGGCCATGTCCTATCATGCTGATGAAGGTAGCAGTGCAATGGTATCTGGTTGGAAGAAGGTTTCCCTGGGTGTCCTTGACATTGACTCTGCAACACATGAAGTCTCATGGCATTAGATTAAACATGGGTAAGGAAAGACCCTACTCATGGTTACATTCCTCACCTTGCTTACTGATGAATCAGTTCTGCTCCATGTTGAACATCAATTGAGGGATCAAGGATCCGAGAACATCACTGCAACAGACAAATTGGAAGCACTTAAAAGCACCTTTCCAGAAGTACCAAGTAGTGATTCATTTTGGGCTCCTCCTCTAGTCTCCAACACTGCAGGTCCTAGTTTTCAACTAATTCAATCCATTTTAGGTGAGATCAAGATACAGCTGAAGGCACTTGATATCACAAAGCCAGTAATCACAAACAGAATGTTGCCAATATACTGAAGACTATTCCCGCTGTGTTCTTAGTCATGATTCTGCTGTACAGTTACAATACTGGAATCTATCTGGCATTGTAGATAATGGCCCAGGTATGCCCCATCCACAATAAAAGGTCAAATGCACCCAGCCAAGCACTTTACATCAGTCTAATCTCAATCATCAGCACACTAATGGAAGATATCGTCAGCAGTACTACCAAGTGGTATTTAGGACAAAACAGAACAGCACAGGAACAGCCCTTTGGTCCAACATGTCTATGTTGACACATGATGCCTTTCTAAAGTAAAAAGCTTCTCACCCTATGCATTTATATCCCTCTATTCCCTGCCTGTTCATTTATCTGTCAAGATGCCTCTTAAACATTGCTGTTGTATCTAACCTGGGAAAAAGACTCTGAATATCAATTCATTCCATGCCTCTCATAATTTTGTAAACTTCTTTCAGGTCACCCCTCATCCTTTCATGTTTAAAAAGAACAAGTTTATCCAATCTCTCCTCATAGCTAATGCCCTCCAATCCAGGCAACATCCTGGTAAATAGAGATAACAAAGTGTGGAGCTGGATGAACACAGCAGTCTAAGCAGCATCTCAGGAGCACAAACGCTGACATTTCGGGCCTGGACCCTTCATCAGAGGTGGTAAATAGTTTCTGTCCCCTCTCCAAAGCCGCCTCCTTGTTGTGTGGTGACCAGAATGTCACACATTATTCCAAATGTGGCCTAACTAAAGTTCTATACAACTGCAGTGTGACTTGCCAATTTTTTATATTCTACGTCCCAACCGATGAAGGCAAACGTGATATATGTCTTCTTGACCAATTTATTCACTCATGTTACCACTCAACAATGACCTGCTTACAGAGGCTCGGTTTGCGTTCTGTCAGACTCAGCTCGTGAATCCCTACTACCTTGATGGAAACATGGCAAAGAGAACTGCATTCAAACAGAGGCTGACAGCCAGTGACATCAAGACAGCATTTGATTGAGTGTGCCATCAAAGAGGCTCAGCAAACTACTGTCAAAGAGTACTGGGGGGAAATCTCTTCAGTCTTTGGAGAGACTGAGAAAAGTGACCAGCTGTCAGTGTTGCATTGAGGTAGACTAGGAAGAGTGGCCTGCACTCAGAATCGCAGTGAGGCAAACTAGATTGTTACCAGAGCCACGAGCAAATTAGCATAGATAAACAAGGTTAGAGAAATTATTGTGTGACTGAAAGTGAGGTGGGAGAAGTGGATTGTAATTTCTGGGTCTTTGACGCCAATTTTGGGTAAAGTGGAAATTGAACCAGTGGAATGATCTACATCTGAACCATACTGGGATTAGTGTTCTTGTGAATCACATAACTAGAGAAACATACCAGATTTTAAGCTAAATAGTATAGGGGCAAGGGCCCAAATTTGGGAGGTTGTGATGAAAAAAAAGTGAAGAAAATGAAACAGAGGAAAATATTAGTGTAGGAAATTATAAATAGACAATCAATAGGAAGGGGCAGAGCATGCAACTCTAAGAGCAAATCAATAGATACGAATAGAGATTACAAAAATAATAAAACATAAAGCACTGTATTTGAATGTAAATAACATCTAAAATAAAACAGATGAACCAGCCATACAATTGGAGATAAATAAGTATAATTTCATGGTCATAACTGAAACGCGGCTGCAGGATAGCCTAAGCTGCGTCCTGAATATTGAAGGATATGTGACATTCAGGATAGATAGGAAGCCAGAAAAGGTTGATAGAGTGGCTTTGTTCAAGATGCTATTAGCACAATTTACAATTGCCACAATACAGAAAGATGACCTCAATTCAGTAAACCAGGATATGGAAGCAGCCTGGATAGAGATGAGGAATTTAACAGTCAAAAGGTTGCTAGTTGGTGTTGTGTACGTGCCTCGTAGAGGTAAGGCCTTGGGGAGTGTTCCTGAACAAAGAGACCTGACATACTCTTCACGATCCATTACATCTCCAATTTTGGTGTCAATTGCAAACTTATTAGCCATACCTCCTATGTTCACATCCAAATTATTTATATAAATGACAAAAAGCAGTGGACCCAGCACCAATCCATGTGGCACACTGTTGGTCACAGGGCTTCCATCTGAAAAGCAACCATTTACCACCGTCTGTTTTCTACCTTTGACCCAGTTCAGTGTCCAAATGGCTAGCTCTCCCTGTATTCTACGTGATCTAACTTTGCTAGCCTGTCTATCATGAGGAACCTTGTTGAATGCATTACTGCAATAACTCCTTTACTCAAAATGGGAGGGAGGCAGAAAGCAGGAAACTACAAGCTTAACATCCATTATAGGGAAACTAATGGAAGTTATTATAAAAGATGTTGTAACAGAGCACTTGGATAAGTTCAAGGTGATCAGGCAGAGCCGACTTCGTTTTGACAAAGGGAAATCATGTCAACTAATTTATTGGAGTTCTTTGAAGACATAACTGTTGCTGTCAATAAAAGGGAACCAGTGGATATGTAGTATTTGGATTTCCAGGGCCTATTTAATAAGGTGCCACATCAAAGGTTATTGTGGAAAATGAAAGCTCATGGTATAGGGGTAACATATTGGCATGGATCGAAGGTTGGCTGGCTAAAAGGAAACAGAGAGCAGGAATAAGTCAATCTTTTTCAGGCTGGCAGGATGTCACGAGTGGTGTGCCACAGTGCTTGGTGCTGGGTCTTCAATAGTATACAATTTATATGAATGATTTGGAAGAACGGATCAATGGTATTGGAGCTAAATTTCTGATCACACAAAGATCGTGAGTTGTGAGGAGAACATAGGAGCCTTCAAAGGGATATAGAAAGATTAAGTTAATGGGCAAAGATCTGCCAAATGGAGTGCAATATGAGAAAGTGAGAAATTGTCCATTTTGGCAGAAAGAATAAAAATGAAATACATTATCAAAATGATGAGAGGTTGCGGAGCCGTTAGATGCAGAGAGATTTAGGTATCCTAGAGCATGAATCACAAAAGGTTAGTATGACGTACAGCAAATAATCAGGAGAGGTAATAGAATGTTATGGTTTATGACAAGAGGAATTTAATGCATGGGTAAAAAAGTCATGCTTCAGTTATATGGGCATTTGTGAGACTGCATCTCGAGTATTGTTTACAGTACTGGTCACCACGCATGTGGAAGGATATTAATGTATTGGAAGCAGTTCAGAGAAAGTTTATGAGATTAATATCTGGAAAGACTAGAATGTCTTATGAGGAAAGGCTAGTTCGGCTTGGCCTGTGTACTCTGGAACAAAAACAAAAATTACAAGAGAAAGTCAGCAGGTGTCACAGCATCTGTCCAGAGATATGTCGGACAATGTGTCGGATGCAGTGACCCTTCATATGGAGAGTGAGACAGGAGAACTAATAATAGAAAACAGGAAATGATTACTGAACTGGCCAGTTATTTTGCATCAATTTTCACGATTGAGTTTAGTGTAGCATTCCAGGAGCAGAAATAAATCAACAAATGGAGGAAATCAGAAAAATTTCAATCATGGAAGAAGTGGTGCTGAGCACATAATTGGATCTGTAGGCTGACAAGTTGACTGGGTCCTGACGGATTTCATCTGAGGGTCTTAAAAGAAATGGCTAGTGAGTCAGTTGATGCATTAGTCCCAATTTTTCGGAACTGTTTTGATTCGGTGTTGGTCTCATTAGATTGGAAAATACCAAATTTTATTCAAAAAAGATGGAAATAGAAATCAGGAAACTACAGGCTAGTTAGGTTAACATTTTCTGTCAAGAAAATGTTAGAAGCTGTACTAAAGAAGTATAAGTGCAAGGTAATCAGACAGACTCCGCACGATGCTGTTAAAGGGAAATCATATTTGGTCAATATATTGGAGTTCTTTGAGGAGCTGACACATGTTGTAGATAAGAAGAACCACAGGATGTAATGGATACAGATTCTAGAAGGCAATTGATAATGTGCCCCATCAAAGGTTGCAGCAGAAAATGAAAGCTGATGGTGTAAGGTGGTAGCATATTAGCATGGATAGGTGATTATCTGGCTAACAGGAAGCAAAGAATAAGCATGAATGGTCTTTTTCAGGTTGGCAAGATCTAACAACCATATGTCACAGTGATAAGTGCTGGGATCTCAACGGTTTATAATTATACAAATGACTTTGATGAAAGAACAGAAGGTAATGGTTGCCAAATTTTCTAATAACACAAAGATAGGTAGGAAAGTAAGTTTGGAAGCAGACATAAGGAAACTACAAAAACACACAGATACGTTAAGTGAATGGGCAGAGTTGTGGAGAATAATGTGGGAAGGTGTGAAATTGTCCGGTTTGGCTGGAAAAATGAAAAAAAAAGCATATTATCAAAATGTTGAGAAGTTGCAGAGCTTGGAGATGCAGAGAGATCCGGGTGTTCTCATGCACAAGTTGCACAAGGGTAGTAATGCAAGTGTAGAGGGTAATCAGGAAAACTAATCAATTGTTGTCATTTATCTCAAGGCGAATTGAATAGAAAAGCAGGGAGGTTATGCCTCAGTTTCATTGGGCACTGGTAAGACCACAGCTGGAGTACTATTCACAGAAACCTTAGCATACCTTACTTATGGAGGATGTGATTGCTTTGTCTTACGAAGAAAAGTTGGATAAGTTAGGCTTTTACCTGCTGGAGTTAAATAGGGTAAGAGATAACTTGATCAAAACATATAAGATCCCAAGGGTCATTGACAGCGTCGATGTGTAGAGGATGTTTTCTCTTATGGTAGAATTTAGAACTAGAGGTCTGTGTCTAAAGAACAGGAGACAACCATTTAGAACAGAGACTAGGCAAATGTTTTCTCTCAGGAGTTCATAGGTCTTTGGATCTCTTCCTGAAAAGATGGTGGATGCAGAGTCCTTGAATATTTTGAAGGCAGAGGTAGATAGATTCTTGTTAAACAAATGGGTAAAAGGATATGAGGGGTGGGCAGAAATGCGGATTTTTAGTTACAATTATATCAGCCATGATCTTTTGGAATGCAAAGAGGCTCTTTAGGACTGAATGGCTTACTCCTACTCCTCATTCAAATTCTCATATATATGTTCACGTGATCAGTGATGGGACTGCAACTAGTTGCGGATGCAATGAAAACTGATGACCTGTTTAGGTCAACAAACATACAGATTCTGCCGAGACTTCAAGGAAACACATGCTACTAAATTCTCCTAAGCAATGGATAGCACCTACTTTGGGGCAAGCTAGTAGAATTTTGGAACAGGCCAAATCTAATGTGTTAAAATCATTTTATAGTATCAATTTAATTGCACAACATTTTCAATGATTTGGTTTGTAACCCAAGTTAACTTTAAACAGAAGCACAGATTCTAGCAGGCAGGTGAATAAGGAAGGATATGGCACACAAGACGACCAATTTCAAATGATAGAAAATGTTTTGAGAGAGTTATTTGACCATGTACTGAAAGCATAGTTAGTACTGGTCAGTACAGAGCACTTGTGAATATTATATTATTTACACTGCAGTTACAGACAGTATTGCTTGGTCCATGTCTGGCTATAACTTTGTGACTCATCTATTTAGAAGAGATGTCTATATATACATGGTTAAACACAAGTGCCAAGCTCTGTCTCAGCAATTACATTTCTAAATATTTAGGCAGTGTGGGTAGAAGAATCTGTATTGTCTAATTCATTATTAATAGTAGAACTCCCTTGGGTAATTTTTAAACCCTGTTTGACATCATGCTGAATGTACACACCATGAGGTATTAAACCAAAGTAGAGTGAGGCCACCCCCTGCAGGAAGTCTCACATTACTTCACAGTTGAATCAGATCAGCCATGATGAGATTTACAAGATAGCCTTAGCCTGACCAAAGTAGAAACTGCTATTCACAACAAAGGATAAGGTGTAGTTGAGCAAAATTAGATGCCGGGGTGTATCATTCAGAAATTAAACACTAATCAGGGCGAGCTTGACTGACACAAACAGAGTTTTCGGTTCAGGTAACCTTTTGTCAGAATGCAAGAATTGTACCAACATTGCAGAGGTGAATGATAGTTTAATTTGTCAAGCATGATGGGACGTTTGAGCCATCTTGTTTGAAAAGGACATAGCTACAACAGAAAGGACTCAGCAGCATGGTCAGGATGATTACATGCTGTGCAGTGCAGAATGTCTTCAAGATACAATTTGAGAATCTTCTTCTGTGACTGGTTGAGACATAGTCTTTTTTTATTACCCATGTCAATTGTCCTTCGCAGAACAATAATGCACGAAGTATGTAGGTTGTAATAATCTGCGATACCCTGTTCAGGTGCCGCAAGAAAAATTCCTAAGATGAGGAATGTGAACATTGATTTCTTCATCCCGGTGGTCTGTCCACCAATAACTTGAAATCCATATGTGTCTCATTGTATCCCACTTTAGGTAGGTTCCTGGTTTTGTGAAAAAGTTCTGATGATTATCCTCCATTTAATAGCAACTGATCCATGTAGAAACTAATGAGATCTCTAGTCTCATTCTGTCAGCTGCACGAAAACAATATGCATATTTCAATGATTAATCAACTATGTCCTGCTACAGAATGGAATGGTTCAGTAACTTAATTTCACAGCAGCAGTCAACCACTTGATCTTGTCCTTGATGTGGTTTTAATTTCTGGCTACAGCAGGTTTGATAGCTCTGTTATTTCAGAAAGTTTTATTTCTGTAAGTAGATCTCTTTAGAAATAAGGAACTATGATTACCATGTTTTGCATCGTTGGTTTTAGTGCCTTTGCTCTTGAGCCCAAACAGAATAAGTATAGCTGCTTTGTCTATTCAATGATACCACTTTTATTCCGGTTGAGAGAGTGTTCGAGAACAAGAGAGAAAGATGGTGGTGGAATACTGATGGGATTTTGTATAAATGCGGTTTCTGTCAAACATATTAGATGAATTACAGAAATGTTTGTTTAAAAAATGGACATAGCTTCAGTAAGGAAAACAGTAAAAATAGTAAAGACAGAGTGTATCAAATCACCGTGATTTTGTACAAGTACCAAGCAGGAGCCACTTTAAGGAAAGACCCTGACATGACCAAGTGGAGCCTACAATCCAGAAGTGATTTATGTGACTAATGAGCAGCTGTAGTACTGTTCAGCTATTGAGGCTTAACTTCCATATTTATTCCTTAACAATCCTAGCATTCAGCTGGTGCACAGGTCTTCAATGTCATAGTTTTGCGCCCGCTGTAATAGGCCATGATGCACACAATGGGTCCTTGGAAGATTTCAGTACATCATGAAATAGATCAAAATATATTTAAATTTATATTTTGATAGTTTGAAATGTTTTTGTTTTGGTGGTGCATGGTGTAATTATCCAATCATCATATTAATGTATTTACTATTCTAGCATCAACTCCTTATTGAATAAGCAAAAACTCGTTATCCATGACACTGTGGTTGATGATGGCAAGCTTTCTTCTTTGATTAAGTCAATCAACAAGCTTTTCAACAGCTTGTCCAAGAATGATTCCTCAGTCAGGAAAGCACTACTGGCATGTGAGTTTGAGCATTTTATTTTGTAATACTGCAATATGCCTAATTATTTGATAACTTTAAAGGCAATGTAATTTAAATAAGAAATAAAATGTTCAGTGAAAATAATTTTTATACATCCTATATCTAAGTTTTTTGATGTAATGCTAGTTCACTATATGTACATTGACCACATCCTACACTACCTCACCAGCACCTCACAGTTCTCAGATTCCTTATTGGCATCTAGCATTGAAAGAGCAGAGATTTCTGTTGATTAAATATTGGGCAGGTTGAAGCCATTGTTTTCTGTTTCTCCTCCAAACTCCATTTCCTAGCTACTGGCTTCCCACTCTGCCCTTGGTAACTATCTAAAGTTAAAATAGTCTGTTCATAACCTTGGTATCACATTTATGTCCAAGATGAGGTTTTAACGTCACATTCATGTCACTATCACTACTTTAATCTCTGTAACCTCATCCAGCTTCACTCTGCCTCAGCTTACCTGCGGCTGGAAATCTCTTTGGCTTCATTATTTCTAAACTTGGTGATTCCAAAGCAT
The DNA here is from genome assembly GCF_030684315.1 of Stegostoma tigrinum. Lineage (NCBI taxonomy): Eukaryota > Metazoa > Chordata > Chondrichthyes > Orectolobiformes > Stegostomatidae > Stegostoma > Stegostoma tigrinum. The sequence continues at coordinate 83,437,864 of NC_081359.1, read as the reverse complement.
CCCTGATTGGTTTCCCAAATTCTACCCTCTGTGGACTAAATTGATTCATTCATGGGATGTGGGCATTGCAGGCAAAGAAAGCATTGTTACCTATCCTAATTATTTTTAAACTCGCTTGAGCACTTCCAAATTAATCATGTTATTGTGGATCTGTTGTTATACGTCGGCCAGACCAGGTAAGGATAGCAGGTTTCCTTCCCAGGAGGACATTAGTGAGTCAGATGTATGTTCACAACAATTGATAATAGCTTCATAGTCCCCATGTTCCGATTAGATTTCAATTCCAGATTTTTGGAATTTGAAACTTGAAGTGATCCAAACTTCTGGTGCTTGATCTTAAATTGCACCAAACGCGATTTACCTGTGTTCCTCAATCTATGCTGTTGCCCCATCAGGCCAAATTTTGATTTTAAAATTTTAAGCCTTGTTTTCAAATTCTTCCATGATCAGGCCCCTCCCTGTATTGTAATCTATCTCAGCCCCTTTAGATGTATGCCCTTCTCCAATTGTAGACTCTGACCTCTTATCCATCCCTGATTTGAGTCACTCCACTTTTAGATGGAAATGCCTTCAGTTGAATAGGACTTAAGCTTTGGAATTCAGAAGGGGAAGGACTGATGAAGTGGTCATATCACTGGACTTGTAACAAAGAACCCCAGATTAATGTTATGGGGATGTGGTCTGAATGCCACCCTGGTAAATGGTAAAAATTAGATTCAATAAAAAATCTGGAATTAAAGCCTAACCTAATGACAACCATGTAGCTATTGTCATAAAAGCTCATCTGGCTTTGGAAATCTGCCATCTGGCCTACATGTGATTACTGACCTGAGGACAGGACGGAAAGAGTTGTGCTGGATGTCCTCAACATGGACTATTGACCTCAGGAAATCTCATGGCATCAGGTGGAGCATAAGGAAAGAAGGAAATTTCCTGCTGATTACCACCACTGCTCCTTGTCCGGCTGATGAGTCAACATGCTTCCATGTTGAACACCACCTGAAGGAAGTGCTGAGGATAGCAAAGGCACAAAATGCACTCTGGGTGGGGTGGGTCCATCATCAGGTGTGGTTTGGTACCACCACTACGGACAGAGCTAGATGCGTCTGGGAGGAAAACTGGCTAGACTGGAACTGTGACAAGTAGTGAGAGAACCAACATGGAGGGAAAAAATCTATGTGACCTCATCCTCACCAATCTACCTGTTGCAGATATGTCTGTCTATGAAGACATTCGTAACAATGACTGCCGCTTGAGGAGACAAAGCCCTGACTTCACATTGATGTTATCCTCCATTGTGTTGCATGGCACTACCACTGTGCTAAACGGGACAGACTTTGATTAGACCCAGTTACTCAGCACTGGGCATATATGAGACTTAGTGGTCTGTCAGCAGCAGCAGAATTGTACTCAACCACATAGCCTGATTCCACCACTAAAATCAGGTGTGCAGAAGTGAGGCTCAAAGCAGACTGGAAGAACAGCATCTCAGTTTCCACTCGGAGACCCTGTAGCTTCAGGACTCAATATCCAGTTTACTAATTTATGGTCTGAACATCATCTTCCATGTCCTTTGCCCAACTCCACATGGGCTACTTTCATTGTAACCATTTTCACCTACTAATGGTTCCGATCATCAACTCTACTTACTCCCTGACTCATCATTATCCATCTCTTTGGCTGCTTAATTGATGTTTTTCTTTGGGATCCGTCTCCACACATTGCATATTCTTCCAACCATCCCTTCCCCAAGCAACACACACCCTATCCTCAGCACATATATCATCTTTTCTTAGTTGTCAACAGTTCCAAAGAAGTGTCACTGGACCCAAAATGTTGAATCTGCTTTCTCCCCACAAATGCTACCAGATCTGCTGAGTATTTCCAGCAAATGTGTTTTTATTTCAGATTCCCAGCATCCACAGTTCTTTGTTTTGTTTTAGTATGGAAGAGCATGCCAGGAAATATGTCAGACACTCCTAAAATTGAGGTTTCAGCCTGGTGAAGGTGCAACACATGTCTATGCCCAGTTCTGAGTAGCTAGGTCTAATCAAAGTCTGTCCCATTTAGTACAGTGGTAGTGCCATGCAACACAATAGAGGATAACATCAATGTCTAGGTGCATGCTAAACAGTAATAACAACATGCAATCGGGAGGGCTGGGTGATCCTGCAACTAATGAATCAGATCAAAGTACTTCAGACCTATCACATTCAGATATGGATCAGGTTGTTCCATTGAAGAATTCACTGGAGGAGGAGGCTCCACAAATATCTCCATCCTCAATGATGGGAGAGCCCAGCACACAGTGCAAAAGAGAAGGCTGAAGCATTAGTAGAACTCTTCAGCCAGAATTGCTGACCAGTTGATCCATTTTGGCTTTCTCTGCAGATTCCCCAATCACCGCTACTAGACTTTGGCCACTTTGATTCATTTCATGTGATGTCAAGAAACAGCTGAAGGCTCTGGTACAGTAAAGACTATGTGCCCTAACAACATTCCAGCAAATTTACTGAAGGCTTATGCTCCAAAGCTTGTGGCGCCCTCACCAAGCTGTTCCAAAACAACTACAACACTGGGCATCTATCTGACGATGTGGAAAGTTGGCCAGGTCTTTCCTACATGCAAAAACTGAAACAAACCTGATCTGGCGATTACTGTCCCAACAATTTACTATTGATCATCAGCAAAGTCAGTTGTGTTATCAAGCAGCACTTGCAAAGCAATAATCTGCTCAATGGTTCTTAGTTTAGGTCCTACAAAGACCATCTTCTGACCTCATTATAGCCTTGGCTCAAGGCAGTTAAATTCCAGAGGTGTGGTGAGCATGACATCCCTTGACAGCAAGGAGCATTCACCCATGTGTGGCATTGAAGAGCCCTAGCAAGACTGAGGTCAGTGGGATTCAGGAGGAGCACTCTCCACTTGTTGGTAGCGTAGCTAGCAAAAAGGACATTGTTATGCTTATTGGAAGTTTAGGTCCAGCATATCACTGCAAGAGTTTGTCAGGATAGTGTCCTAGGTTCAATCATCTTTGGCTGCTTCATCATTGACCTTGCCTCTGTCATAATGTCAGGACTGGGAATGTCTGCCGATGATTGCACTGTTTTTTGCATAATTGGTGACATCTCAGATACTGTGAATATATGCAGTAAGACCTGGACAATATCCAACTTAAGTGGCAATAATGATTTAAACCACACAAGTACCAAGAAATGATCAGTTCCAAGAAGAGAGAATCTAACTGTTGCTCCTTGACATTCATTGGTACTACCATCACTGAATCTCCACTACTAACGTATTTACTAATGCTATTTATCAAAAACTGAGCTGGTTCATCCATGAAAGTACTGTGGCTACACGAACAGATCAAAAGTTAGGAATTTTGCAGCAAGTAATTGACCTCCTTTCTCTCCTAAGCCTGCCCACCATCTACAAGGTGTAAGCAGGAACATGATGGAATATTCCCGACTTGCCTGTTGAGTGCAGCTCCGAAAGCAAGAAGCTTGACACCACCCAATGCAAAGCAAACCAATCAATTGGACACTTATCCACCACCTTCAACATTTGCTCCCTTCACCACTGACACACAGTGGCAGCAGTGTACTTCATCTACAAAATACAATGCAGTAAGTCACCAAGGCACCTCTGGATGCACCTTCCAAACTCACAATCTTTACCACCTAGAAAAACAAGGGCAGCACATACATGGAATAACATTATCTTTCAATCCCTCTCCAAGCCGTACATGAGGTGACTTGAACTATATTGTCAATCCTGTACTGTTGATGGATCAAAATCCTGAAATTACCTCCCAAACAGCACTGTGTGTCCCTCAACCCTAAGTATTGCAGGTCATTATTACCTCCTGTGGAATAATTAAAGGTTGATAATATACACTGACATAGTTAATGACATTGACCAGTCATGAACAATAGCAGAAAATCTCTCTGCCTCTCAAGTCCACTTTTCTTCTTTGACATTCTTTTTAATTTTTTTGATTAAACTTTTGGTCATCTGTCCTAGGTATCTCTTTATATGTATCGTAAAACTTTTATTTATCCCTATTCTCCTAATCAATTTTGTTCAGAGATGTTATTACACAGCTCTAGAGCAAGTGGAACTTGAACCTGGACCTCCTGATTCAGGGGTAGGGATGCTATCACTGCACCCCAAGAGGGTCCCCAAATGCTTTATAATATTCTTGTGAAGCACTCTAGAATGCTTTATTATATTAGAGGTGCCATATACATCAAAGTTGTTGTTCCTGTGGTGGTGAAGGTTTGACAAGTGGTTTGATACTAATAGGAGTTGTGCTCCAAAAAAGAATCTACAGGAAAGGCATTTCATTTAAAGGAAATTACTTTTTAATTCCAGCTTTGTGTGCTCCTTTCACATTAATCTTCTATGTTCAATAGTTAGACTTCACCAAAAGGAAAACATAACAGTAATAAATTACAGCATATATCCTGCCAGATCACATCATTGATGAATAGCAGTTGCTTAGTAATATAAGGCCACGGGACATTGTGATTTGTTTAAAGAATAGATACACTTCAGTTTAAAGTATGTGTGCCTTAGTATTAATGTGCCTATTCCTCAAAAATGAGGTCATATTTCTTGCTGTTATCAATCCCTTTCAATTTCTACCAGACCTCTGCCAGTTGCACCTTTTATTTGCTCTGGAAGAAATTAATGTCTTAATGAGGGGTCCTTATGATTGCCTGGTATTTCCCTTTTACAAGCCACTACTTTCAATTTAGCACATCTGTGTGAGATTAGAATAGCAAACTCTTCAAGGAAAATACAGGCACAGTCAGTGCTTCTTTCGCCCGCTCTGTGCTGCCTGACTGTCCAGCAAATTTCAGTCAGAGATCAACAAGACCATCTCCTGTCTCAAAACCGACAAAGCAATCGTATTAGGATCCCCGTTAAAGCCAAGTACCTTGTTTTGCAACACCATGGACTGAATTTTATCTTACAAGAATGTGTGGGTTGGAGGCAATATGCGATGTTAAAATGCTAAAATTCTGAAACAGGAATTTAACCTGCCTCAAATCCACCCAGGCCCAAATTTAACAGGGGCCGCATGTGGTGCAATGACAAATCTAGGGGAAGCAGGTGGACTATGAGGACTTCATTTTAACAATCATTCTTTTTTTAACTTCAGGCAGCCAAGTTTTCCTTTACAGCACAACATGTAGACCATGAACAAAAGGACTGTAATCCCATCTAGTTCCAACAAGCTTTTCAATAAAGCCCTTGGCTCCTGTGATTTTTCTGCCCCCTGCCCATGCAACCAGATGCTCCTAATCCTGGCTACCATCTGCTCACCAATCCAATTACCATTGGGCCTCAGTGTAGGACTCCACAGGCCACCATGGGAACCCCACTCTCACTACATTTAATGCGCTTTCATGATCCAGATACCGTCATCCGCCCTCACCGCAATTGAGACCCCACCATTATATAGGAAACTCCAAGCCCTATGCAATGATGACCCTTGAATTCACCTTCTCATTTTTCATTACAACCAGCTACTCTCTTACATTTCATTCTAATGAAGCAATCTTCCTAGATCAAAGAACTCCAAAGGTGTCTTAGCATTACATCTTAAACCTGCCTCTGTCTTCTCCTTCCACAACTTCTTCGACTCTCATGTTTGATGATTTCTTCATACGCCACATTAACCCCTCTTCCATAACTGCTTGCATGAGAATATACTGAGAAAACATGCTAAAAGAAAAGTCACTGGACCCAAAACATTAACTCTGACTTCTCTCAATAGATGCTACCAGACCTGGTCAGTTTTTCCAGCAATTTCTGTTATTGTTCGTTGTTGATACTGAATGAACTGTTCCATCTCATCGCATCATTTCACTTATCATTTTGTTCCTGATAACAAAATTAAAATATTAAAATTAGAACTTGAAGAAATATAATGTTGAATATGGTTAGAGACAAACTGCAGATGCTGGAATCCAAGGTAGACAAATGGGATGCTGAAAGAACACAGCAGGCCAGGCAGCATCTGGAGGAAAAGAGCAGGCAAAGTTTATCCAGTCCTGAGGAAGAGTTATAACCCAAAACGTTGACTGCTCCTTTCCTCCAGATGCTTCTAGGCCTGCAGTGTTCTTCCAGCCTCCTGCTTGTTGAGAATGTTGAATATGTTTATTTTAATGAGCTTATTTTCTTTTCTTTGAACATCACAGATGCAACGACTGTTACTTTTGATCCTGTGACTGCAAATGAAAACCTTATCCTTTCAGAAGATCGAACAATTGTACGCTACACTGATGCAATTGTAAAGGCTCCATATAGCCCCAAACGATTTGATGACACTTTATATGTGCTTGGTTCTCAAGGATATACATTTGGCAACCATTACTGGGAGGTGGTGGTGAAGAGTAAGTCTGATTGGGAGATCGGGGTTGCTTATTCGTCCATACCTAGGAAAGGCAAATGTTGGTTGGGTAGGAATAATGTATCGTGGTCTCTAGAATGCAGCTCTGAACAGTATACTGCGTGGCATAATAACATACCTCTAAAAGTTAATGTGAAGGGAAAGCTTGAACGGGTTGGTGTTTATTTGAATTATCCTGGGGGTGTGTTAGCATTTTATGATGCTGAGGCAATGACACTGTTAGTTCCCTTTTATCACAAATTTACTGAAGCTCTTTACCCTATTTTAAATCCCTGCAACAGTAAAGGAGGAAATTTTGCACCTTTAACAGTTTTGCAGCTGAGAGGAATTTAGCCTTCATTGTTTCAAAATTTTCTTTTATATGATTTCTGTGACATACTGTATCTTGCCAAGCAGGACAACCAAAGGATTTGGCAGGGGTAGGTGATGGGAATGGTGATCTTGTACCCTTTCAGATAGCATTCACTAACAGGTAAAATTGAATGGAGTATTAAAGAAGCAGTGGGCCCATCCTTATCAATATCCAAATAATCATTGTTTGTCTGTCTAGTGGAAGCTCTGACTTCTGCCTTGCATGGTATGTTTGCTGCCATGGACATATAGACTGCTGCCATCATGTTGCAAATATATACCAGTGTTCAGAAGGGGCCTGAAAGATATCACAACAATCGTTCATCAACCATACTACTCGGATTGCTGAGGCTTCACTCTTGAAAAGTGGCAGGAACATTGAGCATGACCCTCCTGCCCTCTCTTGGGGGACAATTATAGTGGCACAGCAGCCCGATGGTTAGCAATGCTGGCTCGCTGTGCTGGGTAGCTGGATTCAATTCCAGCCTCGGGTGATTGTGTGGAGTTTGCACATTCTCCCCATGTCTGTGTGGGTTTCCTCCGGGCGCTCTGGTTTCATCCCACAGTCCAAAGATGTGCAGGTTAGATGGATTGGCCACGCTAAATTGCCCATAGTGTCCATGGATGGCTAGATGGATTAGCCATGGGAAATGCAGAGTTAAAAGGATAAGGTAGGGAGTAGGTCTGGCTGGGAAGGTCTTCGGAGGGTCAGTGTGGACTTGATGGGCTGAATGGCATGCTTTCGCTCTGCAGAAATTCTCAATTAAAACACTGAGCTTCCTATCACTGCCGCTCTACCAATGCCCTTCCTGTGACCTGTCATGTAGCCAGCCTATCTCCTGCCAAGAACAAAAACAAAGTTGCTGGAAAAGCTCAGCAGGTCTGGCAGCATCTATGAAGGAGAAAACCGAGTTAAGGTTTTGGGTCCGGTGACCCTTCCTCAGAACTATCTCCTGTCGGTCTTGCCAAGATGGTGTAGTCTGTTGGCAGGGTTTCATTTCCCTGAGCTGTTCCTTAGTGTCCTCCAACAGTATTTGCAGTGTTTCTCCACTGAAATTCATCAGTTATTCTGCAGCTAGCGGTGTGCTATTGGTTACAAACATTAAGACAGGAAGACAAGAGTAAGAGAATCTACAAGGGTGACCTTTAAATGATGGATCAAACACAGATGACATAGAATGAAAGTAACAAGATATCAGGCATTGACAGGCATGATTCACCGTGGATGGTAACGTACCAGCTGGGAATTGAGAGTTGAAAAAGCAGTGTTATATCTTGCAGTCAATGGCAGCTTACATCTCAAGGAATCCTGAAATCTTCATAAAATTGTATGCTCTGTCTACTTGCTGCTGAGTGACAACAGAGAATGAAAGATACTCAGCTGTCTTTGAATACTGAATATCAATGGCTTTCTTGACAAGAAAGTGGACAGTAAGCTATGTGGTGATGTGAGCACCTCCAGCTTCAATTTGGAATAATCCAGAAGCAACAAGTTCATTGTCATGCTTACCTTTACAGCCACTGCCAATATGGTTCTCAGCCTGCTCTGAGGCTATAGTAGTACCTGTAGAAGGTAGTAGATTTCAGTGAAATCTGTCAGGAAAGAAAATTACTGTTCAATCTGTGTGGGTATGATTTCCTGCTGAGAGTCGTCCTCTTCCTCCTCTCCCTTCTAGTAGCTTGCCCTTTAGTCTGCTGCCTCTACTCAGTATTTAAACTATGCTCTATTTTAAGGGGGATTCTGAGCCCAGCCCTCATGTCTGAGTACAATAGATTTGTGCAGAAGGCTTGAGTAACAAGACCTTTAGTATTTGCTGAACCATTTCCTGCCGATCTTAACAACCTTAAAGAATGCTGGAAAGCACTAAAGACTCCTTCAGTACTGGCAACTATCAGGAAAAACAGGCTGGAATCAGACCCTGTCTCCTGGCACTGTGAGGCAGCAGTGCTAACCGCTGAGCCACCGTGCTGCTGGGGATGGTAACAACATCGAACACATTGTTTATGACTGCATCATAAAAAACTTAACATAATTGTTTGATATTTTCTTGTCAGCTTTTTGAATGCAAATGATACTTCCCCATTCTAAAAGGCCTAATGTTTGAACAGGGACTGAGAGTAGGGCAGTGAAACTAATGCTTGATTTTTGCGGTAAAGTGTTGGTATGAAAACAATGGACTACGTAAATATGATTGTATATATCCTCAAAAATAACAGAGGAATGTTACAGCAGCTTATAAAGTGTTGATGTGCCAATCTTTCTAAAACAGATTTTCAGATCATTGGACCTTTCCCCAATCAATATAATAAATTATGATCCTTGCCAATCCTAGCTCCATTTTAAATTTCTCTCTTGTGAATCTTCCCTTGAGGTATTGGTTCTATGCTGAAATGTAGCATTACTACTGCCTCTTGCGATCTGGTACTTCATCCAAGCAGTCAGTGTGTAAACCTTGGCATAAAGCAGCAAGCTATTCAACTGCTGGGAGCATCACAATTTGGATCTCCAGACATTGCAGGCACATTGCAGCAGAAATTCTTGAAGTGTGTCAAACTGGCTTTTGATTCACTGGACAGTCTTCCTCACCATACCAAAGGATTCTAGACCGAACCTACTGATCCAATAGCTGACTAATTGAGATAAATCATAGTTGAAGATGAACTTTGAAAAAGAATCCAAATAATATTAAACTTAACAAAGACAGAAGTTGCTGGAGAAACTCAGCATATCTGGCAGCATCTGTGGAGAGAAAACAAAGCTAAAGTTTTGGGCCCAGTGACCCTTCTTCAGAATTATGAGATCTGTTTTATCATGAATAGGACTACACAAGCCTGTAGAATCCTTTGAATTTCCCTTAATAAGGAATGTCCACATCATCACCTCATAAACAAACGTACAGTGACACTGGCTTTGTGATTTCATTTAGTGAATAGATCGGGTAAGTTCCAGGTTTGTTTAAATCAAAATACTGCAGATGCTGGAAATCTGAAATAAAAACAGAAAGTGTTGGGGAAACTCAGCTAGTCTGGCAGCACCTGAGGAGAGAGAAACAGAGTTAATATTTTGAATCCTGTTGGATTTTCTTCATAGGTTTCAAGTTTGTCTTCCAGCTTGAATTAATTGGCTGAACTCTGACAGTTTGCACATGGATATCACAACTGAATGAGTGTGGTTCAGAATGTGGCTTTCTTAAATAAAAATGCTAGTCCTGACCGTAACCTAGCAACCCCTGTCTGAAGTCTGCTTGAGTGAACATTGGGCAAGAATAAGACTGAGTTTTGCTGTGATGCCTATTGGGAATGTATTGTCTGCTGCCACTTAATGTGAAGGTTCACATATGGATAATGGCCAGTCACCAGAAGGAAACAACAACAATTTAGAATTAGACAGCAGTGAGAAAGAAATATCTTCAGGTGGGAGCGGTGGGGATGGGAGAAAAATAATATTGAGCGGAAAGCAATTATATGTGCAACAGACACCACCAATTAAAGCATACACAGTATGATGACTTCATATCAGAACGTCTGTTTCAAAACACAGTGGAATCAGCCTGTGTGTTGTGTTAACATCTGCTAAGTGCTGGATGGTTATTTAGCTATTAATTCTCGTTGTAAATACTGCAGACTTGCTTTCTTAAGACATTATTGAACAGATGCAGTGCATTATTGTGAAAACATTAAGTCACTAATTAATCTGACATTAAGAATTATACTTGAAAAAACAGGAACTTATTTATTTATTTCTTAATGTAATCTCAAGATCTCCCAATACATTTCACACAAAGATCTGCTCTTGAATGGAAGTCATTGTTGTAGACCAAGACAGCAAGGACATAACTGACAAGTTAATTAGTCTTAAATACTTCTGTCCACTGTAAATGTGTAACGTTGTAATGAAAGTTAGACTGACACACCCACCACCTCAGCTAGGCTTTTGCATCCAGCTGCTATTATCTCCGACAACTCAAAGCTTCTCAAACTAGTTGCTCCTAGAAACAAAGACACAGAGTGCTGGGGGACCAAAAAAGCTTAGTTGGTCTGGCAGCATCTGTGTGGAGCTGACATTGTAATGCATTTTCGGAGCTGCAGAGAATAAGTTAGGTTTTGAGCTGTGAACAGAAAGACTGTGGTTCAGGTAGAATGAAAGGGAAATGTTACAGACAGGCTGGAGAGTAGGAGAGATTAAATCACAAATATGTCAAGGAACAGGAGGCAAAAGGAGCAGCAATGTTTGTAGTCAAGTGACAAAGCATTGGTCTAGAGTAAATGTTAATAACAAAATAAGGTCAGTTCTGACTGGGAGCAAAAACATTAACACAAGGTATAGATTGGCATTTCACAAATATAATAAAAAGGCATGAGTAGACATTCACTCTGGAATACAGGGAAACATGAGTTGAAAAATGAATAGAGACCATACAGAGAAGTATATAAGGTTTTGGAGTAGATTTGTAGCTCGGGTTGTGGATGTTGAGGTTGGTTGGCTTGCTGAGCAGGTTTGTTGTTCTGCATAGCAGCAAGGAACAAATATGTAGGAAGATTATGGAAAGATGCAGTAAAAACAGATGTCATAGTGGGTGAGTTTAACTTCCTCAGTAATGATTGGAACTCCCTTAGAGCAAGAGGCTTAGATGGGGCAGAATTTGTTACGTGTGGCCAAAAAGGTTTCTTAAAATGGTGTGTTGACAGCCCAACTAGAGAAGGGACCATACTGGACCTTGTACTGGCTGATGAGCCAGGCCAGGTGACTGACCTCTCAGTGAGAGAGCATTTTGGAAACAGTGGGCAAAATCTCCTAAATTTTAGGATAGCTATGAATAAGGATAAGTCATGACATTGTGGCAAGATGCTAAATTGGGGAGAAAAAATTATGTTAGTGTGAGGTAGGGGCTAGAGAGTGTTAATTGGGAGAAGCTGTTATCAGGCAAGTCCACATTTGACATGTGTGAATTATTTAAAAACCTGCTGCGAGAGTTCAGGATCGGCATGTTCCAATCAGGAGTAAGGACACGGATGGCAAGGAAAGGGATAGTTGGAGGAGAAGGGAGGTTATAAATTTATCCAAAGGGAGAAAAGAAGCATTTGCATAGTTTAGGAAGTTAAAATCAGACAATGCCCATGAGGAATATCAAGAAAGCAGGAAGAAATTCAAGCAGAAAATTAAAACAGCAAGAAGGGACCATGAAATGACCTTAGCAAGTAGGGCGAAAGAGAATCCCAAGGCATTTTAAATACACGTTAAAAATAAAAGGATAACTGGAGAGTAGGTGAGGCCACTCAAGGATAAAGGAGGGACCTTTTGCCCGGAGGCAGATCCTAAATGACTACTTTACATCAGTATTCACCCACAAGAAGGATATGGAGGAGAGTGAGATTTGTGTGGAGCATGCAAATATGCTCGAGCATTTTGAGATTAAGAAAGAAGTGGTGTTGGGCCTCTTGAAGAGTATTAAAGTGGCTAAATCCCTCGGGCCCAATGGTGTCTACCCCAGGTTATTGAAAGATTGCTGGGATCTGATCTTTGTATCCTCATTAGCCACTGGAGAGGTTCCAGAGGACTAGCAAGTTCATCTGTTCAAGAAAGGAAATAGGGAATAATCCAGGAAACTATGGACTAGTGAGTTTCACATTGGTGTTTGGGAAGCTTTTGGAGACAATTCTTAGGGTTAGGATTTATGTATGTTTGGAAAAGCATGGCCTAATTAGGGACGGTCAGCCTGGCTTTGTGCAGGGCATGTCATGTCTTACTAACTTCATTAAATTTTTCGAGGAGGTGTCAAAGGTTATCAATGAGGGTAGAGTAGTGGATGTTGTCTACAGGTAGTTAATAAGGCTTTTAAAAAAGTCCCTCATGGTAGGTTCATCCAGAAGATTAAGACGCATGGGATCCATAGTGACGAGGCGTCTTGGATCCAGAATTGACCTAACTGTAAGAAGCAGACCATAGTGGTGGAAAGGTGTTTATCTGGCTAGAGATCCGTGACTAGAAGTGTTCCACAGGGATCCAGACTGGGACCTTTGCTCTTTGTGATGCATATATATAAATGACTTGGATGACAATGTAGATGGGTGGATTAATAGGTCCACAGATGACACAAATATCAGTGGAGTTGTGGATAGTGTAGAAGGTTGTCAAAGGATACAGTGGTATATAGAACAGTTGCAGATATGGACAAAGAAATGGCAGATAGACTTTAATCTGTGTAAGTGTGAGGTGCTGCACTTTTGGAGATCAAATGTTAAGGAAAAGTATACAATCAATGGCAGGGCCCTGACCAACATTGATGTACGGAGGAGTCTTGGGGGTTCAAGTCGATACCTCCCTGAAAGTTGCCATGCAAGTAGATAGGGTGGTAAAGAGGGCACATGGCATGCTTGCCTTTATTAGTTGAAACATTGATTACAGGAGTCAGGATGTCATGTTGCAGTTTTATAAGACTTTGGTTAGGCCACACTTAGAGCACTGCGTTCAATTCTACATTACAGGAAGCATGTGGAGGCTTTTGAGAGGGCAGAGAGGTTTACCAGGGTACTGCCTGGATTAGATGGTATGAACTATAAGGAGAAGCTGGGCCAACTTGGGTTATTTTCTCTGGAATGGTGGTGGCTGAGGGGAGACTTGGTAGAAGTCCATAAAACTGAGACACATTGATAGGGGTGAAGGTCAGAATCTTTCTCCCACAGTTGAAATGTCTAAAACTAGGGGGTGTATGTTTACAGCGAGAAGGGAAAGCTCAAAGGAGATGACAGGGGCAAGTTTTTACACATATATTTACACAGCTAATGATAGGAATATGGAACACACTGTCAGAGATGGTGGTGGAGGCAGATATGATAGACCCATTTAAGAAACCTTTAGATAAGCACATAGAGAGATATGGACCAAGGGCAGGCAGAAAGGATTAGTTTAATTTGGCATCATGTTCAGCACAACATTGTGGGCTGAAGGGCCTGTTCCTGTGCTGTACAGTTCTATGTTCTATGATAAGTTGCTAGAAAGGGAAGAATGAGGAAAGCTCACAGCTGGAGACTACAACTGTATTTTCAGGATCCATTCTCATATCTGAACCTTGGAGAAGAATAAGGTGTAAGACAACTGCACTTTAGTCTGTACATCCTTGTTAAAATCTCGACTGCTATAGCTACAACTGTAATGTGGGAACAGGTCAAGGATGGCATTGCAAATGTTTACAAAGGCAAATGTGATGATAGACATTTGCATACCCAGGTCCTTCCAGCTGAAACTGGAGATTTTTGCTCTGTCTCAATGTTTGCTGCTCGTCATTTGGTTAAGAGAGGTTATTGATGCTCTCTATTCATTGGGCACTAATTACATTTCAATCTTTCTTGCTTGAGACAAAAATGCAGAGTGAATATGCAGCTTTACATGGACTGCTGGCTTCCCCATGATGCAGGATAGAATCAACCACGTGAATGTTCCTTTGCAGGTGCAGGAAGTCAATTCCTGGTTATACCAGAACCAAAAAGGTTGCCACTTTTTCACAGTCCAGCTGGTATTGGGCCACAGACAGCAAATCGCGTAGCTCAATCCTGTAATCCCAACAACGTTAAAGCTGCCTCCATTCTATGCCAGTTTGCTATCCCAGTTTTTTTTTGCTACCGCAGCAAACCAAAACATGGCTGCTGATTCCATTGGCGGAACCATTATGCAAGTGTGCAACACTAATACAATTAAAACATTGGTGGGGGAGCCTTGAACAGCTCTTAACTGAGAATACTTGGGTTTAGTCCACATCATCTCCACATAAGTGGCAAAAAATGTTTGACAGGAAAGAGCACAGGCAATGGCAGAGGTGAGGGCATAAATACAGCCGGCTTTTGAAATAATGGTAGACAGTAGATTCATGATCTATGAAATCAATGTCACTCTCTGAGGCACTCCTTACCCAGCCTGAGTAGTGTGTTGAAGGCCTGCTGTTGAGAGCCTGCAAACCCTCTCAACACTGTGGTCAACAACTAAGGTGGCAGTAACCTAAGCCTGCTGAGTGTGATGTAATAAGAGCTGTGACAATGACTACTTGATATTGCCTCATGGTTGTGTTCATAAGTGAGTATGCTTACAGAGGTGATTACTACTTCCACGCTGCATTCTAAGCACCATGCAAAGCCTTGTGCCAAGCTGGTTTTGTACCTCTCCTGGCTCCTTAAAATTGACTGGAGGCACCAATCTGAAAGTAGCCAGAAGCATGGATGGGGTGCTGGCCTCTGAAAGTCACACCCCTATCCTTAGCTCCAATGCTATCAACTAGCTTCTATCCACAATCCCAAACCTGTCAGATGTAAAAGAAAAAGTAACTACATTCTCATCTTTGAATTCCCCTAAAAACTAGGCCTTGACTAACGAGATTTAAGATCCAGAAGCTCCTGGTTTGTGATATGCCAGCAGCTTTTGGCAAGCTGGGACACCACTGCCAAGGTATGAAATAGGCTGAGAAGCACACAGCTTGCCAGCCAGCTCTTAAGCTTATAGGCATGTGATCGGGTGAGACTTCTCCGCGGTGGGATGACGAGTCAGTCGACACCTAACATGCTAGCCCCTTCACTTGATATCCAATAAGGAAAATCTTGATTGTTAACGTTGTCTCTTTCCACAGTTGCTGCCTGATCTGCTAAGTATTTACAACTATTTTTGTTGTTATTTCAAATTTCAGGCATCTGTAGTTTTTGCATTGGCTCTCTGAAAAATTCTTAACACATCAAGTATTGTGTTACGCCTAGTCATTAATGTTCTTGTACAGATAGTCAATCTAAGTACTCAAATGCAGAGTTCTCTGCTACAGAACCTATAAGTGACCTTGCCCCCACCTCCAGTGAGCTGACATGCACATTACTCTTGTGATGTATGCCATTTCACTTGGATCAGTGTGAAATCAAACAGTGCTGTGCCCTCAACACCAAGCTCTTCTTGATGTTCCTTCACTGCATGGCCAGTTGGACCTTTCCAGTGTTTAAAAGAAAATGGGATGTGGGTAAAGTTCTGATGCAGAGATGGTGGGAGGGTGTGTAAGATGTGCACATTATACTACATACAATTTGTAAAGCAGAAGAATTTGTGGGATGAGGTAATAGTGAGATATGAGAAAGAAGGTTAGCTTTGGTGATACCTTCATTGGTTATACCCAAGCTACTTGCCATGGACTTGTCGTAGGCATCTCAATAATGGCTAACACTCCTTTTCCATTGGGTTAGGAGATGTAGGCAGAGATGTCAGCTCCTGGTTAATTTCTGTGGCCCTGTGTCACCTTGTCTTGCAAGAGAAGAGTCATTTCATGGGCTGACATTCGTCGCCTTTGAATGACGTAACTGTTAGGGTTGGCCTTGTCGATGCATAGAGATACCAGCATACTAGTTAATTCAGGTTACCTCAGCTGTGTAATCCACCGATGAGTTCCTGATTCTGCCAGTATAACAACAAGTGTCATTGTGAACTGTGAATAAGTAATGGCAGGTTAATCAGTCTGTGCCTCACCTGTGCTCCTAGTGGAGGACAGGGAAAAAATTGTCAACTTTCTATCCGAGTAGCATTGTAAATCTAAAAATAAAATTAACAGTAAAAAGTAGCGGAAAAACAAAGTAGTAATAATAATGAAAGACTGGTGGGCACCAATCTTTCTCGTTGCCAAGGAATAGTGAGCATCAAAAATACTCACAAAATTGAGTTTGTGCATGCTTCCTCCCTGATATTGAAATATCCTTCCAAAGTTTCTGGTGACAGAGCACTACTAGGTATAATACCAGTGCTACTAATAATATGACCCATGCATAGTTGGCTTTATGTAATTTTTGAAAAACAGAATCAAACTTGCATTGATGATGTGAAGAGAATTCACATTTATACTGGTGGTTAGAAATACCATAGTGGATTGATCCGCCATTTTAATAGCCCAGTTCTTGAAAGCAATTGACTCAGTTGTTTGGATTGTTTCTCTAGTTATCTCATGGCTGAATTCATATCATTGTTACAATATAATACGTTCTTGTATGCCATGGGTACATCTTTGATGGTTGGGTTACTGGAGCTATTTCGTTCTGTGCTAACACAGTCAGCTGCCACTGTATCTTTTGCTTGATGTGCAGCAATCTTGAATGCTTGTGAAACCCAAAGCAAGATCTTATGATAAGTTATTGCATATTTAGGAAAAGTATACTGAGTTGATAGAAAAATATATTTGGGAGCCTCTGGCCAGCAGCTCTATTTACTTTATCCTTGGCAAATGACCACCTGAAAAATACATGTACGTGAAGACATCCAAGACACAGATTCAATCTCTTATTTTGTGTTGTGCACTTGTCCGGTTCCATTATTGTCAGAAATACACAGCAGGCCAGGCAGCATCCAGGGAGAGAAACACTTTTGAGGAGGAATTTAATACTCCCCTGGGATAGGCTGAGAGGTGGTAAGGCAGAATATTGGGTCAGGAAAGTGTAGGATGGAGAGCCTGTGACCTCTCAGTCAAGACTATTAGATACTTAAGGATATCATTCTGCCACTGCTGGCATTCAACCAGCAATGGACAAGTGTGCAGGGGTTATCTGGGCAAAGTGCCAGGTAGCCTGGTAGGGAGATGTACCTTTTAAGCATCTTACAGGCAACAGAGAGAACTGTGCAAGGAAAAGAAGGGCAAGAAGGAGAAATATCTCACTCCCCCTCTGTCCCAAAGGGACCTCCCACCCTGGCCCTGATAATATTGTTTCACTCAACTGCGCTCCAGATCTCGAGCAATGAATTTCTTCCTCTGCCCCTTTCTGCACTGGTTGTGGCCACCAATCATGAGGCAGTATTTCTGACACTCAGGTGAAAGTGTGGAGAGAAAAGAAGTCAATGACCCTGATGGCAGCCAGCAGAAAAAATAATTGGAACTTAATCTCAACCAAACTCCTGGAAATCACCACACACAGGGGCGCCACTGACTCTCCTAGCCAGGGTACAAATCCACTAACATGATCATTAAATTTTGGTCAGTGTTTCAGGGTGATAATGACCCCAATCAGAACTTTCCAGATTTCCATGAACTGCAGTGTTGTGCTTTTCCATTGCTATTAGGTATTTTTATTTATTGTTTTGCAACTATTCGTTTGAAGCTTTAACTTTTAATTAATGCTAATTTCAAAGCTTTTGTAATATTTGTCTTTTATCGAATCATAGAAAAAGTGTAAAAATCACAAATAAAGCCAGAATTAATCTGATTTTGTATCTTGTTATTTTTATATTATTCATATGATAATGCTGTTGCTACAAACAGAAATATTGCCGAAAGAAGACACATGCGTTGAAGCTTTACATTTCGTAATCAGGACAGTTTGCAAGGATACTCATTTAAGGGGCAAGTCAAAATACTATGTGAGTGAAGAGTGCTGACTGGTTGACAAGTGGACTCTGATTGGTAAAGGTGCTATGATGGAGAATGCACCAGATGATCCATCTGATTTAAGGAAGGATGCGAACGCATTTCAGCTCAGAAAGCTTTTACCAGACCAATACCTGTGATGGGAGGATTGTCAAATGATGAAAGGTTGTACAAGCTAGGTTTCTATCTGCTGTATGTTAGAAGAGTAAAAGGTGACTTGATTGTAAACATACAAGGTCCTGCGAAGTCTTGACATGGTAGATGCAAAGGGGATCTTTCCTGTTATGGCAGAATCTTGAACTTGGGTATTACTGCTTAAATATCAGGGGGTCACCCATTTAAATAGAAATGAGGTGTTCTTTTCTCACAACATACTTGTTTTTTAGGAAGAGTTTGGTAGATTCTTGGTAAGCAAAGGGTGAAGGTTATCAGGGTTAGGTAGAAAAGTCGATTTGTGGATACAATGAGACTAATCAGGGTCATATTGAATAGAGAAGCTGATTCAAAGTGTTAAATGACCTAATCCTATTCCTTGCTTGTATGTTTGAGTAACTCACAATTAACTGCAAAACTTTATTTAAATTTTAACCAGTCAAGTTGACTTTCATTGCTCAAGGCAATAAATTAACAACAACAGCAACAAGGCAACAATTAACAAATGTTAATGTAAGAAGGCATGATGTGTATATATGCTCTTTCTGTCTATTCATTAGAAAAGTTGGTCCCCTTAAATTGGTATTCTTGCAAATTGTTCTGATGAATATAGGATGAAAAGTGTCAACAAAATGTATTTTTTATAGCAGTAAGGATTAATAATCCCCAAAGAATTATTAATAAACAAGAGTATTTAACTTGTAACAATTTGAAATACACTTTTACCTCATTGCTCAGTCCACAGAGGATTCACTTTGAAACAAATTTTGACCAATCCAACATTTTTTGTTTACCTAAATCATCAACTAGCTTTGTCCATGCACTGCATAAACTGGAAATGAAGAGATTGTTTCCATTTTGTTTAATGTACAGCTGCCTCCACCAGTCCTACTGTGCACCAGTTAAAAAGATTACACAATAATGCACCCTGAACTTCACGAATGAATGAATGCTTCCAGCAGTGAAGTGATAGTTATAGAAATTCATTACAGATTCAGGCTTGCATGTCTCACGTTGATTTATTCACACATGGCAAAGCTGCATAACTTGTAAAACAATATGAGAGGTGAAGTATGAACAAGTGTTCTAAATTATAATTTCATGTAACATTTGACCGTTTTTAAGGAAATCTAAAATGTTTGCTCATGTGGATCAGGAAGCTGACACAAATAGGTTATTTCCAGCCTCATACAATTCAGTGAAGATCTTATATATTTCATTAATGAAAAGAACATTAAACATTGCCTGTGTGTGAAAAAAAACTTTGTAAGAGACTACTTATGTATAACATTGCAATTGCCATTTTCCAAAAGCTTTGACGTTGGAAAAGTCTTTAGTACGACAGGACTGAACTAAATGCGAAGCAAATTTAAGATATGTGTCCATTAATTTAATTGCTCAAATCATTCTTAATTAATATTATAGCCCTGGTTGGCATTTAAGCTTCAAACCTACCCCTGCTGCTCAAAGCCCTGAGAATCAGTCAACCTGCTAATGAATTTCAATCCATTCAATTCTTCATCATTGACTTGAGCTTCGACTTGAGTCTGATTATGACTGGGGCAATACTAAATAAATTGTTTTCATTTAAGCTAAATTTAATCACTAAACTTTAATAAGGGTTACAAACCCAAGGAGTGATTTACTTGAGGAAAACTTTCACAAACATTCTGATGTGTTGTAATACACAGTCATGGGATGCTGATCTGTGTAATGAGGGAAAAAAATCAAATAATTTGTTCTAGTGATGATGTTTGAAGAATAAATATTGGTCAGGGCATATCTTGAAATAAATGAAATGCAGAGAGACTGAAGCAAAGTAGACTAGGCAAAGTCTATTTTTTTAGACTACCTACAGTGTGGAAACAGGCCCTTCAACCCATCAAGTCCACACTTCCCCTTGAAGCATCCCATCCAGACCCATCTCCCCATAATCCACACACCACTGAACACTATAGGCTATTTCCCATGGCCAATCCACCTAGCCTGCACATCTTTGGACTGTGGGAAGAAACCGGAGCACCCAGAGGAAACCCATGCAGACGTGGGGAGAACGTGCAATCTCCACGCTGAGAGTCACCCGAGGCTGGAATCGAACCCGGGTCCCTGGTGCTGTGAGGCTGTAGTGCTAACTGAGCCACTGTGCTGCCCGTCTAGTAAGGAGCATGGACACAGCATGGAGCAGTTGGGTTGAATAGCCTTAGGCTAATCTTTAAATGTAGACTCTTCTCTTTACATCAGTGATAATGGGAACTGCAGATGCTGGAGAATCCAAGATAATAAAATGTGAGGCTGGATGAACACAGCAGGCCCAGCAGCATCTAAGGAGCACAAAAGCTGACGTTTCGGACCTGGACCCTTCATCAGAAAGCATCTGATGAAGGGTCTAGGCCCGAAACGTCAGCTTCTGTGCTCCTGAGATGCTGCTGGGCCTGCTGTGTTCATCCAGCCTCACATTTTATTATCTTCTCTTTGCAGTCAGGTTGTGATCACAGTGATCAGTTGTTAAAGCGAGGTTCGGCAATTTGCTCAGGAGTGCAAGTAAAGATTTCTTCTTGATCTTTTAAGGTACTTTGTGTACTTTATTCAGTCAATGCTGTCTTGATAACTGGCTCCCTTAATCTTTTCTGCTTTTATTACAGTCTTCCACAGCTTTTATCTTTATGTTAATAGAAGCCCTGCACATCCAATGTTTCCATCGGGAGATATAAGACTCCCAGTATTCAGACATTCACTCACATCAGTTGCAACACAGACAGTGCAGCCTTTCTTCATCCTATTAGAATTAAAGCTGTCTATTAAATCACACTTCACAGTTATAATTACAAAATTCTGAGAAATGTGGGAGTAACATCAGATAAGCCACGGGAAGCAAAAATCTCACATGTCTCATCTCAAGTGTATTATTATCTCTCAAATGCTTCTTTCTTCAACTGCAGTTACCTGACACATCATGAGCAGAACGGTTTTCAATCTTCTACAAAAAAGACGTCTTTATTTAATAAGGACAACTGAGTATTGAAAATACATATAACAGGTAGTCTCAATTCTTCTGTAAATCGTCACTGGTGCATAAATGAAACAGAACAATAAAAATATATAATTAATGGGCAGACAATAGTACCCTTATTAACTCTGTTCTCAGGGTCAGAGTACAAAATTCAAGATCAAATTAAACTATATTGCCTATACAGTCCAAATTTAATTGATTTGTTTGAATTATAGACAGAATTGTTTGTATTTTAAATTTTGACAGGAAGAGATATTTTTCATTCAATGTTTTTTCTGCAAAGTGATAAAGAAGGTTATGTGCTATAAGTAAAACTAATTCATGAAAGATCATGAGAATAAAAGAATTAAAGGGCATTCATTCCAATAATTCAGTGCATAATTTACTGATGGTTTTGCATTGTCCTTCTGCAGCTTATGCTGTTTGAAGCATATGCTTGAATACATGAGTTGCCGTTTAGAACTGAGATTGTTGTGACTTTTCATCTATTTGACACGTGCTGGACCAAGAATCTAATCATTCCGAAATCTTGACGGGGCAGAGAGACAGATTGGAAAGTGAGTATTGGGTGAAAGGGACTCAAGGGGAAATAGGAAGCATAAAGAATGCAAATGCCAATGCAGGAAATCATGCAAAGAAATGCAGACATTGTAAGCAAATTATTTTGCTCTTCATTTGTATGCATATTATTTGGCAAGTGGCAATGACTGCTGTTTAGCTTACATAATCCATAGAGATGAATCTTTTCATATTTATGTAAATAGTAATGTGGTGATTTAGCTACATTTTCCTTTTATGCAAAGGAAGAGTAAAAATTACTTACCAATCTCAGTTTCTCTCCACCTGAGCATCCTTTTAAAGTAACATATTCCTCACACTTTTTACCTCCTTCCTGACTCCCATGTGATGCCCATTCTTCAGCCTCCTATGTCCCCATGTGTTACCTTAAAATGCCTCTTTTCTCCACATTCACCCGGTGGAGCAGTTTCAATGGGCCTAATTCTGCTCCTATATCTTATGGTGTTATGGTCTAAGGTTCCTGCCCCAGAAATTTGTCTTCCACTCTTCTAGGTCCCATCTTTCACCCCAAATTCCCTTATCTCCTTCTCCCACCAGAATTCCATTTCATAGTCTCAATGCCCTCAGCTCAGCCTTAAACTTCCAATTCACTAGTCTCTCTCCATTTTTCAAGCACAATCCCAATACCCCATTCCCTATTCTCCCTCTACTCATCTAAGTTGCCATTCTTAACCTTTACTTTTCCAGATGCCTTCTCCTCATCCACCAATCTTGAGCCCCCACACCTCCTGTCTTCTTCTGAGATTGTTAGTCCATACTCATTTTTTCCAACTGCAAAGAGTTCCAATCCATGGTCATCGTCGCCTCTCCTTTTCTTCTGTCTTCCATCCCTGATAGCACTCAATGTGTGTCTCTCTCCACTTATGATCCAGGCCTTAGTCTGATCACTCTAATGATGATTCCAACACAATGCAGCACCCAGTGGCTGGCTTCATGGAGTTCAAGCTTTCTTTGCGAAGAAGCTGGTGATATCTGCTGCTGTAACAGAAAGCTAGACAGGAAAATGTTTCCTGGAAAACAACAGAACAGCAGGAAATCTGTAATGACAACATCCCAATAGCTATCAAAGAGCACATATAAGTAAAACAAGCATTTATGATAAACTCTCCCTTTCACATCAGAAAGCTCCCATTCCTCTGTCTCAGAAAACCATTCCACATTACCAATGCCAAACCCTTCATGTCTGGCTAAAGGTTTATAGGGTAGTGAGTCACTGAATATGAAAAGCAAACCATTAATATAATCTAGCTTGATAGGATACATCAGGGTTTTTATTTGCGTCTTAAAGTTATTATTAAGCAAAGGGTTGTGAACTTTATTGATTTTCTTCATCTAAACATTGTATTATACATAAATTTATCCCAACTCTGTGTGAAAATTGTTCCTTCACCCAGTCGTTAAATCGCAAAAAGGATGTTAGCCTGCCCCATCTGTGGTGTAAAGATCATGATTCTTTATCAATTTTGTTGAAGTATCTGATATTTACAAGCCTGTAGGTGTTTGATTTGTCTATATAAACATCATTACAATCAGAGCATCTCTTTCAACCAATCAGGACTGACTGATTATGTTCATGTGAATATTTTATACAATAGAATACATGGTTTTCAAATCTGTCTCCAATAACTCAATGTATTTGATCACCTTGTCAACCAGACATGCCATTCAAACAAAATCCGAAAACGAACTTAGATATGTGCAATCCCTGAAGGCAAGTTTGGTGTTCTTTTGCGTTTTTGCAGAGGCAGCCAAAATGGTTGCAAGATGATGCTTGTGTTAGTACCTTAACTAAAAAGAACAATTTGAATTTTCTGTCCATGAAAATAACGACTTGAAGAATGTTTCTTTTCAAAACTAAAATGTCACTTTAATGATTCACATTATTTATTCTGACTGATATGTCCTTTGTGCTTTTTGTGTTTGTTTGTACAGATTATGTTCAACACAAGTTACAAATTCAGTATATACCTCAGCATTGGCTTTTTGCGGCTAAAGCATAAAGTGAGCTTCTATACAAAGTTTTTTTTTCATTTTTAATGTATTCTTGCGATGTGGGCATCACTGATTGGCCAGAATTTGTTGCCCTTAAGAAGGTGGTAGTGAATTGCCTTCTTGAACCACGACAGTCCATTTGCTTCAGTTAGACCCAAAATGTCATTAAGATTGGATTTTAACCCATTACACCTAAATGACGCTATGTTTCCAAGTCAGGGTGGGGAGATCAGAGATAGTTCGAAAGTCTGTGACAACTACATCTGCAGGAATTAAGTCCAATTGCAGCTCCTGTCAGACCACATGGATTGGTTGGAGGGGCAGTTGGATACAATTAGAAACATGCAGGTGTGAAAAGCATCAAACAGGGGAGTTTTATAGCCATTGTCACACCCAAGATTCAGAGTGACTGCTAGAAGGAGCAAGTTGACAGTGCAGAGGTGCCCTGTGGCTATCCCCCTCTCTCACAAGTACACAGTTCAGATACTGCTGGGCTGGAATTGTCTATCAAGGGACAGCGACATCAGCAGCCAGAGTGGTGACACCATAGCGGGGTTTGTTGTATAGCAGGGAGGGTCAAAGTACAGCAGAACAGTCCTAATAGGCACACAGATAGGCATTTCTAGATGTTCCAGGATGGTGCATTGCTTCCTTGGTGGCAAGGTCAAGATGTCTATGCGCGGGCGCAGGATATTCTCAAAAGGGAGGATAAGCAGCCAGAGGTTACGATATACATTGGTAGTAACAACATCGGCAAGAAGAGTGATGAGTTTCCACAAAGAGAGTTTGGGGGTTTAGGTAGTAAGTTGAAAAGGAGGAACTCTAAAACTGTAATCTCAGAATTATTTCTGCACTATACGCCACAAAACTGGCAATAGGAAGGCAGTGCAGTTAAATACATGCTAAACGACTGGTGTAGGAGGAGAACCTTTGATATGTGGATGATTCGGATATCTTTGGTGCAGGTACAAGAAGGATGGGTTGCACCTAAAGTGGAGGGGGGGGGGGGATGGCGCATTCATATCCTGACAGGGAGGTTTGGTAGTGCCACTTGGGAGGGTTTAACTAGTGTGATGGGGGTAGCATCCAAAGCAGTAGGTCAGCTATTGAAATGGTCAAGGAGGAGTTCGAGACTAAAGGCCAGTAAGGCTGAAAGGAAGAACAGAAATGGAGTGGTTACTGAATGTGGCAGGACTGACGGTCTGAAGTGTATTTGTTTCAATGTAAAGAATATATCAGGTAAGGCAGATAAACTTAGAACTTTGATTAGTACGTATAATTATGATGTTGTAGCTATTACAGAGACTTGGTTGTTAAAGAGAAAAGACTGGCAGCTTAACAGTCCAGGATATGGAGGAACAGATACATGGATAGATTATGGCATAATGTAAAATTAACAGGGTTGTTGTGGTGGGTGATTTTAACTTCCCTTACATGGACTCACTGTCAGGGGCTTGGATGAGGTGACATTTGTCACGTGCATCCAGAAGGGTTTCTTGAAGCAATATGTAAATAGTCCAACTAGAGAAGGGACAATATCCAACCTTGTGTTGGAGGTTGAGCCTGGTTAGATGATTGAAGGTTCAGTGGGGGACCATTTTGGGAACCATGACTGTACTTCCACAGGCTTTTACCTACTTATAAATCAGGTCAAGAGTAGTCCTTGGGTGAAAGTATTATTCTGGGGGAAGGCTAACTACCACAATATTGGGTAGGAACTGGGAATGTACATTAGCGGCAACTGTTCAAGGCTAAATCCACGTCTGGCATGTGGGAACCTTTTTAAGGCAAGTTGTTTAGGGTTCAGGACCAGCATGTTCCTGTGTAAGTAAGGCTAAGGATGTCAAGATTCAGAAATTTTGGATATCAAGAGAAATCATGAGCTTATTCAGAAAGAGAAAGGAAGCATACATAAGGTTTAGGAAACTGAGAACTGACAGAGCCTGAAAGAAACCAGGAATGTACTGAAACAAAGAATTTGGAGGGCTAAAATGTGCCACCAAAAGGCCGTGGTAAACAGGACTAAGGAAAATCCGAAAGCCTTTTATTTGTGTAAAAGGAGCAATAGGGTAGCTAGTGAAAGGCTAGGTCCTCTCAAGGACAAAGAAAAAAATTCATGCATGTAAGTGGAGGATATGGGTGAAGTACTTAACAAATACTTTGCATCAGTATTCACAAAGGGGAAGGACGTGATGGATGGTGAGTCTAGAGAACAGTCCAGAAGATAATTAAAAAGAGGAGGTGTTGTGTGAGTTGAAAAACACGAAGATAGACAAGTGCCCTGGACCTGATGGGATTTATCCAAAATACGGAGAGAATTGAGAGGGTAAATTTCTGGGGCATTGTACAAAATCTTTGTAGCCTCTTTAGTGACAGGAGAGGTCCCACAGGACAGGTGAATAACCAATGTTGTTAATCTAGGAAAATACAGGCAGGTCAGCCTTATGTCAGTGGTAGGTAGATTATTGGGGAAGATTCTTAAGTATAGAATTCATTCACATTTGGATAATAATGGATTTGGTAGCATTAGGCAGCATAACATTGTGTGGGAAGATTCATATCTCATAAACCTAATTGATTTTTTGAGGAAGTGAAAAAGATGATTAATGGGAGCAGAATGGTGGATGTTATCTACATGGACTTCAGCAAGACCTTTGACAAGGTTCCTTATAGCAGGTTGATACAGAAGGTAAAGTCACATGGGATCCACAGTGAACTGGTAAGATGGATACATAACTGGCTTGGTCATAGAAGTCAGACAGTAGCAGTGGAAGAGTTTTTTTTCTGACTGGAGATCTGTGACCACTGGTATTCCACAGGGGTCAATGCTGGCACTCCTTTTGCTTGTAATATATATAAATGATTTGAAGGAGAATATAGGTGGTCTGATTAGTACATTTGCTGATGACACAAAGTTTGGTGGAGCTGCAGAGGGTGAGGAAGATTGCCAGAGGATTCAACATGATATAAATAGGCAGGAGACTTGGGTGGAGAAATGGCAGGTTGGAATTTAGTCCAAACAACTGCAAGGTGATGCATTTGGGAACGTCTACTGCAAGACAGAAATGTACAGTAAACAGCAGAACCCTCAGAAGCATTAATATTTAGAGGGACCTAAGAGTGCAGGTCCACAGTTCTCTGAAAGTGGCAACACAAATGGATAAAGTGGTCAAGAAGACCTATTGTCATGTTTGCCTCTATTGGTTGAGTCAAAGAGCATAAAAATTGTAAGTCATGTTGCAGTTGTGTAGAACTTTAGTCATGTCATGTTTGGAATATTGTATCTAGTTCTGGTTCCTATACTACTAGGAGACTTTGGTGAGGGTACGGAAAAGCTTTACTAGGATGGTGTCTGGTTTGGAGGGTACTAGGTATGAAGAGAGATTGGAAAAACTGGGCAAAAGCTGAAAGAACTGCAGCTGCTCAAAATCAGAAACAAAAACGGAAATGGCTGGAAAAGCTCAGCGGGTCTGGTGACATCTGTGATGAGAAATCAGAGTCAACATTTTGGGTCAAGGAACGGTCATTCGACACAAAAAATTAACTCAAATTTCTCTCCACAGATGCTGCCAACCTGCTGATCTTCTCCAGCAGTTTGTTCTTTTGTTGGAAAAACTGGTCTTGTTTTCACTTCAACATTTAAGCTGAGGGGCAACCTGATAGAGGCTTTCAAATCATGAGAGGCATTGATACAATGGATAGTTGGGTCTTTTCTCCCAGAGTATAAATATCAGTTACTAGGGACATTGGTTTAAAGTAAAATGGAGAAAGTTTAAAGGAGACATGGGAGGCAAATCGTTTACACAGAGAATGGCAAGTGCCTGGAATGCACTGTCAGATGAGGTGGTAGAAGTAGATTCAATAGCAATGTGCCTTGAGAGGTGCCTTCACACATATATGAATAAGCAGGAACTAGAGAGATAAGGACTGTGTAGAGCCAAAAGGTTTTTAGATTAGAAAGGCATCATGTGTTGGCACATGCTTGGTGGACCAAAGAGCCTGCACTGTTTGTTCATGGTCTTTTATGCTCCATGTGCCTGCTTCCCATGTTCTTCTAGATGATAGTGATCATGGGTTTAGAAGGTGCTTCCTTAGGAGTCTTGATGAATTTCTGTATTTTGTCCTTAAAGCTGTTACTGAATTTGGTGATGGACAGATTGAATATTTGTAGATATGGTACAAATCAAACATGCTGCTTTACACTGAATAGTGCAAGCTTCTTGAGTGCTCCTGGATTTTCACTCCGCCAGGCAAGTGGGGAGTGTTCCATGTCACTGAGCAGGTTATCGCGAAGCAAGTGCTATTTGATGGCACTGTTGATGTCACCTTCCTTTACTTTATTGATGATTCAGTGTAGACTGATGAAGCTGTAATTATCTGGGTTAGATTTCTCCTGCTTTTGTGAACTTGGTTAATTTTTTTCATTGTTTGGTAGATGCCAATGTTGCAGTGGCACTGGAACAGCTTGGCTGGCGTAACAAGTTCTGAAGCTCAAGTTTTAAGTGCTATTGCCGGATCGTTGTCAGGGCCAATTGCCTTTGCAGTATGCATTGACTCCAGATATTTCCTTGTAGCATGGAGAATGAATTTGATTAGCTAAAGAAAGTCATCTGTGATGCTGGAGACCTCTGGAGAAGGCTTAGATCTGAACCATTGGTTGTGAATCACTTGGTTCTGTCTATCACTTGTTGCTTATGTTATCTACTAGCTTGATGGTAATGGTAAACTGGTGACAATGTTGAGCCATGAGGATGCAGATAGTGTTTCAGTATGATTTTCTGCTGTTGATGGCCTACAATGTCTCATGGATACCCAATCTTAAGTTGTTAGATCTGTTTGAAATAGATCTCATCTGAAGTATTATCCCCTCTTTGAAATGGTTAAAAATGGTGGTGCTGATGTGTTACACATCAATTATGGAGTCTGAGCTCTTGTGACAACATATTTTTTGTCATATATGTTGTGATTTTGAACTATAGACAGTGATTGTAGAAGGTCCTACAATGTTTCATTCACAGAGCTGACCAGGTATCCTCTCCTACGCTTACCACCCATCATTAATGTACATGCTTGCAAGTTATGATCATGGAGGTCTACAGCACAGAAAAAGGCCTTTCGCCTATCGAGCCTGTGCTGGTCAAGAACAACCACCTCTATTCTAATCCCAATTTCCAGCACTTGACCCATAATGGATAGCCAATCCATTTTGGTTGTGTTATGAACAGACCTTACCTGGCCATCATGTCTTGTGGTGGGGTAGGTTGGATTTCACACCAGAGCTTCTGACTACCTATTGTGCCTCAATACCTTCTTCACCAATGTGGTGTCATCAACAGAAAAAAATCTTTCAACATAGTTTGCTGAGAAACATAAGCTTCCAGTCTATCAAACCTTGAAAATAAACTGTTCTCCAGTAAAACTAATAGCAGACTTGAAGACATTGATCAAAAATTATTATCCGGGTCAATAGCGGTTGGCATACAGAGATACATTCTCAGGTATATGAGTGCAATATTTCATTATTTTTAAAGAGCTTCTTGTTAATTGTTGCTGTTAAATTTCCAAAGAAATTGTGACTCAAGCTTCACCATCAAACACAGCATCAATGAAATCAAATCAAGCAAAACAGGCTGTAGCAAGGCCAGTGATAATTTCTTACTTGATTGAAATCATGCTGCATATTTCTAACATGAAGGTGACAGACAATTCATTAATTCCTTTATGTTTGGAGCCCATTGCACTTCTGCCATCACTTTTCGTTCCACTGTTGTTCACATGAGTGGGTTGCGTGCAAAGAATCCAAATAATCCTGATTTGTTGCATCTTTAATCTGAGACAGGTAATCTAATGTGTCTTATAATCTTCTCTGAAAGATCTAACTAAGACAATTTACGATGCAGTGCCAGTGTTCAAAGTGCAAAAGTTGTGATTTTGTATCAGCTGCCCTGTGATATGGCTGGTCCCAGGGTAAGGCTCTCTAATTCATTCTGATCCTGGGGGAGAAAGGAACTGCACCCTCCCCCACACTTCTTTATTCAACATCTCTCTTTTGTTAACTACAGAAAGGTTAACTTAAACTAAAGGATTTATGTTTTACAAGGAGCCAATTTAACTAAGCTTTCTCATGTTAAAGAAAGTGTGTGTTTATAAGTTACTAAAATGCAGTGAAAGATAAAACACAACACATACACTCAAAAAAAAATGTGAGTAAAAAAAAATTATTGCTAAATCAGTCTGTGTAGATTAGATGTTGAAATGCTGTGGCTATTTGGCTGGATGTTTCCAATGGTTTTGACTGACAGATGAGCAATTAGTTTGATAGGTTCCACAGAACTGATGGAAAGAGTTGTCCAGTTTCCTGTTCAATTGTGGCTTTTGATGGTGATTTACTTCCAGTAATCAGAAACAGAGAGAGAGAGACCTTCCTGACTTTTCCTTCTTCCCCTCAGGTCTACGGCTGTCTAACAGATGTCCCTTGCTGTAATTCTAAACTCACAAAGCAAGTGAAATTAGATTAATTTAATTGCAAAATGAAAAAAGGAATTAAATAAAGACCAGCAAGCACACTCACATGCTCATATTCATTCTCTTAGTCTTGGTAAATGTTACCTTTTCAGTTCTAACAGGTCTCTTTAGGTTCTGGACAGGGTGCCTACAATTACATTTGATTTCCTGGTAATGCAGCTGATTAACAGATGGTGCAGTTGAAAGAAAATAACTTCATCACATTAATCTAAAGTCTTTGACTTTTCCATAGAAGTGACTTGTGATCAGTGTAGACTGTAATCTCTGGCTATCTATTCTGGGCATAACATATATGCTTTCAGCCAATATAAAATGGAGTGTTTCCTCCATTACTATGGAGTAGTGTTTGTAATGTGTGTTTATTGTTTGTTTCAGAAGTACCTCATTTGTCTTTCTATCCAGGATTTAATGTCTTGGTGAAGGACAGCCCCTACCTCGATGCTTGTCAGACTGATGACCACGTTAAAGGCTTGGTTCGTTTGGAATTGCAAGCATTTTAAAGTGGCTTTTGGCCTTTTAAAAAGAATGTTGTTTGCAGACTTGGGCTTTATTTCCCCTACATGTCCTAGATAGGTCATCCCCACCTTACAAAACTTGTTCTTTGCAAGTGTGTTCTCCTTGGAAAAGGTTGAGCTTTTTCAACTTTACAAGCAGAATTAGTAAATTAAGGTTTTAATAATGGCTTCTGTTTTAAGTGCTCCAAATCTGTCAAATTCCAGCTTTGTCTGATTAGACCATTTCCTGAAGATGTGGAATTTCAGATGGCATATCTCCTACCTTAATTGGTGTGCATTTATTATGACTAACCATGATAGGGTATCTTAAATTAAGCCCTCCTTTTCCTGAAGGTGTTCCAAATAATAAAGTTGTTTTTAAAGTATGTACAATGTCCCAATTTACCTGAATTTCAGACCAAGGTTGGTAGAAAGCATGGATCAGGTTTCAGTAGTAACAAAGAATTATTATTTATTCCAAGTAATTAGCTTATAGCTACAGGTAGACAAATAAGAATTGTTGCATATAACACAGCTAACTAAAACTCTAATCCCTCATAAACTGTCCCTTACACACGCACACAGAAACAAATAGGGAAAGTTGACTATTGAGAGAGACAGGCTTCTTTTCCCCCTTCCCTATACTCTGTAACTTGTTTCAAGCCCCAAGCTGCTCAGTCATCCAAATACCAATCACACAGCTGTTGTCAAACAAAAGCTCTCTATCACCAAGGACTATCAAGTCCACAGACCAATCAGTTCTGATGAAGTCACCACACTTGAAACGTTAACTCTGCTTTCTTCCTACAGATGCTGCCAGACTGCTGAATTTCACCTGCAATTTTTTCTTTGTCACAACTCAATCAACTTCTTATGAAAGCTAAATCAATACATACCCCCACCTCCAGGTCATCTATATTCTGAACTTTAATTGCTGCTTGTTCAAACATTTTTCTGCAATGCTTGTCATGGGTCATCAGGCTTAACAGGCTCAGGCTATTTTCCCTGGAGCGTCAGAGGCTGAGGAGTGACCCTATAGGGGTTTATAAAATTATGAGGGGCATGGATAGGGTGAATAGCCAAAACTTTTTCCCCCAGGGTAGCAGAGTCCATAAGTAGAGGGCATAGGTTTAAGGTGAGAGGGGCAAGATTTAAAAGGGACCTAAGGGGCAACTTTTTCATGCAGAGGGTGGTGCCACAGGAAGTGGTGAATGCTGGTACACTTGAATATAGGCCAAATAGAACTAGATTTATTTAGGATATCTGTTCGGCATGGATGAGTAGGACCAAAGAGTCTGTTTCCATGCTGTACAGCTTTATGACTCTGTCACTCTGTGTCGCTTGTTTATAAAAATGCAGCTATTCTTTCAAGTACTTTAAAAAACAGACCATTCCTTTTCAGTCTACAGTTTTTAAAAAACACAAAAACAAAAAGCTGGAGTCATACTTCTAAAAGCCTTTTCTGCTGCCTCCCATTCAACAATTCCTCCAGCAAAATAATTTTTTAATGCAAGTTTACTCTGTAGTAATCAGGATCAAAATGTAGTGGCTATTTTAACTGCCATGCTAACCATTTCCAAATGGTTTTTAAAAATACTTCCCTCTCTGTCCCATCAATTTGTGAACAAAATTACAACCAGGTTGTCTCAGATCTTATGTCTGAGCAAGTGGTGTCTGCAAGGGATCCAGGAGGATTCCTTCACCTGTCGCCCCATAGTTGAGTTGATTTAATTTAAATTCCCTTTCCTTCTCTCTTTGTTGGATTTCTCTCTTCTCTCCTCATACTTAACATGATTTCATTTTCCCCTTTCATTCTTTCATTTTACTCTCATTCTCTTGCTTTTCCTTTTTTTTGAAAGTTAATTTTGTGTTGTCAGACTTTGGACAACATCACAATCCCAAACATCTCCTTAAATCTTTAAACTGTCTAAAGATCAGAGCTTTTTAGTTGACATAAGTAACTTCTCCTAATTCTCCTAGAAAAACAGAGGCATCAAATGCAGGCTATTCTGTACTTATTCATTATTCATCCTTGATATATATTACCCTCCACCATCTGTTCAGCAAAACAAGGTTAACTTACAATGAATGAACATAGAACATAGGACAGTAGAGCACAGTACAGGCCCTTCGGCCCACAATGTTTTGCCAACCGATTATCATACTAAGATAAAACTACGCTCCATACCCTACTTTGTACTATCATCTATGTGCTGATCCAAGAGTTGCTTAAAATTCTCTAAAGTATCTAACTCGATGATCACTGCTGGGAGGGCATTCCACACGCCCACCACTCTCTGTGTAAAGAACCTACCTCTGAGATCTCTCCTATACCTTCCTCTAATCACCTTAAAATTATGCCCCCTTGTAATAGTCATTCCCACCCTGGGAAAAAAAATCTCTGGCTATCCACTCTATCTTTGCCTCTCATCATATTGTACACCTCTCTCTAGTCACCTCTTATCCTTCTTCACTCCAATGAACAAAGCCCTAGCTCCCTCAATCTTTCTTCATAAGACCTGCCCTCCAGTCCATGTGGCATCCTGGTAAATCTCCTCTGCACCCTCTGTAATGCTTCCACATCCTTCTTATAATGAGGCGACCAGACCTGAACACAATATTCCCAGTGTGGTCTCACCATGGTTTTATGGAGCTGCAGCATAACCTCGCAGTTCTTAATCTCAATTCCCCTGCCAATGAAAACCAACATGCCATATGCCTTCTTTATAACCCTATCAACTTGGGTAGTAACTTTGAGGGATCTATGGATGTGAACCCTAAGATCTCACTGTTCCTCCACGCTGACAAGAATCCTGCCATTAACCTTGTAATCTGCATTCAATTCAACCTTCCAAAATGAATCACTTCACACTTTTCTGGGTTGAATTCCATCTGCTACTTCTTTGCCCAGCTCTCCATCCTGTCAATGGCCCATTGCAACCTATAATAGCCCTCCACACTATCCACAACTCCACCAATCTTTGTGTCATTGGCAAACTTACTAACCTACCCTTCCACTACATCATCCAAGTCATTTATATAGATCACAAAGAGCAAACGTCCCAGAACCAATCCCTGCGAAACACAACTGGTCACGGAGCTCCAGGCTGAATACTTTCCATCTACTACCACCCTCTATCTTCTATTGGTCAGCCAATTATATATCCAGGCAGCCAAATTTCCCTGAATCCCATGCCTCCTTACTTTCTGAAATGATTCTTTTCCTTGTGAATATTTTCCTCCGGTCCAATGTATTTGTGTTTTATAAGAAACTATTTACCCAAACTTTCTTAACCTAAAGAAAGATTGTGTTTATTAGGTATTAATTTGTTAGGAATAATAAAATGTAACTCATAAATTAGAAATGAGAAGTGAGTAAAAGATAGATTGATTTTTGTTATCTTGCAATATGTTCACTATCTGAGGCTGGTTCAGGCTTTTGTATTGTATATTTTCCTTAGAGATATCTCTTTGATATTCCTTGATACTCTTCAGGTATGACATTCTATGTTCTCTCTTATGTCTGTGTATAATCTACACAGGAACTTTACGAGACAGTCACTTACTTGCATTCTCAGCCATCTCTGGATTGTAATACCTTTTTCTTCAGAGAACAAAATAATTTGGCTAACTTGAAGTTCTGTGTGTCAGGAATAATCCAGGGTTATGACCCATACCCAAAGTACCAATGCAGACACTATATGTTCTCAGACCAATGTTGAGTTCAACTATCATCCATTTCTTAAAGGTAGTGGGAAGATTAAAGCAATTTTTAAAAAAACCTTGGGCTTTGTAATATACCTGAAGGAGTGGATATTACTGTGAGTATTCATAGAAGGGCCATAATAAGCATTATTCTCAAGTACTGCATTAACTAAAGAAGCTTTGGATAACAGTGCCAATTTTTCAGGATTAGCAATATTATGGAAAGTAGGAGTAATTAAAAGTAAAATATATGTTTATTACTTGGTGAAGTCCTATATTTCTGACGTTGAACTATGACTTTCCATTAGTTTCATTAAGTTAAGAGAAAGATAGCATTGTTCATGATAAGTGATTGCCTTTAAAAGAGTTCATGACTACGAGTAGGCGACAATACCTTCTCAAACTCTTTAAAGCTTTGGCAGAGTTGAACACGTTATCCTCTTCAAATTCCATTGTCCAAGTGAATGGAACTGCAGATACCTAGTTCTCCTTACATCTGTCTTGTTATTTAAAGTTTAAGTTAAATAATTTTCTGCAGTAGCTCTCGTTTCCACTCCTGCATGGCTCTGTCTTGGCCCCATGACCTATTAACCTGCTGACTCATAGTTACTTCATCCAAAAACACATCACTCTCACACACACTGTAATAGCAAACAATTTTGTCTCGCCACCTATTTCCCTGTCCTCCATCATTCCGTTAATTCATGCTGCTGGTCCAGTGTCTAATACTGGGTGCAGAGAAATATCTGCCAATTTGATATGGGAAGTATCGATGCTATTGTCTTTGATCCCCATGACCAACTCTATTGCGTAGCCACTGATTCAATCCCTTTCTTTGGCCATTGTTTCAGATTGAACCGAGATATCTCTAAACCAAACACACCACCAAAATTAAACAAAAAAACAAAGAACTGTGGATGCTGGAAATATGACCAAAAATGGAATTTGCTGGAAAATCTCAGAAGGCCTGCCAGCTTCTGTGGAAAGAGAAACAGAGTTAACATTTGAGGTCTAGCGACCCTTCTTCAGAACTTCTCCAAGATTGTCTTCTTCCACCTCTGTAACAGCAATCATCTATGTCCTACCCCTGTTGATTACTGATGAAAACCTCATCTATGCCTTAAACATTTGTAGGCTTAAATATTCCAAGGCCCTTCCTGGTAACATTCCTGCTCCATAAACCTTAAACCATCCAAAGCTTTGCTGCCTGTATCCTACCTTCAAGCAAAACACATTCATCTACCCCTCCTGTGTTTTATAACCTCTATAGGTTTCCAAATCAAGAGCAGATCGTTCTAAAAATTCTCAGCCTTACCATTGCCTTACTGTATATTACTTCTGTAACTTTCTCCAGTCCTAAAACATTCAATATCTGTTTTCCCCTTCAATCCTATTCTTGAACATTCCAGATTTTCATTGAAACAGAGAAGATGGGAGAAGGGGAAGGCCATTTGACCCCTCAAGCCTGCTCCAGCATTCAATACGATTATAGCTGATCATCAGGCTCTAATCTTGCCCTCCCCTTATTCCTTGATCCCTTTAGCCACAAGCCTCCTTCTCAAAAACATAAAATGTTTTGGCGTCAACCACTTTCTGTGGTAATGAATTCTGCAGGCTCACGACTCCCTGGGTGAAGAAATTTTCTCCTCATCTCAGTCATAAAAGGTTTATCTCTTGACCTTAAACTATATCCCCTGCATTTGGTCTCGCCCCAACATCGGGATCATCCTTCCTGCATGCAACCTCTCCAGTCCTGTTAGAAAATTATAGGTTTCTATAAGATCTCCCTCATTCTTCTAAACTCCAGTGCATATAATCCTAACCAATTCAATCTTTCCGCATACATCAGTCCTGCTCTCTCAGGATTCAATTTGGTAAACCTTTGCTGTACTTTCTCTATAGCAGGAACATCTTTTCTCAGATATAGGGACCAAAGCTGCACACAACATTCCAGGTGTGGCCTCACCAATGTCCTGTATAATTGCGGCAAAACATCTGTTCTCCAGTATGAGAATCCTGTCACAATGAAAGCCAACATGGGCTTTTTTTGTCTTTACCGCCTGCTGGACCTGTATGCTTACTTTCAGTGAGTGCTGCATGAAGACATATATTTCTCCCCTCTTTTAATTTCCAACCATTCACATAATAGTCTGAAAATTTCTCTGCCACTGGGTTCTAAGTTTGGAAATCCCCTCCCCAAAGTGTGTGCATCTTTACCTCTCTCTTCACATTTAAGGCACTCCTTAAAAACTTCTCCTTTGACTTATTTTTTGCTGAGCTGTCCTAATGTTTTTATTCGCTCATGAGATGTATGTTTCAATGGCTGGGCCAGCACTGATCTCGCATCCGTATGTGCACTTGAGAAGGTGTTAATGAATGGTCTTCTTGCACTTCTGCAATCCATGTTCTGTAGATAGAGCCAAAATCTATTTATAGAGAGAATCTAGGATTTTGACCTAGCAACACTGAAGTCAGAATGGTCAGTGCCTTGGAGGGGAACTTGCAGAAGGTTGTGTTGCTATGTGTTGGCTGCATTTGCCCTTATAGATGGCAGTGGCTGAGGATTTGGTAGGTGATTTCTCAAGAACTTTGGTGAATTTCTGATGTGCACCTTGTAGTTAATGCGTACTGCTGCCACTGAACATCGGTGTTGGAGGGAGTGAATGTTTATGGATATGATGCCAATAAAGTAGTTTATTTATCATGGATGTGTCAAGCTTCTGGAATGTTGTTGGAACTGCAGTCATCCAGGCAAATGAGTAAGTGGGGTGTATTTCATCACAATCCGGACTAGTGTCTTGTAGATGGTGGACAGGCTTTGGGACTCAGGAGGCAATTAACATACTGCAGGATTCCTAGCTGCTGACTTACTCTTGTAACCAATGTATTTATATAGATAGTAAGTTCAGTTTCTGGACAATGGCAATCCCTAAGATGCTCGCAATAGGGAATTCAAATATGGCAATGCCATCAAATGTGAAGATGCGATGGTTAGATTGCCCTTTATTAGACATGGCCTGTGGCTGGCATTTGTGTGGTCGTATAAATGTTGGTGTCAAATTTTGTTTGCTAATACTTCTTCGAAATGCTTTGGGGTGTTTCACTATGTTGAATACCCTATGATTGCCAATTATTGCTATTATTTGGTTCACTTGTCATTCTACACTTTTAACAGCATATATTCAACATCTGCGAAATTTTCAAAAATGGCATCAGTCCATTACTTAAATTCTCCATTATTTATATATCACCAACACACATGACACACTGCCATAATTTAAAGTTTTCAATGCCTCATATTACTTCAGTGCAGGCTTGAAGTAAATTTTAAAAAAAACTAATAACTACAATGTGAACAGTGTCCACGACATAATATTTTTGAGAAAGAAAAATTTAATTGAGTAGAAATCATGGTACTTGCCTTACAGTTACTAACTCTTGAAATATTTATCAATGTCAGCTGGAGAACTTTTTTTTCTGACAGCATAAATCTCTCACAACTCATTTTCTGAGAAAGGTATTGTACAATGAATTTGTTTTGTATTCTTTATTTTGCTGCATTTGCAGTGCCTTTCCAAAATGCCTGTGGCTGTGCTTCTGCCTATTAAAATCAAAAGTTACTATTGTGGATAAGCCATTTCACAGCATAGCTCAGCTGCTAGTAAATCAGGAATTCAATCGCTATGTAGGAATAGGTACCTGATACAACAAGACACAAGCTTAAAACAAAACCCACTAAAAAAAATGCAAAACAGGAAAGGGATATTAGAGAGTTTAAAAAATAGGATTCAATTTGGATAAAATAACCATTTTTTCCACTGTTTTGAAGACTTCTGATCATAAAATATATTTAAACTGTATGTGAGAGACAACATGTTGTTTTAAGAGTTCTTCTCCCCCAAAAGAGCTACCTAAAACTATTGGTTGGAAATGTAGCATTAGACATTCCTCCTGCATTCAGAGCACCTGTACACAGTACTACAGAGCTGCTAATGATTTCTTCTTTAAATGGCTGCCTGTTTTGGATCAGTGAGAACTACAGAATCAAAGCAGATGCTCTATTGATGTGTCTGGTTGGCTCAGTTGGTAGCCTTCCACCTCTGACACAAAACACTGTAGATTCAAGACACACTCTACAATTTGAACAGATAATGTATGCTGTGGCTGTGGCACCATCTGAACAACTGTTGTACTGTTGAAGATGCTGCCCTTTAGGTGAGATGCTACCCAAAGGGCTTGCTGAATTTTAAAAATGCCATATTACTATTTGAAGATGGTCAGAATTGCCCTGGGCATCCCAGCTAAAATTCTTCAGTGAAAAAATCCACTGTAAACAGGTTGACTGGTCACTTTATTCATTGCTTTTGATGAAATTCCAATATGTATCAAAGTAGCCCAAGAGAAAAAATCAAAGTAGCTCAATATAAATTATTTGGAGGCATGAGATGTGACAAAGCAGTTTTTACATCAGAATGGTGGAATAGTGGCAATTATACTCAAATACTAATCCAAAGGTGCCAGCTAAAATGCTCCAAAGACATGAGTTAAAATTTAAAAAAGCTAGTTTCAGTAATGGTAACCAGGAAACTACGAGATTATCAAATAAATCTGTTGGATGGTCTAACCTAGTCTGGCCTACACGTGTTTAGTGGAGATAGGTTCAATTGAGGCATTCAAGTGGGCATTGGATGATTATTTGGATAAAAATAATGTGCAAACATACAGAGAAAAAGCAGGAAATTGCCACCATGTAGTGACACTCATTTATTGAGTCAGTGCAGGCATGATGGGCTAAATGGCCTCCTTTTGTGCCGCCACACTTCTGTGAATCTGTGATACATGAGCCTAGTTCCTCAAGAATGTGGCTGACTCTTAACTGCCACTGGAATGGCCTTGTAAGTAATTGATTGATTGATTTTTGTAATGTGTACTGAAATTCAGTGAAAAGCTTTGTTTCTGAGCAGTACATGCAGATCACGGCAAACAAAGGATGTACAGATCAAAAAGACATAGAGGCATACAGGTTACTTTGCAAGTTGTGTTATTTTAGGCTGGAGTCCATTCAACAGTCTGTTAAAAGCCATAAAGAAGCTGTTCCTGAACTTGCTGGTGTGTGTGTTCAGGCTTCTGTATCTTCTGCCTGACAGAGGAGGTTGTGGGTGGTCATTACCAGGGTGCAATGGGTCTTTGATGATGTTGGCCACCTTTCTGTAGCAGCGAGCCATGTAAATAGAGTGCATAGAAGGAAGGTTGGTTTCAATGATGGTCTGGGCTGTACACACCACCTTCTACAGTTTCAAACGGTCCTGGGCAAATCAGTTGCCATACCGGGCCACTATGCAACCGGACAGTAGGCTTTCAGTGGTGCATCTGTAGAACTGAGGGAGCTGAAGTGAGGCTCTGAAGGGAAGGGGGGAGAATAGGAGAGCGATGGTGATAGGAGATTCACTGCTTCGGGGAACAGACAGGAGATTCTATGGTGCCAAACGAGACTTCCAGATGGCATGTTGCCTTCCTGGTGCCAGGGCCAGAGGTGTCTTGGATCGAATCTACAGGATTCTTGAGGGGGACGGTGAGCAGCCAGAAGTCGTGGTACACGTCAATATCAATGACATAGCTAGGAAAAGGGATGATGACCTGAAAAGTGATTATAGGGAGTTAGGTTGGAAGATAAAATGCTGGATGAGCAGAGTAGTAATCTCAGGATTACTACCGGTGCCATGGGCTAGTGAAGTGAGGAATAGAGAGAGAGTGCAGCTGAACACGTGGCTACAGAGCTGGTGTAAGAGAGATGGCTTTAGAAGTATGGATCATTGGGATACATTCTGGAGAAGGTGGGACCTGTAGAAGAAGAGTGGGTTGTCCCTGAACTGGAGGGGCACTAATATAGGTGGGGGGGGAAGTTTGCTAGAGCTCTTTGGGAGGGTTTAAACTAGTTTGGCAGGGGGACAGGAACTGGAGCTACAGATCAGAGGATGGGATAGCTGGTGTACAGGTGGATACAGCATGCAGAGAGTCTGTGAGGAAGGATAGACAGTTGATAGGGTAAAGTTGTCGTCAGTGTGACGGGTTGAAATGTGTCGATTTTAATGCAAGAAGTGTCAGGAATAAGGGTGATGAGTTTAGAGCATGGATCAGTGCTTGGAACTATGATGTTATGGTTATT
Source organism: Stegostoma tigrinum (assembly GCF_030684315.1). Classification (NCBI taxonomy): domain Eukaryota; kingdom Metazoa; phylum Chordata; class Chondrichthyes; order Orectolobiformes; family Stegostomatidae; genus Stegostoma; species Stegostoma tigrinum. Next base: position 83,397,096 of record NC_081359.1, on the reverse strand, counting down.
GCAGAGACTTGGCTAACAGAGACACAGGAATGGTTGTTGGATGTTCCGAAGTTTAGATGTTTCAAAAGAAATAGGGAGGGAGGTAAAAGAGGTGGGGGAGTGGCATTGCTAATCAGAGATGGTACCACAGCTGCAGAAAGGGAGGTCATGGAGGAGGTTTTGTCCACTGAGTCAGTATGGAGTAGAAGTCAGAAACAGGAAAGGAGCAGGCCCTTTATTGGGAGTTTTCTATAGCCCCCCCAATAACAACAGAGACACTGAGGAACAGATTGTGAGGCAGATTTTGGAAAGGTGCAGAAGTAATAGGGTTGTTGTCATGGGTGACTTCAACTTCCCTAATATAGAATGGAACATCCTAAGTGCAAATAGTTTGGATGGAGCAGGTTTTGTCAGGTGTGTCCAGGAAGGATTTCGGATTCATTATGTAGATAGGCTGACTAGAGGGGAGGCAATTTTGGATTTGGTGTTTGGCAACGAACCAGGCCAGGTGTCAGATCTCTCATTGGGAGAGCATTTCGGTGATAATGATCACAACTCCCTGACTTTCACTATAGTCCTGGAGGGGGATAGGAGCAGATGGTATGGGAAAGTATTTAGTTAGGGGAGGGGGAATTTCAATGCTATTAGGCAAGAACTGTGGACCACCAATTGGGATCAGATGTTCCCAGAGAAATGCATGATAGAAATGTGGAGGGAGCAGTTGCTATGGGTATTGGATAGGTTTGTCCCACTGAGGCAAGGACAGGATGGTAAGGTGAAGGAACCTTGGATGACAAGACATGTTGAACACCTAGTGAAGAGGAAGAAGGAATCTAACTTAAGGTTCAGGAAGCAAGGATCGGACAGCGGTCTGGAGGTCTAAAAGGTAGCCAGGAAGGAACTCAAGAATGGACTTAGGAGTGCTAGCAGGGGTTATGGGAAAGCCTAGGTGAGTATGATTAAGGAAAACCCCAAGGCTGTCTATACTTATGTGAGGAACAAGAGGATGGCCAGAGTGAGGGCAGGGCTAATCAGGGATAGTGGAGGGAACTTGTGTACGGAGTCAGAGGAGGTAGAGAATACCTTGTTTTGGTATTCGCCAGTGAGAAGGATCTTGACGTTTGTGAGGATAGCGTGAAACAGGCTGATATGCTCAAACAGGTTGTTGTTAGGAAGGAGGATGTGAAAAAATTTGGAAAAACATGAGGATTGATAAGTCCCCTGAGCGAGACGGGATATACCCAAGGTCGCCACGGGAAGTGAGGGAAGAGATTGCTCTCCCTTTGGCAATGATCTTTGCAACGACATTATCCACTGGAGTAGTACCAGATGATTGGAGAGTGGTAAATGTCATCCCCTTGTTCAAGAAAGGGAATAGGGATAACCCTGGGAATTACAGACCAGTCAATCTTACTTCTGTGGTGGGCAAATTATTGGAGAGGATTCTGAGAGATGGTATTTATGATTTTTTGGAAAAATACAATTTGATTAGAACTCGTAAGCATGGCTTTGTGAAGGGCGGATCACACCTCACAAGCTTTGTTGGATTATTTGAGGATATGACAAAACATATTGATGAAGGTTGAGCAATGGTCATGGTGTATATGGATTTTAGCAAGGCATTTGATAAGGTTCTCCATTCAGAAAGTAAGGAGGCATGGGATTCAGGGAAATTTGGCCATCTGGATTCAGAATTGGCTGTCCAATAGGAGACAGAGAGTGGTAGTAGATGGAAAGTGTTCAGCTTGGAGCTCGGTGACCAGCAGTGTTCCACAGGGATCTGTTCTGGGACCTCTGCTGTTTGTGATCTTTATAAATGACTTGGATGAGGAAGTGGAAGGGTGGGTTAGTAAGTTTGCTGATGACACAAAGGTTGGTGGAGTTATGAATAGTGTGGAGGGCTATTGTAGTTTGCAACGGGACATTGACAGGATGCAGAGGTGGGCAAAGAAGTGACATAGAACATAGAATACAGAACATAGAACAGTACAGCACAGTGCAGGCCCTTCGGCCCATGATGTTGTGCCGAAATTTTACTGTAAACCTAAGGTCTATTAAACCACCGCTACCTTATTATATCATCCATATGCCTGTCTAATAGCTGCTTAAATGCCCCTAGTGAGGTTGACTCCACTACTCTCTCCGGCAATGCATTCCACACCCCTAGCACTCTCTGAGTAAAGAACCTACCTCTGACATCTCCCCGATATCTACTTCCTTTCACTTTAAAATTATGTTCCCTTGTAAAAGTTAACCCCACCCTCAGAAAAAGTTAATCCAGAGAACCAGATAACGTTCTGCGGACCGAAGTTTGAATCCCACCATGCCAGATGATGGAATTTGAATTCAATAAATATCTGGAATTAAGAATCTAATGATAACTATGAATCCATTGTTGAAAAGTTAAAAAAAACCCGTCTGGTTCACTAATGATCTTTAGGGAAGGAAGATGCCATCCTTACCTGGGCTGGCCTACATGTGACTCCAGACCATAGCAATGTGGTTGACTCTCAATTGCCCCCTGGGCAATTAGGGATGGATGATAAATGCTGCTTTGCCAGTGACACCCTCATCCTGTGAATGAATAAAGGAAAAAAATATTAGGGACATTGTAGGTCATCAAATCTCATTAAAACTTCAGATGGATTCTACTTCTTTACTTTTGAAGATCTGGCTTCAGAATTCCTTCAAACAGCCTTTCTGATTCAGACTACCTCAACAACTGCTTACATCCAGGTTGTTCAATCCCTTGCTTTAAGATTATTTTTCACTGGATTCATCAGGCTGCAATTCAGGATTGGCTCACATGCATAATTCCATCATTTTCACAGACAACCAGATTCACTATGTTGACACTGAATTTCTCTGAGCACCAATTTTTCCACAGAATCACAAGTTTCTCAGCTGTATCTCATAATTGCCACATGAGCTTCCTTTAGCCCACTCTCAGAAATAATGAATTAGCAATGGCTTTCAGAGCCTTTGTTTGCCCTATCTGCTGGGGGTCTGCTAACAGTAACACTGGTGCTGCTAATGTTGCTTCCTTGTTTCAGTGGTCTCCATGCTTCACTGTATAACCTATCTTTTCCCAACAAATGCACAGATACATTGAAACTAGAGAACCTTCCTAAGCTCTGCCTATCTCCGTCAGAGTGTAACCAGAACAGTAATTGCTAGAAAAGCTCAACAGGTCTGACAGCATCTGCAGAGAGAAAGCAGGATTTATATTTCAAGTCCAGTACCCTTCTTTAGAACTCTGAAGCTATTTCTGTTTTTGTTTCATATTTCCAGCATCAGACTTTTTTTATTACCATGATAATGTATTCGGCTTTGCTATCCCTAGACTGCAGTTTAGTGTTTATTACAAACTCTTCTGTGACTTGTTCGAGTAAAGCCATTCTGTTACTCCCAAATAAACATCTCTCTGGACTGACATAGTAGGAACTGCAGATGCTGGAGAATCTGAGATAATAAGGTGTGGAGCTGGATGAACACAGCAGGCCAAGCAGCATCAGAGGAGCAGGAATGCTGATGTTTCAGGCCAAGACCCTTTTTCTGAAGGGGGGTCTAGGCCCGAAATGTCAGCCTTCCTAACCCTCTGATGCTGCTTGGCCTGCTGTGTTCATCCAGCTCTACACCTTGTTATCTCTCTGGACTGCACTTCTTTGAAAGCAGTGTAGACAACACAACCCCAGCATTTCAACTAAGCAAGACCACCTGGTTGTGATTCTACCTTTCTACGTGTTACGTCTTAAATCAATAGAGCCCCCCCTTTTTTGATATAATAGATTTTCATCTCAATATGTACATTTATGTTGGGGGAAAGCAATGTGTAGTGGAAATGTCACTGGACTAGTAACTCAGAGCCATGAAAATGTTCTGGGGGAAGAAAGGTACTGTGGATGCTAAAAATCTGAAATTAATTAAATTTAAAAAAAAAACTAAAAGCAGAAAATACTGGAGAAACTCAGCTAGTTCTGGCAGAAACTGTGGAGAGTGTAATGTTAACTGCTGAATTTATGTGTCATTTTCTGTTTTTATGTAAACTTCTAGGGGCATGAGTTTGAATCCCTCCAATAAAAAATCTGGAATTAAAAGCTAGTCTGATAGTGACTGGATGATTGTTGGTCATTTATTGTAAAAACCCACTTGGTTTACTAATATCCTTCAGGTGACTGAAATCTATCATCCTTACTTGGTCTGCCCTACAAGGTCTACAATGATAGAATAGAACCATAACTGTTCTCTGACCCGGCTTATAAGCCAATCAGCTCAAGGAGCAATTAGGAATGGATACCAAATGCTGGACCAGCCAGTGATACATACATCCTAAAAATAAATAAAACTATGTACCTAATTTTCTACAATTAAACTTTAATTCCTTAAAACAAATTATAAAGGAAAATGCATGAAGCTCAAACTGGACCAATAACTTTTGTATGCACCTATGATTCCGTAAGAAATAAAATTTTATGATTCATTTGGATGTCTTGTGTTGATTATCACTGACTGCCTTCACTGAGCTGATTAATTAGCACTTCTCCTTACTGAATGCCATTCTGTAGATGAGCGAGAGGTAGCCCGGAATACATAATATATTCTGGGTGAACATTATCAGGTGTGGCTTTGTAGCCCCAATAATGACCAAGCAGTTCAAATCCTGAAGGCTATGTTGCCAGGAGGGGCTGCAGCAGGTAGTGACACAATCAATACAAGGGAAAGGCCTGTTTGCCTTCATCGTCACAAGCCTACCTGTTGCAGATATGTCTTTTTATGACAATATTAGTAGGAGTGATCATCACATAGTCCTTTAGAAGACTCCTTGCATTGTTCTATGTGCTAAATGGTATAGGTTCAGAATAGATATGGGGGCATAGAATTGGGCATCCATAAGATACCATGAATCATCGATGGCAGCAGAGCTGTATTTCACCATAATCCTTATCCTCATGGTATAGCACACTCCTTATTCCACCATTGCTAAGGAAATAGTGGAGACATTGCTGGCGATCCTCAGCAATCATTGGAGTCAAGGAAGGTCCCAGAGGACTGGAAATGTAACACCCCTGTGCAAGAAGGGAGGGAGGCAGAAGACAGGAAATTGTAACCCGTTTAGCCTGACCTTGATCGTTGATAAGATTTTAGGGTCCATTATTAAGGACAAAATCAGAACGTGCTTGGAAGTGTATGGTAAAATAGGGTTAAGTCAACACAGCTTCATCAATGGAAGATTATGCCTGGCAAATGTCTAAGAATTTGTTTTAAGACAATGAGCAAGTTAGACAAAGAGGAGTCAGTAGACATGATCTATTTAGATTTCCTGAAGGCTTTGGACAAAATTGCACAGCAGGCCGCTAAAAAGATAAGATCCTATTGTAAGAGCTCATGGTATTAGGGGCAAGTTATTGGCAGGGAATAGAGGATTGGCTGATTGGCAGAAGGTAGACACTGGAAATAAAGGGATGTTATCAGGACGGTAGTCAGAGACTAGTGGACTTCCTCATGGGCAATGTTGGGACTCCAAATTATTCACATTATACGTTGACAATCTGGATGAAGGAACTGTGGGCATTGTTGCTAAGTTCACAGCTGATACAAAGATAGGTGTAGGGACAGGTAGTGAGGTTGCAGAAGGATTTAGACAGGCTAGGAGAGTGGGCAAAAAAATAGCAGATGGAATACAATGTGAGAAAGAATGAGGTTATGCACTATAGTGGGAAGAATAGAGGCTCAGGTTATTTCTAAGCAGAGAGAAACTTCAGAAATCTGAAGCAAAAAGGGGCTTAGGAGTCCTAGATTGGGATTCTGTTAAGGTTAACATGCAGTTTCACTTGACAGTTAGGAAGGTAAGTGCAATGTTAGCAGTCATTTCAAGAGTGGTATGATACAAAAGCAGATAGGTACTGATGAGTGCCACTGCTAAAATCTGAATAAATCAATGGTAAGGCAGTGTTTTTGGAAAATGAAGATAGCTAATGATTAATGCCTTACAAGTATAGATTTCATCCAAGAACAGATCGCTCATAAATCGGAAATAGTCCTGAATGATGCTTAGTCATTTTAGTGGTTGTTGATTACAATAAATGTAAAATGTTTGCTCACATTATTGGCCTCTGCTCTTTGACCTCAGATAACCATCAATAGCAAAGCACTCTCAAATAATATAAATGTGGTAATTAATTTGGCAATACAAGTGGATTTGAAGCTTGGCTACATTTGCTCGTAGAGACTTCAAAATAACATTCAGAATACCATTCTTCAAAGAGGTGGGAATTTGATATTTGTTGTTGTATTTGTAAAGAGGTGCTTCGTGTTACTGCAAACGAAACAAATATCTATCTGTCTATCGTATGTCATGTAATACGTCTTCATATATAAAACTTAAAAGGGAACTGAAAAAGCACCTTGCTGACATGTCATGTGAGTGATCTGATATTCTGTGCTGAGGTGTGGCAGGACTTCAGTTCATTGCACTGTGTATAAAGCTCCACCATGCAGTTGTATAGAGAAACTGAATGGCCCATTCCCCAGTAATAAGGAAAAAAATCAGGAGAGCAATGGCATTACCTCCTGGTAGCTGATCACAGAGTGGTGTGGCAAGGGTTCAAAGTACATGCATTGTGGGGGCAAGCCTATAAAGAAAAATTGTGAAAGGTGTAATTTAAAAAGATGGCATCAATTAGTCGCATTTTATACTTGTTTTTCCCTTTATAATTTTCCCCTACACAGCTGCTCGTTGCTGTGCCTTTCTCTGTCAGCCAGGTGAACAGGTGGTAGCATTCACCTGGGAGTTGTAATGCTGTGCTTTCTCAATAGGTTGGCAAGCAGGAAACACACTTCAGTGAAAAGGCTATGGGGGAGCTGTCAATTACTGTTCCCATGGTAAGAAAACCTACCTAGGGGTCATGACAACAATGAATGAATCCAGTCACACATACAGTTGTCCTGCCAGATCATAACAGGTGTGCCTCAAAGATGATCTTTTATTCTTGAATATAAACTTTAAGAGCAGTATTTTGGGGGTCATCTAAATGTAGTCCTTTTCTATTTTATTTGTTTGAGGATATTTTCAATTTCTATTGGGAAAACAAGGCAACTCTTTGACTTGTATTTATGAGCTAATTTCTCACTAAGCCTCAGTATACCTAATTAAGAGCGCAACAGAAACATGCATGGTCTCCTAGCAACCCAGAATGTCACAGATTATTAAAACATTCCATTTTCAAGAGACCAACCAATGTCTGCTGTGATCTGAAGATGCTAATCTTATACACCTATTTATTTTGTCTTTTATGCAATCTTCTGAGTTCAACAAATAGTTGATATGGTAAAAATGGTTCTCACTATATAAAAATTCTGCAGTCCAACATATGAAGAGATTTTCATTGAATGATTGTTTAATTCACTTGTTTCATTTCTCTCAGGAAGAGATTCTCGTGTAACAGTAATAATATAGCAGCTATAGTGTTTAAGAATAGTACTCCTTTTATTGCAATTTGCATAGATTATTTAACAATGATACAGTCGACCATTTTGTCTTTATTAATAAGTTTGATTTCAGTTCACATGAAGTATTCTGAAGGAATACTTAAATAAACTGATTAGCATCTATGTTTAATAGTAAAACTGGGTACAATATTATGAAGGAAGTTGACAATATTATCTGAATCCAATCTGGGGGTCCAGAAGATTGTTTTGCCTGTCCAGTGCCAGGTTTCAGGACATCTGCTCAGGGCCTGAGAGGAACTTATTGTGGGAGGGGGAGAATCCAGTCATTGTGTTACATATTGGCAACAACAGAGACAAGATAAGAAAAGAAGTTCATCATAGTTGGTATGAGGAGCCAGGTATTGAGTTAAGAAGCATAATCTTGAAGGTAATAATCTTTTGATTATTAGCTGAACCACATGCAAATTAACAGAGGGAAAATAAGATTACAGAAATGAATACATGGCTCAAAGTCTAGTGTGTGAGCTGTGGGTTCTGGTTGAGGGGGACTGACACCAGTACTGGGGAAATTAGAGGCTGTACCATTGGAATGGTCCATATGAACTATGCTTGGTTGATGTTCTAGTGAGCTAAACAACTAAGGGAGTGGAGAGCTCTTACATTAAATAGTAGGGGCAAGGGAACAGATGTGGGGAGATGTAGTAAATCAAGGAGTAGAGACAAGGGAAGAGAAAGACAGGTATTGAAATGAGAAATCATAAACAGACCATGTAGCAGTAGACGGTACAAATCAAAGATAAGGTTATTAAATATTCATCATTGTATCCCTACAGTTCAGGCTTGTTTTTTCATTCATTGAATGTGGGCATTGTTGACTTGTATTTATTACCCATCCCTAACTGACCAGAGGGCAGTAAAGATTCAACCACATTGCTGTCATTCTGGAGTCACATGTAGGCTAGACAAGGTAAGGATGGCAGTTTCTGCTGCTAAAGGGCTTTAGTGAACAAGATAGAGTTTTCTCTCAACCATAGATTCATAATCATCATTAGACTCTTTATTCCAGATTTTTTGTTGAATTCAAATTCCATCATTATTGTTGCGGGACTTGAGAACTCAGGTCCCCAGAAAATTACCTGGATCTCTGGATTAACAGTCCAGTGATAATACGGCTAGGCCATCACCTCCCCCTAGAGATAGAGGCCATTCAACTCATCCAGTCTGCATTGATTGAAAAGGCAAAGCCGTGGTGTGGCACGGTGGTTCAGTAGAGTGTATGGGAAATTATGAAATTGTTCATTTGACAGGAAATAATGAAAAACACACATATCATCTAAATTTAGACCTAAATCTGAAAGATTGCAGGTCTCTGAAGTGCAGAGGGATCCTAGTGTATGAATTGCAGAAGATTAATATGCAAAGAAAAAGCAAGTAATTGGGAAAGCTTATAGAATGCTATTCGTGATTGTTGGGTGAACTGAGTACAAACGTACAGAAACTATGCTTCACTAATACAGGACATTAGTGAGACCACAACTGGTCGACTGTGTACACTGTAGGTGTATTTTTTAGGGAAGGATATAAGCGTGTTGGAAACAGTTTAATGGACGAATGTCTGGAATGAGTGCATTGTCTTGTGCCTAGGCTTGTATTCCCTTGAACTTTAATGAGTTAGAGATGATGACTAAAACATGTGATTGGGAAGGATGTTGACAGGGTAGATGTGAAGACGATGTTTCCTCTAATGGGAGAACTAGGAGTTGTTATTGAAAGAAAGGAATTGGCAATTTAAGTCAGAAATGAAGGGAAAATGTTTTAATACAGCAGGTCTTAAGTATTTGGAATTTTCTTCCTCAAAAGGCAATGGAGTCAGAATCTTTGAATATTTTAAGGGCAGAGTCAGGTAAGCTTTTGATAAGGACAAGGGCAAAAGATTATTATTAAAACGATAGGGTAGATTGCAATGAGGGCTAATCAGATCAGCCCTGATCATATTGAATGTAACAGCAGGCTCCAAGTACTGAATGGCCTACTCCTTCTAATTCTTAGGTACATATACTTAAGTTGGAATGAAACACAGATCAAGAAATTGGACATGTAAATATTTTAAAACAGAGATCTCTGCATACGGACATATTCAAATAACAGGACTTTAATAGGCACTAAAGTTAATAATGTATGAAATGTTAACAACAATACAAAAGAGCTCAAGAAATTGTTCAACGGCCATAGATTTGAGGCAGCCCACAAATAATGAGGGCAAAGAAGCCGTAGTTGATTAAAAATGCAGCCTAGCATTCGCACGGATAAGAGAGAATGATTCCTAAGCAACTTATTTTTGTGATTCAGGTTTGTTTAGAACCAGTTGATCTCCCACATCATCAATCAATATGGCAGATTATATAGTGTATTGCAGAGATGGGAAGAGAATTTGCTTCCATGGAATAATTATTTTCAACCTGCTCTTGTCTTTTGATTTGATACAGTGTAATTGCTGTCAAAAACTTATTCAATTATCAATTTAAAGGTGAATACGTTCTAAGGTTTGGTTTGATTTAATTTATTATTGCCATGTGTACTGAGATTCAGGGAAAAGTATTGTATTGTGTGCTAACCAGACAAATCACACCTTACATATGTACATCAGGGTAATAAATAGAACAGAATGGAGAACATAGCGTTACGGCTACAGAGAAGGTGTAAAGAACAATCAACTTCAGTATCACAGTTAATTATTTTTTATAGGTTGACAATTACGTGTAAATTTCTGATGTTCCTCAAGTAGGCAGGTTTTGAGTGGTTTTCATTTATTTATACACATAGTCACGCATTTATTAAAATGTATGATTTCTAAAATGTGACACCAGTATAAAACATATATTGTCATTCTTTCTTCCCTGCCCGGATAATGTTGCATTCAAACAGTACTTTCAACAATGCAACAGTCTCCCAGGATTGCTCTGGAGCGTCAGCTTGGATCTTTGTATTTTAACCCATAATCTGTTCACTCAGATGCAAGATTGCTTCTAACTGAGCCACGTCAATACTTAGCGAATGGATTGTTAGGTCTCCTAACTTTGCTATCCAAAGCATTCTGTCCCAGCAGGGATTTTGTGTCAGTAATAGGAATTTCCACTGACACCAACCCAAACTTGTGATAGGTTTTGTTTTTCTGTGTGAGTGGTACAATTCATTGCATCAACTAAAGGTATTGAACTGCTTCAGCTTGCTGTATGGAAAAAGACAAATTGAACTCAACTGTCTCTGAGATTATCTTTCAGTGTCTATTGCTCGGTTCCAGTTCTCATAAATAATTCACTGCATGCTTTGAGTATGTACTGCATACATATTTAAAATACCAAAATCAACTTATAGGGAAAATTAATTTCTATCTCAACATTGATTCCTGACTCCAAGGAGCATCATAAAACATAGGTAAGAAAAAGGCCCTACTGGTTATCATGTTCCACCCTTCTTCAGTTAATCTGTCATTGTTCTTCCATGCTAAACACAATTTGGAAGCAGGTCTGAGGATTGGAAGGGCACAGAATATATTTTATTGTAAGGACTTAAATGTCCACACATCTTTTGGAACAGCATTCAAAATACATATAGAGGCCCCGGAAATTCCCAAATCACCAATCTGAGAAAATTTGACCCCTCCCACCATTAAAGGAATAGAGAAAACAGTGAGGATCTGCTCTTCAAATTGTAAATAATTTCTAATCAACCTGTTTAGGCACGTTATGACACTCCCCTGGAGTAAGTGGGACTTGAACTTGGCCCTCATGGTTCAGAGGCATGAACAATAACCCTGTAGCACAATAGCTCTTTGCTCCAATTGTGGGCTGATAGCTCTGGGTTTGCTACTAATCGGGTCAATACAAGTCAGTAAGCTTTGCCACAGTCAGGAATAAGAGATCACATCCAGGGTGAGACATAGCGCAAGTAAATATGTAGGTTGAGGAATTTGGAGCTAGCATGGGAATTTGTTGCAAAGGGGAAGAAGTGCTTTTTGCTTTTTTTTGGTTCATAGTTTGTAAGGTGTTTTTTTAACAAGATAAATTGAAGCCGAGCCTCAGCACCCCAGCATAAAAAGTGATGTTACAGTTAAGCATCAGTTCATTGGTTGGTGAAAGCCACTAATTTGGCTATCAATTATGAGTTATTTACAGATTGAAGGAAAATAGGCGAAACATTTACAAGCTACAAACTAAAAGACCAGTACAATTTTAAAAAAAAATCAAATAAAGCACTGAGATATCAAAATAGAATTACATTGTCAGGCGATGTGTTGTAGCTGCATGACATGGGAGCTGCTGGACCACATTGTGGTTCATAGCAAGAAGCGTTTTGCTTCTTGCTCACAGTTGATGAGCTGGTGGCTGAACTTCGAACACTGCAATACATCACGGAATGGGAGAGTTACCTGGATGCTGAGTTTTAGGAAACAGTTAAACCCTTTAGATTAACCAACCCAGATATGGTTAGTGGTCAGGACAGGAGGGTATGATATCAAGCAAGTCAGGTGGAGGGATCCAGGAGATAGTGCTGAAGGAGCATCAGCCTTTAAGCTTGTCTATCAATCCACTCTCAATCATCAATAAATCAATAAATCTCACTCATTGACATTTCCATCAATAACTTGTTCATTGATGTTGAATTTTCCTCATATTAGGGCCCTTTAGCTCCAAATCTCATACAGCCTTCGTCCAAATCGAAACAAAATAACTCAATTTTGGGGGGGGGGAAGGTAAAAGTGATTACACTCAACATCAATGCAGTATTTGCTGGAGTTCAGGTATTTCCCATTAGATGTTCAACGAGAATGTAGAGTCAGTCTTTTAAATTCTCTGTAGCATGTCCTCTTGACTGAACAGGCTGAAACTGCGATCAGACTCAGAATGCGACATCCAAGCTAGCTCTTGCTGAACTGATTGGTTTTCATAGAATCTTCATGTCATTCATGTCTGATCCACACATGAATACCTGTACAAAATACCAAAATGGCCACTTCTTCAGCCGTCGAAAATGTTTTTTCAGCTCCTCTCACAGCTGTATAAATATTATGGCTACAAAAGCAGGTCAAAGGTTGGGAATTCTATGGTAAGTAATTCACGTCTCTACTGGCTATTCACCATCTATAAGTCAGGGTGTGATTTGATGGGATGCCTCATAAGATATTAAAAGAATAATCTAAAGAGATAGTGGATGCATTGGCAATTATTTTCCAGGATGCCTTAGATTCTGGAAAAGTCTCAAAGTTTTGGTAACCTGACAATATAACGCCTATTAAAAAGGGATTATGTCAAATAAAAAACATGTCGCTGTGGCCCAGTTAGCTTAATGTCTTGTTATTGAAAAAATATTGAGTCTAACATAAAGGACTTAATTACAGAGCATTTAGCATGTTATGATTAAGCAGACTCAGCATGGCTTCATGAAGGGGATATCCTTCCTGACACACTTACTGGGATTCTTTAAGGAGGTAACAAGCAAGATAAAGGAGAAGCAGTGATGTAATATATTTAGATTTTCAGAAGGCATTTGTCAAGGTACCACGTGCTAGATGACTTAATTAGATAAGAACCCATGGGTTGGATATTAGTATATGAACAGAACATTGGGTAACTAATGGTTGGGATGGGGGGACATTTCAATTTTCAACCTGTAACTGGTGGAGTGCCTCAACGATCAGCATTGGGGCCACAACTCTTTACAATGTATGTTAATGATTTAGAAGAAAAAAGAGAATGTATTTTAGCCAATTTTGCTGATGGAAACAAAAATAGGTGGGTTGGCAAGTTGTAAAGATAACAAAGAGGGAGAGAGGCAGATTAAACAAGTAGCCAAATACTGGACAGATGGTATATAGCATGGAGGAAGTGCGAGAAGTACAAAGGAGCTGAATATTATTTAAATAGAGAAAGACAGCCAGAAGCTTTGGAACAGTGGGATTTGGGAGTACGTGCCCACAAATCACAACAAATCATTCAAGTTTAACTGGCAATGGGGAAGGCAGATTAAAGATTGCCCTTTATTTGAAAGGGAATGAAGCATAAAAGTCGAGTTTTTGCTAAAACTATGTAAGGTTTTAGTCAGACCACAGATGGAATACTATGAATTATTTTGGGACATATGCCTAAGGAAAAATGTACAGGCTTTGGAGTCCGGAGAAGGTTCACCAGGCTCATGCAAGGAATGGATGAACTGTCTTATGAGGAAATGTTGAGTAGGTTAGAATTTAGGAGAATGAGAGGCATTCTTATTCTTAGGGGTATTGACAGGATAAATGGAAAAAGGTTGCCTGGAATTAAGGCATAATCTCTGAAAAAAGGGTTACACGTTAAGGACAGAGATGAGGAGGAGTTTCTTCTCTCAGATAATAGTGAATTCTTTACCCCAGATGGCTGTAGAGGCTTCTTCAAATCTGAGTAGATTTTTAATCCTTAAAGGAATCAAGGGTTATGGCGATGAAGTAGAAAAGTCTGTATGAGATTTTCAGGTCAACCATGACTTTATTGAATGGCAGCACAGAATTGAAGGGCTGCAAGGCCTATTTCTGCCTCAAGGCCTTATGGTCTTACTGTCTCAATAACCTGGGTGTGTGCAGCTCAAATAACATTTAATGAACTCAATACTATAAAGGGCACTGCAACACATTTAATCTGCATTCTTTACACCAAATTCATTATTCACGCCTTGGATCATTGATGTGCAGTGGCTGTATATGTATCATTTATAGTAGTATAGCAACCCACCAAGCCTGCTTAGAAAGCAACTTCCAAACCCACAATCTCTGAGACCTAGAAGAACAAGGCCAGCAGATTTTCGGAAAAATACTACCTGCAAATTACCCACAATTTCACCCAGCATCTGACTTGGAACAATACCATCATTCGTATACTATTGATGGGTCTAAACTATGGAATTCCTCCCTAACAGCATTGTGGACACTCCTGTAGCCTGAAAACCGCAGAGATTCAATAAAACAGCTCACCATCAACTTCTCAAGGGCAGTTACAAATGGACAAAGATGGTCTAGAACATAGAACAATACAGCGCAGAACAGGCCCTTTGGCCCTCAATGTTGCGCCGACATGTGAACTAATCTAAGCCCCTCCCCCTACACTATCCCATCATCATCCATATGCTTATCCAAGGACATTTTAAATGCCACTAATGTGGCTGAGTTAACTACATTGGCAGGCAGGGCGTTCCACGCCCTTACCACTCTCTGAGTAAAGAACTCGCCTCTGACATCTGTCTTAAATCTATCACCCCTCAATTTGCAGCTATGCCCCCTCGTACAAGCCGACATCATCATCCTAGAAAAAAGACTCTCACTGTCCAGCCTATCTAATCCTCTGATCAACTTGTATGTCTCTTAAAAACCCTCTTGGCCTTCTTCTCTCTGATAAGAACAGACCCAAGCCCCTCAGCCTTTCCTCATAAGACCTTCGCTCCTTCACTCCAGACCAGGCAACATCCTGGTAAATCTCCTCTGCTCCTTTTCCAATGCTCCCACATTCTTCCTGTAATGGGGTGACCAGAACTGCACGCAATATTCCAAGTGAGGCCGCACTAGTGTTTTGTACAGTTGCAGCATGACATCACGGCTCTGGGACTCAATCCCTCTCCCAATAAAACCGAACACTCCGTAAGCCTTCTTAACAGCACTATCAACCTGGGTGGCAACTTTCAGGGATCTATGTACGTGGACACCACGATCCCTCTGCGCATCCACACTACCAAGAATCTTTCCACTGACCCAGTATTCTGCCTTCCTATTATTCTTCTCAAAGTGAATCACCTCACATTTATCCACATTGAACTCCATTTGCCACCTTTCAGCCCAATTCTGCAGTTTATCCAAGTCTCCCTGCAGCCTGCAACATTCTTCCACACTGTCCACCGCTTCACTGACTTTAGTGTCATCTGCAAACTTTCTAACCCATCCACCTGTGCCTGCATCCAAGTCATTATAAAAATGACAAACAGCAGTGGTCCTAAAACAGATCCTTGTAGGACGCCACTAGTAAGCGGACTCCAGGCTGAATATTTTCCATCAACCACCACATGTTGCCTTCTTACAGAAAGCCAATTTCTAATCCAAACTGCTAAATCTACTAAAATGGTCTAGCCTGGCCATGCCCACATCACACAGAGGAACATTTAAATTCTAATATAAATTTTGAATACTTAAGTAAAATAAACTTAACCAGAACTAAAGGAGATAAAAGAGGACTTAGCTTCTATACAGCACAAAGACTAAAAGAATAAGCCATCCTTTCAGCCAGACTGGGTAAGGATAGCAAACTGTCTTCCTTACAGCACAATAGTGAAACAAATGATATTTACAGAAATTAATGACTGTTTCACGGCCACCATTACTCAAAGTAATTTTATTTTCCAGATTTATTAACTGAATGTATATTCCGCCAGCTCTGCGGTAGAATTGGAAACCATGTTCCCAGAGAATTGATTTGTTCCCTAGATGCTAATCTTTACATCATTGTGATAAATCTGATTACTATTGGATGGAGCAATGAGGAATGTAAGAACAGGTGTTTAGCCCCAGATAATAAAATGTGAGGCTGGATGAACACAGCAGGCCCAGCAGCATCTCAGGAGCACAAAAGCTGACGTTTCGGGCCTAGACCCCCAGCCCCCCATTCTCCCTCCGACATGTCCGTCCTCGGCCTCCTCCAGTGTTGTAGCGATTCAGAATGCAAATTTGACGAGCAACACCTCATCTTCCGCCTGGGCACTCCACAGCCTGGAGGACACAACAGTGAGTTCTCTAATTTCAAATAACCTTCCCAACCATTCCACGGCACCCTTTCTAGCCTCGCGTCCTCCCTTCCGTTCCACCTGCTGACTCTCCCCTACAGATCCAACCCTTCCAATGACCAACCAGGTCGTAATTTCTACCGGTGTCCACCTATCATCCCCTCCCTTTATCTGCTGTGCCTCCTATCGCCACATCTAGTCCTGAAGAAGGGTAATACTCAAAACATTGACTTCTCCTTTCTTCCGGATGCTGCCTAGTTTGCTGTGTTCTTCCAGGCTCCTGTTTTTCAACCTTGGATTCCAGCATCTATAGTTTGTTGCCTATATCCTTCTGCAGACACTGTGTATCTTCCTCACCACTTGTCTTCCTATATATTTTTGTTTGGCCCACAAACTTAGCTATAATGCGTTCTCTTCCCTTTCCAAGTCATTAGCATGCATTGCAAACAATTGTACCCCAGCACCGATCCCTGTCAAGCCACTAGATACAGGTTGCCATCCTGAAAATGCCACCCCCCTGCTTATCCAAACTCTCTAGCTTCTATTAACTAGCTAATCCTGTGTCCATGCTAACATACTATTTCCAACACCATGACTCTAATCATGTATCTTACACCAGCATGTGGTACTTTATCAAACACCTTCTGAAAATTCAAATGTATTCTACTCACTGCTTCCTCATTATCTGTCCTGCTTGTTAACTCCTAAAAGCATTTGAATAAATACTCATGTTGATATTGCATATTCATCATCTCAGAATAAAAAAAAATTCCACGTTGCTCATCTTCAATGACAAGGAAGACAAAAGGTATTAGGGCTGTATGCAAAAGTTGAAGCCATAATCAGATCAGCCATAATCATAATAAAAGGTGGTGCAGGTTTGAGGGATTGAACAGCCAGTCTCTGCTCCTAATTCATATTTTTACGTCTGTCTAAGATGCACTGGCATTTTTAAGTCCCCCCAAGAAGGGAGACAGAGCCTTGATTTTACTTTTTCAACAGAAAAACAGTACTTCCAACAATGCTCTTTTTTATAGGGAAAAGACACAAACTTCTCTGAGCAACGTTAGAAGATGCCAGCTTATTTTTTAACATTCCTCCCCTCCACTCAACTCTAAAATGTGATCAGCGTGCAAAATAGATCTCTGCAGAGCAAGACACTGTTGGATACTGCAGTGGTGAGAGATTGTACATTTTTTGAGATGGATTAGTTAAGAGATCATAATGTTCTATCCCTCTGTTTATCTTTTGATTATTGATAATTTGTAATGCAGAAAATATGCAGCAGATAAGATCCTGTTAAAATAATTCAATTTCCATTTATTTTACAAATATAAATATAAAATGGAAAAGAGTCCTCACATTGATAAATGTAATTGTGACTGTATAGAGTACGACATGTCAAATAACATTATTTGATGCATTGAGTCCAAATGCTAAATTTGATTTGATCTGTTGAATCATGGTACTGAGTACAGCTTTAGAAAAATGGATTGGCTTTCAGTATTTATTATTGAGTCACGGTTTCCACACTGTGACCACAGCTCATACAGATGCATCTATCAGTGAGAATACCCCGCTATGAGATTTTGCCAGGCTACAGACATTGGTCTGATGTAAAACTTGATCTAAAGTATGCTATCTTTATACAAGAGCTAATTCAAAACATAAAACTTATCATGTCTTCATTGCAAATAAAATGTGGGTTTGCGCAGATTCGAGATTCATCATGACATCAAAAACATAGCGTCAAAAAGGTAAAACATCAGGGAGAAGATGATAGAGATCAATTGCTAAGCATGAGACAATTATCAATCAAAAAAGAAGCTAGACAAAAGCATGATCTGTGTTGATCCTTCATCTGATTTCATTTTAAATTTGCTATGAATATGTTAATTACATATATAACAGGATACATTTTCTTTGCAGCTATTCATTGTTTCAATTCTGTTTAAAATGTGCTGCACGACAGAGCAACTGAAGGGACAATGGATCTGCCACAGACAGCCTTCGGGTTTATTTAATTTGAGAGAAAGGACGTGTATTTTAGTCTTTATGCATATATTGTGCTCTCCAACGTGGAACTGACATCAATAGGCTGTATCTAGGTCAGTGCAGCACATCTTAAAAGGAAAGATGGAGCTAACTGAGTGCTAAGGGCAATACATCTAATGCTCTTACATTTAAAGATGCAATGATGCATGCATAACACTATGATCATTTGAATGTCAAAGCCTGCAAACTCATGTCAGCTAATAGAATAAGATAACCTCTGTCAAAAAGGCAAGTCTCTTCTACCATTCTCAATATTGTAAGATGTATTTTTCACGTCTTTGGAAATGAGGTGAATTTTTCAGATCTCCATCTTTGTGATTATGGTAATTACTCGCAATATTTTTATAAAGATAATCTGTTCTAGTTGGTTGTTGTTTTTTTGCTGTGGAAAGATCATACTCAGACCAATCTAATTGCCATTAGGAAGATAATTTAAATGTGTTTCAGATTGGTTACGTGAATCTACCTACAACATATGGAGTGCAGTAGTTCAAGAAGTAAGCTCACAGAAAGCCACAGAATATTCAAATTGACAGCAAAGAGTTGCAACTTTTTTGGGAAGTATGATAGAAATGAGACAGAGAATGCAACATAAAGAAAAGACTGGAAACTGCTCACCCATGAAATGAAAGGTTTTAAATAACAGGAAAAACCTATTTATGTTTAACAGAAGTAACAATACAAAAACTAATATGTTAATGTTTAAAACAAGTCATTTGTCAGTAGTAGCTCTGCTTTACTGAAAGTTCATGTTGTCCACAGAAGATTTCCCTTATTGAATAGCTTATGTTGTGTTAGTTTCTTATTTCATGTTGTTCTACAATCAGTGAATACTAGGGAATAGGCAAGAATGTGAAGTAATCAGATCAGCAATGATCTTATTCAATAGGCTAAAGGAACTGAATGGCCAACGCCTACTCCTAATTCATGTGTTCGTATAGTTGTATATTGGTAAGGCCACACTATTAGCATGAATGAGAGAAGTACCATAGGAGAATCATAAACAAAATCTCCACTTCTGACCTTATGATGAATGAATGAAAGTTGTCATTGATAAAGCAGCTGACGATTGTGGGGTCTAGGATATTTACCTGACGAACTTCTGAAATGATGTCCTGGAGCTGTAAATAATAAACAAAGTTATAATGCTTTAAAAGGGTTCACCAATTACTTGATTAAACAAGTTTCACTCCCATAATATATCTCCGTATAGAGTTCTACAGTTCCAGTGTTCAATATTATTATAGAACATAGAACATAGAACAATACAGCACAGAACAGGCCCTTCAGCCCACGATGTTGTGCCGACCATTGATCCTCATGTATGCACCCTCAAATTTCTGTGACCATATGCATGTCCAGCAGTCTCTTAAATGACCCCAATGACCTTGCTTCCACAACTGCTGCTGGCAATGCATTCCATGCTCTCACAACTCTGTGTAAAGAACCAGCCTCTGACATCCCCTCTATACTTTCCTCCAGCCAACTTAAAACTATGACCCCTCGTGTTAGCCATTTCTGCCCTGGGAAATAGTCTCTGGCTATCAACTCTATCTATGCCTCTCATTATCTTGTATACCTCAATTAGGTCCCCTCTCCTCCTCCTTTTCTCCAATGAAAAAAGTCCGAGCTCAGTCAACCTCTCTTCATAAGATAAGCCCTCCAGTCCAGGCAGCATCCTGGTAAACCTCCTCTGAACCCTCTCCAAAGCATCCACATCTTTCCTATAATAGGGCGAACAGAACTGGATGCACTATTCCAAGTGCGGTCTAACCAAAGTTTTATAGGGCTGCAACAAGATCTCACGACTCTTAAACTCAATCCCCCTGTTAATGAAAGCCAAAACACCATATGCTTTCTTAACAACCCTGTCCACTTGGGTGGCCATTTTAAGGGATCTATGTATCTGCACACCAAGATCCCTCTGTTCCTCCACACTGCCAAGACTCCTATCCTTAATCCTGTACTCAGCTTTCAAATTCGGCCTTCCAAAATGCATCACCTCGCATTTATCCAGGTTGAACTCCATCTGCCACCTCTCAGCCCATCTCTGCATCCTGTCAATGTCCCGCTGCAGCCTACAACAGCCCTCTACACTGTCAATGAAACCTCGTCGTCTGCAAACTTGCTGACCCATCCTTCAATCCCCTCATCCAAGTCATTAATAAAAATTACAAACAGTAGAGGCCCAAGGACAGAGCCCTGTGGAACACCACTCACCACTGACTTCCAGGCAGAATATTTTCCTTCTACTACCACACATTAAAATGATGATTTTTAAAAAAAATTCTGCCATGGAGTTTGAATGTTGCTGATTGGGCCAGTCTTTGTTGTCTATCATGGTTGTGCTTGAAAGTGGTGAGCTTACTTCTTGAACTACTGCACTCCATATGTTGTAGGTAGATTCACGTAACCATTAGAGAGTAATTTCAGGATTTTGGAACAGCAGCAGTGAAGGATCGGCAAAGTAAGAGATTTCCAAGTTAGGATGGTGAGTGGCTTGTAGAGGAACTTGCAGGCAGTGGTGTTGCCATATATATATTGTCCTTGTCCTTTAAGATGAAAGTAGTCATGGGCTTGGAAGTTGCTGTCTAAGGATCTTTGGTGAATTTCTGCGCTACATCTTGTTGACAGTACACACTGCTACCAATAAATGTTTGTGATGGAGGGAATGAATATTCGTGAATATGGTGCCAATCAAGTAGGCTACTTTATCCTGAATGGCATCAAGCTTCTTGAGTGTTGTTAAAACTGAACTCACCCATGCAAGTGGGGATTATTCCATCACACTCCTGACTTGTGCCTTATAGATGGTGGACAAGCTCTGGGGAATCAAGCAGTGAGTTCTTTGCTGCAGTCTTCCTAGCTACTGACCTGTTGTTGTTTCTGGTCAATGGTAACCCCCAGGATGTTGACCGTGGTGGGGGGGGGGGGGTGCGGAGGGGGTTTCAGTGATCATAATGCTATTGAATGTCAATGGGGAGTGGTTAGATTGTCTCATGTTTAAATTGGCCATTGGCTGGCATTTATGTGGCATGAATGTTACTGACCATTTTTATCTCAAGTCTGGATGTTGTCCTTGTCTTTTTGCGTTTCAACATAGATTGCTTCAGTACCTGAGGAGTTGTGAACACTGGTGAGCATCGTACAATCGTCCACTTCTGATCTTAAGATGAAGTAATTATGATTAAATTATTGATAAAGCAGCTGAAGATTGCTGGGCCTAGGATATTCACTTGAAGAACTTCTGAGGAGATGTCCTGTAGCTGTAAGTAATCAACAAAGTTTTAATGCTTTAAAATGATTTGTCAATTAATTTACTCAAAGCTTAAAGAAATAACTGTTAAATTGACATATTGCATGAATTGTACTTCAAAATTTGGGACTGAACTCAACTTGTGACATTCAATTAGAGTGGTGTCGAATGAACAAATTTTAATAAGTATGCCAGTAATTCAAAAAAAAATCCTACTGTACAGGAATTCTGAAGTGCAGTTTGCTTTCTGTAAAACAACTTGCAATATTCATTTGATTTACCTGGTTTTGTTATGTTCAGTCCCACACCATCTCTCAGCTTAGGAGACAAGTATGCAAACTGTCTCCAAGTTTTAGCAAGTGTTTTGATTCGACGTGAAAGCCCAGACTTACTCTTAGTGAGGCACCTAGCTGAGGTGAGCAAATATTCCTTAGGTTACTATGGTCAACTGTGGTGATTTTTTCTGCTAATGTGAACAAAAAAATCATTTGAAGTCTGCATTTTGATATATGAAATAATGCATTTGACATCATGAAAACAAATCTCCAGTTAGACAGCTTTTTCCAGTAAGTTTGTAGAAGATTTGGTTAGATACATGAATAGGAAAGGTTTAGAGGGACATGGGCCAAATGCAGGTAAATGGGGCTGGTTTAGTTTGAAACCTGGGCTGGCATGAACAAGTTGGACCAAAGGATCTACTTCCACGTTGTATGATTCGGTGACTATGACTCTATGACTATGGTGACTGACCTCTAACAGCCACAGCAACCTTTCTCGTAACCAGTATGGCTCCAACTGCAGTTTTTCCCTGATTCCACCAACTTGGACTCTTAGATGTCATACTAAGTCAAATGTAGACTTTGCAACAAAATTCATTGTTATGATTTTTCTGCCACTCTGTCAGGTGGGGGATCTGTCATAAGGTCCAATAGCAGGGAGATAGATCCTTCAGTCCAAACTGGTCCATGCCAAACAAAATGTCCAAACACGCTAACCCTATTTCCCTGCACTTGGCTCATATCTTTCTAAACCTTTCCTATCCATGTATTTGTCCAAGTACATTTTAAACGTTGTTAATGGACCCACCTCAACTACTCCCGCTGGCAGCTCATTCCATTTACATACCACCCTCTGCGTTAAAAAAAAGTTGCCCTTTAGGTTCCCATTCATTCTTTCTTCTCTTACCTTAAACTGATGCCCTCTTATCCTTGATTTCCCAACCATGGGAAAAAGACTGCGAGCCTTCACCCTATCAATGCCTCTCATGATCTTGTGCACTTCTATAAGATCCCCCCTCAATCTCCTATGCTGTCATGAATAAAGTCCTAGCTTGTCCAAGCTCTCGCTATAACTCAGTCCCTTGAGTCCTGGCGACATCCTGGTAAGTTTCTTTTGCATTCTTTCCAGTTTAATAATATCTTTCCTGTAGCAAGGTAACTGAAACTGAAAACAATACCCCACGTGCCACCTCACCAATGTCCTGTACAACTACAACATAACATCCCAACATCTATGCTCAAAGCCCTGCCTCATGAAGGCCAGTGTGCCAAACGCCTTCTCCACTGCCCTGTCTACCTGTGACTCCACTTTCAGAACTGTGCGTCTGAACTCCAATGTCCCTCTACTCCACTATACTCCTTAAGACCCTACCATTCACCCTGAAACTCCTGCCTTGATTTGACATTCCACAATGCAACACCTCACACTTATCTATATTAAATTCCATTTGCTGTTTCTCAGCCCACTTCCCTAGCTGCTCAAGATCCTGCTGCAATTTCTGATAACCTTCCTCACAGTCCATGATACTGCCTTTTTTCATGTCATCTGCAAACTTACTAATCATACCTTGTACATTCTCATCCAAACCATTGATATAGATAACAGACGGCAAGAGACCCAACACTGACCTGAGGTCCATCACTAGCCACAGACCTCCAGTCCAACAAGCATCCTTCCACTATTATTCTCTGCTTCCTACCATCAAGTCAATTGTGCATCCAATTTGATAGATCTCCCCAGATTCTATGTGCTCTGATCTTCCAAAGTAGCCTACATAGATTTAGATAAGGCAAAATTCAAAGTCATTCACATAGAATCCCTACAGTGTGGAAACAAGCCCTTCAGCCCAACAAGCCCACACCGACCCTTGGAGCATCCTACCCAGGCTCATCCCCTTATAACCCACCTAAGCTACACATCCCTGAACGCTACGGGCAATGTGGCGTGGCCAATTCACCTAACCTGCACATCTTTGCACTGTGGGAGGGAACCAGAGTGCCCGAAGGAAACCCACACAGGCATGGGGAGAATGTCCAAACTCCACACAGTCATCCAAGAGTGGAATTGAACCCGGTCCCTGGTGCTGTGAAGCAGCAGTGCTAACCACTGAACTACCATGTAGAACGTTATCATAGGCGTTACTGAACTCTGTACAAACTACATCTACCGCCCTGCCCTCATCAACCTTCCTGATCACTGTGTCAAAGAACTCCAACAGATTTGAGAGGCATGATCTCTCATGTATAAAGCCATGCTTACTACTCCTTAATCAAACCCTGTCTCCAAATGCATGTACATCTTATTCCTCAGAATCTTTACAAGTAACTTACTCACCACAGATGTTAGGTTTACTGGTCTATAGTTCCCAGGTTTTTCTTTGCAGCCCTTCTTGAATAAGGGTACAACATTCGCTACCCTTCAGTCTTCCAGAACCTCTCCCGCAGCTAACAATGGTGCAAATATATCAGCCAGGTGCTCCCGCAGTTCCTTCTCTAGCCTCTTGCAGGGGTCTTGGATATATCTAGCCAGCACCAGGAGATTTATCCACCTTCATACTTTCTAATACTTCCAACACTTTCTCTACTGTGATATGGACTGCCCCCAGGATATCACCGCTAACTTCCCCAAGTTCCCAAGTTTTCATGTCTTTCTCCATGGTAAACACAGAGGAAAAATACTCATTGAAGACCTCGTCCATCTCCTGTGGTTTCACACTTACATGTCCACCTTGGTCATCGAAATGTCCTATTCTCTCTCTAGTTATTCTTTTTCTTTTAGTATACTTGAAGAACCTCTTTGGATTCAGCCTAATCTTCTCAGCCAAAGCTATCCCGTGCCCCCTTTTTGCCCTGCTGATTTCCTTCTTCAGTAAACACCTGTATCCCCTATATACTTCCAGGAATTCCCTTGATCCAGCTTCCCTTAACTGAGACAGTCTTCTTTTTTCCCTCTGGTCAAAGTTTCAATATTTCTCATCATCCAGGGTTCACTACTTCTACCTCCCTTGACCTTCACCCTCAACCCTCACAGGAACATACAAACCTCGATCTCTAGCTATCACACTTTTAAAACCTCACACTTGCCAGAGGTTCCTTTGCCTGCAAACAAAGCAATTCCAATCAACCCCTGTAAACTGCCTGTCTAATTCCACCAAAATTTACCTGCCCCAATTTAAAACTTGAACCTGTGGACCAGTTTTGTCCCTCTCACTGCTCCTAAAGTGCTCAGTCATCTGTTCTGCTCTATTTCCCAAAGGTAGGTTGAGTTTTGCCCCTTCCTGAGTAGGACCCTGTTTATACTGCTTGAGGAAACTTTCCTGACATACTTAACAAATTCCACCCCATCTAAGCCCTTAACTCTGTGGAAGTCCCAGTCTATATTAGGAAAATTAACATCTCCTACTATGACAACCCTATTGCTCCTGCAAGTCTCCTCAATCTCCCTGCACATTTGTTCCTCAAATTCCCATAGGCTATTTGGGGGCCAATGGTACAACCCTAATGACAACCGCTTCTTATTTCTTAGCTCCACATACAAAGCCTCACTGGATGATCCCTCAGTTATTTCATCTCTGGCTACTGCTCTGATACTCCCCTTAATCAAAAATGCAATTCTCTCTCCCCTCTTTCCTCCACCTCTGTCTACAACACCTCCGCCCAGGACATTAAGCTACCAGTCCTGTCCCTCCCTTAGCCATGTTTCTGCAATGGCTATAATATCCCAGTCCCATGTTCCTATTTGTGCCCTGAGTTCATTGGCCTTACCTGCCAACTTTCTTGCATTGTAATAGACGCAATTTAAACCAACAGGCATTCCTCGCTCCCTGTTGTGTTCCAGCCTGAACTGTCTCTTCAACTTGCTATTTCTGATTATTGTATCTCTTTCCAGCTTCACACTTGCCTTCCTGCTGTTGAGGATCCTAACTCCTTCTAATTTAGTTTAAACTCTCTCTTGTAGCATTAGCAAAACTGCCCACCAGGATATTAGAGGATAATAAAATGTGAGGCTGGATGAACACAGCAGGCCAAGCAGCATCTCAGGAGCACAAAAGCTGACGTTTCGGGCCTAGACCCTTCATCAGGGTCTAGGCCTGATGAAGGGTCTAGGCCCGAAACGTCAGCTTTTGTGCTCCTGAGATGCTGCTTGGCCTGCTGTGTTCATCCAGCCTCACATTTTATTATCTTGGAATTCTCCAGCATCTGCAGTTCCCATTATCTCTGACACCAGGATATTAGTCCTCCTTTAGTTCAGGTGCAACCCATCCCTCTTGAACAGGCCACCTCTGCCCCAGTAAAGATCTCAATGATCCAGAAATCTGAATCTCTGCCCCCAGCACCATTTTTTTAGGTTTGCATTCATCTGCCATATTGTCCTGTTCTTACCCTCAGTAGCACATGGCATTGGATGTAATTTGGAGATTACTACTGTCAAGGTCTTGGTTTTTAATTTTATTAACTCTCTATAATCACTCTGCAGTATCTCACCTCTATTTACACTTATGCCATTTGTGCCAACATGCACAATGAGTTCTGGCTGCTCAACCTCCCCCTTGCAGCCATTCCGGGACATCCTGGACCGTGGCACCGGGGAAACAACACGCCATCCTGGATTCACGTTTGCGGCCACAGAATCTCCTGTCTGTCCCCCTAACTACTGAGTCTCCTATCACTAAGGTCCTGTTTACTTTTACCCTTCCAGCTGTGCTCCAGAGCCAGTCATAGTGCCAGTAATCTGGCTATACTGCCTTCTGTGAACGGTCATCCCCCCATCAGTATTTAGAATGGTATACCTGTTTTTGAGGGGAATGGAAACAGGGAATTCCTACATTATGCCTAACCCCTTCACCCTTCAATGTGGTCACCCAGTTACTCGCTGCCTGCACCTTAGGTCTGACCACTTCACTAAAACTCTTACCTATGATGTACTCAGCATCTCAGAACATCCTGAGTGCATCCAGTTCTAGCTTGAGTTCCCTAACACAGTTTCCAGGTGCTACAGCTGAGTGCACTTCTCACAGGCGTTGTTATCAGGGATGATGGAATTATCCCTGAACTCCCACATCCTCAGGAGGGGACATAGATAAGCTGCAGAGCTGGCTGAGAGGTGGCAAATGGAGTTTAATGCGGAAATACACTTTGGAAGGAGTAACAGGAATACAGAGCGCTGGGCTAATGGTAAGATTCTTGGTAGTGTGGATGAGCAGAGAGATCTCAGTGTCCAAGTGCATAGATCCCTGAAAGTTGATGCCCAGGTTGATAGGATTGTTAAGAAGGCATAGAGTGTGTTATGTTTTATTGGTAGAGGGACTGAGTTTCAGAGCCATGAGGGCATGTTGCAGCTGTACAAAACTCTGGTGCGGCCGCACTTGGAGTAATGCGTACAGTTCTGGTAGACGCATTATAGAAAGGATTTGGAAGCATTGGAAAGGGTGCAGAGGAGATTTACCAGGATGTTGCCTGGTATGGAGGGAAGGCCCCAAGATGAATTTCCATATTAAGCAGAGGCTCACCCGCACATCTGCCAATGTGGTATACTGTATCCATTGTACCGGTGTGGCTTCCTCTACATTGGGGAAACCAAGCGGAGGCTTGGCGACCGCTTTGCATAACACCTCCGCTCAGTTCGCAATAAACAACTGCACCTCCCAGTCGCAAACCATTTTAACTCCCCCTCCCATTCTTTAGATGACATGTCCATCATGGGCCTCCTGCAGTGCCACAAGGATGCCACCCGTAGGTTGTAGGAACAGCAACTCATATTCCACTTGGGAACCCTGCAGCCCAATGGTATCAATGTGGACTTCACCAGCTTCAAAATCTCCCCTTCCCCCACCGCATCCCAAAACCAGCCCAGTTCATCCCCTCCCCCCACTGCACCACACAACCAGCCCAGCTCATCCCCTCCACCCACTGCATCCCAAAACCAGCCCAGCCTGTCTCTGCCTCCCTAACCTGTTCTTCCTCTCACCCATCCTTTCCTCCCACCCCAAGCTGTCCCTCCATTTCCTACCTACTGACCTCATCCCACCTCTTTGACCTGTCCGTCTTCTCTGGACTGACCTATCCCCTCCCTACCTCCCCACCTATACTCTCCTCTCCACCTATCTTCTTTTCTCTCCATCTTCGGTCTGCATCTCCCTCTCTCCCTATTTATTCCAGGACCCTCTCCCCATCCCCCTCTCTGATGAAGGGTCTCAGCCGGAAACAGCAGCTTTTGTGCTCCTGAGATGCTGCTTGGCCTGCTGTGTTCATCCAGCTTCACACTTTATTATCTGAGGGACGTGATGCTGTTTTCATTAGAGAGAAGAAGGTTAAGAGGCAATTTAATAGACACATACAAGATGATTGGAGGATTAGATAAGGTAGACAGTGAGAGCCTTTTGCCTCTGATGGTGATGGCTAGCATGAAGGGTCATAGCTTTAAATTGAGAGGTGATAGATATAGGGCAGATGTCAGAGGTGGGTTCTTTATTCAGAGAGTAGTAAAGGCATGGAATGCCCTGCCTGCAACAGTAGCAGACTCGCCAACTTTAAAGGCACTTAAATGGTAATTGGTTAAACATATGGATGATAATGGAATAGTGTAGGTTAGATGGGCTTCAGATTGGCTTCACAGGTCGGCAGAACATTGAGGGTCGAAGGGCCTGTACTGCACTGTATTGTTCTATGTTCTTTGTTCTATGATCTATGTTCTGTGTTCTAACTACCATCTCAAATGCCCTAAGACTACAGAGGAAAGTTAAAAAGGACCTTACCTGAGCTTACCTGTACTTTTTGCTAAACTGCTGCTCACGAAGCTTCTTGAGCCAAAGCCTTATATTCACTCTGCTACCAGCAAATTCCCCAGTAGCTTGTCTCCCTCCCCCTTTTCACTTTGGTTAGAGGAGGAGGGAGGGAGTGAAACATTACAGTGATGTAATGTTTGGGAGTTAAGCCCTCCTTGATACCAGGCCCATGACAATCCATACTACTGTTGGGTGACTGCTTCCAGGCTCTAATGTATGCACCAAAGTGCTGTCTCTCCCTCCCAGTTGCTCTCTGCTGGATCTGTCATTGCTTTTCTGGTGGCCCCATCTCTTCTATGTCCTCAGATTAAAAGCCGAGGGTAAACTTGTTACCATTTGGCAGGGTCACCTCAATCTGATTTTATAGCTATGATGCCTTTAATTGCTTCCATGTAAGATTACCTCAATGACCTTTCCTTCATTATAAGGTCAGAAGTGGGAATGTTTGCTGATGATTGCACAATGATCAACAGAATTCAAAACTACTCATATATTGAAGCAGTCCATGTCAAAATGCAACAAGACCTGGACAATGTCCAGGCTTGCATGATATAAATGCCAGACAATGAACATCTCCAATAAGAGACAATCTAACCAATGTCCTTTGACTTCAATGGCATTATCATCACTGAATCCCTTACCATCAACATCCTGGGATTACCATTGACCAAAAACTGAATTGGACTTACCATATAAATACAATGGCTACAAGAGCAGGTCAGATGCTAGGAACCCTACAGTGAGTAACTCACTTCCTGAGTCCCCAAAGCCTAACCACCATCTACAAGGCACAAGTCAGGTAATGGAATGCTTTTCACATGCCTGCGTGAATGCAGTTCCAACAACACTCAAGAAGCTTGACACCATACATCACAAAGTAGCCTGCTTGATTGGCATCATATCCCCAAACATTCAATCACCCTGCCATCAATCTAGGTTTTGTTACTAAGTGATTGTATACCCTAATGAAGAAGTTAGTAAGGTTGATAAATGAACTCCTGAAAATCAAAAACTAGCCACTTAAAATCCGAGGTGCAGTTAACAACAGGTGACCTTAATCAAAAATAAAATCTGTGGGAAGTTCAAGCAATGAAAAATACTTTGAAACCTTAATCCTTACTTTGCTATCAAGGGCTGTCAGTACTTTTGGCCAATAATAGGATGTTTCACAAATGGGCCGGTAAATTAGGGGCTGGTATTTTGGTGAGAGGAAGTTTGAATAATGGCCCCATGTTATGGCAGGCAAAATTTGATAATGCCAGTTGGGCAGATCTCTTCATACAGCTTGTAGGTGATTCTGGAAATACTTTGCCTCAGGTTTTTCAGCAAGCTTGAGCTGCACCTCCATCTGTCCTGTTCCTGAATGAAATTGACTCCATCCCAATTGTGTTCATTCGATGGAGCAAATGGCCATTCTGTTAAAGAGTGGGTACTCTCTGCTCTTCTTAATACCATGCCATCCAAATTATAAATTCTCATTCCCTGACTGGGCAATGAACACAGAAATATATATTTGTCACATGCAGAGCAGATTGTATCAGGTGTAGGATCCCAGAGAGCAAACGAGTCTTGAAATTTGGAAACAAAGGGCTGAATCTTATATTTTGTTTGGCTAAGTTTTTCACTGTGAAGTTTTCCCACCATATCTTAGCAAACATCAGTCATTAAATACATACCCCACCTCTACTGACTCCCTCTCATCCAATTCTAGCCTGATTTTACTACATGCCATAATGGAACCAGTCGCCACTGCTGGGATATCACAGAATGGAAGGGCATCCCTGGCACTGGCAGCATCTTTTAAAGCCATTATTTACCTGAAAAATACTGTCAGACCAGAACTGCCCTGCGTGGTTCCTGGCATTTGCCCTGACATGGCAGATAAGGACTATTAGTCATCTGCTTTGCACACAGAGACTTGGAGGTGCTGCTAGAAGGCATGCTGCAAAGGCAGGATGTTCCCAGAAACTGCAGAGGAGACCATGACAGTAAACCATGACAGCCTAGCCCAAAGTTGCTGCCTGGGCTGGTGTAGTTTATAACAACCTAGAGGATTGTCCTTTAGGGAAGGAAACTGCCATCCTTACCTGATCCGGTCAACAAGTGACTCCAGCCCCAGAGCAATGTGTTTGATTCTTAACTGCCCTTTGCACAATTAGGGATGGGCAATAAATGCTGCCTAGCCAGCGACGCCCTCATCCTGCGAATGAATAAAGAAAAAAAAGTACCCAGCACTGTAAGAAGGACAATGACCTCTCCACTTCCATTATCTTCTCTCTGATGTCTCACACTCATTCTCCTGTACCCATCTCCTTCTAAGGCTAATGCTCTACAACTTTTATATTTCTTGAAACATCATCCTCCATTTACTGCAACCCATCCCAACTCCAATGCCACAAACAAAAACAAAGGTGTTGGAAAAGCTCAGCAGGTCTGGCAGCATCTGCGAAGGAAAAACAGAGTTAATGTTTCGGGTCCTGTGACCCTTCCTCAGAACTGACCCTGCATTCCTTCTGTGCTGCCTCATCACTACTCGGGCCACCGCCCCAATTGGATCAAAAGCAATAGCTGTGCCACCCATTTTTATCTCCTGAAATAAATGCCTCTTTCTCGTTTCAGGAGGAATCAAACCAAAATCGGACAGAAAATGTCAAAATGGGTGGTGAGCTGTCTAAAATTTGGTTTCTCATCTCTCATGTAGACAGCACTCTGACTGCCTCGAGTGGCTGTCTATTCCTAACAAAGCCTCTGGACTAGTATCAAAGGTTGGCCTTGGCTTAATTTACTGGGACCCCCGGAATGAAGGCTGCCTCCCACAACCTGACTGGGGACTGCTGTTAGAAATGACAGGCTGTCTGGCTAAACAGCTCCATGCTCCTCGTGGGAGCACGAGGCAACGCCGATACAGCCATCAATGCAACGAAGGAAGAGGCGGGGTTTAGGGCCTGTGTGGCTTCAGAAGGGGGATTGTTCCACGTATCCTACAAAGAGGCAGGCATAGCTTGGGCCCATGTGGGTACCCGTGGCCACCCCCTTTGTCTGTAGGAAGTGGGATGAATGGAAGGAGAAGTTGGTAACGGTAAGGTTGAGTTAAATTAAGCCGATAAGGGTGTCAGTGGAGGGGGACTGGATGGGCCTGCGGGACAGGAAGAAGAGGAAGGCCTTTAGGCCATCTGTATGGTGAATGCAGGTGTATAGGGACTAGACATCCATGGTAAAGATGAGGTGTTGGGGACTGGGGAATCTTCACCACCTCGTGCACCCACGAGGAGCTTGAACAGTTCACCCACTTCACTAACACCTTTCACCCCAACCTTAAGTTCACCTGGACCTCTCTATTTCCATCTCTTGCAACCACCTGGAAACCGATATCCATTTCAGGCCTACCGACTCCCACAGCTACCTAGTGTGCACCCCCTCTCACCCACCTTCCTGCAAAAAGGCCATCCCCTATTCCCAACTTCTTTGCTTCTGCCGCATATGCTCCCAAGACGAGACATTCCACTCCCAGACATCCCAGATGTCCTTGTTTATCAAAGACCGCAACTTCCCCTCCACAGTGGTTGAAAATGGCCTTGAACATGTCTCTTGCATTTCCTGCAAATTATCCCTCACAACCCCTCCCCACAATAATAACCAAAACAGAATCCCCCTCATCCCCACGTGCCACCCCACCAACCTCTAGATCCAAAGCATCATCCTCCGAAACTTCTGCCACCTGCAATCCGACCTCACTACCAAAGACATTTTCCCTCTCCACCCTTATCTGCTTTCTAGAGGGACCACTCTCTCCGGGGCTCCCTTGTCCACTCCACACTCCTCTCCAGCCCCATCACGCCCAGCACTTTTTCCTGTAACCGCAGGGCGTGCTACACCTGCCACTACACCTCCCCCCTCAGGCCTATCCCAGGCCCTAAGAAGACCTTCCACATCAAACAGATGTTCACTTGCACATCTGCTAAGGTGGTATATTGTATCTGCTGTTTCAGATGTGGCCTTCTCTACACTGGGGAAACCAAGCAGAGGCTTGGGGATTTCTTTGCAAAATAGCTATGCTTGGTTCGCAATAAACAACTGCATCTCCCAGTCGCGAACCATTTCAACTCCCGCTCCCATTCCTCAGACGACATGTCCATCCTGGGCCTCCTGTATTGCCACAATGATGCCACCCGAAGGTTGCAGGAACAGCAACTTATATTCCACTTGGGAACCCTGCAGCCCAATGGTATCAATGTGGAGTTCACAAGCTTCAAAATCTCCCCTCCCCCCACTGCATCCCAAAACCAGCCTAGTTCGTTCCCGCCTTCCTAACCTGTCCTCCCGCCTATCCACTCCTCCAAATTCAAGACCCACATCTATCTCCTACCTACTAGCCTCGTCTGCCTCCTTGACCTGTCCATTCTCCCTGGACTGAGCTATCCCCTCCCTCACTCCCCACCTACACTCATCTTTACTGGCTCCAACCCCACCTTCTTGGCCTGTCTGTTTCCTCTCCATCTATCTTCTCTTTTATCCATCTTCTATCCTCCCTCCCCCCAACTCTTTCTCCCTATTCATTTCAGAACCCCCTTTTCCTCCCAGAACCTCCTTCTCCTCCCCCATTTCTGTAGAAGGGTCTAGACCTGAAACATCAGCTTTCCTGCTCCTCTGATACTGCTTGGCCTGCTGTGTTCATCCAGCTCTACACCTTGTTGTCAGCGAAATACATATGACTGGACTTTGTAAATCGTAGAGGATGTAGTTTTGCAACCTTAGTTGTATACTAGAGAACACTAATAGAAAAGTCAGCATTGTCCTATCAGACCTTAGGCTGCTCTCTCATTAGAGAAAGTTGACTGGTGGTGGTTTAACCTGGGGGTCACCATACCTAGGATAAAGAGAAAGGATCAGCAAGCAAGGTCTTCATAGGAACTTCAGCTGATGCAGGAATTGAACCCATCTTGTCAGCATCACTTTACATTGCAAATCAGCTATCCAGCCAACTGAGACCTCCACAAGAGAACACTGATTGTATACAACAGCTGTTTCAAGCAAACAGCCTAATAACTGGGTTGTGAAGATTGTTTCTTAATTGCATTGGATTAACAAGGAAGATATTAATTCTGCCTCTCCTCCATTATAATCAGTTTCATTCAGTTTCCAAAAAGCTTCGAGTTTTATCTGTGGTGTAAAGAGTTAATTCTGCCTTTCCTGTAATAATAGATAATAACAACGTGCATAAGCATCTCTGTCATGATGACATCTGTTCTTATGGAATTGGGTTCCAGAGATGTTGTCTTTCAATTTCTTCCACAGATAGTGTGCATAATTAACAAAGATTGTTTGTGCTCACTGACATGGGTGTGAACTGCCTTCTATCAGCAACTTGGGTATGATCTTATTACATTCTCCATTCAGGGAAAAAACACAAAAGATCAACATCACCCAACTCACCTCTCAGTAGGGCAGCAGTAATCATTTTATATATAACAGTGACAAATGTAATGATGAGGAAATCAGTGACCTTGTCTGTTCTGTATTTTCAGCTGGAAGAGCATTATCAAAAAGAGCATCTTAAATGGAGTGAAAATAAATCTGGTGAATTGGAGGGTGATGAGGTGCAGGAGGAGGACAGCACAAAGCAACAGAGGTGAATGATGTAAACAATCAAAAATACTGCAGTGCATAATGGTAGAAGGTTATATATGAATTCAGGATACAGTCTCTCAACTGCAATATTTTACTGGTATCACTTCAATTTTTGAAGAGAAAGAATCACAATTACATGCCATGAACTGACAAAGCATTTTTTCATTAAATAGCAGTCTTGACATGCAATTAAATGTAATTAAAATACATGAATTTTGTATTCAAACAGAGCATGAGTAAAATGTGCCTGAGAAGCAGGTCAACTGCAGACACAGTGCTGCTGGGTAACTGCTGTGTGTCAGGAGATGCAGAAAGCAGAAGATAAGAAGCCATAAAATACCAATTTGCCAGAGCACTTTAGTCAATGCTTTATCAACGAAAAGCAGAATAATGTATGAAAAGCACTTACAGATAATGACTAAAAGTTTTGTATCCTCTTGCTTTGTTAATGAACAATTTCAAGCAATCTTTTCTATTCATAATGTTAATGTAAATTTATGCTTCCTTTCAAACATGTTTATTACATTTACAGACGCTTACAACCTGATGACTTTGCAACGTACAGTATTCTGTCAATTCATTTGAATTCCATAAGCATTAGTTTGGAGCTGCAAGTTGCTGATTATCTCTGCCATTATTTTGTGTGTGAATCAATGTAAAAACACAGAGAGCCTCAGATGTACAGGTTCAGTTAATAACTGAATGTGAGAAGATTGGTTTATGGTCTGACTGGTGCAATTTCACACTGAATTTAAATCCATTTGCTGGAACATTTACTCCATGGCAGAAATGGATTTTTAAAAAAATGCTAAATATTTCTCGCATGCGGTGTAGATTTGTGTCATTTCAACAATATGTGGGCCTTCCAAAGGAAAATTTATATAAATAAGTGGGCAGTATATTCAAAGCAGAGTTGGGAAACTGATGCCTGAATGAATTCTAGGTCTCGATATTGTGCATCACTGTGTTGCTCTTGTGATGTTATTTTTAAATACAAATGCCCTAATTAGTTAGGAGACAAGCCTGGCACTGAAGCTTCCTCCAGGAGGTGGGAGCTGGCTGCCTGGCATCTGTGGCACAAGTAGGAGGCAGTCATGTTGGATGCTGCTGCTGCCTTGCCAAAGAGTGTAGACAGCTCCTCACAGAGCCAACAGCATTGATAGGGATGAAAGGAGCTTTGCAAGAAAAATAAAGGTGCAGCTGTTGCACTACCGTTAGTCAGGCAATCAAAAAACAATTTCTGCCCTACTGCGGGCTATCTTCCTCCTGGAATGAGAGAGGTAGTTATTAAAGGTAGGGAGGTGTCCTAGCTGTGTGAGTTGGCAGAGCAGAGGGTATGCAGCATCAATGGTGTCAGAGTTGGGTGTGGGTAATAGTGGGAGTGGTACAGCATGAGCCTTGGTTGAAGGTTAATACAGTAGTAGAGAGAGAGTGAGTATTAGTTATCAGAGAGAGAATAGTGGCATCACATTGGCAGAGTGGAGAAGGTCAATAGTTCTAGCCACGGGCAATGCAGGGTTACAGGTACAGGGTAGAGGGTGAGGCTGGGTGTGATGCTCTTTGGAGAGTCAGTGTGGACCTGTTGGGCCGAATGGCCTGTTTCAACCCTGAAGGGATTGTAGGATTATGATTCTACCATTCTATGATTTTTTTCCCACAGTGCCGGCCATTCTTACATATGCCTGAGACTGCACTAAGACAAGTGACAACCTCAGAATGGGACAGAATGGTCTGATGTTGTGGCCTGCACTGTTGGTCCGAGGACATGAGGCCTGTGCACCATCAGGACCTCCAGGTCTCTGCCCACAAAGCAGGTTGACAAATTTTCCTTCTCCGCCATGTTCAGACCAACTGCCATGAATTATGCAGGACTGTCTGGCCTGACAGTGCTTTTATGGCAGGCCAGCCTTTTAAAGGTAGCATTGGTGCCAGGGATGTCAGTCAATTTGGGGTTATCCTGGCAGTGGTGAGTTTTTATGGGAATGATGCATGGTGAAATGGCTATAGAATCAGGTTAGAGGGACGAAATGAGATAGGACAGACCGTTAAATTTGTAAGTTCATAAGATACATCGAGAAAACCTTCTCAGCCTTGTGATGAAATATACTTCAAAAAAAGTGACATGAATTGGCACTTTAGCCAAAGTTCATAATATCAGCCTATTGCTGCAAACTTTAAACTTGAGATGTTGCTTGTGAGTCAGTGCATGTCATTGTGCAAAGGACTCATTGGTGAATAGAACTTGGTTTAGTCGATAATAGGACTTTCCAATCATGTCCCTGTCCCATCATAAGAATGAAATGCGCTGCACTATCTCTCCTTTTCTTCCCTGGCTTATTTTCAGCCTTTATCCTTCAATAACTTAGCTCAATTGCCCTATGGACCTGCCTTTGTATGGTTCCCCTTTGTCAACAATTCATCAATCTCCGGAAATAAACTTAAGATAATAAAGTGTGAAGCTGGATGAACACAGCAGGCCAAGCAGCATCTCAGGAGCACAAAAGCTGACATTTCGGGCCTAGACCCTTCATCAGAGAGGGGGATGGGGTGAGGGTTCTGGAATAAATAGGGAGAGAAGGGGAGGCGGACCGAAGATGGAGAGAAAAGAAGATAGGTGGAGAGGAGAGTATAGGTGGGGAGGTAGGGAGGGGATAGGTCAGTCCAGGGAAGATGGACAGGTCAAGGAGGTGGGATGAGGTTAGTAGGTAGGAAATTGAGGTGTGGCTTGGGGTGGGAGGAAGGGATGGGTGAGAGGAAGAACAGGTTAGGGAGGCAGAGACAGGCTGGGTTGGTTTTGGGATGCAGTGGGTGGAGGGGATGAGCTGGGTTAGTTGTGTGATGCAGTGGGGGGAGGGGACGAACTGGGCTGGTTTTGGGATGTGGTGGGGGAAGGGGAGATTTTGAAGATGGTGAAGTCCACATTGATGCCATTGGGCTGCAGGGTTCCCAAGCGGAATATGGGTTTCTGTTCCTGCAACCTACGGGTGGCATCATTGTCGCACTGCAGGAGGCCCATGATGGACATGTCATCTAAAGAATGGGAGGGGAAGTGGAAATGGTTTGCGACTGGGAGGTGCAGTTGTTTATTGCGAAATGAGCAGAGGTGTCCTGCAAAGTGGTCCCCAAGCCTCCGCTTGGTTTCCCCAAAGTAGAGGAAGCCACACTGGGTACAATGGATACAGTATACCACATTGGCAGATGTGCAGGTGAACCTCTCCTTAATATGGAAAGCCATCTTGGGGCCTGGGATAGGGGTGAGGGAGGAGGTGTGGGGGCAAGTGTAGCATTTCCTGCGGTTGCAGGGGAAGGTGCTGGGTGTGGTGGGGTTGGAGGGTAGTGTGCAGTGAACAAGGGAGTCACGGACAGAGTGGTCTCTCCGGAAGGTAGACAAGGGTGGGGATGGAAAAATGTCTTGGGTGGTGGGGTTGGATTGGGGAAACCAAGCAGAGGCTTGGGGATTGCTTTGCAGAACGCCTCCGCTCGGTTCGCAATAAACAACTGCACCTCCCAGTCGCAAACCATTTTAACTCCCCCTCCCATTCTTTAGATGACATGTCCATCATGGGCCTCCTGCAGTGCCACAATGATGCCACCCGAAGGTTGCAGGAACAGCAAGTCATATTCCGCTTGGGAACCCTGCAGCCCAATGGTATCAATGTGGACTTCACCAGCTTCAAAATCTCCCCTTCCCCCACCGCATCCCAAAACCAGCCCAGTTCGTCCCCTCCCCCCACTGCACCACACAACCAGCCCAGCTCATCCCCTCCCCCCACTGCCTCCCAAAACCAACCCAGCCTGTCTCTGCCTCCCTAACCTGTTCTTCCTCTCACCCATCCCTTCCTCCCACCTCAAGCTGCACCTCCATTTCCTACCTACTAACCTCATCCCACCTCCTTGACCTGTCCATCTT
The DNA here is from genome assembly GCF_030684315.1 of Stegostoma tigrinum. NCBI lineage: Eukaryota > Metazoa > Chordata > Chondrichthyes > Orectolobiformes > Stegostomatidae > Stegostoma > Stegostoma tigrinum. The sequence goes on along the minus strand of NC_081359.1, from coordinate 83,358,963 downwards.
CTCTGGGCTGCCCTATCCCCTCCCTACCTCCCCACCTATACTCTCCTCTCCACCTATCTTCTTTTCTCTCCATCTTCGGTCCACCTCCCCCTCTCTCCCTATTTATTCCAGAACCCTCACCCCATCCCCCTCTCTGATGAAGGGTCTAGGCCTGAAACGTCAACTTTTGTGCTCCTGAGATGCTGCTTGGTCTGCTGTGTTCATCCAACTTCACACTTTATTATTTTGGATTCTCCAGCATCTGCAGTTCCCACTATCTCCGGAAATAAACTTTCTGTGTTTTGCCTTGCTATTCTCTTTAAACAGTGAAACCTTTCACTCAATGCCTTCTCATTAGTTTATTAGGTGCTGGCTCCTTGAATAATCAGTGGAGTAGCTTGAAACCTGTTCCTGAGAATGCAGACCTCGTTTCTACAGACTGGTGGATGACATGGTTTGCAAGGATCTAGTTTTAACTAACATTTGCTGAATAAAACATTTGACATGATGAGAAAAGATTTCTTGGTGCCAGACTCATTTCGGCAATGGTGCTAATAAAAGTACTGCCATAATTTAATTATACAGTACAAACACTTTGCAAATTTTGGTCAATCAGCAGTAAATTGACAAAGCAATTTTTCAACTCCCTGATGCTTTGGTCAGCAGAATAAAGTATTGTGTTGGCTCCCTTGGCTTGATGATATTCTCATAGCAGCAACAATGAAACACGATGGCATTCTGCAAACCTGCCTCGCATGTGAAGCCCATTTATTATAGTCTATCCTCAACTCTTCATCATAACAGCATTGGTGAGACTGGAAAATAATTAATGAAACAAGCCCATGGTTACTGTTGTCATAGCATTGCATCAATGTCTTTCCCAACCTGAAATGTAGTTCGTAAAATCTGAGTAATAACCCAAAAAGAAAAGGTCAGTCAAAGTGAATGTTAACTAAAATATGAAAGAACTGCAGATCCTGTAAATCAGAAACAAAAACAGGAATTACTGGAAAAGCTCAGTAGGTCTGGCAACACCTGTGCAAAGAAATCAAAGTTAACATTTTGGGTTGAGTGACCCTGCTTCAGAACAGGTCCACTTCAGGACGTCTCGCAAATGTACATAAAGTGAAACACATTCCTGTACAGAAGCTACTTCATACCCTTACTAAACAATCCTTTTGCTTCTGTTCTGCAAACACTAGTGGAACCCTGGACTTGCACGGCTGAAGTGTACAAAGCCTAAAAGCTTCTGCACTAGCATCACGTCTGAGGAGGAAGACTGTGAGTCTTCAAGGCAAAGCATTCGCATGCACTTTCCGTGAACACAGATTGACACTTGATGGGTATTCTAGTGACATTAGACCTGAGGACACAAACTGACAAGTTTATCACTGACATGCCCACACCCAATGAAAGAAGAAATGCCTGATGTCTTTTATGGTCAAGAACTATTGGACACCAGGCACCTGCTAGTCTTCTTGCAAAAGATGTGCCTGTTTACTTGTCCAGAAGTCACATAGTCAACCTGCAGAAAGGTAGGAGGGAACATCAAGCAAGTGTTCACAAAGACTTCGGTAGGCTAGAGCAAAAGTTGGAGGAGTATATTCATGTTCTCAGGAAAGACTGATTGAGGGATACTGTGTCCTGATTTCCAATTGCGTGATCTCAGAGGATCAGCAAAAGTCAATGGAACAAGGCACAATTATTCTAATAGTTTAACTAGACTTCTTCCATTGGCCACAGACCAAAAGCTTTCAAGACTGCAAGTCAAACAGAATCACAGAATTGTTTTAACCTAGAAGAAGGCTATTTTGTCCATCATCTCTGCACTAGCTCCTTGAAAGAGCATCATGACTTATTGCCACTGGTCTGCACTTCTTCCCTGTAACCCTGCAAATTGTTTCTACTTAATTAAATCATCTAATTTCCTCTTGTGTGTCTGCACTCTTGCAGGACATGTGCTCCTGACCCAAACCAGTTACTGTGTGGAAAAATTTGTTCTGTGGTCACTTGTTTTGCAAATCACTTTAAATTTGAGCTGCCTAGTTCATTTGCCATTTATGAAGAGAATGGATTCTCCCTCTTTCCTCTGTCCAGACTTCTCATGATTTTGAAAACATATATCAAATTTTCTTTTAGCCTTTTCCTCTTCAAGGAAAACAGCCCCAGCATCTTCAATCTTCATAACCGATATTTCTCATTCCTGAAACAATTCTCTTAAACCTCTTTTGCACTCTTTCCAATGCATTCATACCCTTCCCAATGTGTAACATACAGAGCTGTACACAATATTCCAGCTAATTTGTAACTGGTATCCTTTACAGGTTCAGAATCACTTCTCTGTTCTAGTATTCTGTGTTCTTATTAATAAAGTCCAGAATACAGTAAGTTTTATTAATTGCACGCTCCACTTATCCAGCCATCTTTAATTGTTTATGGCTATATGCACCCGACTCCCTACCATTTTTGTTATCATATCCTTACACACAAGATGATGCCTGCCAAGACTGGACTCCAGTAGTAGGTTTGGAGGAGTGTTGAAGCAAGGTAGTGTTTGGGGATTTATGCTGTGCACCTGACAGCCACTTTATGCCAAGATCGCATCAACACTTTCTTGACTCACCTTATTTGAGTTGATAATTGCTTATGTGCATAGGAAGAAGTATTGATATATGCTTGTCAGCTCCTGAGAGATTAGTTACATGAGCTGTTCTCTCGAATTATAAGGCCATGAAGTATCGAATACATGTTTTTTGGGGCCTTGTTCAGCTGTCATGTATAACCTGATGGAGAAAATAAAGATCCTAAGATGAGCTAGGAGATTAGAATAAGACAGGGCAATGGTTCACAAAGCCTGAGAGGCCAGAGGAAACTTTAGAGCCACTCACATCCAGGATGACAGAATTGGTCTCAGACTTTTTCTGTTCCTGGTATTTGACTTATATGGTTGAATATCAACTTTCTGCTTACTGTATCCAGATTACTCAAGGATTAACTTATTCTTTTCAATTTGTTAATATATTCAATAAAATGTTAACTTTTACTTTCAACTATAGCTCTGATACCATCACGAAAGTTTCAGTGCATGTATAAACTTTGCCCTTGACCAACATTATCATTAAAGCAGTTGAGAAACAATGAGAACTTCCAATTCTTGAGGTCTGAATGTTTGCACTGCAGTCATCCTTGCACTATAAATGTGAGTCACATCAGTGAGTGCAATCACTAGTGAGTGCAACTGCGTTGTCCTATACACTGACACAGTCACCTTACACTCTTCAGCGCACAGAATGAAATAAGCCTTCACTGTACGCATGCAGCGCCTGGGTATTCTCACTGCCAACATTTCCACTACTGTGGGATGGTAGTATAGCCAACGGTGGAAGTTTGAGTTCAATAAAAATCTGGAACGAAGAGTCTAATGATGACTATGAATCAATTTTTCGGAAATTAAAAACAAATCTGGTTCACTGATGTCTTTTAGGGAAGGAAACTGCCATCCTTAACTGATCTGGCCTACATGTGACTCTGAACCCACAGCAATGTGGTTGGCTCTTAGCTACCCTCTGAGCAATTGGGGATGGACAATAAATACTGGTCTAGCCAGTGATGCCCACATCCCGTGAATGAATACCAAAAAAATTCATCTGTAGCATCTTGACTACAATCCCCTAAGGTTGTAGCTTTCTGATGGATGAGTCAGTCACTCATTTTGCTGATTATAAAGCAGGTTCCAGGGTGTGGTACAATCATTTTGCTGGAGAATATTGTTCCATATCTTCCAATTTTAATAACTTTAACTGGTCCTATTGGGACTGTAAGAATGCAACAGATGTTACAATAATGCAATTCTAAGGACGTGAGACATATTATGAAAATAGCACTAATTTCCTTGAGAACATGTGTGTATGTGTCCAGGATTTGATACATGTAATGATTAAATTCCAGAGGAAGAAATTGGCGTAATTAGAAGAGAGATAACAAGATGTGGAGCTAGATGCACCCAGCAGGCCAAGCAGTATCAGAGGAGCAGGAAAGCTGACATTTCGGGCCTACGCTCTTCTTCAGAAAAAGAGTCTGAAGAAGGGTCTAGGCCCGAAATGTTAGCTTTCCTACTCCTCTGATGCTGCTTGGCCTGCTGTGCACATCCAGCTCTAAGCCTTGTTATCTCAGATTCTCCAGCATCTGCAGTTCCTACTATCGCTGGTGTATTTAGAATGGCAGCAATGCAATTATGCATTTCAAGAAGCCTGCAAATTCCAAGCACACCAGCAATTGTAAGCCTTGCAACTAGCTCTTTATTTCCTTGCACATTTTCTCACTTTCTTTTCTTCTTCTATTTGCCTCTAATGCATTGACATATTTTTGTAGGATGCTTTGAAGTACATTTGGATTTCACTTGCACATGACCATCATTCAAGTATAATCCTCGAAAGTGAATCTTGGCAGATTTAACAGTGGCAACACACCATTGCCAAACATGATTTAGCTTCCCCTGAAATCCTCACTTGAGTCCTGAGGAAGAGGGCCAGATGAAATGCAACTAAAAACAGTTGAAGAGATAAAGGTTCAAAATTTAGAATCGAACAGTGAGATGCTTTGCAATTTTTAATTATGTGCGAAATATTAATACGAAATGACTGAAACATTATTCCTGCAATGATAATGTTAGTTCACCATCCATAGTGAAGGATATTTTACAGTTGAAATTCTTGAGGATTTAGTCGGATACTAGAATGATAGTAAAATGCTGGATATTATGTAGCTTGGCTTTAAGAAAGGAGCTGATATGATTTCTCAAACGAGATTTGTAACTGAAGTGAAAACACTTGGGCTAATGTGGGAAGTTGTAAATTGGATACCACTTTGGGCCAGATGAACCAAACAAATGATAGTAATCAATAGCAGTAATTATAATTGGACAGTTGTGAGTTCTGTTGTACCTCAGGGATCAATTCTGGGAATTCAGTGGTTTGCATTGGCTAATTAATTTGATCTAAACATTGATAAGTAGGATGTTTACATCTCTAGGTAATGGTAAGTTATTGAGAAAAGCAGACTGTTTGGAAGAAATTATAGATGTTTTGAAAATATGTAGGCTCTGAATATGTAGGCTCTTGGTGCAGTGGGATCGATATGGCAAAATAGGACAGATGTTTGTTGAAATCATGGAAGAGTGGGCCAGACAAAAATCCCTCATCTGTTAATGCTGGAGGAAACAAAGGTTGGAGCTCTGCCAGCAGGAGACCAGATGCACTGTAGGCGATGGGTTGAAAGATTCAAGAATGTAGAACTAGAACATAATCCTGTAATAATCATGGGCGACCTTAATTTTCATATCCATTGGATATATCAAATTGGCAAAGGCAGCTTGGCGGACAAATATATTCAGGATCAATATGTTCTGAAATGATTATTTTACACTGGTAATGTTTATTGAGGTAGGATAAATGAATTAACTCATGGAAAATACTTCTCAGAGTCAAAGTGATCTTAACTTGATAGAATTTCTGATAAGTTTCATAATGTGGATTTGAAGTCGGCATAAACTTGAATAAAGTTAATTGCAAGTACATGAGAACAGATTTGGTTCTGGACTGGGTGAGTATGTTATAAGATAAGATGGTATAGAGAAACCATGCCAGACCTTTTTTTTTAATTCATTCAGGTGCTGTGGTCTTTGCTGGATGGTTAGATTCTCTCTTGGTGGGCAATGTCATTGTCTGATGCTTGCTATTTGTCAATCCAAATCTGGATATTGTCTAGGTGTTGTCACATTTGCACATGGACAACATCATTACCTGAGGACTCACAAATGGTGTAGCACATTGTACAATCATTAGTGAAGATTGCCATTTCTGATTCCATGATGGAGGGAAGGCCCACATTAAACTTCATTTGCCAACATTTTGCCCATTTACTTAACTTATCAATATATTTCTGTGAAATATTTTTATCACTCTCACAATCTGCCTTTCCATCTATTTTTGTGTTATCTGCAAATTTGGCCACAATGCATTCACCTCCTCCTCCCAAGTCGTTAATATATATATAAAACAGTTGCAGTCCTCGCATTGATACCTTTGGAAACACACTAGTCATAAGTCATCAACATTTGACCCCACTAGCAGTTTCCTTCCAATAAGCCAATTCGCTATCCATGCCAATATACTACCTCAAATACTGTAGGCTCTTATCACTTAACCTTTCGTGAGTTACCTTGTCAAATATCTTCTGGAAATTCAAATACAACACATCTACTGGTTCACTTCTATTTATTTCAGATTTTCTGCATCCTTTGTTCTTTGTTTTATTTAAAATTGATTCATAATTACCAAGGGGATGAAAGATTATCGGAAAACATGCAGGAATGGAGGCGTGAGGCTAAAATCAGATCAGCTGCAATTTTATAGAATGGTGGAGCAGGCTTGAAGGACCAGGATTGGAGGGTATGAGTTATAGGGAGAAGCTGGATGGGCTGGGACCTTTTTCACTGGGCCATAGGAGGTTGAAGGGTGACCCTGTAGAGGTTAATAAAATCACATGCGGCATAGATAAGGTGAACAGCAAAGGTCTTTTTCCTAAGCTGGGGAGTTTAAAACTAGATGGCATAATTTTAACGTAAGAGGAGAACGATTTAAAAGGGATCTGATGGGCAACTTTTACACACAGTGTGTTGTTTATATGCGGAATGAACTGGTAGATGCGGGCATGGCTACAACATTTAAAAGACATTTGGACAAGTACATGAGTAGGAAAGGTTTAAAGGGATATGGGCCAAATGCAGGCAAATGGGGCTAGTTAAGTTTAGGATACCTGGTTGGCATGAACGAGTTGGACTGAAGGGTCTGTTTCTATGCTGTATGACTCTATGACTCTATCTACCCTTGTTGAGACTCCCTCAAAAACTCTATTAAATTGGTTACACACAATTTTTCTTTCATGAGGTAATGTTGACTCTGCCTGATTAGATTATCATTTTCCACATGTCCTGTTATACTTCCTTAATAATTGTTTCCAATACTTTCCAGCAAAAGATGTTGGGCTAATCGGCCTACAGCTACCTGCTTTCTGCACTCCTGTCTTTTCCAAATCTCTGGTATTTCTCTACAATCTAATGATTTTTAGAAAATTACAACCAATGCATTCACTATTCCTGTAGCTACCTCTTTTAGGCTCATAGGATGTAAGCCATCAGGGCCGGGGGTTATCCTCCCTTTAGCCCTATTGGTTTGACTAACACTAATTCTTCCGTGACAGTGATAGTACTTAATTCTATCCCCCCACCCCTCCCCCATAACCCTGTATTCTTTAGTATTAGTAGAATGATCATAGTATCTTCCACCATAAAGATTGATGCAAACTGCCTGGTTAATTCCTGTGCCATTTCCTTGTTCCCCTAAATCATCTCTGCAGATTCATTTTCTAAGGGGCCTATGTCTACTTTGACCTCTCTCTTCCTTTTCATGTATTTAAAGAAGTTCTTAGTATCAGCTTTGTATTTTTCACTAGTTTGTCCTCATCATTTATTTTTGTCAGTCTTTATTATCATTTTAGTCCTTCTTTTCTGGATTCTGAGTTTATCCCAGTCTTGGGGCTAACACTGACTTTGACCTGCTTATTTGCTTTTTTTTTCAACTTAATACTCTCTTTAACTTGGTTAACCATGGTTAGTTTATCCCTCTCTTAGAATCTTTCCTCCTTGCTGGGATATGGTTTTACAGAGAGTCAAAGATTACTTCCTTAAATGTTTGCCACTGCTTGCTTACTATCATTCCTGCTAATCTATCCAATAAATTCATTTTAGCTAAACCTAATCTCATTTCTTGGTACTTCCCTTTATTTAAGTTTAACACACCTATTTAAAACTCAAGCCTCTCACTCTCAAACTAAGTATTAAATTCTATCATTTAATGATCACTATTTCCTAGGAGATCTTTCAGTCAGGAATCATTTATTAAACTTGCCTGAATACACATTGCCAGATTCAAGATAGCCTGCCCCCTGCTTGGCTGCATGACCCATTGTTCGAGGAAACTATCCTTCATGTTGTTCAAGAATTTGTTGTTGTAGCTACCCTTTCCAATTTGGTTAACCCAATCAACACGAAGATTAAAGTTAGCTATAATTATTGCTCTATTCTTTTTACATGCTGTGATTATTTGTTGATTTATAGCCTTTCCCACTGAATGGCTATTGTATGAGAGTTTCTACAGTCCTCCACCATTGTCTTCTTTGACTTGAATTTTTTTACATTCACCCAAATAACAATACATCACTTGAGCCTAGGTCAATTTTCACAAGTGTCCTCATTTTATTTCTTATTAACAGTGCTACCCCACCAGTTTTACCATTCCTCTTATCTCTCTACAAATATCCATCTATATGTTTTCCTGAATTTGCCTACACACGTCTTTGTTGTTATTGGTTTTCTATATCAGCAAGTGTTATGTCAAAAGCGAGCAAGTTCAATTTATCAATATATAGAGAAGACTGCAGTCACAAAACTTCCCTTCCCTTCTCTATCCACGGAGATCCACCTCATATTTCTCCAGTTTGCAAAACAGAGCCAAAAGACTGGTGGCATTGGATTTGTTTTAAAACATACACTTTGACAACTTTGCTTTGAACAAGATATGTGTAGCAGAACATGAATGATAGGAATTTATGGAAGATGAGGTATGGGATGCCAGCAAGATGATAGTTGAATTGGGATGGGGGTGGGGGTTTGGGGAACAAAGGCATGTCTAACAGTTTGAGTGAGGGCGGTGCTAATATGCAGGAGGGGCCAATATTGAGAGCTGGAGAGAAAAGGTTGAGCCCAATTCCCTCATGGCGACTTCAATAATAACAAACTGGGTTAACTTGGTTACTATTTTTTCCTCCACGCGTCTTTGCAACTCTCTATGGAGATACTGTAACAATGGCTAATGATTTTTGCAGGCTGCAGCTACTTGACAGATTTGACACAAAACACAAGTGGTCTTCTAATTCAAGTCCTTTAATTATAGTTTTCATTCATTTATAGATATTTTTTGGAGCTAGAGCGCATAATGATTCTCTCTGGGTTTTCTTTCTGACTTTTGCAAGAACCAATTGTGAATTATTGGCTCAGCACAACAAGGTATATTTGATTCTTTAAGATTATTTATAGCCTTTGCTGCAAAATTACAATTCTTCAATCATAATCCTTTGAATGAAATCAATTGAGGGCAGAGCTGGATATTTATAATCTATTGACCTGGAATTTCTTGTGATCTTGAGTTATTAGGACAAGCATTATTAGTGAAGGATAAAAAAATTAGAGGAAATAAGGGTGTGTTTACAATCTTTATATTGCACCATCATTTTCTGGGGCAGATATTCCCACCCAATCTTAGAAAAGGTAATTTTACTAGCTCTATCACAGACAAAACATTTAAATTTTGTTGCTGCAGTCACTTAGACTGAAAAATGATAGTGCAGATAAATGTCAGCCTTGCCAGCAATATCCATATTTCATGTAAACATAACAATAAAAAGTTAGCAACTGATGCACCGTCAGGTCAGTGACCTTTCATTGGAACCAGGAAAACAAACATATCAAATGGCTTTTCACCAAAGGCTTGCATGGGCCAAGTGCACAGCCACCTCTGTCCAGGCTGCCTTCATCAATCAGGATGGCCTGCTGTTTCCATCCACAGGGAAAAGAATGCACTTTTACTCTTGGACAGCCATCAGGAGAATCCCTGGGAAAGCATTGCTGAACCGGAAGGATAAAACCAGTAAACCTGTCAAAAGGGAGATGATGGTCCAACTTGGCTTGAGAATCCAATTGCGTGACCAGTATAATTCATTTCAACTTTTTCTGAATTGGTTTTTAAAGCTTTTTCACTGGTGAGTTAGATCTACATGGGTATGTTGGAAGGATGAGCAGTCGATGAGTGTGGCTCCTGCATTGCAGAGAATGAAGTACTCACCAGTTGCCTTTTAAATATGGCGTTCAGGAGGGATTAGGGAGAACCCGAAGACATTTTGCTCATACGTGAGGAATAAGAGAATGATCACGGAGAAGGTAGGGCTGATCAGGGATAGCATAGGGAACTTGTGCGTGGAGTCTGAGCAGATAGGGGAAGCCCTAAATGAGTTTTTTGCTTCAGTTTTCACTAAGGAAAGGGACCTTGTTGTGAATGAGAACTTTGAGGACCAGGAAAACATGCTTGAGCAGATCGAGATTGTGGAAATTGAGAAAAAAAGAAGAAAGAAAAAAGAAAAAACAAAGAAAAAAAGGACAGTATTACAGTTGCAGAATGGATGTTTGGGGATTCGTCAACTGGGGTAGTATGGGCTGAGGTTAGAAACAGGAAAGGAGAGGTCACGCTGTTGGGAGTTTTCTATAGGCCTCCGAATAGTTCCAGATATGTAGAGGAAAGGACAGCAAAGATGATTCTCAATAGGAGTGAGAGAGACAGGGTAGTTGTCATGGGGGACTTCAACTTTCCAAATATTGACTGGGAACACTATAGTTCGAGTACTATAGACGGGTCAGTTTTTGTCCAGTGTGTGCAGGAGGGCTTCCTGACACAGTATGTAGATAGGCCAACAAGGGGTGAAGCCACATTAGATTTGGTACTGGGTAATGAGCCTGGCCAGGTGTTAGATTTGGAAGTAGGTGAGCACTTTGGTGATAGCGATCACAATTCTGTTATGTTTCCCTTAGTGATGGAAAGGGATAGGTGTATACCACTGGGCAAGAGTTATAGCTGGGGGAAAGGCAATTACGATGAGATTAGGCAAGATTTAGGGAGCATAGGATGGGGAAGGAAACTACAGGGGATGGGCACATTAGAAATGTGGAGCTTGTTCAAAGAAAAGCTCCTGTGTGTCCTAGATAAGTATGTACCTGTCAGGCAGGGAGAAAGCTGTAGAGTGCAGGAGCCGGGTTTATGAAGGAAGTGGAATCTCTGGTCAAGAGGAAGAAGAAGGCTTATGTTAGGATGAGATGTGAAGGCTCAGTTAGGGCACTTGAGGGTTACGAGGTAGCCAGGAAAGACCTAAAGAGAGAGCTCAGAAGAGCCAGGAGGAGACATGAGATGTTGTTGGCAGATAGGATCAGGGTAAACCCTAAGGCTTTCTATGGGTATTTAAGGAATAAAAGAATGACAAGAGTAAGATTAGGGCCAATCAAGGATAGTAGTGAGAAGTTATGTGTGGAGTCAGAGGAGATAGAGGAAGCACTAAATGAATATTTTTCGACAGTATTCACTCTAGAAAACGACAATGTTGTCGAGGAGAATTATGAGATACAGGCTACTAGACTAAGTGGGATTGAGGTTCACAAGGAAGAGGTAATAGAAATCCTACAGAGGGTGAAGATAGATAAGTCCCCTGGGCCGGATGGGATTTATCCTAGGATCCTCTGGGAAGCAAGGGAGGAGATTGCCGAGCTTTCAGCATTGATCTTTAACTCGTCATTGTCTACAGGAATAGTGCTAGATGACTGGAGGATAGCAAATGTGGTTCCCCTGTTCAAGAAGGGGAGTAGAGACAACCCTGGTAATTATAGACCAGTGAGCCCTACCTCAGTTATTGGTAAAGTGTTGGAAAAGGTTATAAGAGATAGGATTTATAATCATCTAGAAAAGAATAAATTGATTAGGGATAGTCAGCACGGTTTTGTGAAGGGTAGGTCGTGCCTCACAAACCTTATTGAGTTCTTTGAGAAGGTGACCAAACAGGTAGATGAGAGTAAACCGGTTGATGTGGTGTATACGGATTCCAGCAAGGCATTCGATAAGGTTCCCCATAGTAGTCTATTGTACAAAATGCGGAGGAATGGGATTGTGGGAGATATAGCAGTTTGGATCGGAAATTGGCTTGCTGAAAGAAGACAGAGGGTGGTAGTTGATAGGAAATGTTCATCCTGGAGACCAGTTACTAGTGTGTACCGCAAGGGTCTGTGTTGGGTCCACTGCTGTTTGTCATTTTTATACATGACCTGGATGAGGGAGTAGAAGGATGGGTTAGTAAATTTGCAGACGACACTAAGGTCGGTGAGTTGTGGATAGTGACGAAGGATGCTGTAGGTTACAGAGAGACATAGATAAGCAGCAGAGCTGGGCTGAGAGGTGGCAAATGGAGTTTAATGTGGACAAGTGTGAGGCGATGCACTTTGGTAGGAGTAACCGGAAGGCAAAGTACTGGGCTAATGATAAGATTTTTGGTAGCGTAGATGAGCTGAGAGATCTCGGTGTCCATGTACACAGATCCTTGAAAGTTTCCAACCAGGTTGACAGGGCTGTTAAGAAGGCATACAGTCTTTTAGCTTTTATTAATAGAGGGATCGAGTTCCAGAACCAAGAGGTTATGGTGAAGCTGTACAAAACTCTGGTGCGGCCGCACTTGGAGTATTGCGTACAGTTCTGGTCACCGCATTACAAGAAGGATGTGGAAGCTTTGGAAAGGGTGCAGAGGAGACTTACTAGGATGTTGCCTGGTATGGAGGGAAGGTCTTACGAGGAAAGGCTGAGGGACTTGAGGCTGTTTTCGTTAGAGAGAAGAAGGTTGAGAGGTGACTTAATTGAGACATATAAAATCATCAGAGGGTTAGATAGGGTGGATAGAGAGAGCCTTGTTCCTAGGATGGTGATGGCGTGCACGAGGGGGCATATCTTTAAATTGAGGGGTGAAAGATATAGGACAGATGTCAGAGGTAGTTTCTTTACTCAGAGTAGTAAGGGAATGGAACGCTTTGCCTGCAACGGTAGTAGATTCGCCAACTTTAAGTACATTTAAGTCATCATTGGACAAGCATATGGACGTACATGGAATAGTGTAGGTTAGATGAGCTTCAGATTGGTATGACAGGTCGGCACAACATCGAGAGCTGAAGGGCCTGTACTGTGCTGTAATGTTCTATGTTCTATGATTTCTTTCCAGCCCAAGTATCTGTCGAGAGAAATTTTCAGTTTTTGACAATAATAGAGTTAGAATAATGCCTTTTTTCTCAGATTTGGTGGGTAGCTGTCACAGACATTTCCTGGGGCTTTTGTCCTGTGTTAATAATGAGTGTCTGAATAACTTAAGTTCACAGGAAATTCCAGGCCAATAAAATATACATATTCATCTCTGTCCTCAATTGAATTCATTTGTATTGTTATAATTTGGCGCAAAGGCTATAAATTATCATGAGGAGTCAAACTTATCCTGAGCCACGGTGTGGCGGCGCTGGTGTTGGATTGGAGAGGACAAAGTTAGAAGTCACACCACACCAGGTTATAATCCAACAGGTTTCTTTGAAATCATAAGCTTTCAGAGTGTAGCCCCTTCATCAGGCGAAGTGAGTGAGAAGCACACAAACACAGAACTCATGGACAAGGAGATCAAGGGCAGAGAGATCAAAAGATCATACAAATGATATCAGTGGAATGTCGAGTAATAAGTCTCTGCAAGTGATCCAAAGTGTTAGACATTGTGAGTAAAGTGTCAATGGCTGAATAACAAGCGAAAGGATGACCTATTAAAAGAGGCAGAAAGATAATTACATAAAATTAAAAATAAGGTGGTGCAGAGACAAACCAGACGACTGGAATAACATGATAAGTGTAAGAGTTGTATGCCGAGGGTCTAAGCAAAGTAGTGAGTGATTCAATACTGTACAAACTAATTAAATTAGAGGGATCAAAATAATTTATTAAGATGATGCTGTCACAACAGGGCAGTAAGGAAGATTTTAGATACAGGACGTTATGGTGGGTCACATGTAGTGCGACATGAACCAAGATCATGGTTGAGGCCATCATCATGGTTACGGAACTTATCTAGCAGTTTCTGCTTGGTGATTCTGCATCGTTGTGTATCTTAAAGGCCATCTTGGAGGACACTTATCTGAAGATTGGAGGCTGAGTGTCCTTGACCACTGAAGTGTTCCCATACTGGGAGTAAACATTCCTGTCTAGCGATTGTTGTGCAGTGCCCATTCATCTGTGGTTGTGGCGTCTGCATGGTCTCACCAATATACCAAGCCTCTGGGCATCCTTTCCTGCAGTGTATGAGATAGATAACAGTGACCAAGTCACATGAGTATCTGCCATGCCTGTGGTGGATGGTGTTCCCACGTGTGATGGTAGTATCCATGTCGATGATCTGACATGTCTTGCAGAGGTCGCCATGATAGGATTGTGTTGTGCTGTGTTCGATGCTGTCCTGAAGGCTGAGTAGTTTGCCACAAACGATTGTCTGTAAAAGGTTTGGTCGTTGTTTGAAGGCGACAAGTGGAGGTGAAGGGATGATCTTGGCAAGATGCTCGTTGTCACCAATAACATGTTCTTTTCTAGAGTCTGATTGTAAGCTCCAATACAAAACACTCAGGAACAGTTACTCACAGATCCAGGTCAATTACTGCAGATGCTCACATTATTTTCAGTGCTTTGAGCACCTTGTTGTGAGAACAATGTTCTCCTTTTCTGCAGTATGTTTTGGATGGGCACCAGCAAAAGGAATACATGCAAACATGTGCAGGATTTAATTGGTCAGGAAACTTAATCAAACTGCAGCCGGATATACCAATCATTCCTGTTCTGTGCTTTACTTTGGAACTCGTGTTATGTGATACAATTCTACCACACCAAGTACTTTTCCAATAAAGCTCCAGATCTCTAACTTTCTAATTTGGTGGTCCTTTGTTTACTCCCTTGTCTGAAAGGGCATAAATTTCTGCTAGCAGTTGCAAAATGATTCCTGATAAGGCATCAGTTATGTTAATAGTAGTTCTGCAGGATGAGAGTTCAGTACTTACCAGTCTGAAATGGTTGAGTTTGAATTTTACTTTAAGTGACTGTGAAAAATGGATGATGCTAATTTAGCTTACAAGTGCACATCTCTCCTGATTGTCATTTTGTGACTTAATTGATATTACCTGGTTTAGGCTGTAATCCAAATTCAAATTTACCCCTTCGAACTCAAGTTTAACAATTGCTGAGAAGATTCTCTCCAAGACAGGATCCATCTATCATCTAATGGCATATCAATGACATCACCAATGTTGAATCCCCACCACCGACAACCTGAAAGTGATCATCGACTTGACTCTGAATATGAAGAGCCATATAAATACTGTGGTTGTAATAGCTGGACCAAACTGAATTCTTCAATGAGTAACTCACCTCCTGCCTCCACCATCAAGCCAGGAATGTGATAGAATATTCTCAACTTGCTACTTCAAAGAGTGCAGCTCTCACAACAATGAAGAAGTTGTAGACAAAGCAGGGCACCTTGATTGGCACTTCCCCATAACCGACAACATTCACACCCTTCACCACTAACGCAAGATGGAAACAGTATGTATCATCTACAAAATGCAGAACAGCAATTCACCATGGCTCCTCAGGTTGCCCCTTCCAAAGATAAAACCTCAACGGTCTAGGACAAGGAAATCAAATGTAGAGAATACCAACATTACAAGTTTCTCTCCAAGACATACACCATGCTGACTTATTGTCATTCCTTCACTGTCACTAGTTCAAAATTCTGGAACTCCTGAGACCTACACGATATGGATTGCAGTAGTGCAAGAAGGCAAATCATCACCAACTTCTGAGAAATATTTAGGGATGGGCAATAAGTGCTGGCCTAGCCCATGTCATCCACAGCCAATGAATGAAATCATTGTTTAAAAAGTTCTCAAGGTTGTTAGATTCCAACCTATTTCATATCCCACATTCATTCTCAGGCTGGCAAGGCATCCAAAATATAATTAACTCACCAGCTTTGCTGCTGCAAAAATATGTGATGGATGAGTAATTCACAAAATAAATCGTATTAGTCAGGGCACACTTTCACTCCATATTTAATTGTTTTTGACTTTAACTGGGCTGTCATTTCAGCTGGACACTTTAACACTAAATTATGAGATTATGTAGCTGTTAAGATGTAGAATCATCAATGGTTGTTAGAGCTACACCTTAAAGATTGGCAGTGTTTTTCTCTTAGTCTTTCAATCTATCATTTGCTTTCATAGCAATTTCAAGCTGTGCTTTGTAATCTTCCCTGGCTCATAGACTCACTCCATGTTAGAGAAGATCACATTACTGTGAAATCAAAAGGGCTACTCATGGGAATAGTCATCCACAGAACACACTGTTCACACAAATTTCAGTGCTTCTGAGTGCCTTTGGGACTATTTATAAAAAAAATTGTATTTGTGTTTATGAAAGCAAAACGCTGCAAGTGCTGAAAATCTGAAATGTAAACATAAATGTTGGAAATACTCAGCAGGTCAGGCAGCAACAGTGGATGGAACTTTCCTATTTTTGGACTCAGTCCAAAATTGGGGAGGTTCAAATAGGAACTACAGCTGATTGGGATGTCAAAGTCTACCTGAAACTCTAGCAATTAGGCACAGAAGAGTAGCCAGTAGGCTCTCAACTGGCACCAGGACTCGGAACTAGGAAGTCCCAACCATTGCGAGTTGCTGGTCAATAGATACGACAGTTCCAATACACCAATCCCTGCCCCACACTGTTGGAGTCTCTGGATGAACGATTGAGCCCAGTAGAAGTAATTATTGCTTGTATTGTGATGGGTGGGTGTTTGTTGACCCAGGGTGAGGGCTGGGGACAGAGAGGCTTCCTGGGGATCAGAAGCAAGGGCAGGGGCATTGCTGTTAACAACCAACCCCCACCCATTGCCATATCCACTCCCTCAATCAGGCACAGATTAGTGACCGCACTGCCCCAACCAACTGAGGTATGGGCAATAAATGCTGCCCTAGCCAGCAACACCCATATCTCATGACAGAATTTTTAAAAACTGTTTTATACTTAAATAGAGCAATCTGAGTTTGTGAAAGGAGAGGCAGCAGAACTGCAAAGCAGTGACAAGTTAAGTTAAAGAGTCTGTAGAGATACAGTGACAGACATTTGGGGGATATTACAGAATACCCAGAATAGGTATATTACAAAGAGGAAAGAAACTTCCAATGGGAAGACTCACTATCCATATTTCATCAAAAAAACTAAAAATAGTTTGATAGTGAAAGAAAAATCATATCATGCAAAGACAGGTAAGAGGAGAAGGATACCTTCAATAACATTGTAAGAGCGTTTGACGATTACTTTTACATAGAATCAAGCATGGAGAGAGGATGATTTAATAGAATAAGAGATTCCAGGAGGACCTGTTGACAACTTTATTAATGCTCTTTATACATTGTCAGAAGTTTATGATTATGGTAATTTCCTACCTGACCTAAGTTGTGTCAGAATTGTCATTGGAATTTCTGATACATTTCTTTCAGATACGTGATAATCAAAAGACGATTTCACACTGGAAGGAGAGTTCCAGTTGGTAATAAAACCAAACCTGAAAACAGCACAAGAGAATAATGGGAACAGAAGTCAACATTACCCAAGAAGATTATCAGGCTTTGTTGGCTTTCTAAGACACAATAACACCAAAGCAACACACAACTGAACAGCAAAAAAAAATCAAATCCTTTGGCTCTCGAAGTTACAGTTTCAGATGTGAAACTAAAAACACAGAATCAATGTCCAGCTTTACACTAATGCAACTTTTGTGAGAAAGGGAGACATTTTAAGAGGAGGGCAAACTTTGAACCATAAAATTAATAATGGTTATTTGCACAAACATGTTCACACCTTAAGAAAGCATTGTTCGAAAAGATTCCAGACTATAAAGACATACCACTATTAGAATGTACATAATGCTATACCATCTTTGTAACTCAACCATTCCTGAGAGTAATAGATGACTCATCTAAAACAGATATGTCAGAGATCATATAGATGAACGGTCTGTTATCTCATTTCAACCATCATACTAGGGCAAATGTTACTGCGTTGTCAGAATAGTATTTTTAATATTAGTATATTTGTGAAGCTACAGCCATTTGACAGTGTACTGTATGGCACAGACAAAACACCACTGAAAATCAAAGAAATACTGACAGTACTGTTATAATAGAAAGGCTAATACTATGTGGAACAGATGTACATCATCACAAACCTAAACTTCTCGCTTCTAAACAGAAAAGCATGTTGCACCCTTAAAATTCTATGGTAAGCTGAAGAATCTCAACCAGCTCAGAAACCAAATCGTTTTGATCAGCATAACTATACTCAAACAAGATGAAGATTTCATCATGGAATTGTAGTGATTGTAATGAGATCAGCAAGATGACATTAATGAATATGAGTTGCCTGATTGGAGCTGTTAATCTGGTCCAATCAGGGAGCCCTGGCTCACTGATATAAACAGGAGTGTCTGCCATCCTCCTTACTTGAGAGGTGGCTCCAAGGAAGCTGGATCACTGTCAAGGATGCTCCATGGACTCTATAAGCTAAAGGGTGACTTGGTGATGGGATACTGGACTCTGAGCAGTTATTTTAAGAAGAATGTTCATTGGACCCAAGAGAAATGATTAACTATGTTGGAGCATGGCAACTTTTCCTGTCTCAATGAACAAAAGATATCACTGAAGTCATTGGTTTGGTGAAGTAATTCAGTTGTCTTCCAAACACAAATTAATCTTTAAAACCTGATCATTGAACATTCTTTTCTCCATAAGGAGCTTTAGTTTACTTATTTGGTCATGGGATGTTGGCAAGGCTGACCTAGGCCTGCATTGAATGTCCATTGCTAGTTGCCTTGAAAAACAGTAATGAGCTTCCTGCTTGAACTGCTGCAGCCTATTTGGTTGGCAGGTAGAGCCATAATGCTTTTAAGAAGGCAGTTCCAGGATTTTGACTCAGGAACAAAGGTATGTTTCCAAGTAAGGTTAGTGATTGGCTTGGAGATGTACTTGCAGGTGATGGTGTTCCCATGTAGCTGCTCCCTTCATCATTCTAGATGGTGATCACAGCTTTGGAATGTTCAGTCTAGAGTGTTGATGCATTATTTCAATGCATCTTGAAGGTGGTTAACTTTGCTGCTACTGAGAGTCAATGGTGGAGTTGAATGCTTGTGAATGTGATGGCTATTTAACATGCTACTTTGTCTTGGATGGTGTCAAACTTCGAGTGTTGTTGGAATGGCACTTATCCAGGCAACTGAGGTGTTCTGTCACATTTCCTGACTTGTATCTTGTAGATGGTGGACATGGTTGAGGAGGTGAGTTACTCATTGCAGAATTCCTAGCATCTGATTTGGTCCTATTGTTATGGTACTTATATGGTTATTTGCTTAATTCTGTTTCTGGTCAGTGGTAATCCTAGGATGTTGATAGAAGATTCAGTAATGGCAATGCCATTGCATGTCAAGGGGTGATGAGTAGATACACTCTTATTGGAGAAGGTTATTGCTTGTGTGTAAGGAATGATACTTGCCACTCATCAGCCCAAGTCTGGGTATTCTCCTGTAAATAGTAAATTCTTGATTGTCAATTCAGATGTTTAGAAAAAGTAGTACCAGAGCAACAGTCAACCTTACTGCCAATGATTGATAAAATGATAATGTTATCCAAGAAAATACATGCAAGAATAGAACTGATTACATGTGAGTCTACCCTTTTACACCATTAAAAGGAGAAGATCACACAGCTATCTTCTCTGATGCAATTTGAGGAAACTAAAGATCCAGCAAAGTAGAAATGTGCTTATTAGCAACATCAAGGGGTGGCACGGTGGCTCAGTGGTTAGCACTACTGCCTCAGTGCCAGGGACCTGGGTTCAAGTCCACCCTTGGGTGACTGTGTGGAGCTTGCACATTCTAACCGTGTCTGCGTGGGTTTCCTCCCACAGTCCAAAGATGTGCAGGTTAGGTGGTTTGGCCATGCTAAATTGCCTGTAGCATTCAGGGATGTGGAGATTAGGGAGATGGGGCTCGTTGGGATGCTCTTTGTGTCGGTGTGAACTTGTTGGGCCAAAGGACCTGTTTCCACAGTGTAGGGATTCTATATAAAAAAGACTCAATGTTAGAACACATCCTCTGCAAAGGATATTTGGGAAATCATGACCCACCAAATTTCCATTATTGTAATGAACTGAGCTTGAATGTTTCAGCAGACTTCCAAATACATCCAAGCCACTTAGTGACCAGAAGAAAGCTGGGGGGTGGGGGGGGGGAGGTGTTGTATAAATGAGTTGAACATTCTCCTCATGTGAAATCTTTCTCCCATTGAATGTATTTATCTTAGTCACTGCTATGTGACTTGTGAGCTGGTTGACATTGTTTAACATGTTACAGAATTTTAAGAATGAAACAGACTTTTTCTAACCTGAGAGGATTAAATGATATGATGATACAAGCTCCATATGTAACTGATTGTACCTGCGAGGAGCTAACCAGTTTCTAATGAGTTATTCTATGTGCTGAGGTACACAAAGCTAAACAGTAATGTGTACTTTTAAATGTAACCTGAAGTCAGAGGCTATCATGTCACTCAGATGTAATGCAAATAACTATTAAATACAATTGAATAAATTATTCTGTTTCACAAGACTGAGCCTCTATTCTGCCAGAGATTTCAGGAGGGCATCTTTCCAGATTTGGTATCAGTATCTTAAACTAATGCTAATAAGAAAGATTGGCATTGAAACACCCCAAAGTAATCTTGGCTGGTTCTAAATATACGCAGAAAAATCTTAGTGAAGAGTTACCCTAGCACCATTTCAAAGTTCCTTGCTCAGTTGGCATGGCTGTAATTAGTTTCTGGAAAATTCTTACTAATTTCCACTCAGGCTCCTTTTCTTCTTACCCTGGCTGTTTTGGAGGCTGTTTCTAAAAAAAACTCTTGCTGTTACAGGTTTTCTCAACTAACTTGTAGGAGATGGGTGTTGCTGGCTGGCCAACATTTATTGCCCAATCCTAGTTGTCCTTGCAAGGCTGTGAGCCCTCATTAAAAATGCATGTAAGAACAATCTTCAGAAACCTTGTCACTCACCAGAGGTCTAAAGTGAAACTAAAACTACATCCTTTCTTTCTGAACACACAATATAGAAATGTAAATAAAACTTGATAGCATACATTATTTCTTCACTCTAGAACTCAAGTTCCCAAAGGATAAGAATATATTATGAATAGTCATCACAGCAGTTATAGCAAGTAATTCTGGAAAGTTAATGTATATGGTGAAGGGAATTGAATTCAAAAGCAGGGTGGTTACACTTTAGTCATACAGAACTTTGATTAGAATATTATGTACTGTATTAACACCCTTATTTAAGGAATAATATGAAAGTATTGGAAGCTATATAGAGAAGGTTCACTAAATTAATACCTAGAATGGGTGGGTTATTTTCTGAGGAAAGGTTGGACAGGCTAGGCTTATCCCCTGGAATTTGGAAGAGTAGGGGGCAACTTGATTGAAATTTTTAATGATCCTCAATAGTCTTAACAGGCTGGATATGGAGAGATAATCTGGTACTTAAAAAAACTGTCCATTTAAGATAGAGATAAGGGCAATTTTTTCACATTTTGGAATTGAGTCTTTAGAGCTCTCTTCCTCAAGGTGATGAGTATTTGCATTTTTTAAGGCAATGTTAGATTGTTACTGAGCAAGGGGATGAAACATTATCAGTTTGGCAGAAATGGGGAGCAACCAGGCCGATCATTACTGAATGGTGGAGCAGGCTCAAAGGAAAGAGTAGCCTAATCAGCTCCTGATTCATATGTTAGTGAGTATATTTGTATGTAATTGTACACTTATCTGCCTCAATTGATGATGGGAAGCTAGACTTTGGGCCTTCTCAACTAGAATTGATTTGGACTAAACTAGCAAGTGGCTGAGTTTTTGTATGCCACTATCCAGCCTACATTTAGTTTCATTCCTCCCTCCAGGTCCACTACCTCTAGGCTTAGTAGATTCTACGCATTGTTAACACTTTAGTTCAATGACCTTTTGTCAGAACATTCTCATTTGCTGACATATATATTTAAATGTGCTGAAGTTAGAAAGGGAGATTTTTTCCAATTTAAGTTTCACATCAAATTTCTATTGTCAGGTGCAAATATTCCAGGTTCCACAGTTACTTCAAATTTGAAGTGCAAATCTAATTTTTCAATGTTCCTTTAACATCTTCACATGCTTCTAAATTACAACTAATAGTATTATTCATTTCAAAACCACACCTTGACATGAAAGCTGAAAGTTCTTGGAATATAGAACCTGTCTTAAATGCCAATGAGGGAAAAGTAAGAAATAAAAACATTGATTGCTGGAAAAACTCAGCAGATCTGGCAGAGTTAATGCTTTTGCTCCAGTGACCCTTCTTAAAAACTGATCTTAGCTGGGAAAGGATTGTTAAACATATGTTGAAGATCGGGTGGAGAGAAGGTGTAGGAATGTAAATGGTAGTTGGAAATAGATCCCAGAGAGAAAGAAAAACTAAGGCTTCAACACACCATGTGCTTTCTCTAGCCAACAGTCTTGTCTCAGGCCTACTGCATTGCTCCAGCAAAGCTCAGCACAAGCTAGAAGAACAGCATCTCACTTTTCACTTGGAGACCCTGCAGCCTTCAAGGTTTAATATCGAGTTCAAAACTTTTAGGGCCTGAGCATCTACTCCCATGTCCTGCCCCCAATCCCCAAAAACCAGCCCTTGTCATCACATTGGTTACCACCACAAACCACCCATTGCCATCCCTTAATGGTCCCCATTAGCAGCTATTGATTCTTCCAGGCTAACATTTACTCATTCCTGTGTCTCTCAAACTAGTTTTCTCTCTCTCTGGGCTCCATCTCCAACTATCATCAACATCCCCTCCTCACACCCCATCTTCAGCATGTATACCAAACTATTCCTAGCTAAAAGCAGTTCTAAAGAAGGCTCACTGGATCCGCACACTAACATTGCTCTCTCTTTACAGATTCTGTCAGACCCATTGTGTTTTTCCAGCGGTTTCTGTTTTTGATTCTGATTTACACTATTCAGCAGTTTTTTGGTTTAGAAGGAAAAACAAGACTTGTTTTTCATAGAATACCTACAGTGTGGAAACAGGCCATTCAGCCCATCAAGTCTGCATCAACCCTCTAAACAGCATTCCACCCAGACCCAGCCTCCTACCCTATCCCTGTAACCCTACATTTCCCTTGGCTAATCTACCTAACTTACACATCCCTAGAAACTATGGGAAATTTAGAAAAAAGAATAAAGAGAATTACAGCACAGAAACAGGCCCTTTAGGCCCCCAAGCCTGCACCGACATGCTGCCTGTTACAACTAAAACCCCCTACCCTTCTGGGGACTGTATCCTTCTATTCCCATCCTACTCATATATTTGTCAAGATGCCCCTTAAATGTCACCATCGTAACTGCTTCCAATACCTCTCCGGCAGTGAGTTCCAGACACCCACCACCTTCTGTGTAAAAGAATTTTCCTCTTTGCCCCTCTCACCTTAAACCCATGACCCCTGATAACTGACTCTTTCACCCTGGGAAAAAGTTTCTGACTGTCACCTCTGTCCATGCCCATCAAAATTTTGTAGACCTCTAGTAGGTCACCCCTCAAATTCTATCGCTTCAGTGAGAACAACCCAAGTTTCTCCAACCTCTCCTCATAGCTAATGCTCACCATACAAGGCAACATGCAGTAAATTTTTTTTAACCCTAAATTTAGTATGGCCAATCGACCTAACCTGCACATCTTGGGATTTTGGGAGGAAACCAGATCACTCAGAAGAAACCCATGCAGACACAGGGAGATTGTACAAACACCGTAGAGTTACCTGAGGCTGAAATCCAACCGGGGTCCCTAGTTCTGTGAGTCAACAGTGCTTAAAAACTGAGCCACTGTGCCACCCCAATTTTGAATAGTTGTTTCAAAGTGAGGACATTTCTCAAGGCATTTCATGGCAGAAGAAGCAGATTTGGGAGAGCTGGGTGCAAGGTATATTTTATGGAAGTTTTTAAGCATTGGGAAGGGATTGGCAATTTGGTAAAGTTTCTTCATGGAGAGCCAAAAACTGCTGTTCAACATTATTGAAAGCTCTGCCAACATGTACGGCTTTGGGAGGGGAAGATGTGCAGAATACAGAATTGGAGAACAATCAGGATAAGGCTAGACCATAGGCTAGGTTTCTTTCAGAGGGTGAGTCGGGTGATGATATTCAGGAATTTGGAAACTAGTCAATAGTTTAAATTTCTTCAGAGTGCAGAACATTGCTTAAAGTATATAAGAATTTGCAGCTTTTATCTTGCACTCGGCACGACTAAAATGCAACAAACCAATTCTGGAAAAGGGATACCAATTTATAAAGTAGTACAGAGGGTTTTGATTGGTTGGGATATTGTTGGCAAGGAGATGCAGCAGCAGCAGTTGACTGACGGTCTTAATTTTCAGACCAGGCAGGTAGACTCTGATTGGCCAGAGTGCTGCATTGGAAATGTAGTAGAAATTGACACTCAATGACTCCTTTTTGTTTCGAATATTAAAAAAAAATTCAACATATGTATAAATTCCTTTACTTTGCCTGATTAAAGTGGGGTCTGCATATTAATTAATGTAGAAGATGTCTGACCTGTTTTTCCAGCAGTTTCTCTTTTTTTATTTCAGTGAGGTCAGACTGAGAATTGAATGAAGATTTAAAATGAATAGAATAGAATTGGTGAACAGAAGCACAGACTGCTGTCTTCCCAGTGTAAAGGAAATGACGGTGTGACTATTGAATACAGTATACTAAATTGAAGCATTGAGCAAATCTTTATTTAACTTGGATGGTGGTTTTGGGGCCCTGGATCAGAAAAAGGGAGGAAATAAAAATTCAGGTATGGATTTTGTCCTTGCCATGAAGTATCATGGCTACCATGTTAGGTTGCATTACCACTAAGGCTTAATGGTTAATTTCCATTTCTTCTTAAATTTCTTCAGTTCATGTGGTGATGATACACCTATGGTGCTATTAGTTGCCAGTTCCAAGATCTTAACCCAATAGCAATGAAAGAAAGACAATGTGTGTACTGGATGCTGTGTGACTTGGAAGTAGTAGCGTTTCCATGTTTCTGCTGTACTTGTCCTTTCAGGTGATGTAGGCCATGATTGGGAAGTGTTAGAGAAGAAGTGTATCCTGTCAATTGTATACATGTTGTGTAGCCAGGATTACATAAAACAAGCAAAGTTCTTTGGCTTGTATAGTGTCCAGTACTTTGGTACATTCATCCAGGCAAATGGTGAGTATTCCATCACACTGAACATACCAGTTTGGCAAATTGAGTTTCTAACTCATTAAGTGAATGTTTTGCAAATATTTTGGTTCCAATAATTCAGTAATATTACCAGAGTAATGTCAAGATTGTCCATAAGACCAAAAATATTTTCAATACTGTAAAATTATAAATCCCAACTATGTATGGCACAGCCATCAACTTAGTACAACAGTACTAAACAGTAACAAAATATTTAAAATCCATTAGATACTTAATGTAAAATCTTTACTAAGGGAAGATAGCTTTAATTAATTTAAATTTTATATGTCCAGAAACATCACGTGTATCTAAAGCAAACAGGATTCATCTACTTAACTCCAAACTGTAGATTTTAATTTCATTTGGAGAAATGTTGGTGGACAAGTAAGCACAGGATGAATAGCTAAAATTGATGACATTCTGAAGAAATTATATACTGCCAGGAAAGAATTCAGTTTAACACTGGTCAGGAAATTTCTGATACCTAAATGAACATAAAATGCTGAAAGTTGTTTTTTACAGTTTGATGATTTGCCGTCATTTTACATTTACTGTCCATGTCTGTATGAGTTGACACCAATAAGCAGTGAGTTAATGTATGATGACATCCATGCTGAAGCATTAATAATTATCAGTGCAGGTTTATACAATGACTGGGTCTGCAAGAAAAGCCTGTTTGCATTTTGCAATATACATTCATGAAGAAAGGCAGATAATCAAATTATTGGCGAAGCGTTGCCATAATTCCCTTATCACTCATTTGACTGGTGTACTCGAATTACATTTAACAGTTTGGTGCCACAGCCTTGCATCCAGAGAGAAAATGAGCAATTAAATTCTGCATTGAAAAATTTGCATTGTATAAACCTTTGCTGTTGGGATTTATAATTCAGATATATATTGACCAAAGTGAGTTCTAAAAACAAAACTTGAAACTACCTGAAACCCTGATGAAGGGTCTAGGCCCAAAACGTCAGCTTTTGTGTTCCTGAGATGCTGCTGGGCCTGCTGTGTTCATCCAGCCTCACATTTTATTATCTTGAAACTACACAGCGGGACTGTCTACTATCAAAGAAAAAGGTTACCATTTCAGGATTATCTTCCAGGTTTCAATTGTAACAAAGGGTACACACCTGAAATTATCAAAATATCTGTTCTGTTTACACATCCTCACAACCCTTGTGTGCAGGTTATTTAAATTCATACAAATAGCACAACCCTTCACTCAGTGACAATGGAGTACCATTGTACTCTGTTATAAGAAATAGGGGAAGGATTATTTTTCACAATGATGCCTTGTTAAAACCAAGTTCTGGTTACATAAAAAAGTAAACTATTACACTAGAAAACAATTACATAATGTAGGATTTATTCAGTAATGCTTGCTGATCTATTTTGGATCTTACTGATGCAACCTGTACAAACAGGCCCAACACATTCTGATCTTCTGTTCTGCATTAATTTGTAAAATTTAAGTCTCCGTTAATATCTACAGTTGTTCACCGAGAATATTTCACTCCAGACCCTTTAGGTATTAAAAACTAAGAGAAAATGTCACTCACAGTTCTACAAAGGAATATAAAACAAAATCCAGTGCATTTGACAGGGAGAAAAAGGGCTAACCTAGCATGGCCTCTATCTCCATCTAGTGGATAGTTGGAGATCATGATCTACGATTTTTATGCGCTGTAATTCACAAAAACACAACTTCTATTTATGTTGCATCTTCAATGTAACAAAACAAGCCGAGATGCTTCAAAGGAATATTGTAAAACTTGATAAACCTTTATTGGGTCAAATAATATTAAAATAAGCGCATTGGAAACAGCCAAAATTCAGTCAAATACCTTAAACGTCACTTTTAGAAATTATCAAAATTTTATAATAAGTGCTTACGAATGAACAAAGTTGGAGATCAATTTATCAATATGGGATTTTAAATACATTTCTTAGCAAAGCAGGAAAATAAGTAAGAATGATAATAAATGTACTTAAAAAATGAATGGTGAATTGTGAATAATGAATATTGAATATATATTGACAATGAAAGGACCATCCTCCCTACTCGTGAGAGTGATATTCATTTCATTTTCTTAATTAGTATTGTGGGTTTTAGTGTAATTTACCGATATTTTCAGCCCTGTACTGACTGCCTGAATGTGGTTTGACATTGTTTCATGAAAACAAGTGTACCCTTCTGGTGTATAGGATACATTACATCATGTTGTTTTTCCTCACTGTCTCCAGAGTGTAAGATTCACTGGTGTCATGCCAAATCCTCTTAGAGAATAACACTAAGCTGTTTCATTTCACACAGCTGTTATCACACTTTCTTCAAACTGCAATTAAAAAAAACTAAGCAAATGAAATCATTGAACTAAAGTTACAAGCACTTCAGCACTGAATCAATAAACCTGATCATGATGACTTAAGACAATCTCAGAACTAGAACGGCAATGACTATACGATGATGGCCCAAACCCTGTTTATGAATGGGAACAGCTTTTCTTTGCCTACCTTCTTGAAACCTGTTATAATCTTGTCCATCTCATCCTTCACACTCCTTGACTTCAAAGACAACCCCAGCCTATTCAGCCCAATTTTTTCACTGATATCTTGCAAACCTGGAGCAATTCTGACACGTTTTCTCTGTAAACACGACAGGACCTCTGCATCTATTCTAAAATGTGGTGACCGGAACAGAATTATTCCACTTATAAACTAATCAGAGCTATTTAAAAGGTTCAGCCAAACATCCTTGATTTTGCATTCAATATCTGTATTTATGAAGCCTAAAATCCCATATATTTTGCTAATTACCTTTTCACTATGTCCTGCCAGCTTCACAGATCTATGCACAAGTATTTCTTGGTTGCTAAAATGAAACAAAGAACTGTGGATGCTACAGATCTGAAATAAAAACAGAAATTACTGGTGAAACTCAAAGGGTCTGGCAGCATCTTTGGGAAGAAAAGAGTTAAATGCTCCAAGTCTGTGGACTCTTCATCAGAACCTCTTGATCTAACTGTTCCTGCACACTCTTTAGAAATGTGCAACTAAATCTACACAGCTCGCTCTCTATCACATCTGCCAAAATGCACCCTCTCGCCTTTTTCTGTATTAAATTCAATCTATTACTTGTCTTTCCTTTTTGCTAATGATGTTTTGTTGATGGGTATCATCTTCATTGTTTACCACACATTGAAGCTTTGTCTTACTGACAAACATTGAAATTTCGTCCACATTCAATTACCAAGTTTACCGTTGATCTATTTTTTATTCAAGGTCAAGATAACATAACAGAAGTAATTCCATGAAGCAGCAGTAGTCACTGGCTGGAAATTGAAGGGCAAACCTACCTCAGTTGGTCATGGAACCAACTGTACTTTGCATCCTTCAGGACATCTATCCATTTAAGGCAGCTTTAAGGTTCCATGCCTAAGAGCTGCTGGCAAATCGGAGGGCTGGCAGTGCTACTCAAAAGTGGTGGCTTGTACTGATACTGTAGCAAGTCCAGGCCAGCAAATGTGAAGGAGGCTTAGGAATTAATATAGGTTTATGTACCTCAGTGGGATCAATCAGGCACGCCTCAGTGAGCGGGGAGTGGGAGCTGGTCATGAGGGCAGGCAAGGTGTTTTTAAGTGGAGACCTTTCCATCAGGCTCACAGGTCCTCAACGTATGCCAAGAGTGGGAGGGCAATCTGCCCCAAATAATGCCACTGGTAAGATCTCAGTAGCAGTGGGAAAATGATGAACACACTTCACAACATCATACCACGATTGTACAAAACTCCTCTTTTCCCCCAACTCCCCAGTCTCATCTCCTGGTGCAGCACCTATAGACCCACTAAAAAACTAACCACCTATTTCATGAACCTCAGTTTTGGCAACCAATGTATTATATGGTGATTTGTCAAAGACTTGCTTAAATTCTACACAGACAACATTCATTATTTTTTTCATCAACCTTATTTCTTCAAAAACAGTCACTTTTTTTTTCCAAAAACAATCTGTTTTTTCAAACTTCGTGTTGAATCTCCCTAAACGACTCAAACCTCTCTAAGCAGTTTGGAGATAACGAGAACTGCAGATGCTGGAGTCAGAGTCAATACGGTGTGAAGCTGGAGGAATACAGCAGGTCAGGCAGCATCAGAGGAGCAGGCAAGTTAACATTTTGGGTCCGGATGCTTCATCAGGATGAAAGGTCCTGACCTGAAACGTGGATGTTCCTGTTCCTCTGACGCTGCCTGACCTGCTTTGTTCTTCCAGGGCCACACTATATTGACTCGCTAATCGACTGGTGATTATTTTCCCTGATTTTAGTCCCCTAAACCTCACTCAACACTGATATTACACATCAGGCCGTGTTGGCAAGCAAGTACTTAGGCCCTTTCTTGGTTAAAGCTGTCAG
Source organism: Stegostoma tigrinum (assembly GCF_030684315.1). Taxonomy (NCBI): domain Eukaryota; kingdom Metazoa; phylum Chordata; class Chondrichthyes; order Orectolobiformes; family Stegostomatidae; genus Stegostoma; species Stegostoma tigrinum. Next base: position 83,329,455 of record NC_081359.1, on the reverse strand, counting down.
ATTTGCCACTGTTCATTCCTCTCGTGCCTAACCTTTGGAAAAAAGAATACAAGCATGGACTATTTCCTAAATGGTGAGAAAATTCAGAAAGCCAAAGTACAAAGGGATCTGGGAGTGCTATTCCAGGATTCTCTAAAGGTTAACTTGCACATTGAGTCCGTGATTAAGAAAGCGAATGTAATGTTGTCACTTATCTCAGAGAGTTGGAATATAAAAGTACCAATGTGCTTTTGAGACTTTATAAAGCATTAGTTAGGCCCCATTTAGAATACTGTGTCCAATTTTGGGCCCCACACCTCAGGAAGGACATACTGGCACTGGAGCGTGTCCAGCAGAGATTCACACAGATGACCCCTGGAATTGTAGGTTTAACGTACGATGAACGGCTAAGGATCCTGGGATTGTATTCATTAGAGTTTAGAAAGTTGAGGGGAGATCTAACAGAAACTTACAAGATAATGCATGGCTTGGAAAGGGTGGACGCTGGGAGGTTGTTCCCGTTTGGTGGGGAGACTAGGACCCGTGGGCACAGCCTTAGAATTAGAGGGGGTAAATTTAAAACGGAAATGAGGAGACATTTCTTCAGCTAGAGAGTGGTGGGCCTATGGAATTCATTGCCACGGAGTGCAGTGGAGGCCAGGATGTTAAATGTCTTCAAGGGAGAAATTGATAATTTCTTGATCTCGCAAGGAATTAAGGGCTATGGGGAGAGTGTGTGTAAGTGGAGTTGAAATGTCCATCAACCATGATGAAATGGCAGATCAGACTCGATGGGCTGAATGGCCTTACTTCCACTCCTATGTCTTATGGTCTTAACCACTGCCATCTACTTCCTCTGTAATCTTGATGCTGAGATAAAGGGTATCAAAACTCTCCTAAGTGATAAAAACTGCCCTAATCAAATGATCACTGGCTAATATTACGCAAACTCAAGACAGGGACTGTAACCATCATGTTTGGTACCGAAAAGTGCCCAGGCTACCTCAAATTAGCACAGAAAGAGAAGGTATCTCAAAAATCTGAGAAACAATTGAGGCTAGCTAACTCACACTGCTACTTTGCAGAAAAGCACATGTGATATTCTCTACTAACAGGATGCTACCATCTTGCCAGATAGACATTCTGCCTACCTCATAACATGATATTGTGGTAATGAGTTTCAATACCAGTGAGATGTAAGGTATGTAGACTGTATGTAACAATGTCTGGTGGATTGTATCAAACAACTCATCCATATGACTGACTGCAGCAGGCGATGTACCAACTCAATAAGCCTACCATACAAGGCTGTGAAGACCAAGTCACTACATTTGTTTTAGAAAGACATAGACTTCTAGAGATTAAATGTGTCAAGGGTAACAGAGATAGTGGGAGTATTGCGCTGACATAGAGGATCAACCATGGTTATGTTGAATGGCTGAGCAGATTTGTTGGGATTCTATTTTCTACATTTCTGTGTAATCACAGCCTTAACCAATTAGCACTTTCTCCTCACGCTATCTAACTTGATGTTTCTCACACCCTATTGATGAATGCACGATAAAAAGCTGCAACTTCATGTTTCATTTTAACAATGTTTAAATCTTTTACAGTAAAAAAAAGCCAAAACTTTATGGTATTATGATCACTCTTACCTGCATTCCCCATACGGACACTCAATCTTCTTGACCCAACTTGTGTTTCAGCACTGGATTCAAAAAAGTTACCTTTCCAGTGGACTAATTAGTCAAGAATATTCTCCAGGACACATTTAAGAAATCCCCATTCACTCCTTATTGTTTTCTCTGACATTATCCCATTTTGTGTTCGGGTGCTTAAAGTCCCCATTATGAAATTTTTGTATATCTCTGTGATTTCCTTACAGATTTGTTCCTCTATCTCTCTCTTCCTTACAAATTAGAGTTTTTAAAAATGGATTCAAATTCTCAAACTGTCATGATGAGATTTTAGATAACAAAGTGTGGAGCTGGATGAACACAGTAGGCCAAGCAGCATCTTAGGAGCACAAAAAACTGACAGTCTCATTTTGTTAGCTCAGATCTCAAGATTATTAGTTCAGTACCATAATCTCTTACAACAGCATTCCCACAGTAACATTACCATACCCATGATAATTATTGATATCATTATGATTATTATCAGAAGTGCAATCGTGGCAGATCTATTTCTAATGAATTTTGTGTTTGGATGGATATACTGTTTGGTTCTCACAGCACTCGTGTGATTCATCTCCATACATGTTGCCAGACCCGCTGAGTTTCTTCAGCATTTTGTTTTGTTATTCATATTCCAAAGCAAATTATTCTTCTCTTTCCAGTAATGAAGGATTTGATTTTTTGTGGGATTGGAAAGGGATTGCCAGTGAAACCTGCAGGAGTATGAAATTGGCACCGTATTTTGAGTAAGTTTCAGGACAGTTTGAGCGGATTAGGTTGTGCTAGGTTGGTTAAGTGAATTGACCCTCTGACCACTTGGAGCATGGGAAGCAAATAGCGATTCAACAGGTCCCAATGGATAGCTAGGATTTTTCCCAATCCTGCATACCAGACCAGAGAGGGAAAATACAGACTTATACTTGATATGACTCTTGGATTAAATAGAAGCCGCATTGCAAAGGGGTCAAATTCTAGGGCCAAAAAAAAATTCATAAGAGAGGGATAAGCATATAGCTGCATGAGGCTGATGTCAACATCAAATTGAAAATGAAATCCCACATGATCCGAAATCCAGCATGGATTTGAGTCCACGATTTGTAATAGAGGAGTTTGATGGAATGGATGCAGACAATTTATTCCTACTACTGGAGCAATCCAAATCTTAAAGTTAGAGCAAGGTGAGTTCAGAAATCAGGAAGTATTTTGTCAAACAAAGGGAAATTGAAATCTCGGGCACGTTCCCTGAAAGAATGTGAGTGTTGGGAAAAATACAAATGTGCAAGCCTGAAATCAACAGTTTTCTGGTAGTGAAAGGTATCAGGGGATCTGCAGCAAAGATGGATAAATAGAATTGAAGCTCAGATCAGCCTTGATTTAATATAATGACAATCAGACATGAGAGACATATTACAGAAAAGTGAGTAATAAACAAATCTATACTCTCAGTTGCAGCTCTCGGTCCATTTGGACAGAATCTTGTTTTAAAATATATTTTCTTTGCAATTTTATTCTGATTATCTTCTGAGTAAAGTGGGGCTTAACAGCCACCAATTCCACTGCTAGGTTGACCCACTTAGAGGCACAGCAAATAAGGTGCATTGATGCATAATTTTGTTTTAATTGAGCAATGAATACTGTGTATGTTTTTGTTCCAAGTCTATATATCTTCTCTTATTAGAATGCAAAGCTGCTAACTGGTAGTGGTTGATAAAAAGAATGCTCATGTTTATGACATTGAGGATGACAATTTCTGACATTGAAAAAGAAATATAAGTACTTTTGCAGAATATCATTTTTCATGTGTTCCTAATTGTTCTGCTGCATCTTCTTAAATGATTTCTAAGTTAATGATGGATGGTCAGGTCATAAATAGAGAGAACGGAAATGGTCGTAGCTCCTCTGTATTCAAATAATCAGCAAATTCAGGAGTGACAGCTAGTATTTTTGTGTTACAGCACAGAAGATGTTTATCTGGTGGAAAACTTCTCATCCACAGCTGGAGAAAATCGACATGATGGTATCTTTAATCAAGTGTAATGGGCTAACTAGTACTGTAGCTTAGCTATATCAGTAAACTTCAGTATTCAGCAAATAGAATCAGCACTGAATTCATTTAGCTGCTTCATACAAAGGGGAATATTTAATGTGGAAAGAGGGTCATGGTATGATTAGCTGAATATAAATTATTACATTCTTAATCTATTTCTTTTGTGCTCATTAAGCTGACAAATGGCAGTGCTGAAGAGTGGACTATTTTTTCCTATCTAACTGGACTGCAAATTGTTCTTGGATGAGAATGTTGCATTGATTGCTGGGACGACATACCTGAAATAGAACAGCTTTTATCAGCTCCTTGTGTAGAATGATGCTCAATTTTCACAAGGAAGGAGAAGATAGAAAACATTTAGACCATGAACCAACTTATCACAACAAGAACTGTAACTGTGAAAAATGTTCAGGATGACTTTGAGCTGTGAATATCACCTCAATTGATTTCCCTGGCATTGATCATACATTGATATAGCAACCTACAAACCAAACATATGTTCTTTTTTATTGGCATTTAATGTCATCATGACTTCATTAAATATCCAAGCTGCACTGTTCTTCTTTTCCGTTTTATTAACCCAACCACTATTGTCTTGAGGACTCAGACAAAGTCAGGCAAAAACATGCAGAGGAGTATCCAACAGTAAAAGCTAAGTTTGACATCAGAAGTGAAAGTGTATGATCTATCTCAGCCTCTTCCAGAAGTCCCCAGCAGCATTGATACCAGTCATCTGTGTCAATGCCAATTCAGTTCACTCCATGTGATATCAAAAACATCTGTAGGTACTGAACACTGAAAAAGCTATAAGCTCTGACATATTCTGGCAATAGTATTGAAGACTTGAGCTGCAGAACTTGGCACACTCCTAGCCAAGCTGTTCCAGTAAAGCTACAACACTAGGACCTACAGTATGGAAAATTGCCCAGGTATGGCCTCTACACAAAAAGCAGGACAAATCTAACCCAGCCAATTACCACTGCTAACACAGTCTACTCTGTGAGAAGGAACCCTGGCAAAATTGGAATCAATGGGAATCAGAGGAAAACCTCTTCTCTTGTTAGAGTAATACCTGGCACAAAGGAAGATGGTTGTGATTATCAGAGCTCATTATCTTAGTCCCAGAACATCACTGCAGGGGTTCCTCTGGGTAGTTTCCTAGGGCCAACCATATTCAACTGCTTCATCAATGACCTTCTCTCCATCATAAGGTCAGAAGTGGGATGTTTGTCAAGAATTGCCAATGTTCAGCACTTATCAAAGCCTTTAAAGATTGTATGCAGTCCACATCCAAATGCAACAAGACTCGGACAATATCCAGCTTCAAGCTGACAAGCAGCAAATAACATTCATGCCACACGAGTGGCAAGCAATGACTGTTTGCAACAAGGGAAAATCTAACCATCACCTCTTTATTATCAATTACATTACCATCACTGAATCCCCCATTATTCGACATCAAAAGGGTTACTATTGATGACACTGAGTAATTCATTTCCTATATTCCTAATGCTTGCCCGCCATCAAGTCAGTAAAGGGATGAAATACTTCCCTGGATGCTGCAGCTCCAACAACACTCAAGATGTTTGATACCATCTGGATAAAGCAGCCCACTTAATGGCACACCATGCATCATTCCCATTCACCATCTTGAACATTCACACATGTTGATACACAGTGGCAGCAGTATACACCATTCTCAAGATGCACTTAAGAAGTAGCTCGCCAAGGCTTGTTTCAGAGCACTGTTGAAACCCACCTATCATATCAAGGGTAGCAGATGCATGAGAACACAACCACCTGCAATTTCCCCTCCCAGCCACACACCCTCCTGACTATGTTGCTACTCCTTCACTGTCGCTGCAGCAAAATCCTGGAACTGCCTTCCTAACAGCACTGTAGTTTTCCTATATCCCAATAGTTGAAGCAGTTCAAGAAGATACCACACCATCGTTTTTCAAGGGCAATTAGGGATGTACAACAAATATTGGCCCATTTGGCAACACCCAATCCCATGAGCAAATAAAAAAATGTGCAGGTATTTTCATCCTCAACCACCTTCAATCTCACCACACGTGGGGCTTAAAAATCCTGCCCAAGCTTTATTCTAAATAGCCCACATCACATATGACAGAGGTGATGCCATAAGGTGACAACATGTGGTAATAAACTCAACGCAAAAAAAGGACAATAGTTCTGAAATTAAAACAATTTTAGCATCACGAGGTCCAACTACAAAATATTTTTTAAAATCATAAATATGAATGTATTTTCCTCTTTTGGCTAAATTATTTGGAATATTAATAGTTATTGAAAAGAACAGACGCATGAATTTTTTTTCTGTCAGAAACAAGTATAAACTTAAAATAAACAAACGATGGGATGATGTAGCAAATTAATTCACTGCCCTGTGAAATGTGGAACCACAAAACCAGATTAGTTCAGATGACTAGAATGTAAGGTTTCCATCTTCCCTAAATTGTAAGGGTCCTCGAATAGGACTAACTTGCAGAGTTACGGGGAAGTAACTAAGGTACGGGATCAAATTAGACAGCACTTTCAAAGCGTCAGCACAAGCACAATGCAGCAGATGGTCTCCTTCTGTACTCCAAGCATCTGATTCTCAATGTGAAAAGGTTTTGGGCAGTCAGTTTCTAATCAAAGGTGGACCACACACAAACCTTCCCCAATTCAGTGTTATATTGTCAATCTGACTCGGAGGTACTGAGGTCAGGAGATTTAGTACTACCCTGTGCAAGAACTGAAACTAAAGGCTATATGGTACCATTCTCAATTCTAACAATATTCATTTCAAGTACAAAGATTCACCAAAAAATGTGATTTTGCATCCATTTCAATAAATATTGAATTTATGTTATATCATGTGTTTATAAGATTAGCAGCTAATTGCGCATTAATGTTAAGTTTACAGTAGAGTTGATTTTAGGTTTATTTTCATGTGGACAATTAGCTTTATAAATTATATTTATAGTTAATATTTATTGTTATTGCAATTTTGTTTATAGGATTTCTGCAAAGAGGATGTTAATAACAGTTATATTATAGCACATGTATTGCTTGATGCACAGTCTACGAAGCGTGAGTTTTTAAATGTGCATTGACACTGCTGTCCTTCAAATGTGGACTCATGCTGAAATATATTTTCAATGCAGCAGCTGCCCTCCACTCCCTTGCCAAAGTGGCCAACCTTCATGTGTAAACCTGCACAATGAGTGCCTCAGCTGTGGGGAAGTCACAGCTGAGGATGATCTTATTCACAGGAAGTTACTGTATGGCAGCCAAAGAGAAGAACCCTCACTGATTATTGCTTTCCTTATCCCAAGGGTGTGGAGGCCAATTATAGCACACCTACTTCTGCCCAGCTGTGATTAGCTCATTCAGCATAGTCCAAGGCTGCTACCTTCTGGTCCCTAGCCTCATTCCACACCTGGCAGTGCCAGACCAATTTAACACTTCTCTATGACACAGGATCTTTTTTATTGCACCAACTGAAATGTGTTTAATTGAAATGGTAATTGTATATGCAGTGTTAGATTAAATGAATGAAGCACAAGGTATGTTCTTAGCTAGATGTCACTGTGAATACAGTTCCATGCTATGATTTACGCTACAACAATGTTCTTTGACCAAAAGAAGAACAAAATATAACAGACTACATGCAATGCTAAAATTTAAAATATCTATTTTGGCAAAAACAAGTTCAGCATGATTGCTCTGTATCTGTGTACACTATTAATATACTTTCAGATATATACCACCTAGGGTATTTAGAATTACTTATTTGCAAACTTAAAACTTTCTATATACACAGCAGTATGTACTGTTGCCACTGTAAATCAATATGTATGAATGTTGAAGATGGTGTGTGGGCTGCCAGTACTACTTAGACTTAGAACTCATTTATGTTTAACTTCCTGAGTTAATACAGGAAGGAAATTTTTTTTATAAATCTACATCAATGACAGTGTTATTATTTTGTCCTCAAACTAAACTGCATTAATAACTGCTCTGCAAGTTTCATACGAATATTAATGGTGCTGGTTAAAAATGCAATTAAACAGTTATACTCAGTATGATAAAGCAAATAATCAAATTTGTAGAATTATTCTCTAATGTGGCTTTGAAAACAACTTAAATGTGCAGAATTCCAAATTGGCCAGCAGGGATAAAAACAATGTACTCACTGTTGCCAGTGGTGGGATTGTCACCCATGTCATTGTGTTACATTCATACATGGGTGTGGAAGAGATGGTTTTGCACTTGTATTGCTGCACATTTTAGCACTTCCACTTACAGAGCCTCCCACATACTGAGAGAGAGAAGATAAACAAGTTGGCACTGCGGTGCATCCGTATGTCAGGAAGAATCAGGATGCTGCCAATTCTCTGTCATGGTACTTTAAACTTTACACAAAACTCTACCTTTCAGCAATGTCACAAATACATCAGATGAATCAGATGACATTTCAAATCCTGGGAATCCAAGAATGAGCAAAAAAAATTCCCTTGGGTCATAATAGCAGTGATAACGCTTTAGCTACTGCCATTTGCTTCACCTGTGATCTTCAGAATCTCTAGTGTTTTAGAAGAAGCAAAGTCAAAAATAGGGGTCAGCCACACTCAATTATTTTGCTATAAAGCAAAACAAATAGAACAAATGTCACCCTCTCTTCGTTTCATTATCTGGATTTAATTGCTAAAGACAGGTCTCCACAAACAGCCTTCCTTGAAAAAGCAGTTTATAAGAATTACAAATAACATTCTTCTCCCTGCTCTATTTGTTAGTTTTTTTTAAAAATTAAGTAGTTAGTGTTGATCCAATGGAAGGAAATTAGTTTGTTATCCACAAGACAAGGATTAAATTACAGCTGAAATAACATACATTCTAGAGCAGCTTGTGTTAATGGGTCTATCACTGTATCAGCAAACTTCTAATGCCTTTATCTTGTGCAATGTTAACTCCACTTTCTCGATTGCAATCAACTAATAATCCCAACCATGCTGTCTAACTCCTAAATGCAAAATACCTCATTGTTTCCTACCCTTTCATTCCTTTGTTCTTTCCTCTCCCATCACCTTCCCTCCTGTTTTCTCATGTCTCATTCATCCCTTTTCTCCTCTGCACTCTTCCTCCTCTTCCAGTATGAGCTGTCAGCCACATCATTATACTTTTAAAATTTATCAGTTAATCCCAGCAATTTTCTTCTCCCCCTAAACATGTATTTTTTTGGCTATATTCCTTTTTCAAATCTAATGCCCCTGTTTCACATTCCTTGAGAAGGTGCCCTCAACAATGTAGTGTTCCTACAGTATGCAGCTGAAAACATCAAGCTAGACTTTTCAAGATAATAAAATGTGAGGCTGGATGAACACAGCAGGCCAAGCAGCATCTCAGGAGCACAAAAGCTGACGTTTTGGGCCTAGACCCTTCATCAGAGAGGGGGATGGAGTGAGGGTTCTGGAATAAATAGGGAGAGAGGGGGAGGCGGACCGAAGATGGAGAGAAAAGAAGATAGGTGGAGAGAGTATAGGTGGGGAGGTAGGGAGGGGATAGGTCAGTTCAGGGAAGACGGACAGGTCAAGGAGGTGGGATGAGGTTAGTAGGTAGGAGATGGGGGTGCGGCTTGGGGTGGGAGGAAGGGATGGGTGAGAGGAAGAACAGGTTAGGGAGGCAGAGACAGGTTGGACTGGTTTTGGGATGCAGTGGGTGGAGGGGAAGAGCTGGGCTGGTTGTGTGGTGCAGTGGGGAGAGGGGACGAACTGGGCTGGTTTAGGGATGCGGTGGGGGAAGGGGAGATTTTGAAGCTGGTGAAGTCCACATTGATACCATTAGGCTGCAGGGTTCCCAAGCGGAATATGAGTTGCTGTTCCTGCAACCTTCGGGTGGCATCATTGTGGCACTGCAGGAGCAACTCATATTCCACTTGGGAACCCTGCAGCCTAATGGTATCACTGTGGACTTCACCAGCATCAAAATCTCCCCTTCCCCAGCTTCAAAATCTCCCCTTCCCCCACCTAATGTTGCCATCATAAAACCTGGTTGAGGGAAGGGCTGGACCGGCAATTCAATATTCCAGGATATCGGATCTTTCAGCAAGACAAAGTTGGGTGTAAAAAGCGTGGTGATATAGCACCATTAATTAAGGAGCCAATTTTGCAATATGGAGAGATGATATCTTAGAAGGGTCCTCAAGTAAGGCTTTGTGGTTAGAACTTAGAAAGTCAAGGTGACAGCTACTTTACTGGGAGTATATTATAGGCCCTCAGAGAGTCAGCGGGAAATAGAGGAGCAAATATGTAGACCGTTCACAGAGGTGTGTAAGAGTAATGGTTGGGTAATTATACTAAGGAATTTCAACTTTCCCAACATAAATTGGAACAATCATTTTGTTAAGGGTTTAGAGAGGGCAACTTTCTTGAAATGAATCCAGGGAAGTTTATTTTTGTCAATATGTAGAAGGCCAAACAATGGACAACCCAATGTTGGATCTCATCCTAGGGAAAGAAGGTAGATAGTGTTTGATGTGGCAGTGGGGGATCACTTAGGTGACAGCGATCACAACACATTCAAATTTATTCTGGATAAGGAAAATGATGGCTTGTAAAAGACGGCTTTAGATAGTGGAAAGGCAGATGTTATTAAAATAAAGCAGGATCTGGCCACACTAGACTGGGAACATCTCCATGTGGGTAAGTCTATAGCAAAGCAATGAGAGGGTTGGGAGGGGGGTGCTGCATTCAAAAAGGAATTGGGGAGAATACAGATCCAACATGTACCCATTAAAGGGAAATTTAGGATCAATAAGTTCAGAGAACCCTGGATGCCTAGGATAATTCAGTCCTGATAAAGAAGAAGAGCCAGGCTTTTAGCAAGTAAAAGGGAGCAACTCAGCTGCAGGAAGTGCAGAAGGCAATTTAAGAAAACACTTAGAGAGCAAAGGGAGGCATGAAAAAGGGCTTGTGAACAAGTTTAGTGTGGGTCACAAGATATTTTACAAAAGGAAGAGGTTAAGGGGAAGAGTTGGGTCCATTAGGGGGCTTAAGGGGAAACCTGTGCGTGAAGCCATGGGTTATTGCAAAAGTATTAAATGAACACTTTCTTTGGTCTTCACTCTGGAAAAGGATAACGTAGGTATGGAAAGGGGACTGTCAGGAATTTGCAGTTTGACACAGGAAATGGAAAGATATTGGAGGCTCTGTCAGGCTTAAAAATAGGCAAATTCACTGGCTTGGATGATTTGCACCTCAGGCTGCTGCGGGAGGTGAGGCAGGAAATTGCAGGAACTCTGGCTCAGGTTTTTAATTCCTCTCTGGCCACAAGGGAAGTGCCAGCGTGCTGGAGGACAGCTGATGTGTCTCCACGGTTTAAGAAGGGTGGTAAGAGTTGAACCAGGAAATTACAGATTGTTGAGAGTCACAACGTGGTAGGGAAACTATTGCAGAAAATTCTGAAGGAGCAAATTAATATCCAGTTGGAAAAGCAAGGGTTAATAAGGATTTGTGAGCATGGCTTTGTCAAAGAGAGGTCACGCCTCACAAATTTGTTAGAATTTTTTGAAAATGTGATCAAGTGTATGGATGATGGAATTCAGTTGGTGTAGTTTATATGGATTTTAGCAAAGCTTAAGACAAGGTCCCACATAGAGACTAATTGAGAAGGTTAAAGTACATGGAATTGAGGGAAACCTGGTGAGATGGATCAGAAACTTGCGTAGTAATAGGTCACAAAGGATAGTGGTAGTAGGCTGTTTATGTGACTGGAGGCCGGTGTCCAGTGATATACCACAAGGATCAATACTGAGATCCTTGTTGTTTATTATGTACATAAATGATATAGATATAAATGTGGGGGAATGTTAAGCAACTTTGCAGGTAATACCAGAATTTGTAACTAGGCAAATAATGAAGAAGATGATTGTGGGTTACAAGAAGATATAGATGGATTGGTCAGACGGGCAGACTAGTGGCAAATGGTATTTAACTCTGTTAAGTGCAAGGTGATGTACTTTGGAAGAGGAAACAAAATGAGGGAGTATTTAATGGATGGCAGGACACTGGGTAGTTTAGAGGAACAGAGAGGTCTTGGGGAAATGATTCACAGACTCTTGAAGTTAGCAGAGCATGTGAATAGGATGGTTAAAAAGGCACATAGACATTTGCTTTCATCAGTCGTGGCGTAGAGTATAAGATCAAGGAGGTAATGTTGGAGTTGTACAGATTGTTGGTCAGGCCACAACTAGAGAACTGTGTACATTCTGGCCATCTCACTACAGGAAGGATGTCATAGTAGTAGAGGGGACAGAGAGGAGGTTCTTGAGGATGTTGCACAGCTGGACATAGGAAATGATGGAGGCATTGGAGGCATTGAGTGATAAGGAGAGACTAGTTAGGCTTGGATTGTTTTCTTTGGAGAAGAGAAGACTGAGGGTGGACATGATTGAAGTACATAAAATTGTGGGGGGTATGGACTCGGTGAATAGAGAGCAGCTGCTCCCATTGGTTAAGGAGTCAATCACAAGAGGGCATACTTTTAGGGTAAAGGGAAGGAAGTTCAGACAGCATTTGGGAAAAACGATTTCATACAGTGGTTGGTGGGAACCTGGAATGTACTACCTGGGAATGTAGTGGAGGCCGGAAACCTTACAACCTTCAAAAAATATTTGGATGAATATTTCAAATATCATAACATTCAAAGATATGTGACAAATTTGGGAAATTGGGATGAACACACTTTTAATGATAGATATGTCAGTGTAGACTCAATGGGCTGAAGGACTTTCTCTGCACCTTATGAATCTATGAATCTTGTCTATGTTGGAGCAATAATCACACACAGGCTATGATGTTCTTCAGTTTCTGCAGGGATTAGGTTGCATACCAAAGTACATGCAGGTCTGAAAGCCACTTCTTCTACATACCAGCTATTTCAAACACTACCCTAAACCCCCAAATATTTCACTGCCTCTCAGGGCTGAGCTCAAACTTAAAATAAGGTAATTATTCTGACAAATAACTGCAATAATGAATAGAAGTTCAACACTAATTGTGCATCCTTTCTGTAAAATTATGGACTTAGTGTTTTTTGCCTGTGAGTTTTAATAATTAAACAGCAACATGTTTTAAGCTTCTTTCCCTTTTGTCAGAAAACCTTTGGCTTTTTGTCTATATTGAATGTGTTTATCTGTTTTGCTTGTATCACAGAACACATAGGGTTAAAATTACCTTTTGGAAGCTGTTTGTTTTCAAGCTCCAGGGAATTATGTATTGCAGCCTTAATATATGTCTGCCATTTGCTTCCATGGAACAAAGGAGAGTTTAATATGTTTACATTGATATACCATATGGTATAAATTTATGTTGTTGGTAATGATGACTGTTGAGGGCAAACACATTAGTGACATTCCCTCATTGTGAGTTTAATAACTGGGGCTGGACAACGTGTAAATTTATGGCAGTCATAAATCTTTCATTGTAGCTGTATAGCTTATTTTTAATGTATCGTTTTAAAACAGGTTTGAGTACAGCAATGTCTGAATTGAGCCCTTGCCAATTTTGAGATGTGCCCAAGCCCATGCAGCTTTGCAGTCTCCATTTACAAATTTTTACCTGCAGGCTTCCAACATGACAGGCAATCTGATTGGCTACTAGGATGGGAGAGATTACAGTCATGGAGGAGGCATCTTACGATTAGAGAGGAAGAGATCAGGTCATGATAAAGGACAGACCAGGCCACGGCTCAGTGATTATGAGGGTCAAATCATGATTAAAGGGAAAGAACATGAGAGACAGATCATTGTCAGGCAAGTGGCCATGGGTGGCAGAGCCATATCGCACATGGGAGTTTGAGCATACTATGAGTGTGGACGGATGCGAAATTGTTGGAGGACAGGTGGAAGATCATATTTGTATGTAACATTTGCTGGGGGTAAATTCATAGTTGGAAGACAGTTGGGGAAATGCTAGAATCCTATTTGGGTGGGAAGGGTTTGTGAGGGAGCATGAGTTTGCTGGGAGGAATATTATGATCCATCAGAAGATCATGACAGGGGAACGATTGTGGACAGAGTTTGGAGAGTCTATGTTCAAGGAGCTAAAAGTAGTTAAGATGTGGGCCAGGTCCTGCTCCTGTCTGTCCAAGGGCAGTGCTATAAATACACTTTTCTGACCTTTCACTTCATTCCTTATATCTGCCAGATTTCTAAAGATACAGTCTAAAATCAAGCAAAATGGAAGGCATGTTAAACAGAGACAATGATCACTCCTCTGTCAGAGTGAGGCCAAGCGTAAACTGGCAGAACAACATCTCATACTTCACCTTGGGAACTTGTGGGCCAATGGCCTGAATATTGACTTCACCAGCTTCGAACTCTCTCCTCCCACAACCTGTCCATCATCCAACTCATCAATCTGCTTCATCCTTCCCACTGACCAACCACAATAACACCTGCATCACCAGCTTCATAATCTCTTCATCCTCAAACTGCCCACCTTCTTACTCACCTATCCGCTCCACCCTTCCCACTGACTAATCACAATAACTCCCTACCTGCATTCACCTATCTCCATTTCTCGGCCAGTTCCCCCCAGCCCCATTTCCCTCCATCTACTTATATTTAGGCTTGCCTCCCCCTCCCCAGTCCTGATGCGTTGACTTTCCTGCTCTTTGGATGTTGCCTGACTAGCTGTACTTTTCCAGCTCCATATTTAATGATCCAAGCTTCCAGCATCTGCAGTCCTGACCCTCTGCAAGATATAATGATCAGCCTTTTTCCTGACAACAAATTGATCACTCATCCTTATTTTACCCTGCAACACCCCACTTCCATGAAATACAGAAATGGGTAAGATTGAGATGGATTAGGATCAGGTTTACATTTCTTTTTATTTTAACTACTCACTCAACTCTGTTAGAACCCTGGCTGATTTTTCGTTATTTTTATCTGTATTCTTTTATCAATTTTCGTTTGGAACCATGAACTAGGAATTGTGGGCTGGAGATAAACTTTGGACTTTGGAAAACAGCTTATAGTAAAAGGAAAAGGAAGTACAAACAAGCTTGATAATAAAATGTGAGGCTGGATGAACACAGCAGGCCAAGCAGCATCTCAGGAGCACAAAAGCTGCTTGGCCTGCTGTGTTCATCCAGCCTCACATTTTATTATCTTGGAATTCTCCAGCATCTGCAGTTCCCATTATCTCGGATACAAACAAGCTTGTATTTGTTTATGAGGCCAGGGCTGGGGGTTAATTGAAGGTTGTTCTTGATTAAAAACATTCCTACAGACATAGTAATCCTGGAAAGAGATAATAGGAACTGCAGATGCTGGAGAATCCGAGATAACAAAGTGTAGAGCTGGATGAACACAGCAGGCCAAGCAGCATCTTAGGAGCATAAAATTTGACGTTTCAGGCCTAGACCTTTTCTGAAGGGTCTAGGCCCAAAACGTCAGCGTTTGTGCTCCGATGAAACTGCTTGGCCTGCTGTGCTCATCCAGCTCTACACTTTGTTATCCTGGAAAGAGCATGTTTTAGCGGATAGCAGAAGTTGGCAATTAATGAAGTTAGTACTTGAGTATTTGTTCCACCAATTCTGTAAGAGATTCTATGTTCAAGTAGAGCATAGTGCCTGTGCTGAATGGCAATTGAGGTGTAGGGAGAAGACGATTAGTCTATTGGAATGGAACTATAGTTGGAGTTGTTTTTGTTTAAAACTATGTGTTTTGGGGAGAGGAGTTGGGCTGCTGATGATCCAGCATGAAGATTTGAAATCTCCCTGCTTGACCACCTTAACCAGCTTTTGGAAGTTCAAAGGATAGAAAGCTGCGCTACAAATAATACCACCATTAGTTGAGTGAACTGGGAAGGTGCTCCTTATTAGCAGTTTAGACAAACAACCAAGGAACCCACATCTATGCTGTGAAATAGTGCATCACTGAAACCACCTAAGTCATCCGGTCAGTTCTGATAGTTTCTTTTATTTATCCCTTAACTGCGTTTATTTGTCTGTCTGTGTTTTGTGTGAATGGGGGCTGAAAACAAATGTTACATGTTTAAAGTATAGGTATTGATTAAATTATCTTATTGTTTAATTTTTTCTCTGCTAAAGGTATTGTACATTTAATAAATTGTTAAGTCTTCTGATTAAGAAACAAAATTGATGTCTGAAACTAAATATTCACAAAGTCTGGGTTTGGTTATTCAACATTCTGGTTAGGAACCATTACAGTAACTATTGAGGGCCTTAATTTTACTAAGTTGCAAGTACAGAGGTAGAAAAGTTGATTGAGTTCAGATATCTAACTCCATGTTGTAACATGTCAAACCCACCATTCTTTTATGGGGGGGATGAGGGTGCTTAAAATTATTACTTCTGCCTGTACTAATAAAATCAAGGATCCCTTTTTTTAACAGAGATAATGGGAACTGCAGATGCTGGAGAATCCAAGATAATTAAATGTGAGGCTGGATGAACACAGCAGGCTCAGCAGCATCTCAGGAGCACAAAAGCTGACGTTTCGGGCCTAGAACCGTCATCAGAGAGGGGGATGGGGTCAGGGTTCTGGAATAAATAGGAAGAGGGGGGAGGCAGACCGAAGATGGAGAGAAAAGAAGATAGGTGGAGAGGAGAGTATAGATGGGGAGGTAGGGAGGGGACAGGTCAGTCCAGGGAAGACGGACAGGTCAAGGAGGTGGGATGGGGTTAGTAGGTAGGAGATGGAGGTGCGGCTTGGGGTGGGAGGAAGGGATGGGTGAGAGGAAGAACAGGTTAGGGAGGCAGAGACAGGTTGGGCTGGTTTTGGGATGCAGTGGGTGGAGGGGAAGAGCTGGGCTGGTTGTGTGGTGCAGTGGGGGGAGGGGATGAACTGGACTGGTTTTGGGATGCGGTGGGGGAAGGGGAGATTTTGAAGCTGGTGAAGTCCACATTGATACCATTGGGCTGCAGGGTTCCCAAGCGGAATATGAGTTGCTCTTCCTGCAACCTTCGGGTGGCATCATTGTGGCACCGCAGGAGGCCCATGATGGACATGTCATCGAAAGAATGGGAGGGAGAGTGGAAATGGTTCGCAACTAGGAGGCGCAGTAGTTTATTGCGAACCAAACGGTGGTGTTCTGCAAAGCGGTCCCAAAGCCTCTGCTTGGTTTCCCCAATGTAGAGGAAGCCACACCGGGTACAATGGAGACAGTAGACCACATTGGCAGATGTGCAGGTGAACCTCTGCTTAATGTGGAAAGTCATCTTGGGGCCTGGGATAGTGGTGAGGGAGGAGGTGTGGGGGCAAGTGTAGCATTTCCTGCAGTTGCAGGGGAAGGTGCCGGGTGTGGTGGGGTTGGAGGGCAGTGTGGAGCGAACAAGGGAGTCACGGAGAGAGTGGTCTCTCCGGAAAGCAGACAAGGGTGGGGATGGAAAAATGTCTTGGGTGGTGGGGTCGGATTGTAGATGGCGGAAGTGTCAGAGGATGATGCGTTGTATCTGGAGTTTGGTAGGGTGGTGTGTGAGAACGAGGGGGATCCTCTTTGGGTGGTTGTGGCGGGGGCGGGGTGTGAGGGATGTGTTGCGGGTAATGCGGGAGACGCGGTCAAGGACATTCTCAACCACTGTGGGGGGAATGTTGCGGTCCTTGAAGAACTTGGACATCTGGGATGTGCGGGAGTGGAATGCCTCATCGTGGGAGCAGATGCGGCGGAGGCGGAGGAATTGGGAATAGGGGATGGAATTTTTGCAGGAGGGTGGTTGGGAGAAGGTGTATTCTAGGTAGCTGTGGGAGTCGGTGGGCTTGAAATGGACAACAATTACAAGCTGGTACCCTGAGATGGAGACTGAGAGGTCCAGGAAGGTGAGGGATGTGCTGGAGATGGCCCAGGTGAACTGAAGGTTGGGGTGGAAGGTGTTGGTGAAGTGGATGAACTGTTCGAGATCACTGCATCCCAAAACCAGTCCAACCTGTGTCTGCCTCCCTAACCTGTTCTTCCTCTCACCCTTCCCTTCCTCCCACCCCAAGCCGCACCTCCATCTCCTACCTACTAACCTCATCCCACCTCCTTGACCTGTCCATCTTCCCTGGACTGACCTCTCCCCTCCCTACCTCCCCACCTATACTCTCCTCTCTACCTATCTTCTTTTCTCTCCATCTTCGGTCCGCCTCCCCCTCTCTCCCTATTTATTCCAGTTCCCTCTCCCCATCCCCCTCTCTGATGAAGGGTCTAGGCCCGAAACGTCAGCTTTTGTGCTCCTGAGATGCTGCTGGGCCTGCTGTGTTCACCCAGCCTCACATTTTATTCTCTTATTCCCTTTTTTTAACAGCTTTGTTCTGGCATCTTCAAATATTTCTAAATTGGCAAATGTTGCAATTGAGGTGAAGAACTGTTAGAAATCAAAGCATGGATGTTTTAAATTCTCAAATCAGTTTCATGAATTGAAAGGCATTTCAATGTTAAGATTTCAAGTTTCAAGCTATATGGATGCTCAAAGTTTCCAATTTTTTTCATAGCTGAACTTAAGTCAGATTGTAAAACAATGAGTCACATCATTGTGTCAATTGAACCATTCTTCTTAAGTTTAAGTGACTGTACTGTGAATACTCTTTAAATGCGGGAGAATTGCAGTCATCACTGATTTTATTGGAGGCAAAGCAATGACAATCACCTTCTAACCACGCCCATAGCTGTGCAAAAGAGCTAAGAATACATCATCTGGCCTAAATATCAGTGTTTTTAGCTTCTTGCTTTTGCACCATTCAAAGGCTCTTTTAAATCATTTGAATTAGTGTAAATCCTTCAGAAAATCCACACCATCTTTGCACCAGGTCCTTATTCACTTTATTTGTACAATTTAATGTTACTGTTCTTGTAGCAACATTAAGCACCATAGGTGGCATGGTGGCCCAGTGGTCAGACTGCAGCTTCACAGCACCAGGGACCTGGATTTGATTCCTGGCCTTGGATGACTGCCTGTGTAGAGTTTGCATATTCTCCCATGTCTGTGTGGGTTTCTGCCAGGTGCTCTGGTTTATTCCCCCAGTCCAAAGGTGTGCAGGCTAAGCGGATTAGTGTTGGCAAATATAAAGTTACGAGGATAGGATAGGGGACCGGTGTGGGTGGGATGCTGTTTGGAGGGCTGGTGCAGAGTCAGTGAGCCAAATGGCCTCTTTCTGCACTGTAGTGTATTTATGTAACACAACGTCTATCGACAGTATGCTGACTAAATCCACGGAATCCAACTAATCCCTTCCTGAATGAAAAATTAGCATTCGTAGTTAGTATGCAATAACAAACAGCTGGCAGACAGTTTAAAAACTAGCTGAACTTTAAGAGCTCTAATTTTAACAACTTTTGAACATTTAATGGTATTGCAATCAGATTACCTAATGTGCTTATGTAAAAAACCGATATACTAATTGCCATAATAAAGATCATCAGTTTAGAACTTACCTCAGTAATGATGTATTTACTGAGTATAATTCAGGATGTACTACAAAAGGCTTTTAGCAATTAACTTGAAATAAACGTTGTAGACTGGCTTTTCCATGTGAATTCATCATGCTCAGCAAATAACAAGGGTTTGAGATAAAGCAGGAGTAATAGTCTGAACAGCAATACTTTGGAATTAAAGAGGAAGAGAAATCGACCTTTCCAGTATTCTGTTAAACAGGTAATTTCACTGAGGAAGGGGCAATTCATATGTGTCTCTTGCCCCATATGTCCTATGGAAGTCATGTCCACTGATCGCAGGGAAAATAACTGTGTCCAAAGTATCCTTATTCAATTCATTCAGTGGGTTTGAACTTTGCAGGTTGTGCCAGCCTTTAGTGTTAATTTTTAATTACTCTGGAGGAAGTGGTGCTAAGACGCCTACCTAAACTGCTGCATTCCATTTTGTATGGGTAGGTAGACCCATAGTGCCATTAGGGAATAGAGTGCTGGGATTATGACCCAGTGACTATGAAGGAACAGTGATATATTTCCAAGTCAGAATGGCGAATGACTTGAAGGGGAGCCTGCCAATAGTGCTGTTCCCATTCAACCATAAGACATAGAAGCAGAATTAAGCTCTTCAGCCCATCAGGTTTTCTGTGCCATTTGTTCATGGTTGATATGTTTCTCAACCCCATTCTCCGGGCTTCTTTCCATAATCTTTGATCCCCTTACAAATCAAGAACCTATATATCTCTGTCTTAAATACACACAATGATTTGTCTCCAAAGCCCCCTGCAGAAATGTGTTCCAAGGATTAACCACTCTCTGACTGAAGAAATTCCTCCTCATCTCAGTTCTAAAGGGTTATCCCTTCACTCTGAGGCTGTGCCCTTGGGTCCTGGTCTCTCATATGAGTGGAAACATCTTCTCTGTGCCCACTCTGTCCAGGCCTTTCAGTATTCTGTACATTTCAATGAGATTCCTCCCTCATCTGTCTAAACTCCAAGTGTAGACCCAATTGCTATTCATATGAAAAGCACTTTTAACCACCATCCAATGCTGGAATATTCTTCATTAGATATGGGGCCCAAAACTGCTCGCAATATTCCAAATGTGGTTTGTCCGGAGCCTTATACAGCCTCAGTTTTACATTTCTGCTTTTGTATTCTGGCCCATGTATCTGCTTGTCCTTCGTGGTGTTAGAGGTTGTGCATTTCAAAGGTGTTTGTCTATGGAGCCTTGGTGAAGATGTTACAAACTGCTGTTACGAAGCATCATGGTAGATGGAGTGAATGTTTTCAAAAGTGGTGCCTGTCAGATGGCTTGCTTTGTCCTGTATTGGTGTTAAAGCTCTTGAAGTCATTTAAACTACACTTATCCAGGCAAGTGATATATATTCCAAAGCCCTCTTGACTTGTACCTCATGGGTGCTGGAGAAGCATGAGTCAGGAGGTGTGTTACTCAGTGCAGGATTCCTAGACTCTGACCTGTTCTTCTTGCCACAGTATTCTTACGGCTGGTTGGGTTTGGTAAAACATTGACCATCTTTGACAATGGTAACCATCAGGACGATGATAATGGAGGCTTCAATGATGGGAATGCCACTGAATGTCAAGGGGCAACGGTCAAATTCATGGTTGGTCTTGTTTGAGAATGCCATTGCATGACACGTGCCACTTATAGTGATTGTTATGAGGGCAGCTAGGTGAGCCTCACAGAATGAGTTCCCTGATTGGGGCTGTTAATTTGGTTGAATCAGGAAGATCTGGCTAACAGACATAAACAGGAGTGTCAGATGTTCTGTTCACTCTGAGAGCTGGCTCTGAGGAAGCTGGATCATTGTCAAAGGCTCTCCATGTGTAAATAAAGGGTGACTTGGTGATGGGATACAGGCTTCTGTAGAATTATTTTACCGCTTATCAACCAAAGTCTGTATATTGTCCAGGTCTTACTATACTTGGACATCGGGCAGTCACAAATAGCGCTGAAAACTGTGTAATTATCAGCAAACATCCTTACTTTTGGCTTTATGATGGTCAGAAGATAATTGATAAAACATATGAAGATGGTTGAGCCTGGAACACTACCCTGAAAAACTCCTGTGATAATTCTTGGAGCTGGGATGACTGACCTCCAACAACCATATCTTCCTTAATGCTTGATTTTACACCAATCAGTAGAGATCTATAACCCAATTCCCTTTGTCTCTAGTTCTGCTATCCATTCTTGATAATATCCTTGATCAAATTCAGCCGTGATATTAATGATATTCTCAGCTCATCTCTTAGTTCAGTTCTTTTGTCCATGTTAGAATCATCTACAATTAGGGCAGGAGCTAAGTGGTGCAGGCAGAACCCAAACTGAGTGTCAGTGAACAGATTATTGCTACTTGACAGCACTGTTGATAATCTCTTTCACCACTTTACTGATGATCGAGAGTAGACTGAAAGAGCTGTAATTAGCCAGGTTGGATATGTTCTGCTTTTTGTAGACAAGACACACCAAGACAATTTTTCATAGAAGCCAGTCTTTAGCTGTATTGAAACAGCTTGACGAGAAGCATGTCATGTGTTGAAACTTAAGTCTTCAGGGTTATTAATGCAGTGTGTAGTGTACATAGGTTGTGGGACATATAGGCTGTAGGATATGCAGTGCATAAGATACTGAGTAGACAAGGTTTAGGCTATATAGGGTGTGGATTTTACACAATGTGGGCTATTTTGCGTGCAGATGTGTGATGTATATAAAGCTTTATACGGTCTGTGGGGTATATAAGGTTTGTATTATATGCAGTGTAGGGCGTAAAAAGCATAGATTATACAAGGTGATGGATATATGTAGCATATATAGGTTGGGTGATGATATATGGGATGTGCAAAATAACAGGTGTAGGTTATACAAGGTGTAGGGTGTATAGGGTGCAGGATACACAGGATGTGGGATATAACAGGCATGATCTAAATAAAGTGTGGGTTATACAGACTGGTGTATACAGTGCAGGATACACAGGTTGCGTTGTACACACAGATTGGGATATATAGGCTGAGGGGCATATAGGGTGCTGAATATACAGAGTTGGAATACATTGGGTGTAGATTTTATGTATAGGAGTGAATTATATAGAGTATTGTGTATATATATTATGCAGATTGTACAGAGTGTACGGTATACAGGGTGCAGAACATATAGCGTACAGATTTTTCAGGCTGTGGTGTTAATAAATGCAGATATTACAGAGTATGCAGTATGTAGGGTGTGGATTATATGTGGTGTAGGGTATATAAGATGTGCATTATGCATAGGGTATGTAGGGTGTGGATTTTAGAAGGTGTGATAATTGATACTGGGTGTAGGATGAAAAGGGTGCATTTTATAGCCTATGGTGTTGGTGCGGAATAAACAGATAGTAATGTGTACACGGTGGGGCACATACAGGATGAGCTATATGTGGGTGCAGAATATATAAAGGGTGTGGTGTATGCAGGGGGTGGGATACATTGAGTGTAGATTTTATAGCATGTGTAAATTTTTTTTAAAATAAAAAGAAAAAAAAAACAGAGAGATCTGGGTGTTCAGGTCCATTGTTCCCTGAAGGTGACGACGCAGGTCAATAGGGTGGTCAAGAAGGCATATGCCATGCTTTCCTTCATTGGGCGGGGTATTGAGTACAAGAGTTGGCAGGTCATGTTGCAGTTGTATAGGACTTTAGTTCGGCCACATTTGGAGTACTATGTACAGTTCTGTTCGCCACATTACCAAAAGGAGGAGGTTCACCAGAATGTTGCCTGGTGTGGAGAGTGCTAGCTATGAAGAGAGGTTGAATAGACTAGGATTATTTTCATTAGAAAGACGGAGATTGAGGGGGGACCTGATTGAGGTCTACAAAATCATGAGGGGTATGGACAGGGTGGATAGCAAAAAGGTTTTTCCCAGAGTGGGGAACTCAATTACTTGGGGTCATGAGTTCAAAGTGAGAGGAGGAAAGTTTAAGGGAGATATGTGTGGAAAGTTCTTTACACAGAGGGTGGTGGGCACCTGGAACGGGTTGCCAGCGGAGGTGGTAGACGCAGACACGTTAGCATCTTTTAAGATATATTTGGACAGGTACATGGATGGGCAGGGAGCGGAGTCCCTGGCCCCCAACACCTCATATTCACCATGGACGTCCAGTCCCTGTACACCTGCATTCCGCATGGAGATGGCCTCAAGGCCCTCCGCTTCTTCCTGTCCCGCAGGCCCGACCAGTCCCCCTCCACCGACACTCTCATCCGCCTAGCTGAACTCGTCCTCACACTCAACAACTTCTCTTTTGACTCCTCCCACTTCCTACAGACTAAGGGGGTGGCCATGGGCACCCGCATGGGCCCCAGCTATGCCTGCCTCTTTGTAGGTTACGTGGAACAGTCCCTCTTCCGCACCTACACAGGCCCCAAACTGCACCTCTTCCTCCGGTACATTGATGACTGTATCGGCGCCGCCTCTTGCTCCCCAGAGGAGCTCGAACAGTTCATCCACTTCACCAACACCTTCCACCCCAACCTTCAGTTCACCTGGGCCATCTCCAGCACATCCCTCACCTTCCTGGACCTCTCAGTCTCCATCTCAGGCAACCAGCTTGTAACTGATGTCCATTTCAAGCCCACCGACTCCCACAGCTACCTAGAATACACCTCCTCCCACCCACCCTCCTGCAAAAATTCCATCCCCATTCCCAATTCCTCCGCCTCCGCCGCATCTGCTCCCACAATAAGACATTCCACTCCCGCACATCCCAGATGTCCAAGTTCTTTAAGGACCGCAACTTTCCCCCCACAGTGATCGAGAACGCCCTTGACCGCGTCTCCCGTATTACCCGCAACACATCCCTCACACCCCGCCCCCGTCACAACCGCCCTAAGAGGATCACCCTCGTTCTCACACACCACCCTACCAACCTCCGGATACAACGCATCATCCTCCGACACTTCCGCCATTTACAATCCGACCCCACCACCCAAGACATTTTTCCATCCCCTCCCCTGTCTGCTTTCCGGAGAGACCACTCTCTCCGTGACTCCCTTGTTCGCTCCACACTGCCCTCCAACCCAACCACACCCGGCACCTTCCCCTGCAACCGCAGGAAATGCTACACTTGTCCCCACACCTCCTCCCTCACCCCTATCCCAGGCGCCATATTGAAGTGAAGCTATCTGATTAGATAGATAACAATGGAACAAGATGAGAGTAAACTCATATAATTAGACAACAGTGGAGATGCAGGATAAGAAAATGTCAATTAGTCAAAAGGCATTCTAAATATGAGGTGTCAGCCAAGTAAATCCATAAAACTGGACTACTGTGTGCCAAACGCCAAAAGCACCAAGTGTTAGGCAAAGCCAAATTATTTCACAACCAACAGATGAGGTCCAAGCTCTAAAGTTCAGATATGTCATACAGGGTCAATTAAACAACTCACTGGAGGAGGAGGATCCACAAATATTTCTATCCTCAAAAGTTAAGGTTGTGGTATTTACAACAATCTTCAGCCAGACTTGCTGGGTAGATGATCCATCTCAGTCTTCTCCAGCAGCACAAATACAAGTCTTCAGCCAGTTTTATTTACTCAATGTGATATCAAAAAACAATTGAAAGCACTGAATATTGTAAAGCCTATGTGTCCTGACAATATTCCAGTAATAAACAAACAAAGAAACAAAGAAACCTACAGCACAGGAACAGGCCCTTCGACCCTCCAACCCTGTGCCGATCAATATCCTCTGTTTAACCTGTCATCTATTTTCTAACGGTTTGTGTCCATTTGCTGAGATAATGGGAACTGCAGATGCTGGAGAATTCCAAGATAATAAAATGTGAGGCTGGATGAACACAGCAGGCCAAGCAGCATCTCAGGAGCACAAAAGCTGACGTTTCGGGCCTAGACCCTTCATCAGAGAGGGGGATGGGGAGAGGGAACTGGAATAAATAGGGAGAGAGGGGGAGGCGGACCGAAGATGGAGAGTAAAGAAGATAAGTGGAGAGAGTATAGGTGGGGAGGTAGGGAGGGGATAGGTCAGTTCAGGGAAGACGGACAGGTCAAGGAGGTGGGATGAGGTTAGTAGGTAGCTGGGGGTGCGGCTTGGGGTGGGAGGAAGGGATGGGTGAGAGGAAGAACCGGTTAGGGAGGCAGAGACAGGTTGGACTGGTTTTGGGATGCAGTGGGTGGGGGGGAAGAGCTGGGCTGGTTGTGTGGTGCAGTGGGGCGAGGGGACGAACTAGGCTGGTTTAGGGATGCAGTAGGGGAAGGGGAGATTTTGAAACTGGTGAAGTCCACATTGATACCATATGGCTGCAGGGTTCCCAGGCGGAATATGAGTTGCTGTTCCTGCAACCTTCGGGTGGCATCATTGTGGCAGTGCAGGAGACCCATGATGGACATGTCATCTAGAGAATGGGAGGGGGAGTGGAAATGGTTTGCGACTGGGAGGTGCAGTTGTTTGTTGCGAACTGAGCGGAGGTGTTCTGCAAAGCGGTCCCCAAGCCTCCGCTTGGTTTCCCCAATGTAGAGGAAGCCGCACCGGGTACAGTGGATGCAGTATACCACATTGGCAGATGTGCAGGTGAACCTCTGCTTAATGTGGAATGTCATCTTGGGGCCTGGGATAGGGTTGAGGGAGGAGGTGTGGGGACAAGTGTAGCATTTCCTGCGGTTGCAGGGGAAGGTGCCGGGTGTGGTGGGGTTGGAGGGCAGTGTGGAGCGAACAAGGGAGTCACGGAGAGAGTGGTCTCTCCGGAAAGCAGACAGGGGAGGGGATGGAAAAATGTCTTGGGTGGTGGGGTCGGATTGTAAATGGCGGAAGTGTCAGAGGATGATGCGTTGTATCCGGAGGTTGGTAGGGTGGTGTGTGAGAACGAGGGGGATCCTCTTAGGGCGGTTGTGGCGGGGGCGGGGTGTGAGGGATGTGTTGCGGGAAATACGGGAGACGCGGTCAAGGGCGTTCTCGATCACTGTGGGGGGAAAGTTGCGGTCCTTAAAGAACTTGGACATCTGGGATGTGCGGGAGTGGAATGTCTTATCGTGGGAGCAGAGCCCAGTTCGTCCCCTCCCCCCACTGCACCACACAACCAGGCCAGCTCTTCCCCCCCCCCCCCCCCCCACCCACTGCATCCCAAAACCAGTCCAACCTGTCTCTGCCTCCCTAACCGGTTCTTCCTCTCACCCATCCCTTCCTCCCACCCCAAGCCGCACCCCCAGCTACCTACTAACCTCATCCCACCTCTTTGACCTGTCCGTCTTCCCTGGACTGACCTATCCCCTCCCTACCTCCCCACCTATACTCTCTCCACCTATCTTCTTTACTCTCCATCTTCGGTCCGCCTCCCCCTCTCTCCCTATTTATTCCAGTTCCCTCTCCCCATCCCCCTCTCTGATGAAGGGTCTAGGCCCGAAACGTCAGCTTTTGTGCTCCTGAGATGCTGCTTGGCCTGCTGTGTTCATCCAGCCTCACATTTTATTATCTTGGAATTCTCCAGCATCTGCAGTTCCCATTATCTCAGCTTCACTTCAATGCCTTCTTCTCCTGTGCCTATACCATTGCTTTTGCTATCCCCCTTATTCTACCTGTTTCCCCTTATATCTCATGTACATACTGTTATCATCAAAAAATCACAGTTTTCATTCCACACGTATGCTGGTGACACTAGCTTTATCTCACAATGATCTTTCTCAATTCCTCCACTATTGTTAAGTTATCATACTGCTATTTGACAGCTGGTACTGGATAAGCAGAAAATTCCCCAATTAAATATTGGAAAATCTGACAGTCACGGGATCATTGGATAGAGCTTGTCACCTGAGAACATCTCTCCACTTTGTTGGGGTGACTAAACTACAGCAAGCATTACAGGTTTCCACAGAATGAAGGCATCATCATAAGCACTACCAGGATTCCAGGTATTAATATGCATGATCGGTGTCTATGTGCACACAAACACCAGTTGGTGTTAAGGAACTGGAATATCTTTCAGTTGCAGTATGGGGCAATAGTGACAATGACATGCTCACAATGCAATGTACATAATGTTTCAGAGATTCAGAATTGTTACAGATCAGACTGTTAACTGCACTCTGAAATGGCCTAGCAAGCTGCTCAATTGTATTTTTGTTCTGAGGACACAAGAACAGTGATCCATTTCACAGAATGGATTAGGTTGCATCTCAGGGACGCTCACTTCTCTATTATTGCTTGCTTACTTAGTGCTGACTGCTCACACCACCCATGCCTTGCCAATTGATGAAGTCTCTTCCACCCAGGCGGCTTGCCTTGGGCTTAGCCGTCCTCAGTTAAAGGACTCTCCAGCAGTATGCTACACCAATCTTACAGCACCTTAAATGCAAACACACTATATGCAGCAAGCAAACAGCTATGTCTCAAAGTTTTAGGTACATAGTCCTTACTGAAGCCCATGGAATATCTGTCAGTCAGGGAGTCCCAGCACATTAACTTAAGGGCAGCCCCAATACCATTTTATGGGACTGTCCACCGCTGGGCATCTAGCCAGTGATCTCAGTTTGGGGGTCATAGCTCCGGGAAGTGGACCATGTTCAATCCTGTGGGCCCTCAGTTGCCAGTCCAGGGCTTAGGGGTAAGGTAGTCAGGTAGATATATGGCCTTTAGTCAGGGCTCTGGCCACTCTTTTTCTGTTGCTGGTCAAGTTATCCGAGGAGGTGGGGAAGGGGAGAACAACATGGCTATGAGAAAGAGACTGGGAAAATTATTCTTCAGGATGGAGATCTGCTCGCTGGGGGACAAAGGTGATTTAAATTGTGTAAGAGGTCAATGGTATCTGCAAGGGGAGGATGTACAGTAAACTGGGGATAGGAAATGGGTCTTGTAGAAGATGGGTTCATCCATGACTAGGAGTACTCTGACTTCAAATTTGTGACAATGTGTGATTATACTTGATATAGTCACCTCATATGCAAGGGTCTGTGGGCAAAACATGGGCTGGTAATACCTCATGTGGATGGGTTAGGTGGGGAACTGAGAAGAAGTGAGAGGCTTAAGGGTTTACGAAAAGTGCTGCCAGAAAGGGGATTTGGATATATGGGGTCTCATCGACACATAGTCGTAAAGTCTGGAAGCATTCGCTGAAGAACACTGACGATCGCCTTCAGTTGTGCTGGAGATCAAAAGTACTCAAAGGGGAAGAAAATGGCTGTGACCAAACACAGTGTGTGAGAAAACTGTCTCAACCTGTGAGGGAAGGGGTTTCAAGGCCACTGTCAGCGCTTTTAAAGGAAAAGAACATTGTCTACTGGACAGGACATAGGTCTGTGGGGTCTGTGAATCATGACCATCCTGATGCATTGCTTCCCCATTTTCTGTGCCCATTCCTGCCTCAAGCATTTGCTGGCCAACTCATTCACACCAAAATCTTTGGCCACAGGGGCCCGTAATAAAAAAGAGATGACGTAGGGTGTTGGCAGGAGGATTGAGGAATGCGGCCCATTGCATTCTATATACCAGTTGGCAGCTCCTGTTCCTTCCCGTGCATGCATATAAAGTCCCTGATGGCTGACACCCAGAGTCCTCCTCTGTTTGGGGCCAAGCAGTTGCCCAGTCTCCAGTAAACCTCCAAGTGCCAGTGGCCTTAAGCATTTCTTCCATAGCCAGCTGCAGAGCTGTGGCAATGATGTACTCACCAGATTATATTCTCTGTTCCCACTAAGGTGTAGTATCTGGACTGGGAAGGGACACAGGAGGCAGTCTTATTGATACTTCTTCCAAGGCCTTTCTACTTTCAATTTCAGGCCAAGGAAGATTATCCTGGATGCTCCTGCTGAAACCAGGCATTTCTCTATTGACATGGTGGAGATGCCAGCTGTACCCTGCACAACACAGGAGGTTGTTAGAAGCAGTGTGTAGTGACTAAGAATGACAGTGGGGTTACTGTGTGAGTGGAATGAAGAATAGTACTTACTCAGTTGGTGGACAGTGATATATTGGCATCCTTACAGTAGTGTCCCCAGTCTTCTGCAAGAGGCAGAATTCTTTCCTTGTTCAGGTGTGAGGAGATGAATATTGGGCACCCTCCAACCATACAGGTTCCCTCTACCCTGTAGTAGGCTGACTTCTCCAGTACTGATAGAAAGTGAAAAATTAAGTGAGCTGAAAGTGGGTGGCATAGCTGATACTCCTTGTGGAGGTAAGGAAAGACGGTGAGATATTCCAAGGGAGTGAGGAGGCCATGCAGGATTAGTGCTGTGTGAGACTGTAGGAGGTTGAGAGTGGGTGATGAAAGATATTGTGGTCTATAGTGAGAGTAACAGAGCATGAGTCTAGGTTGGAGGTGCAGTGGCAGAAATAGAGTCAGTATAAGGAAGCAGAGAGAAGAGCATGGCAGTACCCAGGAATGGTACAGTAAATTATTGACATTTTTATGGCACTGTTGACTGCTTCTCCGAACTGTGGAGATGACAATGACCTAGATGGAGACTTTGGATCAAGTTTCCAGAGCCTGATGGTATGTCCTTCTCTGCCAGTCCTCTCGGAAGAAGGCTGCACTCTTTTAGTCACCCTGATGACCACACCTCCATGTCCCTTTCGTAGACTTGTGGTATTACTTTCCCCTTCTCAGGCATCTTCTGCAAATGTCTATGATCAAGAACATAGAACACTACAGCGCAATATAGGCCCTTTGGCCCTCGATGTTGCGCCGACCTGTGAAACCAAACTGAAGCCCATCTAATCTACACTATTCCATTATCATCCATATGTTTATCCAATGACTATTTAAATGCCCTTAAAGTTGGTGAGTCTACTACTGTTGCAGGCAGGGCATTCCACACCCTTACTAATCTCTGAGTAAAGAAACTACCTTTGACGTCTGTCCTATATCTACCACCCCTCAATTTAAAGCTATGTCCCTTCGGGCTAATCATCACCACCTGAGGAAAAAGGCTTTCACTGTCGACCCTACCTAATCTCTGATCATCTTGTATGTCTCTATTACGTCACCTCTTAACCTTCTTCTCTCTAACGAAAAGCCCGTCAGCCTTTCCTCGTAAGACCTTCCCTCCATACCAGGCAACATCCTGGTAAAGGGCAGCTTCAGAATGCCAGTCTCATCTGGATGCATACCGGCCTATTAAAGATGGCATAGGTTCAAGCTATCAACTGAGCAGCAAGTTACTCTGGGAATGGTTCATGGTAAGGGGGACTAGAATCAGACATGAGCGACACCCCAGGGCTCAGGATATAGTTAATGAGGTGAGTTTGGTAAGATTGGATGAGAATACTTGCTACTAGACCCCATGGTGAAACACCTGATAAAAAGACTGACACAACTTGCACTTAGCCTAAAAAAATCATCATTTTCAGGCCTACATGTACATCCGAATCAAGAGTTTGATGGGAGTTGCAAAGAAAAACAGAAATTGCTGGTGAAAATCAGCAGATCTGGCTGTATCTGTGGAGAGAAAGCAGAGTTAAGGCTTTGAGCTCAGCGCCCACTCTTCAGATTTGAAGCATTAGCTCTGCTTTCTTTCCACACATGCTGTCAGAACCACTGAGTTTCTTCAGCAATTTTTGCTTTTGTTTCGGATTTCCAGCAACCTCTGTTCTTTGTTTTATTTTTATGTTTGTATTTTACTTTCATGTTTGGATCTGTAGCCCTGTACTGTGAAACGAAATTAAATTTTGTCAGGTACATTAATACCTTACATCTAATCAACAATGCATTTATGTGGAATCAAATTGTATGAATAACTGCAATTGGTGATAGTTAAGGCAGAGCTCTTACTGTACAAAGCTAGTTCTTTGATAGCTCAAGGTCAGAATGACTTTTAGAATATGCAATAGGACTAGAACAGATAAAATGGATGACACAGTTCTCAGTCTCCAGACGTGTATATATTGCTCCAGTAGTTCTACTGAAGCAACGGGAAAAGAACAGGTATTGAAGAAATAGACACACAGTAACACACTGGAGATAAGGAGAATCAAAAAAAATCATAGGGACAGTGTAAAATGACACAATAATGGTCACTATTTAAAGAGTACTGATGCACCATGAATGTTTTATGCTGTCACTTACATTGCAGCTGCAATGTGAATGGGGAACCATGGCAACGTTGCTGCTAGAAAATTCGAGTACCTCTCCAGGGAATATTACAGTGTGCTATTTTCCATGTCCTAAGCTTACTCAATGAGTCTATTGGCAAGTCTTTGTTCTTGCTTATCCCAGTCTTCACAAAATCACAGCATGATTACGGCACAAGCAGCCTGTTGTTTCTGTGCTACATCTCTGAAGAGCAATTTACTGAATGCCACTCCTTGCCTTCTCCCTGTATCCCTGCACATTCTATTTTTCTAAATAATAGCCCAATTCTCTCTTGAGTGCCTCCATTAAATCTGTTCACACCAAATTCAGGCAGTGTGTTCCAAATGCTAATTGCTTGCTATGTGCAAAAGTATTCCTCTTGCTGCCATCGTTTCAGAAAAGTGAATGATGTTGACAGGAGTGGTCCGTTTGGCTGTTCAAACTTACTCTGTCATTCTATATGATCATAGCTGATCTGGTTGTGGTCTCAACTCTACTTGTCTATCTGCATCCCATTACCTCTCCCTTGTTGATCAAAAATCTATCTAATGCACCCTTAAGTAGAATTAATGGAGGAAATTGTATAGGGGCCTGAGAAAAATGGGATATGGTGAGATTTGCAGGTGAATCAGACAGAAAGTCAAGCATGACGCCTTCACAAAATTGGTGGTCATGCTGAGTCTGAACCTAAACAAATGATAAAGCCATGGCCTCATAATTGGGACCATAAGACCAAAGAGATGGCAACAGGAGTAGGCTATTCAGCTTGTCAAGCCTATTCCACTATTCAAAAGGATTATGGCTGATCTGACAGTCTTTATGCTCACTTTTCTGTCCTGTCCCCGTAAGTTTTGATTCCCCTACTGATCAAGAATCTATCCATCTCAACCTTATATATACACAAGAACTCCACCCCATAGCTCTCTGTGGCAAGGAGTTGCAAAGACCCACAGCCTCTGAGAGAAGAAATTCCTCCTCATCTCAGATCTAAATTTCCACCCAATTCTGAGACTATGCCGTCTAGTCCTAGACTCTCCTATAAGGGGAAACATCCTCTTAGCATTTACCCTGTCAAGTCCCTTAAAAATCCTATTTGTTTCGATCAGGCCACCTCTCATTTTTTTAAACTTCTGTGACTATAGTCCTAACCTGTTTAGCCTTTGCTCATAAGACAATCCCTCCATACCTGGGATCATCAATTAAACCCTCTCTAAACTGCCTCTGATGAAATAACACCTTTCCTCAAACAAGGAGACAAACACTGCTTACAGTACTCCAGATGTCATTTCACCAGCACCTTGTACAGTTGCAGTAAGAACCCTCCACTCTTATACTTCAATTCCCTTGAAATGAGGACTAATATTCCATCCACCTTCCTGCTGTACCTGTGTGCTAGCTTTTGGTGTTTCATGCAAAGTACCCCAAATCCCTTTGTTTTGCAGCTTTCTGCAGTTTTTTCCCATTTAAATAATATTCTGTTCTTTTGTTCTCCCTTCCAAGCTGAACGTCACATTTTCCCAAGCTATACTCCATTTGCCAACTTTTTACCCACTTACATAATGTATGAATATCTCTCTGTAAACAGATTGTATTCCTGTCACAAGGAGACTTTTCACTTATTTTTGTGTTTCCTGCAAATATGGCTATAGTACATTCACTTCCTTTCTCCAAGTCATTAATAAATAATTAGTAAATAATTAGTAAATAATTGCGGTCCCAGCACTGCATGTGGGACACTGTATGCCTCACTGTATGGAGGAATGTATGCAGTTCTCATCTGCAGGGTATGTCACCATTCATTCTTCTGAGATCTGTCTTTCATTTATGTTCCCAGTGTAGATCATTTATATCAAGAGTCCTACATCCTGCCACTGTGAAATATTGGTTATGCTTCTCTCTTCCTCAGAAGGAGGAGGCAAGTACATGAGTACCAGGGCTGACAGCAAGCTCAGAAGCAGTAGCATATCTTTGCAATTACTGTGCCATAATATTGCTGTGAGGGGCAACACTGGATTGACAATGCTTGACAGTGCACAACAGCATTTCTAAGGTCACATGGGCATATAGGATGCCAATCTTTTGGCAGAGTGGTGAGTTGTTCGAGGATTAGAGTGGTAAAATGGAGATAGAATCAGATGTGAGGGATGTCATAAGGTTAGTTAATGAAGTGTGTTTGATAAGATTCTGCAAGTAATTCTGCTGGAACTTGTAGCAAAAATCCTTCTAAAAATATCAACACAACTTGCACTTAGCCAAAATATCATAAGATTCAGCTCATAACCCGGCCTCCATTGATTTCTCGGGAAAATAATTCCATATTCTAATGACTGCTGAGGAAGATATTCTCCTCATTTAAACCTCAAAGGTTTTAAAAGGGAGACTAATTATTCTTAAGCTGCGTCCCCCATTTTAGTCTCCCACACAAGAGAAAATATCCATCAATATCCATCCTATCGAGTCTCTTTAGAAACTCATATATTTCAATAAGATCATTTTTCATTTTTCTAAACTCCAGTTATTACATGTCCAACCTATTCAGTTTTTATTCATAAGTAAAGCACCTTGATTCAAGGATGAGTCTAATGAAGTTTCTCTGAACTGTTTCTAATGCAGTTATATCATTTTACAAACAAAAAAACACCAAGCCTGTAGACAGTGTTTCAGATAAGGCCTCACCAACAACCTGTGCAGCCACAGAAAAACTTAAGCAAACACAGAGAATGATGGAGATACTCAACATGTCTGGCAGCATCTGTGGAGACAGAAAGAGTGTTAACATTTTGAGGCTGCTCTGACTCTTCCTCAGAACCATAAAGCATTTCAACTTTTATCTCTCTTCTTGAAATAAACCCCAGTTTTCCATTTGCCTTCTAATCAATGCATCCTAATTTCTTGTGTTTCATGTACCAGGACAAACAGATCCTTCTACATCTACAAGCTCTGTAATCTCAAGTCTTTTAAATAGTATACTGCTTTTCCATTCTAATTGCCTAAGTGGGCATGCCATATTTTCTCACATTATACTGTTTTTACCAATTATTGCCCTCTCACTTCACTGTCATTACCCAGTTTTAGATTGTTAACGACTTACTTTTCTACCTATCTTAGTGCCATTGGCAAATTTAACTATCACACATTTCAGGTCTTCATCCAGATCATTAGTATAGATTGAAATATTTGAAGGCCCAGTGTTGATCCTGTGGCACTCCACCATTTATGCTTGCCAACCTGAAAAAGACCCATCTGTCCTTACGCTCTGCTTTCTGCTAGCCAATCAATCACGACATCACATTAATATGTTATCCCTTACACCATATCCTCTTATCTGTGTTGTAACCTTTGCGGCATCTGAACAAATGGCTTTTGGAAATCCAAGCGCACGACAACTATAGGAGCTCATTTCATGTCCTTAATTTCATTCTGTTACTTTCATTTCCTCAAGAAACTCCAGTTAAACATAATGTCCCTTTCAAATAGCCATGCTGACCGTGCCTGATCATGTCATGAGTTTCTAAGTATCCCACCTCCTCACTCGTCAATTCCAGCAATCTCCCTTTTACACGTGATACTAACTAGACCACAGTTTCTCGCTTTACATCTCCCTCCTTTCTTGAGTTAAATTATTATAGTAGCTATTTTCCCATTTACAGTGACCCTTCCAAACCTAAGGAATTTTGGAAAATTATAACCAGTGTGTCCATTATCTCTGTCTGCCACTTTTTGGACTCTAGGATGCAATTCATCTGGTCTGTTCATGGTGATTATTTTAAATTTGTTCCTTTCGTTCACCTTTCGAGTAGCTTAGGGGCATCTTCTACATTGAAAACAAACACAATGCCCCTTCAACACCTCTACAATTTCCTTATTTTCCATTATCATTTCTGAAACTCACTCTTTAGAGGATTAGTACTAACTTTACTGATCCTTTTCCTATTTAAATGTCTAGTTAAATACTAAAAACTCTTTCTATGAGATTTTATGTTACTAACTAGTTTTCTATCATATTCTATTTTCCATATTCTATTTTCTTTCACTTCATTTGTTTTAATCATTATGTGCTGTTTCTTAAAATCTAAGCAGCCTTCTGACTTATTCCCAATCTTTGCAGATTGGTACGGTGTTTCCTTCAATTTGATACTATCATTAATCTTTGTGTTCAGCCGTACATGAATCATCCTTTTCAGGTTCTCTGACTGAGATAAATCTTTGCTGAGAGTTATTAAATGTCTCTTTGTCTGCCACTGCTTTCCACTCTCCTATCTTTAAAACTTGTTTCCTAGTGCACTTTAGCCGGCTCTGCCTTCATACCCTTTAAATAACTTTATTCAGGTTTAGAATCCTACTCTTTGGCCCACACTTTTATCTTTAAATCAGTGTGAAATTCTACCACGTTGTGATTACTACACCTAGTGGCTCCTTTACCATGAGGTTATTAATTAATCATGGCACATTGCTAATTAATCAGGTCTACAATCTAGAATAGCTGAATGGTTGGCTCTGGAATATGTGGGTCTAAGAAACCGTCTCAAATACATTCCGTGAACTAATTTTCCAGGTCACCTTTGCCAATCTGATTTGCCCAAATCGTGGAGATTAAAGTTAGAGCTACTCATTATTATTGTGGCATAATCCTTACATGCCCCCTTTATCTCTTCTTGTTTACTCTGCCATACAGTGAATTAGTGTTAGGTGGCATATGAACTATTCATTCAAGAGAAATGTTGTCTTTCTTATTTCATAGTTCCATCCAAATTGATGTTACACCTTTCTCTTTGAGCTCAGGTCATTTCACAATACAACATTCATGACATCCTTGCTTATCAGAGATACCCCACCACCTTTTCCTACTTATGTTTGGCTTCTTGTTCTTAATTCTTCCACCAGTGAGGCAGCTCTGCAGCTAGCCAAGGAAGAAATGTCCTCAGCTTTTGGACTCGGAGGACTGCCCTAGGCAGGAGAGGACTTTGTGGTTATGGTAGTCAGAGGCTTCGCCCACATACGCCAGGAGGAACAGAAGAGACAGACAGGTATATGTGGGACTCAATTACCCTCATTGCCGTGAATCTGAAGGATTGGAGCTATGTTATAGGAACACAACTAGCCCAAGCACGCAATTGTCTACCTGCCTTTGTGGACAACCAAAAGTAAGCAGAAGGCCTAAGAAATCTAAGATCTTATACAATCTTTGAAGCAGAGCACATGGTTAATTTTCTAATTTCTAATAAGTATTTGATGTGAATTTGTTGGGAGTATAAATCATATAGGTGTTAAAGGAGACTTGAGTTAAGAAGTTTGCTGTAGACCAAAAGTAACTGTTCCACTTGTTTTACTATCAGTAATATAACTGACAATTTTTACATAAGTAATAACATTTTTGAGTAAACTTATTAAGACATATTTTCTTTGTTTTAATTTAGTGAAATTATTTTGATTTGAACTGTGAACCATGTGATGTCCCAAAATTTCTGAAATTCTGAAGAAGGGTCTAGGCCCAAAACATCAGACTTCCTGCTCCTCTGATGTTGCTTGGCCTGCTGTGTTCATCCAGCTCTACACTGTGTTATCTCAG
The DNA here is from genome assembly GCF_030684315.1 of Stegostoma tigrinum. Lineage (NCBI taxonomy): Eukaryota > Metazoa > Chordata > Chondrichthyes > Orectolobiformes > Stegostomatidae > Stegostoma > Stegostoma tigrinum. The sequence continues at coordinate 83,292,669 of NC_081359.1, read as the reverse complement.
ATTCTCCAGCATCTGCAGTTCCTACCATCTCTGATAGAATTCATCATTTCTCTCTGTTTCTTGTCATCATTTGAACCTAAAACACAGGAGCATGAGTAGGCTATTAATCCCCTCAAGCCTATCTTGCCATTCTATAAGATCATGACTGATCTGCCCAGATCTCAACTCTTGTTCTGTGCCAGCTCATTATAGCCCTCAGTTCCTTGATAATTCAAAACTCTGTCAACTTCTGTTCAGAGATGTTAAAACGCACTTCTGGAGCATATACAACCTTTTGGAAGTTCATGTACACCACATGACAACATTATCTCATCAACCATCTCAGTTACATCATAATAAATCTCAAGCAATTTAAATAAACACAATTTGTCCTCAACAGATCTGTGCTTACTTTTCTTAGTCAAGCTGCATGTGCCCAATTTATTTAAGTTTAGCCTGGATTATTGTTTCTGGAAGCATTCCCACCAATGAAGCCAAATTGAATTGTTCATAGTTACCGGGCTAACCTTTATACTGTTTTTTCAAACAAGGGTGTGCTATTTGCCTGTAATATTATCTCACCCCTGTCTCACCAAGTCTAACTAAAGAAGATTGAAAAACCTGTCCAAAGCCCCAACAATTACTATTCTCATCTCACTCCGTAACTTTGGCTGCATCTCATCAGGTGCTATAATTTTGTCAGCTTTATGTCCAGATTGTGACAGACCAGACCAGACCCTGTCAAATTATTTTTAGAAGGTAACCTAGACTTTAACCTTTTTTTATTTTAATGGAAAATGCAATGTGTTGTGTTCCAGATGCAATTCAACTGGTCAAACTACTCAACAGTAACCAAAACTGCATTTATTCAAACACTATATTTAAGTTAGAAGTAAAGAAAGAAGTGTTTACAATAACAACTCTATTGAAAATTTTAACAAAATAATAGAAACATTAACTATTATTAATTAACTGTTGCAGTATAGTAACATCCCATAAACATGCAAAATTCAGAAAATAAATTTTGTCTCAAAGGTAAAACATCCTGTAGTATTTTATGGCTTGCCCTGTTCTGTTTCTGGTCAATAGTAACACCTAGGATGTTGGTAACTCAGATGGGATTGGCTGCACTGCAAGTGTACTACTGCTCCTGATCATGCTCTTGAAACTATCATCCCTCTCTATCCTTTACACAACTACTAACCTGTTCTACATTTGTATTTCTTCTGGTTAATCCAGTTGTCATGCCCAGCCTTGTGTTTGTCTGCCCTAGAATCTTAATGCATATTCAGATCATATTGCCCATGAAGCCCTTCCATGCCCTAACAAACCTTTGCATAAAATCAAAACACAACTTATTCTTTCATTTTTGATTTTATTTCTTTTATTGAAGGTCATAAATGTATTCATTTTAGGTGTTGAGTCATTGACAGTCAAAGTATTTTATTTTTCATTTCATTCTGAAGTCTCTCATAATCTAACAGTCTCTCTCAGGTCTCCGTTTAACTGTTTTCTTCTGATGGCAGTGTTCTTCCTTTCACACTCTGTGCTGCTTTTAATTAGGCAGAGTTTCTGGAAAGGAACAGAGTGACTCATAATCGCACATTGAATTTCAATGAGAGCAACTAGTCAGCCGTTATCCACAATAAAACATGCATAAATGAAATATATCTCAGGATTAAAATAAAATAAGTGACCTGTACTATATGTCTGTTGTGCTTAAAACTGATTCTCCTTTACATCATGGTCACCCCTGTCTTTTGCATTGTAGTGACTCTCCAATGGCACAGAACCAGTATCAAGTGCCATTCACTTCCTCTGTTTTGATTCAGGATTCCCATTATTTCAAATAAGATACATCTAGTTGAATTTAAATATCATCCCACCAGAACAAAAATAAGAAAGACTTGAATATATATAACTTGTTTTTATGTCCACTGGAAATCTTAAAATGCTTTGCGGCCAACAAAGTAGTGGAGAAATGTTTATCAGAAGTGCAAAGTGTCTGGTAATTTTAATCTAGTGTTGGTATTACTTCTGTTAACTTTAAATAGTTAATGTTTTGGAGCCATTATCTATCTGATCTGCAGGCAGCATTGATTAAGCAATGGTCTTCAATCATATCAGCTAAGTGACAATCTAATGTATCTGAGCACAATCAGAAGATCATTGAGAAAGTGTTTGCCAGCATTGAGGAATGACAAACATTGCTGACGCTATGACTGTCATAAGATTGCTCACTGAGCTGGAAGGTTCATTTTCAGACGTTTCGTCACCTTTTGTTTATTTGAAAAACGATACTTTATTCATAAGATGTACAAAAAGTAAAACATATTTATACACCTACCCAATCATGCAAGCCACTCCAGGTTACCCAGGGGGTATGTACACCAACTAAAGGAAAAAAAACAAACAAAGAAGAAAAAAAACAAAGCAAAGAAAATACCCTGGCAGTCATCACCCCGCACAGTCCCCGTTGGCCCCCTGACCAGTTGGGGAAGGCGCCAGCTAGGCCCAGTTACCAGTTAGGGCCCTTTTTTCTATTCTGGACGAGGGGTTTCATACCGGGGTCTTTCCCCACTGCGCCTTGGCGGCGGCTGCCCCAATGTTTAGCGCATGCCTCAGCACGTAGTCCTGGACCTTGGAGTGCACCAGTCTGCAATATTCGGTCGGGGTCAGTTTTTTCAGCTGGCAGACCAGCAAGTTGCAGGCAAACCAAAGAGCGCCTTTCACTGCATTGATGGTCCTCCAGGCGCAGTTGATGTTGGTCTCGGTGTTCGTCCCGGGAAACAGCCCGTAGAGCACGGAGTCCCACGTCACGGAGCTGCTCGGGACGAACCTCGACAAATACCACTGCATCCCCCTCCAGACCTCCTGCGCATAGGCACACTCCAGAAGGAGGTGATCAACAGTCTCGTCCCCCCCCGCAGCCACCTCGAGGGCAGCGTGCGGTGGCGCAGAGATTCCGGGCATGCATAAAGGATCTCAGTGGCAGAGCCCCTCTCACCGCCAGCCAAGCAATGTCCTTGTGCTTGTTTGAAAGTTCTGGCGATGAGGCATTCTGCCAAATGACTTTGGCAGTCTGCGTGTGGAACCACACGACGGGATCCACCCTCTCCTTTTCCCGAAGGGTCTCGAGGATACTACATGCTGACAACTGCCTGACGGCCTTGTGGTCAAAGGTGTTTCCTTTCAAAAATTTCTCCACGAAGGACAGGTGGTACGGGATGGTCCAACTACTCGGAGCGTTCCGCGGCAACGAGGCCAGGCCCATCCTTCGCAACACCGGGGACAGGTAGAACCTCAGTAAGTAGTGACACTTGGTGTTTGCGTACTGAGGATCTACGCACAGCTTGATGCGGCCGCACACAAAGGTAGCCATCAGGGCGAGGGTGGCGCTCGATACGCCCTTTCCCCCATTTTCCAGGTCTTTGTACATGGTGTCCCTGCAGACCTGGTCCATCCTCGACCCCCAAATGAAGTGGAAGATGGCCCGGGTGACCGCAGCATCGCAAGTCCAGGGAATAGGCCAGGCCTGCGCCACATACAACAGTACCGAAAGCCCCTCGCACCTGACAACCAGGTTCTTACCCATGATGGAGAAGGACCGGAGCGTCCACCTGCCCAGCTTCTGCTTCAGTTTGGTGATACGCTCCTCCCAAGTCTTAGTGCACGCCCCAGCTCCACCGAATCAAACACCCAGCACCTTCAGGTAGTCTGTCCTGACGGTGAAGAAGATGAAAGAGCGGTCGTCCCAGTTCCCGAAGAACATGACCTCGCTCTTACCCTTATTGACTTTGGCACCCAAGGCCAGTTCAAACTGGCTGCAGATGTCCAACAGCCTACTCACCAACCGACGATCGGTGCAGAAGACGGTGACATCATCCATGTACAGGGAGGTCTTGACCTGAAGGCCTCCGCTGCCTGGGATAGTCACGCCCTTCAGGCTCACGTCCTTCCTGATGGATGCGGCGAAGGGCTCCACACAGCACACAAACAAGGCAGGAGAGAGCGGGCAGCCCTGCCTGACTCCAGATCTGACAGGAAAACTGTCTGATTCTCACCCGTTGATCAAGACTGCGCTAACGATGTTAGTGTAGAGCAGCCGGATCCAATTGTGGATACCCTCCCTGAACCCCAATTTGGAGAGGACGTCCCTCATGTAAGCATGAGAGACCCTGTCGAAGGCCTTCTCCTGGTCCAGGCTGACGAGGCGGGTGTCCACCCACCTGTCCTGTACGTAGGCGATCGTATCCCTGATGACCACGAGGCTCTCATCGATCTTCCTGCCCGGCACAGCACAGGTTTGGTCAGGGTGAATCACCGACTCCAGGACAGACCTGACCCAGTTGGCTATGACCTTGGCCAGGATTTTGTAGTCCACGTTCAATAGTGAAATGGGACGCCAATTCTTAATTTCTTCCCTCTCCCCCTTCCTCTTGTAAATGAGGGTGATGATGCCCTTCCTCATGGACTTGCACATTTCCCCTGCCCGAAGCGCACTATCGTACACCTCCAGCAGGTCCTGGCCGACCAGGTCCCACAGAGCGGAATACAGCTCAACCGGTAAGCATTCGCTCCCGGGAGTCCTACTCCTCTCCAAGGACTTGAGGGCTCTGGTCAGCTCGTCCAGGGATATCGGCAGGTCCAGCCACTCCCTCGTGCCATCGTCTAAGACCTCCCTGATAGACGACAGGAACGACTCGGAGGCCATGCTGTCCATGGGCTTCGTGTCGTACAGTCCGGCATAGAAGGATCTGCTGATCCTCAAAATGTCCGGCCGAGACGACGTCACCGAGCTGTCGTCCTCCTTCAGCCGGCTAAGCACAGAGCTCTCTTTGTGCACCTTCTGAAAGAAGAAACGCGAGCAAGTCTCGTCCTGCTCCACAGAGCGGACCCTGGACCGGAAGATTATCCTGGAGGCCTCCGCGGCAAAGAGCGAGGCTTGCTGGCCCCTCACCTCGCGAAGGTCCTCCGTGACATCGACCCCCATCGACTGCAGAAGGAGCAGGTTCTGCACCCTTTTCTGGAGTTGCGACAGCTTTCCCCGCCTCTCTCTCACCTTCCAAACACCCTTGAGGACAAAGAACCTCTTGATGTTCTCCTTCACCGTCTCCCACCAGTCGCCCAGAGACTCAAAGAGGGGTTTCACGGTTCTCCAACCGGCGTACTCCCTCTTAAGCTCCTCGACGTTCTCTGGGGTCAACAGAGTCGTGTTGAGCTTCCACGTCCCCTTGCTGGCCGGCTGGTTGTCCTGTAAGTGACAGTCAGCCAGCAGGAGGCAGTGGTCAGAGAAGAACACCGGCTCGACGCCGGTGGACCTGACCGAGAACGCCCGTGACACAAACAGGAAGTCTATCCTTGAGCGGATAGACCTGTCTGGCCGCGACCAGGTGTACCTCCGCTGCGCTCCATCTGCAGGGGTGCTGAAGACGTCGAGCAGCTTGGCGTCCTTCACCGTGCCCATCAGGAATCTGGACGAGACGTCCAGTTGACTCCCCCCACCCGCTGTCCCCACGCCGGATCTTCCATCTGCATCGATGATGCAGTTGAAGTGTCCGCCTAGGATGACCGGCCTGGACGTAGCCAGCAGGGGTGGAAGCCACTGCAGGATGGCCAACCGCTCACTCTGTACCGCTGGGGCGTACACGTTGATCAGCCTCAGGGGAGCGCTCCTGTAGGTGACGTCAGCTACTAGGAGGCGACCCCCCACCACCTCCTGAACTTGAGAGATGGTGAAGTTGCGCCCCCGCAGCAGAATAGCCAGGCCCGAGGAGCGACAGTCGTTACCTCCCCCGACCAGATTGAAGGCCCACAGGTCCAGTCGCCAGACCATTTCCCGTACCTGCCGAGGTGTGGTATCCCGCACTCCTGCAGAAAAAGGAGGTCCGCCTTGACGGTGGTCAGGTAGGCCAACGCGGACACACATCTTGCGGTGGACTTGACGTTGCGCACATTAATGCTCGCAATTCGTACCCCCATTGTGGGCAGTGACCGCAATACCCGCCTCAAGTCCAAGGTCCAGCCCCTCCATCTGTCCCTTCATGCCCATTGCCCGGGCTAACTGCTGGACGCTCTCCGGGCTCAGGAAACCGTCCGTGCTGCCTTCCGGGTGGCATCCCCCCATCGGGGGTACGGAGGCAGGAGAGTCCGGCTCTGGTTCAGGCTGGGGACGCGCTGTTTCCTCCTTCCCGCCTGGAAGTTCTGGGGGGCCCTCCAGGGCCCCAGCGGCACGTGACTGGGTGTCGGAGGGAGCCTCAGGACACCTCCCATCATCTGGAAGTGGGGTGCTGCTTTCCTTCTCCCTTAAGATCTTTAGCTTCTGCTTCGGGCGGGCCCTCTCCGAATCTCCCTCGTCAGAGGGGCTCTTATAATCCTCCTGTAGCTGCCTCTTCCCGCCTGATGGTTGCGGTTCCTGGGCCCACCGATGCGCCTTCCTCCTCGCTTTCCGGACCGTCGTCCACTCCCCTGGGTCACCTGTCGCCGCCTCCAGGTTGTTGGCGGTGGGGAGCGGAGCCTGCAGGGACGCTTTGCTGGTCTCGGGCCCATCCCACGGGGCTGGGCCCTCCTGCACATTAGTGGGATCCTTTCAGGGCCCTGGTGCCTTCCTCTCCTCCGGGGGGTGTTGCCCCGCATTGCCCCTGCCAGCGACCTGGGCGTAGGTGGTCCCCCGCTGCAGGCATGCCCTATAGAGGTGGCCTGCTTCCCCGCAAAGGTTGCAGCTTTTTTCTTGTGGGCAATCCTTTGCAAGGTGTCCCTCCTCCCTGCAGTTCCCGCAAATGGTGGCTTTGCAGTCGGCCGCCACGTGACCTGACCTACCACAGGCATGGCAGACTTTAGGTTGCCCTGCATAGGTCAGGTAGCCCTTGCACCTGCCGATCGCGAAGCTGGACGGTGGGTGTACAATGTTCCCGTCCGCGCCCATCCTCAGCGTCACCTTGACCTGCCTCTTACTGGTCCAGATCCCGAAGGGGTCCATGATGTCAGTTAGGTCCCCTTCCACCTTCACGTGCCTTCCAAGGAAGGTCAGGACATCAACTGCTGGCACATGCAGGTTGTACATGTGTACAGTCACCATACGGCTCCTCTGCGCTGGCATCACAAACAGCAGGACAGCGGTCAATACAGAGAGGGGGCCCTCACCTCCTTTCTCCTTGAAAACCTCCAGGAAGCGCTCGCAAAGCTTGGCACTCCTGAAGGTTACATCGTAAAAACCTCCTCCGGGGAAATCCTGCAGGCAGTAAATGTCCACAGCAATGAACCCGCAACAGTCCAACAGGACCCTCTTCACAAAGAAGGTGCGGTCCACAGGTGCACCTTCATCCACCTTCTTTACGGAAACACGGATGGTGTCCCTGTCCTGGGGCATGAGCACTTGCCGCAGCCATTGTTGCAGGTTGGCTGCTCCCCTGAACCAGCGTTAGGCCAAAGCCAGCATTAAGCCAGCAAGGGTGCACAGCCAACCTGACATCTTCCTTCCACCTCCGACACAGTCACGCTCTCCTCTTCTCGGTCCACAAAAGAGTGGGTCTTTATTTTGTTCCAGACGTAAGCTGGTTCACTGAGCTGGAAGGTTTGCTCCCAGATGTTTTGTCACCATTCTAGATAACATCAACAGTGAGCCTCCGACAAAGTGCTGGTGTTATGTCCCGCTTTCTATTTATCTAGTTAGGTTTCCTTGGGTTGATGATGTCATTTCCGGCATTGGTGATGTCATTTCCTGTTCTTTTTCTCAGGGGATGGTAGATTGATTTGGAGCCAATGTGTTTGTTGATGGAGTTCCGGTTGGAATGCCATGCTTCTAGGAATTCTCGTGCGTGTCTCTGTTTGGCTTGTCCTAGGATGGATGTGTTGTCCCAATCAACACTTCGCTTCGTCGGAGGCTCACTGATGATGTTACCTAGAATGGTGACGAAACGTCTGAAAATGAACCTTCCAGCTCAGCGAGCAATCTCACATCCAGAACCTCAACCTGAGCTACAAATCTTCTCAAAACTCGCTATGACTGTCATAAAATCAGAGGCAGAAAACCTAACTAGTCTGGAGCCAAGTATGACTGTGCATCTTTACCACCACTGTGAGTGTCTGTCACTGAAGTTGTGGGCAGTGGATGAAAACATCAAAAATGCTAATATCCTCACGCTTTGAAGGCAGACAAGGTTGGGGATGGAAAAATGTCTTTAGTGGTGGGGGCCCCACCCCACCATCCCCACCCTTGTCTGCTTTCCGCAGAGACCACTCTCTCCGCGGCTCCCTTGTCCACTCCACACTCCCCTCCAACCCCGCCACACCCGGCACCTTCCCCTGCCACACCTCCTCCCTCACCCCCATCCCAGGCCTCAAGATGACTTTCCACATCAAGCAGATGTTCACCAGCACATCTGCCAATATGGTATACTGCATCCGCTGTACCTGTTGTGGCTCCCTCTACATTGGGAAAACCAAGTGCAGGCTTGGGGACCACTTTGCAGAACACCTACGCTTGGTTCACAATAAACAAACGCTCCTCCCAGTTGTGAACCATTTTAGCCCCCTCTCCCATTCCTTAGATGACATGTCCATCCTGGGCCTCCTGCAGTGCCACAATGATGCCACCGGAAGGTTGCAGGACCAGCAACTCATATTCCACTTGGGAACCCTGCAGCCCAATGGTATCAATGTAGATTTCACAAGTTTCAAAATCTCCCCTTCCCCCACTGCATCCCAAAACCAGCCCAACTCATCCCCACCTCCCTAACCTGTTCTTCCTCTCATCTATCTCCTCTTCCCACCTCAAGCCGCACCTCCATTTCCTCCCTACCAACCTCATCTCACCCCCTTGACCTGTCTGTCCTCCCCAGACTGGCCTATCCCCTTCCTACCTCCCCACCTATACTTGCCTCTCCACCTATCTTTTCCTCTGTCCATCTTCGTCCGCCTCCCCCGTCTCCCTATTTATTTCAGAATCGTCTCCCCATCCCCCTTTTCTGATGAACGGTCTATGCCTGAAACATCAGCTTTTGTGCTCCTAAGATGCTGCTTGTCCTGCTGTGTTCATCCAGCTCCACACTTTGTTATCTCACACATGAGTCTTGCTGCTTGGTGTACTAGCATTGCTTGTTGCTAGGCTTGTAGTCATGGAGCAGAAATGAGCTTGACATTAACTTTGCAGAGGGCTTTACGCAGAGTGAGGAGCCCATTATCCCAAGTACAGAAGTAGCAACTGATATCATGAGATCACAGTGGGCCCTTCCATGGTGCAATGTCTCTGGTTCCAGTGTGACAGAGGAAAAAGTTACTTGACTGCTCAGTGCTGAAGTAGAGGATCAGTCTGAAGTCATAAAAGCTGAGCTTGCTGTCACGTGAGCTCAGGTTGGTATCATCATAGTTTTGTATACAATAGCACTTATGGGTGACTGCTGACTGCATGTTTCGCTGTATGAAGCTAAGTGAGGCCATTAACTGGAGACATGGTACTGTAAAATGGTATTATTGGTATTTATTCAGCATTATACATTGATTAATGTCACCATCTGCATACTTCTGGCACATTTGTTAATATCCTTACCAAAATGGCACATAGTGTAGTTAGCACCAGAAGTTATACATGCTCTGTCATTGCTTTATGCCCAGGGCTGTGAAGTAGATAAATAATTAATCCAAGCAACAGATAAGGTGTTAGCTTAATAAAATCAGTCTTGCACCCAATCACCATTTGCATCTGCTGTTTTCCATTGTGAAAGAACCATGAGCAGCAATATTGTAAAATGTGAGGCTGGATGAACACAGCAGGCCAAGCAGCATTTCAGGAGCACAAAAGCTGACGTTTCGGGCCTAGACCCTTCATCAGAGAGGGGGCCTAGAATACACCTCCTCCCACCCACCCTCCTGCAAAAATTCCATCCCCTATTCCCAATTCCTCCGCCTCCGCCGCATCTGCTCCCACGATAAGACATTCCACTCCCACACATCCCAGATGTCCAAGTTCTTTAAGGACCGCAACTTCCCCCCCACGGTGATTGAGAACGCCCTTGACCGCGTCTCCCGCATTTCCCACGACACATCCCTCACACCCCGCCCCCGCCACAACCGCCCCAAGAGGATCCCCCTCGTTCTCACACACCACCCTACCAACCTCCGGATACAACGCATTATCCTCCGACACTTCCGCCATTTACAATCCGACCCCACCACCCAAGACATTTTTCCATCCCCACCCCTGTCTGCTTTCCGGAGAGACCACTCTCTCCGTGACTCCCTTGTTCGTTCCACACTGCCCTCCAACCCCACCACACCCGGCACCTTCCCCTGCAACCGCAGGAAATGCTACACTTGTCCCCACACCTCCTCCCTCACCCCCATCCCAGGCCCCAAGATGACATTCCACATTAAGCAGAGGTTCACCTGCACATCTGCCAATGTGGTATACTGCATCCACTGTACCCGGTGCGGCTTTTTCTACATTGGGGAAACCAAGCGGAGGCTTGGGGACCGCTTTGCAGAACACCTCCGCTCAGTTCGCAACAAACAACTGCACCTCCCAGTCGCAAACCATTTCCACTCCCCCTCCCATTCTCTTGATGACATGTCCATCATGGGCCTCCTGCACTGCCACAATGATGCCACCCGAAGGTTGCAGGAACAGCAACTCATATTCCGCCTGGGAACCCTGCAGCCATATGGTATCAATGTGGACTTCACCAGTTTCAAAATCTCCCCTTCCCCCACTGCATCCCTAAACCAGCCCAGTTCATCCCCTCCCCCCACTGCACCACACAACCAGCCCAGCTCTTCCCCCCCACCCACTGCATCCCAAAACCAGTCCAACCTGTCTCTGCCTCCCTAACCGGTTCTTCCTCTCACCCATCCCTTCCTCCCACCCCAAGCCGCACCCCCAGCTACCTACTAACCTCATCCCACCTCCTTGACCTGTCCGTCTTCCCCGGACTGACCTATCCCCTCCCTACCTCCCCACCTACACCCTCTCCACCTATCTTCTTTACTCTCCATCTTCGGTCCGCCTCCCCCTCTCTCCCTATTTATTCCAGTTCCCTCCCCCCATCCCCCTCTCTGATGAAGGGTCTCGGCCCGAAACGTCAGCTTTTGTGCTCCTGAGATGCTGCTTGGCCTGCTGTGTTCATCCAGCCTCACATTTTATTATCTTGGAATCTCCAGCATCTGCAGTTCCCATTATCTCTGATACTATTTTAGCAGCAATATTGTATTGTTTTTAGTTCATAGGTGGAAAGTGAACAGCACAGAGTTCTTGGTTTTGAGTTGTCTTGGAGTGCAAGTCAACCTTGTTTTTAAACTGATGTTTTTGACACCAGGTTTTAAGAAAGCAAGTGAATAGATGGACCTAAAACCCAACAATTTCTCTAAAAAAATCAAACATACATATCATTTGCCGTTTCCTGCCAGATGACATTTAATTACAAAACCGACTATTTTAAGAAGAGTTATAGAGCATGCTATTCACATCAAATGAAACTTGCAGACATAAGAGTAAATAGTAAAAGTTATTCATGGGACAGCTTATAGAAATGCTCTACAAGGGTAGTATGTGCATACATTTTCATCTGCTAGCAACTTTGCCACTGAATTACATCATAGTTATTTTTAACCATATGTCTCTTTCAAGTTATAGGAGGTGATTTTTCTGTTAGTCAAGATATTTCAGCCACCTGTATTCAGCCCTGATAGAGACATCAGTTAAAATGATTAATTTCTCTAAACATAAAGAGAAACAGTTTCAGCTGAACATTTTTGTGCTATTTCTGGCTTCTCGCAAATCATGTGTATGGTTACCAGTACTGTCAGTGCTAATGGTTTATTTTTCTTAAATATAAGATCAGAAAAAATGGTAGCAGCGGGAAGCTATCCAATATGACCAGGACTAATCTGAATGTGACTTTGACTCCACTTCCCTGCCTTTCTTCCCTTGATGATCAAAAATCTGCCCAACTCAGCTGTGAATATATTCCAATGCTTTCTGCAGTGGAGAATTCCAAACTCTAATGACCTTCTGACGGGAAGAAACTCCTCCTTGTCAACAGCATAAATAGGATATCCCTTATTTTTAAACAATGCCCCCAAGTTCTAGATTTCCCAAGAAATACCACTCAGGATCTACTCTGTTGAGCTCCTGAAAATCTTATATCTTTCAATGACACAATTTCTCATTTGTCTAAATTCCAGCGAACCTTCGGTGAACTACTTTCAATGCAGATTTAACCCTCCTTAATTAAGAAGGCCAAAACTGTTCCTTCTATTCCAGCTGCAGTCTCATCAATGCCCTGCGAAGTATATTAAGACTTCCTTAATTGTGTATTTCAAACCACTGGCAATGAAGGCTAACAATCTATTTGTTTTCCTAAATACTTGCATGCTAACCTGTTTATGATTTAAAACGGATATCCAGATGCTTCTGATCTGCAGAAGGTCATCAACTTTCTTTCTTTTACTAGGGACACTGTGCTGATCCGAACTACTATTTTGGTCTAGGCTGGCTGGGTTTGCTAGCACAGCCTCCTTTGTCAGTCAGAATGTAACAGCACTTTCTACCTTTCCACTACCCCATTCACTTGTGCTTCCAAATCCCTGTTGGTGAAGTTAGGGGCTGACTTGCCTTACTGGGCTATTTCCTTGGAGATTATGATGTAAGACCACAGTGTGAAGGGTAGCTCCTGGCTTGCAACATCTCAAGTGTTGCATGGCCAGCTTTAAATATGGGTGTTAGAAGCTTAAATGTTGCAAAGTCCCATCAATGAAGAGTACTCTTGCTTCTCCTGCCACATGATTCCATGATACTGCTGCCAAAACATTTTCATAATTAATGAGATTAAGTTTCTTTTTCTTTTATTCATTTGTGGGAAGAGGGCATCTCTGACTGAGCAGCATTTATTGCCCATCCCTAATTGACCAGAGGGCAGTTACGTGTCAACCACATTGCTATGGATCTGGATTCACATGTAGGCCAGACCAGGTAAGGATGGCAGTTTTTTTCCCCTAAAGGACATTTGTGAACCAGTTGGGTTTTCCCAACAATCGATAATGGATTTACGGTCATCATTAGAACCTTAATTCCAGATATTTATTGAATTCAAATTCCACCATTTGCCATGGCGCGGTTTGAACCTGGGCCCCCACGGCTTTATCTGGATCTCTGCATTAACAATCCAGTGATAATACCACTCGTCTATTGCCTCCCCTTGAGTACAAAAGATTGCATGAGAAAAGTTGTCATGGGTCATAACATAGTAGCGTCATTAATATCACTTGAAATAATACTTGCAAAAAATGGGAAAATAGCTCGTAGTTTCCTGCTTTCATGTGGAGATGGTGGTGTCGAAACAGGGTAGACAAGGTCAGAAATCACACGACACCAGGCTATAGTCCATTTGGTTTATTCAAGCTTTCAGAGTTTAGCCCCTTCCTCATGTGTAGTGTGAGTTGGAGGGTGCAAGACACAGAATTTATCAGCAGAAATGTAAGAGTTCTGAAACTGGCCACCTGTTCTTGAATCTTTAATCATTTGGGAAAGAGACTCCTGATTAAAATGCAAAATCCAGATTCCTTTCAGGTCATTTTCCCGAGATAGTTAATGGTTTATCAAAATATACAAGAAGTGACATCTCAGGTCAGACGATGCATTTTAGATGTGAGATCTTGCTTAGAATTTGTCTATGTTTTAAACTGGGGTCAGATTTTATTGTTTTGAGCAAATCTGAATGTATCTGCAACTACACAAAAACCTTGGATGAAATAATTTATGTGTGTGTGTCTGTGCTTGTATGTGTGTGAAAGGAGACTGTATGTGAGTATATGTGTGAGAGAGAGTGTGTTTGTTTGAGAGAGGGTCTGTAAGTGTGCGAGTGTATGTGTGTGAGTTTAGGAGTATATACTGTGGTGGGGTCACCTGTAGGGTGACATGAACACAGGACCATAATTGAGGCCGTCTTCATGAGTATGGAACTTGGCTATAATACTCTGCTTAGCAATTTTGCATTGTTATGTATCTCATCATCCACGTTGGAGGATGCTTGGAAGATTGGAGGCTGAATGTCTTCCAAAGATTCACAAAGCCAACACACCTGGACGTCACATGGTATCAGGCAATTGGACCTTGAGTAAAAACCCGTCTGGCTATGTTGAGGGAATCTTGAAACTCATTGTACAAAAAAACCCCAGCTTCTGTTGCGACACCGCAGATTTCCTACAGAAACCCAGCACCCACCGAACCCCAGTCAGACCAGAAAAGTTCCTCATCACAATGGACAGTTCGACACTATGCCAGCATCCCCCATGACACTGGCATTGTTGCTACAGCAGTCACATGCATACACAGACACTGACACACACTTAAATTATTTCATCCAAGATTTTTGTGTAGTTGCAGATACATTCTGATTTGCTCAAAACAAATTCTGCCTCCAGTTTAAAACGCAGACCGATAGGCCTGAAATATCAGCTTTTGTGCTTTTAAGATGCTGCTTGGCCTGCTGTGTTCATCCAGCTCCACACTTTGTTACCTCGGGTTCTCCAGCCACTGCAGTCCCCATTATCTCTGATTCTAAGCAAGGCCTCACACCTAAAATGCATTGTCTGACCTGAGATGTCACTTCTTGTATACATTGACAATACCTTTATCTCAGGACAATGACTTGAAAAGTTTCTGGATTTTGCATTTTAATCAGGAGATTCCTTCCTAACTGGTTAAAGATTCAACAAAAGCCAGCCAGTTTCAAGGTTTTTACCTTTCTGCTTATAAATTTTGCACGTATACCCTCTCTCACATTACACCTGAGGAAGGGACTGATCTCCAAAAGAATGTGTTTCAAATAAACCTGTTGGATTATAACCTGGTGTCATATGATTTTTTGCTCTTTTCAAGCTTTCAGTCTAGCTTTTTTTCTTGAGCAGCAGTGTTATATTTGTAGTGTTACATTGGAGTTGTCAACTCTTCTGGAAGGTTTCCAGAATCAGGGAATTTTGTAAGATTATAACCAATGCATCCATTATTGCTACAGTCACTTCTTTCAAGACCTTAGGATGCAGATCACTCGATACCATGTAGCAAGTGAAATCTTTCTTTTTTATGAATATTCTTTTTGAGGGTTATTAAATGTCTCTTTAATATCTGACACTGCTTCTCCAGCATTTAATCTCTCAACCTATTTTCCTAATCCACTTTAGCCAAAGCTATCTACATATCCTTGTCAGTGCCTTTGTTCAAATTTAAGATGCCAGTTTCAGAATCGGATTCCTAGCCCACAAATGTAAATGTAAAACTCTGTTCTGTTATTGCCCTAACCATAAAGGCTGTTTGCTGTGAGATCATTAATCCTGTCATATTATGCAATAGAAGGTCTTGGTTGTAGACACGCAAGTTGAACCGATGGGTTTGGTTGCAAACATTTTGTCACCCTGCTAGGTAACATTGTCAGTGCACCTCCACCGAAGTGTTGGTGTTCTGTCCTGCTTGTTATTTATATATCTCAGTTTGTTGGGGTGTTTGGTACCACTTCCAGTTCTGTTTCTCAGTGGTTTGTACACAGGGTCTAATTCAATGTTAATTCTAGTTAGAATACCAGGCCTCCAGGAATTCCCTGGTGTGTCTCTGTTTGGCCAACAGAATCAAAGCATGTAAACAGATGCCCCAAAAAACTGAGGCTTACAAAAAACAAGAGGGACAGAACACCGACGCTTCACTGGAAGCTCACTGATGATGTTACCCAGCAGAATGATAAAATGTTTGCAACCAAACCCATCAGCTCAGTGACCATGTCTGCAAAATCATCTATAACTCAAACTGGACACCTTCTCAGGCTTTATACCAGGTCTAATATAAATTGTTTCATGAATATGCCCCAAATACAGTCCAGAAATGTATCAATTTGTCTATTTGATTTTTTTCAATCTATATAAGGATTAAAATATCTCACAAAGACTGAAAGTATTTGAGCATAGAATAAAACATAAAAAAAGGTCTTAGAATACAGCTTTAGCAATTACATAGGAAATATGTTTCCTAGCCTTTATTTTCACCATTTGGGTGTAAAACTGTCATTGATCGTTCTGGAACAAGATGACAAATAGTTCACAATTAAGTTGGTTTGGGAGCAACTATGGACCATAATGTGGAGTCACACATTTTTGTACAAGTTTAACTCTTACGTCTTGCTATAACAATAACTTTTAGAAGAATTGCTTGCAGAATTACTGAATCTTATGTATAATGATATCAGAAAAACTTTATGATATTACAGGGGTAGATGTTTGCCTATCCAATTATACATTTTGAATTCTATATCTACTGTATTTTTAGTATAAAGCGGGCATTCTATTATGTTTAATTGAAGAAGATGGGTATTGTTCCCAATGTTGATACAAAATTTTGATGTTTTTGTGGTTGTATTTAGTTGCCTACTATATAATTTTTTGGATAATTCAGGCAATAATCTATATTATTTAATCAAAAAAGTTGTTTGAACCCAATTTGTCTCCAGCAAATAACTTGCCGGTAAAATCAGTTTAAATCCTTCCTATTTCTAAAATATCTTTTCTTCCCTCTTCAGTTTTCTTTACAGCAAATTCCATTTGCCTCACTGAGCAGATGAATAAGACAACTGATCTCAAATCTTATCCAGTCATAAGTCTTACAACTTACAGAAAAGAATTGGGACCTGAAACATGCCTGCATATCTATTCATAAACTGATTAATAAATCAGAATAATACACTTTATTGACAGGCAAATTGCACAATATGAGCAAAAACAATTTACTTGTCCTTCTGGCCACCTCCTGAGCCATAATTTTTATCAACGTATTTAAATTACACAATGCATCTTGATGAGATTAGTTTTATTAGATTATCATGATTGAGTTAACAAAACCAAAGAGATTATATTTGGTTCACACCAAAAGCATTTCTATTAAAACCTTATTGTGGGCATTTTCAATGGGTTGGATGTTATCTTCCTTTAACAGGTGTGTTTTCAGCTGGAGATTGGTTTTAGAACAGAGTAAGTGCCCAGGCCACCACTTTCCACCCGTCCCTGAGCATAATTCCATTTTACAGAGACTGGGTAGACACCAAAATCAGCAGCCTACAAACCATATTTAAGTGAATAATTAACAGTCGTTTGAGCTTGTTTAAGGCTGAATTGACCCCAATATTGCTCTGCCAATGCTATAATATGATCAGCATGGGCAGGCTGTTTAATTTAGAAGTGGTAGAAAAGATGGAGGTACTATTTATGAGAGTGCAATTTAAACATTGGACAAGTTACTTTCCCTATCATAGTTTTTTTCTCAATGTTTATAATCAAATGCTCTCTAGTCTCTCGAGAATAGTCCAACGCAGACATCAAATTATCCTGTTCTGAAGAAGAGTCATTGGACTTGAAACATTAACTCTGCTTTCCCTCCACAAATGCTGCCAGACCTGCTAAGTTCCTCCAGCAATTTCTGTTTTTGTTTCAAATTATCCAGATCTTTTCTATACATGTCATATCATGAATGTTCAGTGCTGCCTAATGACCTCCATTCCTGTCTGCCAACTGATGTCAAAATATTTATTGATTTGCAAATTTCATCATTGTTTTATTCTACTGACCAGCTTCAAACCTGATTCAACCCTGTATCCCAATCTTATTCTCCGAGGATTACACTTGTGCTCCTCTTTTCCTGCACTATGCCATTAGTCACAGAATCTTCAGGTATCATGCTTCTGTTTTCTGAAATTATTTTTTTGAATGCATTTCACATGTTGATCTCTTCACCTGCAAAAGTCTTCTCAAACATCTTGTTTAATCTCTACCCCTCAAAACTTCCAATCTTTCCTCAGTTGGTTGCCTTTTCTCCTCTATGACCTTATGGAGCAGTAATTTTTTTTAACTAATCTGCCTGTTCAGAAAAGTTACTTCCCACCCTGGCTCAAAGATAGGTAAGCTGCACTGTGCCATATGAAGCAGCATGCCACATTAGTTTGCTAAATATATTCAACTGTTCTACCCAAATGTACTAAAGTACTTCTCATGAATGCTACTTGAAAGAGGATGAAAATTACCTGAATAATTGGCTTACATCTATGCAAAGTCTCAAAAATAAATCTGAAATTCAATTTCATATTTAGCCTTAAACAGCTAAAAACTGAAAAAAAAGAAGGAAGACTTGCACTTAAGATGTTCACTTCATGAACTCAGGACACTACAAAGCTCTTCAGAATCAATGAAGTGCTTTGGAAGCGTAGTCACTGCTGAACTGCATGAATGTGCAAAATAATCTCAGTTATGTTTTTCTACTATTATGTTTTCTTTGACATTCTTGCTCTGCGGAGGTGGAAGCTGATGGAAGCATTACAGGCTATACAATTAATGGTCCATTAACATAATGATGAATACTTTGAAGAATAGATGGATGGCAATGAGCTGTAAGGCAGCAATTCAGTTGAGTGTTCCTGACAATTTTATTCATTGAGAATGAAGTTTCTTGATTGGATTTTTGCTTTAATGACACAGTCAGGTGGTTATTCATTTTAATACTAGTATCTTGTCAGTTTTTTTTAACGTCAAAATAACATACAGGTTTACAGCTATACCGGGGCAAAATGTAGATTAAGGAAAGTAGGAATACAGAATATGACATCATGCGGGAGGTGATATTCTAAAAGAGGTCCCTGACAGTTTCTTCAGCAGAATGCAGAAATAAATATTTTTGTAGAAGTATTCAAATATTTAGCATGATTAGATATGGAATCTTACTTAATGTGTAAAATCATAGTAACTGGCTTGTTGGATACAGAAAGAAAATTTTAATATTGTTAAAAAATGAAATTATAATTTGATTCTAAAATTAACTGCATAGGTAGGTAGTGCATGACTAAATTCTTAGCACTCCATTCTGACTGTATGTCAACCACTAAAATATATTTGTGATTTAAATCTTCTTGCAGAACATTTTGGCTGCATAATGCTAGACTACCAGTAAGCTAAAATTCAGCCACTTTTCTAATTTTTGGGCATTTACTTTTTCTGTCAATTTAAAGCAAGTAATAAATGTCCAAATTATTCTTTTCTTATTACATAAACTAAATTATACATGCACAATACTATGAGGCATCTGTCAACAAATCAATCTATTTATTTAACATATGCAGGTGCAGTTAACGTTCAATCCCAGAGAGCTGGTTGCTGCAATCAAACAGCAATATGCATGTACCTCATTACTGATTGACTGCTCAGCCTTACAAATGCATAAAACATTTGTCCTCTCTGGGACCATTGAACACTGTTGAAATTGAAAATGCGCTTACCAGCATACTAAAATTTATATTTCTGAAATTTATCTTTCAGGATAGAGATTAAAATGCCAGTTAATGAACTAAGGCTCAGGGTTCCAATGCTTTGAAGTTAACGTCAATGAGGGAAATCAGGATAGCCAAAAAGGGGACATGAGATAGCTTTGGCAAATAGGTTTAATGAGAATCCAAAAACATTAAGAACGAAATGGTAACTAGAGGGAGAACAGGGCCCCTTAAAGATGAGCAAGGCCTTTAAAGTCCTTGAGAAGATTTTTACCTCGGGTTGTAGATGAGGTTGTACATTTGTTCGCTGAGCCGGTGTGTTTGGTTGCAGATGTCCTGTTCCCCTGCAAGGTAAAATCATTAGTGCACCCCTGGTGAAGTGTTGGAGTTCTGTCCTGCTTGTTAATTATATGGTATAGAGCTGGATGAACACAGCAGGCCAAGCAGCATCAGAGGAGCAGGAAGGCAGACATTTCGGGCCTAAACCCCTCTTCAGAAATGGGCTTCACGGGGGGGTTAAAATTGTTTCAGAGATAGTAGGAACTGTAGATGCTGGAAAATCTGAGATAACAAGGTGTAAAGCTGGAAGAATTTCTGGAGAAGGGTCTAGGCCAGAAACATCAGCCTTCCTGATCCTGTGATGTTGCTTGGCCTGCTGTGTTCATCCAGCTCTACACCTTGTTATCTCAGATTCCCCAGCATCTCCAGTTCCTACTATCTCTGTTGTTTATATGCCTCAGTTTGCTGGGGTGGCTGGTTTTTTTTTCAGTGGTTTTTATATTGTGTCCAGTTCAATGTTTTTGTTAATGGAATTCCGGTTGGAATGACACTCCTCCAGGAATTCCCTGACATGTCTCTGTTTGGCCCACGTTATTCTGGATGTGTTGTCACAGTCGAACTTGTGACCCTTTTTGTCGGTGTATATTGAGATCAATGAGAATTGGCCATGCCTTTTGGTGGCTAGTTGGTGTTTGTGTGTCATTATTGTCAGTTTTCTTCCAGTTGTCCTATGTAATGTTTTCCATAGATGCATCAGGTTCAATTTTCCCCTCAGATGTAATGGTGTGTCATAACATGGCCACTGAGATTGATTATCAATCTGTAAATTCTTCCTGTATACTTATGGCAGGCATAAGAGCAGAATAGTTGACTGGTCAGCCAGGACCATGTGATAGTTGTAGCCTTGCCATATTAAAAGACTCCATGTGTTCTTGCCATGGCCAAGCATCATACTTATTTCAAGGGACTGTTCCACACACACTTAACTGATAGACAGGTGCTAATTGAACGCACAAGGGTGAAAAGCTTAAGCATGCATTTGTTTAGCATTATTAATAATGTTGTTAGATAGTGTTCTGATAAAACTAACTTTTTGGTGTTTATTTTAGTTTTGGATTTTGGGTCTTTAGATATTATCATACAGCGCAACGGATTGGAAAGATGGGAATTATGGAGCAGCAGCAATGTGGGGATTATTTTCCAACTCAAGAAAAACTAAACTTAGAGTGGCGTTAGGCAATAGGCTCTTGAGCCTGTTGCTGCCGCTTCATAGGATCATGACTGATTGCATTTTGACTCCATCTCCACTTACCCGCCCACTGCTCACAACCATTTAACCCATTCCTAATTTTAAAAACTACCTATCTCCTTAAATTTATTCAGTGTCTAGACATTCACTGAACTCTGGAGTAGTGAATTCTATAGATTCATGCCCTTTTGAGAGAAGTAATTCCTCCTAATCTCTGTTTTAAATCTTTTACGTCTTACTCTAAGATTATGACCTCACATTCTAGATTGCCCCACAAAGGGTAACATCCACTCTATCTACTTTATCAATCTCCTTTAGTATCTTATGTAGCTCAATTAAATTTCCTTTTATTCTTTTAAACTAATGATTATAGGCCAAAACTCTACAACCCTTGCTCAAAAATCGAGCTTTCCATCTCTGGAATTAATCCAGTGAATCTTCTCTGAACTGCCTCCAGCGGAATGCATGTTCTTCATGTAAAGGACCGAAACTGTATGCATTGCTCCAGATGTGGTCTCACAAATGTCTTGTACAATTGCAGCAACTCTGCTTTTATACTCAATTCCTTTAAATATAAATGCCAAATTTCCAATCGTCATCCTAATTACCTAGTGTAGTTACATACTAGCTTTCTGTAATTCATGCATGCAGACACCTAGGTCTCTTTGCACCAAAGCATTTTGAAGTTTCTCTCCATTTAGACAATAAATTGCCTTTTTATACTTCTGACCAAAATGGATCACCTCACACTTTTCCACATTAAACTCCATCTGCCAAATTTTTGGCCCATTTGCCTCACCTATCCATATCCACATTTAATTTTACTTGTTCTTTATTACATCTTATCTACCTGTTACAACTCGACCTGTTTATTCAGCTTTAGCACATTCTATCCCTGCAATCAAGTCATTCATATAGATTGGAAATAGTGTAGGCCAGAGGACCGAAACTCTCTGACACCCCACTAGTTCCAGCTTGCCAACCAGAAAAAGATTGTCCTGATTCTGCGCTTTCAGTTGGTTAGCCAATCCTCTATCCAAGCTAAAATATTACTCCTAGCCCCATGTGATCTTACACTTTGTGTGGATTCAAGTTTTATTAGCAGCTTGCAGACAACCTGTACAGAGCATAGAGGCCCATTGTGCCTCTTCTTCTTCTTCTTAATCTCTGCATACTTTTCCTGAAGTCTTCATGAAAAACTTGGTGATAAAGAGTTGCACCCACGTGGGAGCTAGTTATTTGGAACTTAGCAGATCATAAAGATTTTGGAGACATGCAGAGATTATTGTGCTCCATGCAAACAGACCAAGTACAGGAACTATTATTTTAGAATGCATAACATTTGACCCATAACACTCATGGTGGCTCAGGTAATGGACATTCACTGACATGATGTTCTTATATGTCATACATCAACTGTTCTTTAAAGATGTAGCACCCCTTGTTGTTGCAATATATCTTCCCATTGAAATTTGACACTCTTGAGTCAAATTTCAGATTTCATTACTCTGACATGGCCAGATGTTCACTCCTGTTACTTCTATCTAGTTGAAGGGAAGACTATGGAGTCTCCATATAAAGGGTGTTATCTATTTCTGACAACATAGTGAAGTGTCTTTTCTAATCAAAACCCTAGTTTCAGCCGAGAATTATCCTCTGGTATAGAAAGTGAGACTCATAGTAATCTTGAACATCCCTGGCAGCAGTGTCCTGACCCTGCCTGCAACCTCTTGTCTACTGGAGGAGGTGACACAGTTCAATGAGTACTGCTTCTGTTTTTTCTTCCTCCTTCCTCCCTGCAAAGAACCTTCTGGACTCTGCTGTTAGCTCAGGAAACAGCGATGGATTAAAATCCAAATCATACTTCGCAATGTCATTACAAGGTTCAGCATTACCTTGATTGGTTGGATTTTACAGTTTTGTAAATGTTACTCTAATACAATGAACAGAAATGTAATACACCACAGAATCAGATTCATATTTCTCTAAAAAGTGCTCCACATAATGTATAAATTTCCTTAGAATGAACACTCAGTCAGCTCCGACCACCCACTCACACCCCCTGAATGGCTCACCATTGACAGAGACTGGTCACTTTCTAAGTTAGTGGACAGTACTTGGTAAACTGTAGTTGCTTCAGATGCTGCTTGTGGCTGAGGCAAAAATAGGAGAAGAGCTCTTTGATTTACCTTTGATAAGTGCAGCCTTGTATTAAGAACACTGTTTCTCCTCTCATTGGTTACTGTTTTACCTTTCTGCTGCCTGTTATAGCTCAAAAAGTCCTCAAGGCATAGCAGGCTTTCTTCTGAAAGAACTTCAAAAGCCATCAAACTCTTTGGTAAAGTCAAGCATCACTCCCTATTCACATCCACAACAATGTAGAACTCATTCAACAACATGAAACAGAGATTTTCCACTCACTCTGCAGCACCAAAGGAAAGTCAAAGCACCTTGCCTGGTGGCCCATATTGACCTCTCAAAACAGCATAAAAGACTGCAGCTGAACACTCCATCAGCTCTGATCCTTCTTGGGTTTTTTTAAAATAAGAACATTAGTGCGTTCTGCATTGTTCAAAATGGCAGATCATGCATAAAATATTCACTAGATGCTGAGCAAGACTTAACTTGGCCATTCTGAATGCATTCTGTGCACAAGGCATGCCTGCACTCGTCCACCCACTTGCAGCCTGTACAGCTGAAATTTGCAAACTACAAATATTACCACAATGGAGGTAAATCAAAAACAATAGTATTCAACTCGGTGTTGGATATTGTAGCATTGGAAAAAAAAATAAAATGAGAATTGTCATTGTTTAAACGGATTCAAGTTACCTCCTTAAATTTCATTCTCTTTGGTTGTAGTTGGGTAATTCATAAGCAGTAAAATTGAAAACAGCTAAGGTGAAAACATCATTTAATGCATGTATACTAAAAATTCCTAAGGTTTTTCTCTATATTTTGAATACATGGAAAATACCTTAGCTTTACAGAAAAAGTACAATATCTAGAATTACTCAAGCATCGATTTGGAGGTGCCAGTGTTGGACTGGGGCGGACAAGGTCAGAAACCAGGCCTCCTATGCATCTTATCATTTGCATGAAAACTTATGTTCTTAAATAAACCTATTGGACTATAACCTGGTGTCATGTGATTTCTGACCCTATTTAAACTTTGTTCTCTGTATTTCAAGTTAGATTCAGAGGATATACTATTTTCCTATTCCCTGGTCTCTCCAGCAATAGGATGTACAGATGGTCTGCATTCATGCAAATGATTCCAGAAAATGTCTGTTGGAAGCTCCACAAAGAAAAATGGTTCCATCTTCCACATTCCAAGGACAACGCTGCTTCTGTTGTTTTCTTCCTCCTTCTTCCCTGCAGAGAAGCTTCTGGACTCTGTTGTTAGCTCAGGAAACAGTGATGGATTAAAATCCAAATCATACTTCACAATGTCACTACACGGTTCAGCATTACCTTGATTGTTTAGTTGGATTTTTCAGTTTTGTAAATGTTACTCTAATACAATGAACAGAAATGTAATACACCACAGAATCAGATTCAAATTTCTCTAAAAAAATGCCCCACATAATGTATAAATATCCTGTGAATGAACACCAGTTAGTCAGCACAGATCACTCGCTCACAACAACCTGAATGCCTTACCATTGACAGAGACAGGTCAGTTTCTAAATTACTGGATAGTACTTGTAAAGAAGGGAACAAAGTTCATCAGATATAGACAGAATACTGTGACAATCTAGCTAGCAAATAAGATATGGACATGATATGGTGCATGGGAGTTCTGGAAAGCTTAATTGTATCTACATTAGTGCAAGGAGCCTGACTGGTAAGGCAGATGAAAGTAGAGTATTCATAGCATGTGGGAATATGATATTGTTGCAATCACTGAGGCATGGCTGAAGGACTGACAGCTCAACATTTTGAGGTTTAGAGATTTCTGACATGATGGTAGGGGGGAGCAGGTGCATGTAAGAGAGGTGAGGGCATTGCAGTATTGATAAGGGAAACCATCACTGCAGTAATGAGGGAGGATATCTTAGAAGGTTCTTCAAATCAGGCCTTCTGGTAGAGCTAAGAAATGCAAACAGGGCAATCACTTTGCTGGGATCATATTGCAGGCCTTTCAATAATCAGAGGGAGATATAGGAGTGAATGTGTCAGCGAATCACAGAAATGTGTGAGAGGAATAGGGTTACAGTGGAAGGGGATTTCAACTTTGCCTAAATTACAGGGGTCTCCTAAGTGTGAAAGGATTAAACACGGTGCAACTTGTAAAATGCATCAAGGAGACATTTTTATGCCAGTATGCAAAAAGGCCCATTAAAGATGGGAGATTGCCAGACCTAATCCTAGGAAATGAAACCAGTTAAGTGGTTGAAGTATTAGAGGGTCAGCATTTTGTGGATAGTGGCTATAACTCTGTAAGTTTCAAGGTCATTATAGAAAGGGACACATATTGGGCAGAAGTTCAGTGTTTAATTTGGGGAAGGTCAATTTCAATATCATTAGACAATATCTGGCAAATGTAAATTGGCAGCAGCTACCTGAAACTACATTTTGGAAAGTGGAAATCATTTAAAAGTAGCACAGTGAGAGTTCAGTGCCAATGTTTTCAACTAAGAGTGAAGGGCAAGGTCAGCAAATTCAGGGAACCGTGAATGTCAAGGAATATTGAAAGTTGGATAAAGGTAAAGAAGGAAATATATGTTAGGTACAAAGTATTAAAAACAGCGGTCTCCCTTCGGGAGTATGCAGAGTGTAGTGGGGTACTTAAAAAGGAGATTAGGAAGGCAAAGAGGGGCCACCAAGTATCTTTGGCAGATAGCATCCCATAAAATCCAAGGCATTTTATAATTATATTGAGAGTAGCAGAATTACCAGGGAAAGAATAGGGTTTATTAGAGACCAAAGGAGCAATCTGTACTTGGAACAACAGCATGCGGGTGAGATCAGAAATGAATATGTCTCATCTATATTCACAGAGGAGAAGGCTTTGTAGCTGGAGATTCAGCTGGGATGGTGAGGTTCGAGAGCATGTAATGATTAATAAGGAGAAGTTAAAGATGTTTTAGTAGGCATAAAGGTGCATAAATCCCAAGGGCCGGATGAGATATATTCCACGTTACTATAGAGAAAACGGAGGATTTTACTGGAGCCCAAGCAGAGATATTTAATTGTTTACTGGCCACAGGTAGCATGCCAGATGACTGGAGGAAAGCTAATGTGGTTCCTTTGTTCTAGAAGGACAGCAGTAATGGGCCAGATAATTACAGACCAGTTAGTCTGATGAAAGTGGTAGGGAAATTATTGAAAAAAGGTTGAGGGACAGGATTAATCAACATTTGGAAAGACAGGGATTGATCACGGATAGACAGTACAGATTTGTTGCAAGAAGGTCCTGTTTAACTAATGTAATTGAGTCTTTTGAAAAGGTAATTAAATATATTGATGAGGCTGGTGCAGTTGATATGGTTTACATGGACTTCAGTAAGGCCATAGCGCAAGGTCCCACATGGAAGGCTGGTCCAAAATGTAAGAGCCCATGGATCCAAGGCAAACTAGATCCAAAATTGGCTTGCAAATAGGAGGTAAAGGGTGATGGTGGAGGGTGACTTGTGATTCGAAGCATGTGACCAGTGGTGTACTACAGGGATCAGTGCTGGGCCCGTTGCTGTTTGTTATGTAGCACTTAGATGTGAAGGTAGAAGGTATATTTGAAAACTTTGCGGATGACATGAAAATTGGCAGTGCTATTGGTAGTGAGGAAGATGGTCTCACGCTGCAGTCTGATATTCATCTGCTGGTAAATTGGGCAGAGCAGTGGCAAATGGAATATAATCCTGACAAGTGTGATGCGATGCATTTTGGGAGGTCTAGTAAGGCACAGACATACACCATGAATGTCCTGAGGATGTACTGGGAAACAAAGGGGCCTTGGTGATCAAGTCCCTTAACGTGTCAGCACAGGTAGATAGGATGCTGAAGAAGCCATATGGGATGTTGGCCTTCATTAGTCATGGCATAGAAAAAGGGGCAAGGAAGCTGTTTCTTTTTTTCTGAATAAGGGTCTAGGCCCGAAACATCAGCCTTCCTGTTCTTCTGATGCTGCTTGGCCTGCTGTGTTCATCCAGCTCTACACCTTGTTATCTCAGATTCTCCAGCATCTGCAGTTCCTACAATCTGTGAAAATACACACCTGGTTTGTGAATTTTAAATAAAGACATTGATGTTATAAATGACAGGTTAGCATTTTGAATGCAACCAGATATTTCCCATTCCATTTGGCATTTTCTGGTATTTAATTCAAATTTTCAGCACTCATGGGTTTTCTGTTCATCTCCAGAAAATCTGTTGGTGTCTGAAAATGGGAAGGGAATGAATAAGTACTGAAGCAAGGGCATTTAACATGAGACACACTGACTCGTGAAGGAAATGATATGATCAAAATGGCCATCATTAGAATACCCTACTGTTACCACACTTGCATTACTGCTGTAAAATAATGTTACATGTGATAAATATATAGGTACCTTGCTAAGAAATTCAGACATCAGTTTTATTCAGTGTACATTTTGGAAAACTATGGATGCCTTAAATCTTTTGGCATAATGTTATTCTTCCCTTCGTTTCATTTATATCTTGCCCTGATGATTTTTTTCCACAAGCTTAGAATTAATTCCCATAAAACACAGGTGACATCCAACTCTACCTACAGGTCACCAGCCTCATCTTGCAATCACCATCTTGTTCAAAATTCTTTGATATTAAAATATTAAGGTATTATATTGAATCCACCTTATTTTGCTTCTGTCAGAAATTCTGTCCTTATTGTCAACTCCATCCCTTTTCCAAGCTCCCCCTCACATTAA
Source organism: Stegostoma tigrinum (assembly GCF_030684315.1). Lineage (NCBI taxonomy): Eukaryota > Metazoa > Chordata > Chondrichthyes > Orectolobiformes > Stegostomatidae > Stegostoma > Stegostoma tigrinum. Next base: position 83,264,986 of record NC_081359.1, on the reverse strand, counting down.
ACCATATTCTTGCGTTTTGTTAGATCTATTTATTTTCAAGACTATTGCTTCCGCTACAGAATGTTACCCAATTTCCAGCTTTCTGCTTTGCGAAATGTCTTGTGATTTTTTTTAAACATCACACGTACTAAGGAAATGTTAAGTTCTTGTAGTTTCCAAAATGTAAATCTTATGAGCCATTCTGCTCTATTTGTCATGACTTAAGTATTGTCATTGGCATGTACTTTGCATTGTACTGTTGAGGTGCTGTAGCATCTATATCAATCACACCCTATCTTCTCCAAGCTTGAATTAGGCATTTTTCCAAGTTTCTTGCTGCAATGAAAGAGAAATTATCAGTCAGCTTGTCAATACTCATCTCATATATATTAAAATTTAATCAGCTGAGGACACATGAAAAATCAAGTAAACTCTTGATGAGAAATTATTCCATGTATTCTTCTTTGGGTACAGTGATATTTCACAATGAAGCATTTGTTTAACTATTTTGGACTACTTTAAATTCACGTACATTGGACCGAGTAGCTTTTAAATGATACCCTTGTATATTTGATCAACATTATGTAACCTTGATCAGAATTTGCTAACTAATTTGTCTTTCTATACTGTACTGCATGAAGCTAAATTTACTTGGTTTTCCATGTGGAACCCAGCAGTCTCTGGTAAATTGAACAGAAACTACACTAGGATTCAGATACACTGAGTCTCCATCTTAAATTCCTTTTTCCAGTGGTATTCTTTAGGCCAGGGCCTAAAGGGCCTTCAGCCACACCAAGCAAGACGCTGTTGTGGAAATCATTGGAACTTTCTACATTGGAGTTCCTTCTTCCTTGCCCTAATTAGTTGCAGCCATTTTTCAACCATTAATTTTAGCCTTTTATCTTTCCTGTCCTCCCCATTTTTCCTCATAATGCCTTATTTTCAAAAGTCTTCTCAAAAGCCTTCTCTTCAGCCATCCCTATGGCTTAACATCCTACCATCACACTCCCTGACGAAAGAATCAGAGTTAATGTTTTGGATCTGGTGACCCTTCCTCAGAACAAACTGGTGACCAGACCCAAAATGCTAACTTTGATTTTTTTCTTCACAGATGCTGCCAGACCTGCTGAGCTTTTCCAGCAACTTCTGTTTTTGTTTCTGATTTACAGAATCCGCAGTTCTTTCCGTTTTCTCAAACGATCCTTCGCTTTCATACTGGGTTCCTGCCATACCTCTTCTCCCCTCCTTTTCGGTGGCAGAAACCAATGCCCCCTAGTTTCAAACCCAATTCACCTACCCTAGAGAAAAGACCTTTGCTATTCACCTTATTTATGCCCTTCATGATTTATAAACCTCTATAAGGTGTGCCTCTGCCTCTTGCGTGCCAATGAAAAAAGTCCCAGCCTATTCAGCTTATCCTTATATTTCAAACTCTCCTGTCCCCGCAACATCCTGGTAAATCTTACTGAACCCTCTCCAATTTAATAATATCCTCCCTATAGCAGGGTGATCAGAACTGTATATAGTACTCCAAAAGTAGACTCACCAACGTCTTGTACAACCTCAACATGTTGGGCCAACTCCAATACTCAATTGTCTGAGCAATGAAAGCAAGCATGCTCAGCACCTTCTTAATCAATTTGTTTATGGATAGTTTTGTCTTTTTTCAAAACTACCCTCTACTTCATTGTTTTTATTATCTTTCAGTATTCAAGACTTTTAAGAGATAATTACAATCTTTAAAAGTCACCATTTCACTTTCTCCATATCACAATTTAAACATTCCTGTGGTGAGGTCCAGTTATTCATTCCAGTTATGAGGGATGCACACAGGGTAGATAGAAAGCAGCTGTTCTCTTTAATTGATGGTTAATAATAAAAGGGCACATTTTAACATGAAAAGCAGGAGATTTAGCAGGGAGTTGAAGAAAATACTTTTCACCCAGACGATGGTGGGACCTGGAATGCACTATCTGGGAGTGTAATAAAGGTGGGCAAGTTCACAACTCTAAAAAAACTGGATGGATAAGATCTTGAAGTGTCATAACATTCAAGGCTGTGGGGCAAGTGCTGGGAAGTGGGACTAATGTAATTTTAGAGCAGGTTTTGTAGTGCAGATTGGAAAGGCAAAATGGCCACTTCTGTACAGTGTGATTCTATGATTCTATTTCATTATCTCAAGGTAATCCCAAAGCACTTCAAAGTCAAAATAATATATCTGAAATGCAGTCACTGTTTTAAAGTAGGAAACATGACAGCTGATTAGTGCACAATAAGGTTTTACAAAAACAATTCAGTAAGTGACCAAATCACCAGTTCTAGATCTTGGTTGGGGAATAAATGTCAACAAGGACATGAGGAAAGTTACTCTGCCCTATTTCAATTAATAGATGAGATCATTTGCCTCAGCTTGAAAGGGTAGATGGCACTTTGGATCATGTCACATCTGAAAAGGTTGTAACCGATTAAAATATTGAAAACCAAGATCATGTATGTCAGTTATTTCAATTTCTACTCAGCGATACACTTTACACAGATAAAAAATTATCAGTAAAGGACAATGTAAATAAAACATTAACTGAACAATAAAATTCCCTATGCTTCATGGAATTTTTATTTTGTGACTTCAATATAAAGCTAAAATGAAAGTCTGAAAAAGTATTTGCATTTAGATGTAAAAATTATTTGCAATTCCAAGTCTTCTGTTAAAAGTAATTATATTTTGTCTAATAAGCCTACAGCATTTCCGTTAATCAAATTCTGCAAATACCTATTTCTCATAACCCTAATAAATATATTCAGTTTTTTTTCTATTTATACTTCACAATCTAAAATGAATTTTGAGTTGATCTAAACAGCAAGTTTAGATTTGTCTTTGAATTTCCCATTTGCAAGAAGACTTTGTTAAAAGACTCAGAAACGTTAAAAATCTTTTCTGGAAATTCTGCACTTTTGACAGTAAAAGTCTGCAATGTAGTCTTTTAAAAAACTAAGCCAGTCCTCTGGTGTACTGTATTGTTCCACAAGCAAATTAATGCATGCTGCATGTACCACAGTCTATCCTGCAATTCAGCACTACATCTGCAGTCCTTTGTTTTATTTCACTGTAGTTTTCTGCTTTCTGCCTCCCTCCAAGTCAAGACAGAATTTTCAAATTTACTGCAATCCTCCCTGAATCCAGTGAGTTCTGGAATATTTTGAGCAATGGCTGCACTATCTGTGTAGCTCTTCTCTTTAAAACCTTTGCTGCTGGCCATCAAGTCCTGATGACTTGTCTTCCTTTATGCCTACTAGTCAGTTAAATACTTTGTCCTCATGATAGAGACTGTTATAAGAGCATTCCTCCCACTATAACCTTGCTTATTTGTTTTGTGTGGGATATTTACAGCACTCTCTACCATGAAGACCCATGCAAAATATCGATTTAAATTATCTTTCATTTGCCATTCATTCATTCCACATGCATATCTTCCAATGGTTCCACACTTACTTTAGCTACTCTCTTTTTTATATATCTGTAAAACTCTCACTGTTTGCTTTTATATTTCTTGCCTATTTACTTTCATGGCCATTTTTCTCCCTCTTTAATTACCTTTTTAGTTATCCATTGCTGGTTCCTAAAATATTCCTGATCCTCTGGCTTCTCACTAATTTTTGCCATTTCATGTGCCTTTACTTTTGAGTGGTTACTCTCCTTACCAACTTTGTTAATCATCCTTTTTTTTAACCAAAAGTTCCTCTTTTTGAATGGCATAAATTTTTGCTGAGCTCTATGAAATTAGTTGCTTAAATGTTGGCCAGTGCTCAATAACTGATATCCATTTCATCTATTTCCCTAGCCTGATTTAGGCAACACCTCTGTCATTGTCCTTGTTTACATTGAGGAAACTGGTTTGGGACGCAGATCACTCTCCCTAAAACTGAACTTGAAATTTTACCATGGTGGGATTTCAATTCTACCATAGCTGTGGTCACTACTGCTCGAGGATCCTCATTCACAAGGTTGCTTCTTATTCCTATTTCGTCACATATTACTAAATGTAAAATAGTTTGTTCCGGATAGTTTCTGCAATGTACTGCTCTAGGAAACAATCCCTGATGCACTATACAAATTTATTTTCCATGCTACCATTGCCAATCTGATTTGTACAGTCAATATGCGGATTAAAATTACCAATGACAATTGTAGTGCCCTTTTTACACACTTCCATAATTTCTGGAATCATGCTTTGTCCGATGGTAAGGCAACTCTTCAGGGCCATATAGCCAACTTCCATCTGTGACTTTATTCCCTTCGGGTGGCATGGTGGTTTAGTGATTAGCAGTGCTGTCTCGCAGTGCCAAGGACCTGGGTTCAATTCCACCCCTGGGCAACTATCTGTGTGGAGTTTGCACATTCTCCCCATGTCTGCATGGGTTTCCTCCCACAGTCCAAAATGTGCAGACTAGGTGGATTGGCTATGCTAAATTGCCTGTAGTGTTCAGGGGGATGGGTCTAGGTGGGATGCTCTGAGGGTCAGTGTGGACTTATTGGGCCAAAGGGCTGTTTCCACACTGTAGGGATCCCATGATGGTATTCCCTATTTCCACTGATACCATAATCAACTAGACTTATAATCACAACATAGAACAGATGCTTCTCTTTATTAATAAAGCTACACTATTCTCTTTGCATTTCTACCTATGCTCTGAGGTATCAAAACACTTGAATATTGAGTTCCCAGTCCAGCTACAAATGCTACATGCATTCAAATAAAGAAGTTCAAGCATTGATTTTTTTTTAACCTTGATTATTATTCTGGTGTGAATTTCTTCAACATTCTTCTGCTTACAGTCACACTTTGATTATTCTCTGCCTTTTCATTGCCCAGGACCTTTGCTCTCTTATTTCATTTTGATTTTTTAAACTTCCTTCAATTAAACTCTCTCCCTCACTAAAATTTAAAGCCCCTTCTATAACCGTAATTATATGATTTGCATGAACACTGGTCCCAGCGTGGATCAAATGAAGCTCCAATGGAGCTCTCTGGCTCCCCAGCACTGCTGCCAGTTCTTCATGAAATGGAATTTATTTCTCCCAAAACAATTTTTATCCATTTACCTCTTTAATTTTGTTTATCCTATGCCAACTTGCATGTGGCACAGGTACTAACCCAGACACTTGTGATTCTGCTTTTATAATATAGCTCCCAGCTGCTCGTAATCTCTAGAATTAAACATGATATTTCCAAGTTTGCTGAAAACAGAAAACTAGGAGGAGTTGTAAGATATGAAGAGGAAGTAAAGAGACTTCAGGTCAAATGAATGGGCAAGTACATGCTGTATAACATGGAAAAGTGTGAAGTCATATATTTAAATATGAAAAACATCATAGAGTATTATTTTAATGGTGGAAGACTATAAGATGTTGATGCAGAAAGGGACAAATATCCCTCTGTGCCAGTCACTGAATGTAGCAGGGAATAGGATTGGCCTTCATTGCCTAGTATCCCAAAAGGATTTGAATATAGGGGAAAAAATGTCTTGCTGCAGTTCTATAGGGCCTTGTATGGGACTCACCTAGAGTATTGCATGTGGTTTTAGTCTCTTCACTTAGGAAAATAGATACTTGCCTTAGAGGAGGCTCAGTGGATAGATGAATGGGTGAGTGAGTGGATTAATGAGTGGGCAGGTTGGTGAGTGCCTGAGCATGGATGAATGAGAGGGGAGAAGAATAGATAGATGGGAGAGTGGGTGAGTAAGTGAATGATTAGGTGACTGAATAAGTATATAAGTAATTGAGAAAATGAGTGGGTGGGAAAGTATGTGAGTGGGTATGTGAGTGCGTGGCTGAATGAGTGAACGGGACAATAGCTGGTAATTGTGCGGGTGAGTAGATGAGTGGGTGGGTGTAATTGTGACAGTCTATTAAGGAATAGGTGAGTGGGAAAATGGATTAGTGTCAGGGAGGATGTTGGCTTAACATAATACTTGGTTCAAGGCTAGTAGTCATGTCCAGAGTTGTTCTTGAGGAGAGACAGTGGTCAATTTGGATCAGGTTTCAGACTGGTTCTGGAATGACTCATTAAAGCATGGTGTGAACAGTCAATTTAGGTTTAGGTTGGTTAAGAAGGTTGGTAGTAGGTTTGGATAGTTGGTCAGCTAAAGTGGTTGGGTCTGATCACGTCAGGGGGTTTGGAAAGTTGTGGAAGATACAGTTGGGTCAGGCAGATGGTCCGCTCAGGATCAGTCATATTGGGTGAATAATCAGATTGTATTGGGTATTTATTTGGTCAGGTGAGATGAGTGAGTGACGGTGTTCAGCTTAGTTATACTGGCTAATCTCTGAGTTAGACCCTGTATTAATCAGCATCCTACTTCTGGGGTGAATACCTGGACAACCTGTGCAGTTCTGGAATCCACATTATAGGAGGAATATGGTAGCACTGGAGACCTTGCAGAGGAAATCCACCAGCATGTTGCCAAAGCTAGAAAGCTTCAGTTTGGAAGAGAGATTGAACAGATTGGTTTCCTTACAGTAAAGGAGATGAAGAGGGGACATGATTGAGATATATAACATGATGGGAACATAGATAAGCTACACAGGAAAAACCCTTGATGAAGAGTTCAGTGACCAGGTGGCATGGATTCAAGATAAGGGGCAAAAGGTTTAGGGGAGATGTGAGGAAACCAGAGATGGTGGTAGGAATCTGGAACTCACTGCCTGTGAGGATGATTGAAGCTGAACCCCACATAATATTTAAGAAGTATTTAGGTGCCAAGGCATACAAGGCTATGGGCTAAGTGCTGGAAAATGGGATTAGAATTGTTAGGTGGTTGTTTTTTATAGGCATGGATGAGATGGGCTGAAGGATCTTTTTCTGTGATGTAAATCTCTAAGACACTACAAGTCCCGTTTATCTCTCCCAAGTCTCTGGCACTGAGCTTTTCATGCAAAAAACCTGAAATAATTAGTTTTTCCACAGTGCTCCATAATGCAAGCCCATAAATTATCAGTAAACATGAACATCATCAAACAGTCTGCAGACTGATAGTTTCATCAACCTAGTATTTCCTGTACATTTCTGAAAGCGCTAATTTTGCTCAGCTTCATAACACAAATGCTGTTTGTGGAACATCTAACTCTCATTCCCACAGCTGCACTAAACTATCAGTGGTGTAATGCTTCTTCTGAACAACAACAGTTCCCAGGACGATGCTGGTGTTCTGACAAATGTTCCTTGGACATGCAGCCATTCTAATGTTCCATGCATGGCAATCAGTGTTAGTACATTGACTGTGGTATTAACTTTTTGTTTCAGAAGCTGCTTTTATGCACAGGCCTTGGAGACAAGTCACCCAGACAAAAATTAGAGGGAATACTGGCCCTGACCATCATATTTATTGGTCGACTAACTCCTAGAACTTCTTCCTTAGTTTTAACGTCTTCTTAGTTCTTCCTTAGTTAGAACTAAGGAAGAAGTTCTAGGAGTTAGTCCACCAATAAATATGATGGTCAGGTCCAGAATTCCCTCTAATTTTCTTCTGGGTGACTTGCATCCAAGGCCGGGAACAGAGATATCTAATAGCTCTTGATTTCTTACTGAGGCCCCAAACAGAACCTGTGCACTTTTGCTGTCTTGTCAGCAGTAGGGCTAAATGTAGTGCTGCCTAACATGGTCTCTACCTCTCTCTTGCTCCCTCTCACATATCCACTAACTTCCCTACTACCTGTAACATTTAAACTTGTCCTCATTGACTCTTAAATTGCATTGGGTTTCTAGAATGCTTTCCTTTCCTAAACATTTCAGCTTGCCCCACCAATGTTTCTAGCATTTCAAGGCAGAATTGCATGTGGTTAATAAAGCTTGGAACAATATAACGAAACATCCCCTGGGAACTGAGTTTGCCTTGAATGTTATATTGTCACAAGGCTGGGTTTTACAGTACAAAAGGAATTGCTTACAAAAAAGGATTCATTACAGCCTTGGAAAAAGTGCAGAAGAAGAATATTGCTTCTTTAGTGAAAAGACTTCTTACATCCATCACCCAGGCTTTTCACTCTCTGAATGAAGATTCTGTGCTTTGATTTCCTCTAGGTCCTACATATTTCACTCTAAACAATCATATGTCCTCAATTCAATTCAGAATTGCTGAAAAAAAATAATATTTCAGATTGGTAATTTTTGAAGCTGTTTCTATATTGTGCAGGTCATATACATGACTTCTACAAGTGAACTTTTCTGATTCCAAATGATTATCTAACTTTGATCATAAATCTGTTTCAGAGATAGTAGGAACTGCAGAAGCTGCAGAATCTGAGATAACAAGGTGCAGTGCTGGATGAACACAGCAGGCCAAGCAGCATCAGAGGAGCTGGAAAGCTGACGTTTCAGGCCGAGATCCTTCTTCAGAAAAATTTTCTGAAGAATGTTCTAGGCCCGAAACGTCAGCTTTCCAGCTCCTCTGATGCTGCTTGGCCTGCTGTGTTCATCCAGCCCTACACCTTGTTATCTCTTGATACTACATCTATTAGTTTTAGCCTGAACCAGAATGGTCTAATAGTGTGATTTATCATTTTTGGGGGTCATCAGGTGTATACACTGAGATATGTAGGGACTATTGCATTGTGCTAGAAAGGTAACTGTCTATGGCATACTATTTTATTCAAGTCAAAAATAAGCATGTGTTTCATTTCACTAGAGATATGAATTGCTTATGGAAACAGTTGTTAGGTTATGATTTCTAGTTTGCAGCACTGAAAGAGACATAATGAATTGTCCATGTGCAGCATTTGAATACATTTATCCAGCAGTTTGATGTAGATTGTTTTTAAGAGCAGCTCACGGCATGTCTATTTTCCATAGCAACACAGATGGGCTGAGATGAAGTCTCTTAATAAATCTTGTTGGCATCTAGCCAAAGCAGTTGGAGAAAACAATAGGATGTTCATTCATTTTCAAGATTTATTTTCTTTGTCCTCCTAATAGGCCATTGTGAAACCTGTATCTGGATTTCTTCATCCTTTTTCAGACGAACGTCAGTGTGATTTTGCCTTCACCTAACAACAGTCTGCCTCACCTGAATCAATCCGGTAATTTTAATTTTTGCACATACAATCCTATCAATTTGAGTGAGATTATCAGGTTTGTACCGTGGCTTTCAACCCCATTAGAATTTATTCAAATAATGTTGTAGTTTCTGTGGTTGAGAAGATGGGAGTTGGAAATTTGTTTTCATGATTCTCCTGAATTTAATTTCAAAGTAATGCTTCTAACAAATTGTCATGAGTGAAAACTTCTTGAATGATGTCAGATGTGAAATCAGTAAGTCATCTTCATTTATGAACATGTAAAACATTGTTTTCATTAGGATTCATCTCAGAAATGTTGAAAAAAATCTAACTCGTTTAGTACTTTCAGAAAGAAATGGTTACAATGGATTTTCTTTGTGTGATTTATGCTAACAGTAAAATTTCTCTTTAATGAGACTTGATTTGGAAAATACCAAAGCAGAGACACAACTTCATAACTTATGACTCAACAACTGACTAGAAATTAGTCCTTAAAATGAGGATTTAAGCTGAAATGCAGTGACATATGAGTTTGTCATAAATTTATCTATAGAATATTGTTGCGAATATCTACTTCATGGTTCATGTGTTTTAGTCTATAACTTCCAGTGTTAGGAATAAACGTTTAACAATAGAAAATGCAATTAAGTCAATTGGGGTCATGTTACTTTAAGAGATTAACAGCTAAGAAAGTAATGTAATTAAAATATTGTGCAAATGCGATTGCCAGAACTTGTAATACAAATCTAAGTTCATAAAGTTGCTGATATTTATTGGATATAATTAGATTTGAGGAGATGGAAATATACAAGAAGCAGGTGCTTGACCAGCTGGAGATATTGTGTCAGCAAAGCTGACAGTCATAGCAATCCAAAGGCAGTTACAGCTAAATCAGCTATTGAGCAACCAGTAAATGTTAATGTTTAGGTTACAGCAGGCTATGTTGTCATGAAGATGGGTGAAGCTGAAGATGTTTTTCTCTTTTCAATTTATCAGGGTATGCATGTACTGGGAGATGTTGGTTGCAGCTTGAAGCTGGGAGAGTGCTGAAGCAAAATGGATTCAGTCAGCATGAGTATAAAATGTGAGGCTGGATGAACACAGCAGGCCAAGCAGCATCTCAGGAGCACAAAAGCTGACGTTTCGGGCCTAGACCCTTCATCAGAGAGCCCGAAACGTCAGCTTTTGTGCTCCTGAGATGCTGCTTGGCCTGCTGTGTTCATCCAGCCTCACATTTTATTATCTTGGAATTCTCCAGCATCTGCAGTTCCCATTATCTCAGTCAGCATGAGTGTTGTTATTAGCAAACTACAGGCAGTTATGAAGGAGAAGTTCCTGGAAGCCATTCATAGTTCAATGCAATTGAGTTTGAAGTAAAGCAACTCTATAAGCAATATTTGCATGATGCAGATAAGAAAGATTCAAACTTGAAGCAATTTAGTTCAAATTGGTGAAGCTTGCTAATTTATAAAAGCTGAAATTGTGTTAGCAATTAGATGCTTTGGAGTAGAATCAGGAATCCTGGGGAACTTGGTCTTGGGAGAAGAGGTTGAACTATTAAAATGTGAGCAGTCATTGAGAGCATTTGAGTCAGTTTTGAGGATGTTTCCATAGTAAAACAGATGTGCTGAGGTGAAATCACTCAGTAATTTGAAAGCAAAAATTTTGTCTCTCTTGCGAAGCAAACCAGGTTTTAATGAGAATTGGTGACCCAGGGTGTCATTAATGTCTGGATGGGATCTGCCTCAGTTGTATCAAACATTTAAAGTGCAGTTTGTGGGGCATTTGACAACAGTTTGTTGTTAATTTATATTTTCATTAAGTTGAAATCTTGAATGTATAGTCTACATATATTATAGACTGAATTGCTTTCTAATTTTGTGCATTAAAATTTAGATTTTTCATTCAAACCCATTGGATCTTCTTTGAATTTATTCCCTTGTTGAGTAAATACCTACGATTACAAATTTCCTTCACTTTAAACAAAACAAAATTACTGGTGCCTCAGCAGATCATAACATAAATTTAGTTATCGTGTTTTGTATCTTAACAGTATGTCGAACAAGATCACAGCTTTTGCCTAGGGTGTGGAGGAAAAAAGTTGATATACAGAGTGGAAAATCTGAACGTTACTGAGAGGTTCAGCCCAGGCTTTTAAAAAGTTGAGTCTTAGAGAGTGACTGATGTTCCAGGAGACTTTGTTTTGAAAATATTTCAATTAATGATGTTGAGTGTGCATTATCATGAAAAACAAAAATAACTCAAGAGGAGTTGCAGGAAACAGCAGTAGCTTTTAAATTAGCTTTCCTGCTTTTGAGCTAACAGATTGCAGGTTCAATCAAACTCCAGGAATTAGACTATAAATATCTGAGCTGACACTAGTACAGTGCAGAAGGAGTATAGTGCTGTAGAAAGTGCCTGTCCTTTTTCAAAGCAGACATTACACTGAATCTTATATCTTCTTGGCTAATTCCGGAATGTGTCGGGTTTATTTGTCTGACATAAGGCCCCTCACCCCATACCAGCAAAGAGTCTTGGCCCTCACAAGAGATAACCGGGACATGTTCCTGAAAGAATGTTGAGAGATTCATGTTTTGTCAACTGAGTAAGTACCACACTTATTCCACGGCAATTCTCACATAAACCCTGCCATCCATGTTATCCAGTCCATAACACTGCTAACCACTTCCTCCGACGCGTCCTCTCTCACGTTTGTCTTGCAGGTACTGCATCCAAAGTGAAATGCCCAGTTTCATAAGCAGCCACGTCCTCGACCTCTGAGGACAAGATACCAAGTCTCAAATGAAGCATCAGCATTACAACCCCCTACATCCCCCATTAGCTCAGATCCTGACATTTCAGTGGGAACATTAGCTCTGGAGAGTGTGGGGGCACAATCTTGTGAACACCTCACTGCAAGAGCTCTGCAGCTGAACAAACCAGACTGTTGGCACTCAGAGAACTGCTGGGGACCAGACAAATGCTCAGGACTAAGCATTTGTCTTGCCATTCAGAAATTTTGTCCAAATGCATTCGTAGGAGTAGAAGTGACAGACAGGTAGATGGGACACTTTAGCTCTCATTGCCCAGAGTTACACCATTGCAGTGAATCCTGAGGCCATCTGTTTACCCACATAGACAAGATGGTGGCCGCCATGCAGAGCCAGATTCAGCACACTCAGTGTCTGCTGGAGAGACGCGTAAACCTACACTCAATCTCCCTTTACCTGTTGAAGGAGCAGTGCTTCAAAAGCTTGTGATTTCAAATAAAGTTGTTGGACTATAACCTGGTGTTGTGTGACTTCTGACTTTGTCCACCATAGTCCAACACCAGCACCTCCTCAACCATCTCCCTACCCATTGGTCCTCAGGACTGAAGGCTTGGTGATGGGGGTGTTGTATATTCCAGTTGCCCCTTCCTCACAAAGGGACAGAGTAGATCAAGGAGGCATCCAGCTAGAGGAGAACCTATTTATAGTCCCCTTATTAGAGGTCTCTGCTTGGGACACTCCAGATTTATTGTGGGCACATTGGTGGCATCAGTGACAATGCACTGTACATGATATTGCACTGCTTAAAATAAATTTCACTGATTTCATTTTATAGCTGGAAGCTTGTCTGTCTGTACCACTCCGAATGCCTTATTGCAGTATGAACCATAACTTCATGGCCGCAGATGATGCTCCATAGATGCAGGATCTGGAAGCAAAACAAACCTGACATTTGCAGGCTATGGAAGCTGCTAACAATGTTGACCTTCCTCATTCAATATCCTTATCGTTTTGCAGCCTCTCATTTGAAAGGTGTAGGTGTAAAAGAGATAGTAGGAACAGCCGATGCTGGAGTCTGAGAATAACAAGGTGTAGAACTGGATGACGCAGCAGGCCAGGCAGCATCAGAGGAGCAGGAAGGCTATCATTTCCGGTCTGGACCCTTCTTCAGAAATTGGGAAGGGGAAGGGGACTCTGAAATAAATAGAGAGAGGGAGAGGTGATAATGTAAAGTGGATAGAGGACCAGATAGTTAGAGAGCAGACGGACAGGTCAGGGAGGCGGGGATGAAGCCAATAAAGGTAAGTGTAGGTAGGGAGTTGAGGTGGGGTTGGTCAGTAGGGAGGGATAGGCAGGTAGGTGGGCAGGAAGACAGGCAGGTCAAGGAGGCGGGGATGAGGCTAGTAGGTAGGAAGTGGGGGTGGAGTTTGGTCAGTGAGGTGGGAGGAGCAGATAGCTAGGAGAAACGACGGACAGGTCAAGGAGGCGAAGGGGAGATTTTGATGCTTGTGACGTCCACATTGAGACCATTGGGCTGCAGGGTTCCCAAGCGGAATATGGGGTGCTGTTCCTCCAGCCTTCGGGTGGCATCATTGTAGCACTGGAGGAGGGCCAGGATGGACATATCGTCTGAGGAGTGGGAGGGGGAGTTGAAGTGGTTTGCGCCTGGGAGTTATTGTCCTTTTTTACAAACTGAGCGTAGGTGGTCCACAAAGCAGTCTCCACGCCTCAACTTGTTTCCCCAATGTAGAGGAGGCCAAATCGGGAACAGCAGATACAATATAACACATTAGCAGATGTGCAGGTGAACAACTGTTTTATGTGGAAGGTTTTCTTTGGGCCCTGGGCGGGAGGTGTAGGGGCAGGCGTAGCACTCCCTGCGGTTGCAGGCAAAAGTGCCAGGGGTGGTGGGGCTCGTGGGGAATGTGGATTGGACGAGGGTGTCATGGAGAGAGTGGACCCTCCGGAAGGCAGATAAGGGTGGGGAGGGGAAAATGTCTTTGGTAGTGCGGTCAGATTGCAAGTGGCGGAAGTGGCGGAGGATGATGCATTGAATCCGGAGGTTGGTAGGATTAAACGTGAGGATAAGGGGAATTCTGTCTTTGTTGTTATTGCAGGGCGGGGGTGTGAAGGTTGAGGTGCAGGAAACATGAGAGATGCGGTCGAGGGCATTTTCGGCCACTGTGGAGGCAAAATTGCAGCCCTTAAGAAACAAGGACATGTGGAATGCCTCATCTTGGGAGCAGATGCGGTGGAGGCGAAGGAATTGGGAATAGGAGATGGCATTCTTGCAGGAAGGTGGGTGGGAGGAGGTGTATTCTAGGTAGCTGTGGGAGTTGGTGGGCTTGAAATGGATATTAGTCTCTAGGTGGTTACAAGAGATGGAGACAGTGAGGTCCAGAAAGGAGAGAGACGTATCAGAGATGGCCCAGGTGAACTTAACGTTGGCGTGGAAGATGTTAGTGAAGTGGATGAACTGTTTAAGCTTCTTGCGGGAGTATGAAGCTGCGCTGCTACAATCATCGATATAATGAAGGAAGAGGTGGGGTTTAGGGCCAGTGCGGGTACGGAAGAGGGATTGTTCCACGTATCCTACAAAGAGGCGGGCAGCTTGGGCCCCTGCGAGTACCCATGGCCACCCGCTTTGTCTGTAGGAATTGGGAGGAGTTGAAGGGGAAGTTGTTAAGGATAAGGACGAGTTTGGTTAAGCGGATAACGGTGTCAGTGGAGGGGGACTGGTCAGGTCTGGGGGAGAGGAAGAAGAGAACTTTTAGACCATCTTCATGGGGAATGCAAATATATAGGGGCTGGACGTCAATGTTGAAGATGAGGCGTTGAGGGCCAGGGAATCGGAAGTTTTGGAGGAGGTGGAGGCTGTGGGTGGTTTCACAGATGTAGGTGGGGCATTCCTGGACCAGGGGAGTTGGCTTGGGGGGGGGAATGCAGTCGAGATAAGTGGAGATAAGTTCGGTGGGGCAGGAGCAAGCAGAGACAATGGGTCGACCAGGAGAGTTGGGGTTATGGATTTTGGGAAGCAGATGGAAGGGGGCAGTGCAGGGTTGGGGAACGATGAGGTTGGAGGTTGTGGGTGGGAGGTCACCTGAAGTGATGAGGTTGTGGATGGTATGGAATGGGTCCAGTGTAGCTGAGGAAGAGGGATTGTTCCACATAATCTCATCACCTCAGGTGACCTCCCACCCACAGCGTCCCATGGCTACCAATTGTATGCCTCCTCTAACTTCAAGAATGCCATCCTCTATTCCCAATTCCTTTGCTTCTGCCGCATCTGCTCCCAAGATGAAGCTGTCCACTCCTGGACACCCTGGATGTCCTAATTTCTTATGGGCCTCAATCTCCTCTCCACAGTGGTCGAAAACACCCTTGACCGCATCTCTCACGTTTCCCGCACCTCAGCCTTCACAACTCCTCCCCACAATAACAACAAAAACAGAACTCCCCACATCCTCACGTATCACCCAATCAACCTCCGGATTCGACACATCATCCTCCTCCACTTCTGCCACCTGCAATCTGATCCCACTACCAAGGACATTTTTCCCTCCTCACCCTTATCTGCCTTCCTGAGCGACTGCTCTCAATGTGAATCCCTCGCCGAACGATGCCACCCAATGGTTGCAGGAACAGCACCTCATATTCTGCTTGGGAACCCTGCAGCCCAATGGTCTCAACTTGGACTTCACAAGCTCCAAAATCTCCCCTCCCCTGACCTCATCCCAACACCAGCCCAGTTCATTCTTGCTTTCTTGACCTGTCCAACTTTTCTCCCACGTATCTGTTCCTCCCACCTCACTGACCAACCTCCACCCCCACTGCCTACCTACTAGCCTCATCCCCACCTCCTTGACCTGTCCATTTTCCATCCCATCTACCCACCCCTCCCTCCCCCCGACCAACCCCCATCCCAACTCCCTACCTAAACTTGTCTGGCTCCATTCCCGCCTCTTTGGCCTGTCTGTCTCCTCTCCACCTATCCGCTCCTCTATCTACCTTCTAGCATTGCCTCTCTATATATTTCAGAGTCCCCTTCCCCTCCCCAATTTCTGAAGAAGGGTCCAGACCCAAAACGTCAGCTTTCCTGCTCCTCTGATGCTGCCTGGCCTGTTGTGTTCATCCAGCTTCACACCTTGTTATCTTATTATAGGTATGAGAATTGTTCATCAATGTCTGTATCAGGGAGATGTAACACACAGAGGGGGGATATGTTTCAGGTTGACCAGGGAACAGGGGCCCTGCAGCTTTGCATCCTCCACAGTAGCATGGATCAAACCTGAACCCTAAGTCTACTGCAATGTTGCCTCCCTTTAAAAGTCATAACATCAGTGGATTCTGCAGCATCTTCCCACCTGCCCACTCTGAATTTGCTTTTAACTATTTTCTCCCCCTTATGCACTTTAGAATTCCACTACAATGGAAGGTAAAAATGAGCATGCTTCAGTCAGTGGCTTCCTGCCTCTGCTCAATGCCTAGGTGAGTCCCTAAATGTCAAAATCCCCATTCTGGTAGTCAATCCTGTAAACGTTCAGCAGCTCCACCAGTCCTCATCAAACTCATCTGCTCTTGCCCACCTTGTCAACTCAGTCTCTGGCTTATCATGTCACCATTCACTACCCTCACCACCTTGAAGGTGAGGTGCAGCTGACCAAGAATGTGAGCACCCTTCCCATATGACCACCTTCCCATCCATGCTTTACTGTATGTTTCCTTGCAGATGCTGATGCCCCATCACAATTATCAACCCCTGCAACTTGCAGCTCCCAGTCCTGAAGAATAACTTGCTGAATTTCCTGCCACTGTAGCAACCACACTTCCCTCCCACCCCATTCCCACAGGCCCCGTTTCTCCATTTGTTTCTGCAGATGAAGCCAATAGACTGATTTAGCCCAGCCCCTTGAGCGATCTGACCAGTTAGCCTCAGAGAAGTGACCAGATCCTTGACTGGTAGCTGACCATTTTCCCAGCCACTTTAGCCTTAACCACCAGACTAGCTACTGTGGACCCCGAGAATAACCATGACCAGAGGCACGAACACCCTTTCTAGGAACATTGATGGCTGCCTCCATGGACTTTGGTGAGGACTACATTTACAGCCTGTTCTACTATTCAATAAGATTATAGCTGATCTTTTCATGGTGTCAGTGCCACTTATGTACCCTCTCACCATTAACCCTTAATTCCTTAAATGATCAACAATCTATTTATCTTCAACTTAAAAACATACAACTGCTTTACTGGGCAGGGAATAGAAGAGATTCACAAATCTTTGGTGAAACACTTCCTCCTCAAATCAGTCCTAAATCTGCTCCCCCTTATTTTGAGGCTATGCCCCCTTGTTCCAGTTTCACACATCAGTGGATGCAACTCCCTGCTTCTATCTTATCTATTCCCTTCATAATTTTATATGTTTCTATAAGATCCCCCTCTTATTCTTCAAACTTCCAATGAGCATAGTCCCAATCTACTCAATCTCTCCTCATAAAGCCAACTATCTCAACTCCAGAATCAACCTAGTGAACCTCCTCTGCACCCCCTCCTGTGCCAGTACATCATTTCTCAAGTAAGGAGACCAAATCTGGACACGATACTCCAGGTATGGCCTCAGCAACACACTATGCAGCAAAGGTATAACTTCCCTGTTTTTAAACTCCATCCTGCTAGCAATGAAGGACTTTATTCTATTTTCCGTCTTAGTTACCTGTTGCACCTGCAAACCAATTTTATGTAATTCATGCACAAGGCCACTCAATTCTCTTTGCACAGCAGCATACTGCAATTTTTCACATTTAAATAATAGTCCATTTTTCTGTTATTCCTGCCAAAATGGATGACCTTACATTTACCAACACTTTATTCCATCCAGCAGACCCTTGCTAACTCATTCATCCTATTTATGTCCTTCTGCAGACTTTCAGTGTCCTCTGCACGCTTTGCTCTACCACTCATCTTAGTGTCATCTTCAAACTGTGATACACTACACTTGATCTTCAAATCTAAATCATCAATGCAAATTGGAAACAATTGTGGTCCCAATGCTGATCACTGAGGTTCACCACTAGCCACTGATTGCTAAGCAGAAAAACACCCATTTATCCCCAATCTTTGCTTTCTTCTATCCATGCTAACACATTACCCGTAATGTTGCACACCTTTATCTTATGTGTTATCCTTTTGTGTGGTGCCGTGTTGAATGCCTTCTGGAAATCTATTTATACCACTTCCACTAGTTCCCCAATGCGTTCATAACGTCCTAATGAATTCCAGTAAATTAGTTAAACATGACCTGCAGAGGTCATAGTGAGGCTGAGGTGGCATTCATTGCTTGTCCCTAGTCACTCTTCAGAAGGTAGTATTGAGCTGCCTTCTTCAGTGGATGGAGTCCATGTGCTACAGGAACCAACAGCACTGAAATAATGGTGACATATTTCCATGTCAAGATGGTGAGTGTCTTAGAAAGGAAAAGTGGAGGTATTACCATGAATCTGCTGCCCTTGTCCTTCAGATGGATGTGGTCATTGGTTCGGAAAATGCTGTGTAAAGGGTTTTGGTGAATTTCTGCTGTGCATCTTGTAGATGATACAGAGTGCTTCTACTAAGCTTTGTTGGCAAAAGGGGTGTATGTTTATGGATGTGATGCCAATCAAGCAGGCTGCTTTATTCTGGATTGTTGCCAACATGCTTGAATGTCATTGGAGTGGCACTCAACCAGGCAAGTGGAAAATATTCCATCCTGACTTGTGTCTTGTAGATGGTGACCAATTTTGAGAGTCAGTAGATGATTTACCTATTGCAATATTCTTAGCCTCTGACCTGGTCTCATAAGTCAATGTACTTGTGTAGCCAGTTTAGTTTCTGGTCAACAGCATCCTAGGATGTTGATAGTGAGGGATTCAGTAATGATAATGCCATTGAATGCCAAGGGATGATGGTTAGATTCCCTCTTGTGGGAGATGGTCATTGCTTGGCATTTGTATGGTGTGAATGATATTTGCCACTTTTCAGCCCAAGCCTATAACTTGTCTAGGTCCTGCTGCATTTGAACATGGGCTGCTTCAGTACATGAGGAGTCACAAATGGTGCTGAACAAGATGCAATCATTAGTGAGCATTCCCAATTCTAACCTTATGATGGAGGGGAAGTCATTGATGAATCATTAAAGATGGTTGGATTGAGGACACTCGAGTGCTTGTGGTGCAGCTGTGGTATCCCTGCTTCTGAGCAGTAGACATGGGTTTAGGTCCCACGTACTCCAGAGAGTTATAACAACATCTCTGAACAGGGTAATTGGAAAATAATTACAAGATTCTGCTCATTGAGTTGAAGCCTTCTCAAGTGAATATAAATGATCCCATTATGTGATTTTGAAAGAGGCTCCCCCGTCCTGCTGTCCACATTAATGAATATTTCTCCCTTAAATCATTGAAACAGATTAAGATCTTTGTTTGAGCTTGCTATGTACAAATTAATTGCCTTGCTTTCTGCATTACAGTATTGATTGCACTTCAAGAGTATAAGAGTGCTATGGTAGGATTTAGACCTCTGTCCTGAGAAGATTACCGGAGTTTCTGAACATAGCCCTGGAAAATGCTCTGATATCATTGCCTCACCTCCAGGTCTTTTCCTCCTAAGACTGTCACTGGCTGCACACCCTGTACAAATAATTTTCCATTGCAGTTAGTCTCCAGAAAATGGCAATGATCAGAAGAAATGCAGCTCATGGTGGACACCATCAATGTCATGCCGTGCCTGGTCACCAGGTACCCAAACATACAGAATCCCCAATGTCCCTTTTTACTGTTTCCACCTGTTCCAAGCCTACCCACCCCCATGGAGTCATATCACATTGAACTTCGCCTCTAGCCATCCTCCATGCCCCACGAACCGCATTACACAGTAAAGATGCCCACCCTGCTCTTCTATGCTACCATGCTGGAAGCTACAGTGATAGTCACTGTTCATAACCCATCCTTTCCCACCCATGGACTACCATTCCTTCCAATGCAGCTCTGCATTATTCTTCACACACCATGAATTTACTACATCACCATTCTTGTTCCTATCTGTACAAAACCCTTTGCTTTCCTCATGCCTCCATTTCCCCTCAGACTGACTCACCCATCCCTTTGGCAGTGATCCTCTGCTACTCTACGAATGCCTTTTGCATCCCCTTAATAATTAATGGATGGACTATAATCAATCCAACTTCTGACCGATTGTGACAGCCAGCTCCTACTCATGAATTATCAAACTCCTAACTGCTGTGTTTGCAGCTCCCCAACTGATGACACGCAATTTTGGTGACTCCTACTCTGTCACAAGATGACTGATCCTTGCCCATTCCCTGGAATACAACCAGACAGGGTTGAGTTTGAGTTTAGTTTGACAGACCATGGCCAAGCCCCTGAACTGTGTGCAGGTTGTGCAGAGACTGACTAACTACCGGGATGCTCTGAGCAACATTGCCCTCCATCTCGACTGGACTAGACCGAGGACTAGACTCCACCCACTTAGCGGCATGGCCATTTGATTAAATACATGAGCTGTAAGTGCTAGATTGATTTCTTTGTGTGCCATATAGCAAGATGTCACCCCACCTGGAGAAACAAGTCATCCATCTGAGTGTCTCCAAAAAATAGCACATCAATACAGTAGTACTGATAACCTTTAGATCTGGCTGATGTGCCAATGTTAACGCAAGGCACGGATGCTGCAAGCATGAGAGTCGGTGCTAATTTAGTGAGCATGAAAATAGCAAATTAACAACGTTGAGTCGCAGTCTGATCTAATTCATGAGTTGGGTGCCTGCATGTAAGGTGTCATTGCATGGCCTTGTGGACCAGTAATAAACTTAATGCTGGTCCACCAGGCAATGCAAGTGTGTACTTCCTAAGTGGGCTGCATGTGTATCAGAGAGGCACCATTATAGTTGAGAGGATGGAAATTGTCTGTGGATAAGGGCTGAATGTGGCTGGTAGCCATGGATCATGCCCTGAGATACTGTTTTTTTATTCATTCATTCATGGGATGGGGGTCATCGCTAGCTAGGCAGCATTTATTGCTCATTCCTAATTAATCAGATGGCAGTTAAGAGTCAACCACATTGCTGTGGGTCTGGAATCACATGTAGGCCACACCAGGTAAGGATTCCTTCCCCAAAGGGCATTAGTGACCCAGATGGAGTTTTCCAACAATCGATAATGGAATCACGGTCATCATTAGAATCTTAATTACAGATATTTTTTGAATTCAAACTCCACCATCTGCTGTGTTGGAATTCAAACTCAGATACCCAGAATGTTATCTGGGTCTCTGGATTAACAGTCCAATGATAATGCCATTTGGCCATCACCTCCCCCATGGTTTGTTACTGATCAACATGGAAGGTCCTCACAATCAGCAATGAATTGAAGTCGCCAGGTTGCCAGGAAGTTGATTTAATTTCAATTTTGAGACATCTAGCTTGTTTCATACATTTGGTAAGACAGGAATATTAATAATGTCAAGTTAAGGCGTTTATAAGGGGTTTAACAAACTATTACATCCTGACGTTGGCATCTTGCTGCTGCTGATCAAGAAATAATATCAGCTGCTCAGCAAATGCATAAAAGAGACAATGCTACACTTCTGACATCGAGATTGACCGCACTGAATATCTCGTTTGATTCTGCTACAAATCTTGCCATAGCCCATGTCAGTCAGGCACCTATAAGATTCTGTAGAATTGTTGAAAGAGACTATTCAGTTTGTTGAGTCTATGCTAGTTCTTTATATGAGATACACAACTATTCACAATTCTTTGAGTTTTCACCATTCCTACATTTTTTTTAAGTTGCTTGTCCAATCTTCCATTGAAAGTCATTTTTGAACCTGCTGGCCCTACATTTGCAGGTACTTCATTTCAGATCCTAATTACTCACTACATAATAAAGAATTTCCTCACATCTTTTACGGTTATGTGTAGCTCTTTTGCCAACCACCTTAAATTGGTGTCCCCCTGGTTTGTGAACTTTTTTCCAATGGGCAGGTTTCTCCTTCTGTCCTCTCTTCCAACTCTTAATGATTTTGAATAGTTCCACATAACCACTTCACTATCTTTTCTTGAAAGAGAACAGCTCACTTTCAAGACTCTATCCACAGAACTAAAGTCCTGATCCCCAGGACAACTCTTGCAAATAATTTTTGCGTTGCCTTTTATGTCTTCTCATTTTTTTCTCAAACTCAATGCCCAGAATTATGGATGTTTGCTGATAATTGCACCTTGTTCAACACCATTCATGACTGCTCCAATACTAAAGCAATCTGTGATCAAATGTATCAAGACTTGAAAAGCATTCTTGGCTAATAAATAGCAAGTAACATGCGCTCAACACAAGTGTCAGTTAATAAACATCTCCAACTAAAGAGAATCCAACTATCACACCTGAACATTTAATGGTATTACCATCGCAGAATCCCACACTATGAATATCCTGACAGTTACCAATGATGAGAAACTGAACTGGTCGAGCTGTATAAATACTTTGTCTAAAATAGCATGTCAGAGGCTTGGAATTCTGCAATGAGTAATGTCTCAGAGATAATGGGAACTGCAGATGCTGGAGAATCCAAGAAAATAAAATGTGAGGCTGGATGAAGCAGCATCCAAGGAGCACAAAAGCTGACGTTTCGGGCCTAGACTCTTCATCAGAGAGGGGGATGGGGTGAAGGTTCTGGAATAAGTAGGGAGAGAGGGGGAGGCGGACCGAAGATGGAGAGAAAAGAAGATGGGTGGAGAGAGTATAGGTGGGGAGGTAGGGAGGGGATAGGTCAGTCCAGGGAAGACGGACAGGTCAAGGAGGTGGGATGAGGTTAGTAGGTAGATGGGGGTGTGGCTTGGGGTGGGAGGAAGGGATGGGTGAGAGGAAGAACAGGTTAGGGAGGCAGAGACAGGTTGGACTAGTTTTGGGATGCAGTGGGTGGAGGGGAAGAGCTGGGCTGGTTGTGTGGTGCAGTGGGGGGAGGGGTCGAACTGGGCTCGTTTCGGGATGCGGTCGGGGAAGGGGAGATTTTGAAACTGGTGAAGTCCACATTGATACCATTAGGCTGCAGGGTTCCCAGGCGGAATATGAGTTGCTGTTCCTGCAACCTACGGGTGGCATTTTTGTGGCACTGCAGGAGGCCCATGATGGACATGTCACCTAGAGAATGGGAGGGGGAGTGGAAATGGTTTGCGACTGGGAGGTGCAGTTGTTTGTTGCGAACTGAGCGGAGGTGTTCTGCAAAGCGGTCCCAAAGCCTCTGCTTGGTTTCCCCAATGTAGAGGAAGCCACACTGGGTACAGTGGATGCAGTATACCACGTTGGCAGATGTGCAGGTGAACCTCTGCTTAATGTGGAATGTCATCTTGGGGCCTGGGATGGGGGTGAGGGAGGAGGTGTGGGGACAAGTGTAGCATTTCCTGCGGTTGGAGGGGAAGGTGCCGGGTGTGGTGGGGTTGGAGGGCAGTGTGGAGCGAACAAGGGAGTCACGGAGAGAGTGGTCTCTCCGGAAAGCAGACAGGGGTGGGGATGGAAAAATGTCTTGGATGGTGGGGTCGGATTGTTGATGGCGGAAGTGTCGGAGGATGTCGGATTGTAGATGGCGGAAGTGTTGGATAGTCTGTCCACCATTCACACGTTGCAAGTTAGGGGTGTGATGGAATAGTCTGCACTTATTCAGACGAGTCCAACTCCTAACAACTCTCAAGAGGCTCTTCACTATCCAGCACAATGCCACCCAATTTAATGGCATCTCATAGCTTCTATATTCACTCCCTCTACCATCAACATGCTGGGTGAGCAGCACTGTTAACAACACAAAAAGGCTCCCCCAACAGTACTTTTCAAACTTGCAACCTCAACCACTAGACAAGCAAAGTAAGCAGATGCATGGGAACAGCAAAACCTCTAAGCTATTAACCATCTTGTTTTGAAACTAACCTATTATTCCTTTTGTGTCTTTGGATCAAATTACCAAATTCTCTCCCTAATGTTACTATGAGTGAACTTACACCGCATAGCCTGCAGCCCTTTAGGAATGCAGCTCACCACTAACCTCTCAAGGGCATTTAAGGGATGGGTTAAAAGTGCTGGCTAAGTCAATAATACCCACATGTCATGTATAAATCAAACAAAGAAAGTACGTCACATAGTACCTCAATCATGGCCTCTATTTCCATACATAAGTCACCTTTTTGTCTCTAATCGATCTCATTCATTCTTTTACCTTTGACTACTTATATGCCTGGAAAGACATTTGGATTCACTTTCACATTGGTCGCCAGTCCTTCCTCATATTTTCTCTTTGCTGCTTATCTCTTTTTTCACTTGCTTTTCTTTTTCACTGATCTTTCTGTATTCAGCCAGGTCCTCACTTGTATTATTATTCTGAGATTTGCATACACACCGTTTTACTGCTTTATCTTATTCACAATCTCTTTTGTTATGGAGACAGCTCTGGTTTTGTTTGTTTTACACTTCCTTCTTCAGGAAATATAGCCTGACAGTACCTGAACTATCACTTTTTCGAAATGCAGCTCATTTTCCATTACAGTTAAATATTAATTTTTGAATCTTATTTTCCCAGGGCCAGATCCATTCTAACTACACTAGACTCAAACCTTCCCAAATAATTTTAATTCTGGATTGTTCTTTGCTCTTTTCCATTGCTGGCCTAAATATTATGATTTTAGCCCTCTAAGCACTACCCAAGAGGCATGCAATCCATGTATTTCACCTCATTCTTGGTAGAGATTTATTGATGTCTCCTTGCTCAGCGAACTGGAAACAAACTGATGTAGAAAATTCTTCTGAATATATTTTCGGAACTCTTCCTCCTCTCTGCTCTTCAAAAAGTTAGTGGCTTTCATTTTATTCCGCCTTGCAACACAGGCATCAGATGCAAGACATGCACTTATTGCCCATCCCTCATTGCCCTGGAGAAGGTAATGGGGAGGTGCCTTCATAAACCATACAGTCCTTGGGGTGTAGAAATGCTTATGCTGTTTCCTTTGCTGTTTGAAAAGGATGTTCCAGGATCTTGACCAAAAAAAGTAATGGAACAGCAGTTTAAATTTAAGTTGGGATAGTATGTGGATTGGAGGGGAATGTTCAGGTGGTGGTGTTCATGTATTTGCTGCCCTTAACATTCTAGATTATACAGCTCAGAAGTTTTAAAGTGCTGCCTAAGAAACCTTGATGAGGTCGTCAATAAAATGTCAATCAAGCAGGCTGCTTTGTCCTGGATGGTGCCAAGCGTCTTCAATGTTCCTGAAACTTCATTCATCCAGGCAAATGGTAGGTACTCCTTCACATTCCTGACTCATGCCTTTTAGATAGTGGGCTGGCTTTGGGGAGACAGAAAATTGATTGTTTGCTGCAAGATTCTAGCCTCTAATCTGCACTTGTAACCACAATACATATATGGCTAGTCTGTCTAAATGATTCTGGTCAATGGCAACTGTCGTGATGTGGAATTCAGGGATTATAATGCCGTGGAATGTCAAGAGGCAATGATTAGATTCTCTCTTGAAGTTACTTATTGCCTGGCACAAGTGTGACACAAATGTTATTTGCCACTTGGCAGCCCAACACTGATCCAGATCTTTCTGCATATTGACAGTGATTGGTTCACTTACCCAATATGTCAGATATGGTGTTGAACATTGTGCAATCAGCAATGAATGTCCCCATTTCTCATTGTAAGAGGTTATTGATGAACTCGTTGAAGGTGACTGGGCCTGGGATACTAATCTGAGAAACACTTGCAGTGATGTCTTTGGGCTGAGGTGTTTGTAAACCAACAACTACAACAACCTTCTTTCCCACTAGGTATAATTCCAACCACCTTTCCCTCCAGATTTCCATTGACTTCAATTTTGTGAGAGCTCCTTGATGCTACATTTGATCAAATGTGACCATGATGTCAAATGCAGTCACTCTCATCTCACTCATCATGGCTGTTGTAGCACTAAAGACAGTGGGAGAGGGTTGTTTTTGGAGCTTGTCAGAATGGGAAACATGACTCGCAAGTTCTAGGACTGGATGGGAGGGGAAAACATGATTTCTTGATGGTGGATGGACCAGCAGAGAAAAAGTCAGCTGCATGTTTACAGTGTTTCATGCCTCATGCCTGCCTGTGTTGGGTTCCTACTTGTTATAATTTGCATGCTGTGAATACTCATCAGTCTACAACACCTTCTTATGTAAGGTTCTATCCTCAAGTTAAAGACTACAGCACACTACAGTCTTGTTAAATCCTATTTATTTAAAGGTGGCGTGTACAAATCAGATTTGTGCAATAGCATTTGAGGTCAGCCGTTGAGGGCAGATGAAAACTGCTGAACAAAGAAAGGGAGCAAAAGAATGGCAAGGTTCATAGAGGCTCAGGCCCAGCAACGGTGAGTGAGTGCTGGTGTGGAATTCGATTCAGGGGTTTGGAAAAGTAAAATAGAAATGGCCTGGCATCCTGTGTCTGGTAAGTGTCGTCAGACAAGATACAAAAAAATCAGTGACTTTCCAAATCTGGGTCCATTTGAGGGTATCACCCTGTAAGAATCCTTTCAGGGACTTGAATTCACCTACAATATTTCAATTCTCCCTACCGACAGTGATCTCATACATGCTCTTCACCTAATTAATTGCATATCCGAGGTCTTTAGAGCCCTTCTCATGGAATCAGACAGCAGGGGAGGTGGAAGTGTTCATTCAGGCTATACTTATAAATACAATGTCAAATTACACTAGTTTAGCAACATGAAAGGTGACTATTAGTACATACAATGTAATAGCCATGATTGCTCAAGGCCATTAGTCTTAAATGCATTCCATTCTTGGACAATGCTGATGAATTAATTTTGAAGCTAGAAATGCAGCCATAATTTAAACAGTCACTTAGTAGCAGCAAATTCGATAACTGTTGAGAAAAGACATATTTTGTCAATGCTTTCACCTTCAACTCACTGGAACAATTCACAAGAATACAATTTCGAGGGTAAAACCAACATTCTTATGAGTGAGTTGCAACCTGCAACTAGGAACTGGAGCAATCCATTCAGCCCCTCAAACCGATCCACATTCAATGGGATCATGGCTAATCTATCTCATATTTAAAATGAACAACTCACCTAGCATCTGTGACACAATCCCTCACATTTCTTTTTTGTGTTTCCTTCCCTGTGGCCCAATAACCTTCCAGCCTCTTCATTCAGTCTTTTACCATAACCATTTTTTCAGTGATCCAGTGCAATTAACCCCAGCCATGTTTTCCCCAGAATGCACAGGCTGTGGTCCTGATAATGTCCCTAACCATTATTGAGCTAATATCCAGGAATGACAATGGCTCATCTCACAGAATCACAGAATTTTTGTGGCACAGGAGGAGGCCATTCAACTCATCATGCCAATATCTTCTGGACTGATTTTACAAAACAATCCCAACTGAGCATGGCCTAGTCCTCATACTGATGTCACCATTGCACCTTGTTTTACATACCTGTAGCCCCAGGACTGTTGCATTTGATCTGCAGACTGACTATGACCAACTTTCTACAGTCCAGTTGAACAAGCTCTTGACTGGCTTTGTTGGTATCACCTTTCTGATTGTGATCCATCTTGAACCCATCAGGGCTGCTCTCCTTTGACTTTCAGGCATGGACAACTGCTTAAAGCATATGTGGTGGGTGTGTTTGTCTTGTGAGCTGCTGGCATAAGCTGCAGATGTGATACTAACATAACTGGTGACACAGTGGTTAGCACTGTTGCTTCACAGCACCAGGGACCTAGTTTTGATACCAGCCTCGGGCAACTGACTGTGTGGAGTTTGCACATTCTCCCTGTGTCTGTGTGGGCTTCGTCCGGGTGCTCTGGTGTCCTCCCACGGTCCAAAATGTGCAGGCTAGGTGGATCGGCCACGCTAAATTACCTGTAGTGTTCAGGGAGGTGTAGATTAGGTGGGTTGTGGGGGATGGGTCTGGGTGGGATACTCTGAGGTTCGGGGTGGACTTGTTGGGCCGAAGGGCCTGCTTCCACACTGTAGGGATTCTATGATTCTATGATAACCCACTACCATACAATGACATGTCCGCGTTCTTGACTGTTCACTGTTTTCCACAATGACAAGGTGCCTGCCTCTTCCACTGTGCTAAAGGCAGAGAACAAAGAACAAAAGACAAAGAAAATTACAGCACAGGAACAAGCCCTTTGGCCTGCGCCAATCGAGATCCTCTGTCTAAACCTGTCATCTATTTTCTAACGGTCTGTATCCCTTTGCTCCCTGCCCATCCATGTACTTGTCCAGATACATCTTAAAAGACACTATCGTGTCTGCATCCACCACCTCCGCTGGCAACGTATTCCAGGCACCCACCAGCCTGGGCGTAAAGAACTTTCCACGCATATCTCCCATAAACCTTCCTCCTCTCACTTTGAACTCATGACCCCTAGTAATTGAGTCCCCCACTCTGGGGAAAAACTTCTTGCTATCCACCTTGTCTATACCCCTCATGATTTTATAGACCTCAATCAGGTCCCCCCTCAATCTCCGTCTTTCTAATGAAAATACTCCTAATCTACTCAACCTTTCTTCATAGCTAGCACCTTCCATGCCAGGCAACATCCTGGTGAACCTCCTCTGTACTCTCTCCAAAGCATCCACATCGTTTTGGTAATGTGGCGACCAGAACTGTACACAATATTCTAAATGTGGTCGAACCAAAATCCTATACAACTGTAACGTGACCTGCCAACTTTTGTACTCAATACCCCGTCTGATGAAGTAAAGCATGCCATATGCCCTCTTGACCACTCTATTGACCTGCGTTGCCACCTCCAGGGAATAATGGACCTGAACACCCAGATCTCTGTGAACATCAATTTTCCCTAGTACCTTTCCATTTATTGTATAGTTCGCTCTTGAATTAGATCTTCCAAAATGCATCACCTCGCATTTGCCCGGATTGAACTCCATCTGCCATTTATCTGCCCAACTCTCCAATCTATCTATATTCTGCCATCTCTGTAATCTCTGACAGTCCCCTTCACTATCTGCTACTCCACCAATCTTAGTGTCATCAGCAAACTTGCTAATCAGACCACCTACACCTTCCTCCAGATCATTTACATATATCACAAACAACAGTGGTCCCAGCACAGATCCCTGTGGAACACCACTGGTCACAGGTCTCCAATTTGAGAAACCTCCTTCCACTACTACTTTCTGTCTCTTGTTGCCTAGCCAGTTTTTTTTATCCATCTAGCTTGCACACCCTGAACCCCATGCGACTTTACTTTCTCCATCAGCCTGCCATGGGGAACCTTATCAAACGCCTTAGTGAAGTCCATGTATATGACATTTACAACCTTTCCCTCATCAATCAACTTTGTCATGTCCTCAAAGAATTCTACTAAGTTGGTAAGACATGACCTTCCCTGTACAAAACCATGTTGTCTATCACTGATAAGCCCATTTTCTTTCAAATGGGAATAGATCCTAACCCTCAGTGTCTTTTCCAGCCACTTCCCTACCACTGACATCAGGCTCACCGGTCGATAATTACCTGGATTATCCCTGCTACCTTGTTAAACAAGGGGACAACATTAGCAATTCTCCAGTCCTCCGGGATCTCACCCATGTTTAAGGATGTTGTAAAGATATCTGTTAAGGCCACGGCAATTTCCTCTCTCGCTTCCCTCAACTAACCTGGGATAGATCCCATCTGGACCTGGGGACTTGTCCACCTTAATGCCTTTTAGGATACCCAACACTTCCTGCCTCCTTATGCCGACTTGACCTAGAGTAATCAAACATGTATTCCTAACCTCAACATCCGTCATGTCCCACTCCTTGGTGAATACCGATGCAAAGTACTTGTTAAGAAAGTCACCCATTTTCTCTGAATCAGCACATAGCTTTCCTTCTTTGTCTTTAAGTGGGTCAATCCTTTCTTCAGTTACCGTCTTGCTCTTTATATATGAATAAAAGGCTTTGGGATTTTCCTTAACAAGAGAAGCAAGGCAGAGAAGCCGGAACCCTGTAATTTAACACTGAAGACAGTGCATGCTGAAAAGCAAAGCAAATCACAGAGGCAGGCAACCTTCAAGTAAGTACAAAGTTAGTGAGCATTAAGGAAGCAGGCTAAAAGCCATAAGATGCATCCTACGTAGTTGTATGAAATGGCTAGATGGATTAGCCATGCTAAATTGCCCATCGTGTTCAGGGATGTATAGATTAGATGGTTATAGGGGGATGGGTCTGGATGGGATGCTCGTGGGTCGGTGTGGACTTGTTGGGCTAAAGGGGCTGTTTCCACACTTTACAGATTCTATGATTATCTATGATGATGGCAACCAGGGAGAAGTATCCAAGAGATAGGTGTCCCCAAACTTCCAATGCTGAACAATTACACTGGTGAGATTGGATCTGAGAATAGGCATGAAGTAATGACTAGGCTGGTGGTCTGCTGCTGACTCGCATAGTGAAGGGTGGGGAAAGGGTGTCCCTGCAGAGGCATTGTGGTGAAGACGCTGTTGGATTTTGGCTAGGACAAGCAATTGATGAGCTGTAGCCGCCAGGAATTCACTCTGACCTGCATGTAAGGAATTTGTGCCATTTAGTTTCTCAGGAAGGGAGAGAAGAATTGCAAGTAGTGTAGAAACTAGATGAGTTGAGCTAATAATGAAACAAATATAAATCAATGGAAATAAGGTAATCACATCTCAGAAGCTAGATTTTGAAGTTGGGGAAAAGAAGGGGAAAATTGAAAAAAAAATTCTTACTATCAAGATGCTGATTTTTTTTTCATTCATGCTGTACTTTCCTAATTTTCTTACCAATGTCCACCTCACACCATGGAGGAAGAAATTCTGTCCCCACATCTCACCCTGAGAAAGACATTTCTTTAACTGTCCTGTGACCATCAACATGCATCATAAGATGTGTGAATACATTTAGCTCCCTACGCATGTCTGAACAAATAACAATGGTATATATATCAATAAAGTGAAACTAATGTCGTGTGATTATTTACAACTGAAATTTAAAATTGAACAAACACCTAGATTCCTCCTTCCCCAAGACGAGCAGGCTAATTTTGATTGGGATACAGTGCCTCCGTATTTGACCAGGATGCTCACTTGATTTTGATTTGATTTATTATTGTCACATGTACCTAGGTACAGTCAAAAGTTTTGTTTTGTGTGCAGTACAGGTAGATCTTACCATACAACAATCATAGGGTGACAGAACAGAGTGAGGAATACAAAGTCATGGCTGCAAAAAAGATGCACAAAAAAGCAAGATCAACATTAGATTTGAAATTTGAGATGTCCATTCAGAAGTCTAATAAAAGCAGGGAAGAATCTGCTCTTGAACCTGTTGGTACGTGTGTTTAAGCTTTTGTATTTTCTGCCTGACAAAAGAAGTTGTAAGAGATTATAACCAGGCTGGGAGAGGTCTTTGATAATGTTGGCTGCCTTTCCAAGGCTGGAGTAAGTGTAGATGGAGTCATGAACGGAAGGTTGGCTTGTGTGATGAACTGATCTGTGTTCACAACTCTGTATTTTCTAACAGTCCTGGTCAGAACAGTTCCCATACCAGGCTGTGATGCATCCAGATAGAATGCTTTCTATGGTGAATCTGTAAAAGTTGGTGAGAGTGCTTATGGCTATGCTGATTTTCCTTAGCCTCTTGAGGAAGAAGTGTTGTTGTGCTTTCCTGACTGCCACATCAACGTGGGTAGTCCAGGTCAGATTGTCAGCGATCATCACTCCTAAGAACTTGACACTATGATTATCTATGATGATGGCAACCAGGGAGAAGTATCCAGGAGATAGGTGTCCCCAAACTTCCAATGCTGAACAACTACACTCCATCTTAACTCCATTGACATAGATAGGGTGTGTCCTCTTCCTTGCTTCCTGAAGTCAATCAGCAGCTCTTTAGTTTTGTTGATGTTAAAGGAGGGATTATTACCTTTCCACCAAGCACTCTATCTCTTTCCAGTATTTTCTCTTCTCATTGTTTGATATACAGTTGACAATGGTGGTGTCATCAGCAAACTTGTAGATGAGTTCAGATGAAATTTGGCCGCACTGACATGAGTTTACAGGGAGTACAGTAAGGGGCTAAGTATGCAGCCTTTTGGGGCGCCGGTGTTCAGTATTGTCGTAGATGAAGTGCTGTTGCCATTCTCACTGATTGCAGTCTGTGGACCAGGAAGTCAAGGCTCCAGTTGCAGAGGGCAGAGCAGTGACCCAGATCTTGGAGTTTGGAGATTAGTTTGGCTGGGACCACAGTTTGGTTGAAGCTGGAGCTGCAGTCAATAAGTAGAGGCCTGACATGGGTATTCATTATTCCGGGCATAAGTGTAGGGCTATGCGGATGGTGTCTGCTGTGGACCTGTTGTGCTGATAGGAAAATTGGAAGGCATCAAGGCAGGTTGGGAGGCTAGCGTTGATATGAGCCATGTCTACCCTCTCAAAGCATTTCATAATTTAGACGTCAGAGTCCATGGGCGGTAATCATTGAGGCATGTTGCATATGTTTTCTTTGGTACTGGGATGAGGGAAATCTTCTTTGAGAAGGTGGGGACTTTGGATTATAGCAATGAGAGGCTAAAGATGTCACCAAATACTCCCGACTGCTGGTGCACACAGAATCTGAGTGCACAGCTTGGGGCTCTATCTGGGTTAGTCACTTTTCCATGGGTTCAATTTCAAGATGGTCAATCTAATATCTGCAGCAGTGATTAAGGGAATTTATCGCCTCGTCTTACATGCTGTAATGTCAGTTGGCAGCAGGTTACACAACTGAAAATCATTCCCCACTACAAAATTACACGTGTTTCCAAAGCATACTTTCATTTGTAATAGAAATCATTTGGAAAATGGGGAAAAGCAATAGAAACAGCGCACACTGCCTTTTTTCCTGTCAGGCATAGTTCTTTCTGAACAAAGTTCCATTCAGTGCAGGAGCAAGTTACTGCAGATGTTGGAATCTGACAGCAAAAAATGTTGGGAGATCACAGCAGGACAGGCAGCATCCATGAACTGTGGCGGGGGCAGCATTTATGCAATGGTGGGGCTGAGACATTGAAGTACTGGGGAAGAAAGGATGTTGATATCAACAGGCTGTCCCCTCCACACTTCACATCAGCTCTGATGAGAGTCTTCTAGACTCGAAACATTAGCTTGCTTTCTCTCCATAGATGCTGCCTGACCCGCTGTGATCTCCAGTATTTTTTGTTTTCTGTAAAGTTCCATTCAAGGTGTTCAGAGAGCCCCGCAGCCCAATGGCATCAATGTGGATTTCACCAGCTTCAAAATCTCCCCTCCCCCCACTGCATCCCAAAACCAGCCCAGCTCATCTCCGCCTGCGTAACTTGTTCTTCATCTCACCCATCCCCTCCTCCCACCTCAAGCCGCACCTCCATTTCCTACCTACTAACCTCATCCCGCCTCCTTGACCTGTCGTCCTCTCCGGACTGACCTAACCCCTCTCTACCTCCCCACCCATACTCTGCGCCTATCTTCTCCTCTACCCATCTTCGGTCCGCCTCCCCTTCTCTCCCTATTTATTTCAGAATCCTCTCGCCACCCCCCTTTTCTGATGAAGGGTCTAGGCCCGAAACGTCAGCTTTTGTGCTCCTAAGATGCTGCTTGGCCTGCTGTGTTCATCCAGTCCCATACTTTGTTATCTTCCATTCAAGGTGTGTCCCGTTTGCCTGGGATTCTTCAACGTAAAAATGCACTTACCCACGATGGAAGGAAACTTGCATTTTGAAAAGAAAACTGGGGACAGATGAAAACTTGACCAATCTTTACTAATTACAGTCTGGGCAAGCTAATATGAGGATTTTATTTAAATATCAAAACAACGTGACATAGACAGCAAAACAGGCCTTTTGGAACGTCTATGTGTACGCTCTAGTAATCCAATACACAGTTAGGTGTTATATTACTAATTTAAACGAATAATGATTGTCGTGTTCACACATATCCCCACAGCTCCAGAAATTTTATTTCCTCCTTGGATGAATAGAATAGCCCTACGTGTCTCTGTTTGGTACTTTTCGCTTTCATTGGTTTGAGGTTGTTATTCCCTCTTTGTGGTTAGGAATTCACAACATCCTCCAGATTAACAGACACATAACCCAACCTACGTGCCAAGACAGTATAACATCGCAAGCAGTAGCACTCGACAACTTCACTCTCAGTCTCGCCCTCCTCGTGAGTGATTGCAATTTGAGCGGTTGCCGAGCAGCGGGCTGGCCACACGTGACCACGCAGTCCAATCAGCCCCTGTTGATCGTCGAATGATGTTTGTGTGACAGGAGGCGGCGGCCTTCTAAGCCGTGCAGCGGTGCTCAGGTTGTACTAATCCCGTTCCGGCAGGTACGTGCACTGAGTACTTCCCGTATGCCTTTTGCAATTTGTCAAATAAAGCTCACATTGTGAACATCCAGTAAAATTTAGATTTGCAGCTTGTGCACAGGGAAAGCAAACTGGAAATACACTCCTATTATGGAACAATGGGATCGACTTGTTGCTAAACAGAAAGCTCATGAGGGAATGACCATTGAACCGAGAGTGGGTTCTAAAACCGGGAAGCGGGCATTTTAATGATTGAGATTCCTAACCTGTCGTAATTTCTATATTAATCGTGCTTCTCTTCTTCATGGTGACAGTTTAAAAACTTCTCTGATGATTTATTTTACTGTGAACTTTCTGGGCCCAAGGTTTTCCTGTGTTCAGAACTTGCCTCATTATGTTCTGTTTTATGCTGGTGGACATCCTAACCGCTTGCATTAATTTAAATAAAAACCGATAGTGCAATGGCACTCAATATCGTTAAAATATCAGAACCCGGTAGACCGTATTCTACAGCTGACCATAATAACTTGCAGCCTACATTTCGTCACCCCCTTCTGCCTCACCATGTTCATTTACGTTATAGTTCTTGGCGCCAGTGGTCAAATAATCACAACATGTAGCGTTATCAACGAACAGACGTGGATAATATGGTGTCAGTCAACCAAATAAAGTCAGTGTAAGGTTCTGAAAAGGTTAATCCTGAGGCATGCCATAAACACCACCATAGTGATGTCATACAGACTTGATGGGGGCAAAACATAGTATCTTGAAGAAATAAAGCCTAACTGTTTCTTATGGGTGTTGTCAATGTCTATCACAGTTATGTAAATTGTTCCTAGTTCCTATTATGTAATAAGCAATATCTTATCTATGATCCAGAGCACCATCTAATTACATTACTATGGACTTTTCTTCACCTTCACCAGATCAAGCAGGCCATGTGGATCTTTTCTAGGAAAGATTTGTTGTCACCATCCTCTATTGCTTTGTGAGCAGTAGTACATAAGGGCCATACAATATAATGAACAGTGGTGTGGGTTGTTCATACAATGATCTCTTCCACTTTGTAAATAGTAGAAAGAATAAAAATTTTGAAAGCATATTATCTAAATCTTGAGAGTTCATAGCTCTGAGATGCAGAGGGAACAGGGTGTCCTTGTGAATCAGGTACAAAAGGGAAAAGTGACTATAGTGCTGCTCTTACATTAGTGAGAGGTGACTGGTGATGAGTTTAACGTGAAAATTGACATGCCTCAGACAAGGTGCAAAGTTGAAAGATGGAACGTTCATGATGACCTCAGCTAGTACAAGAATTGCATCCACACTGGTGGTGACTCTCTTCTTGTCTGTTTACCCTGCCCATGCCCCTCATGATTTTATAAACCTTTGAGATTACCCCTCGGCCTCTGATGCTCCAAGGTAAATAGCTCCAGCCTATTCAATCTCTCCCTATACGATTAAACCCTCCAAATCCAGCCTATTCAATCTCTCCCTATACGATTAAACCCTCCAAATCTGGCAACATCCCTGTAAATCTTTTCCAAACCCTTTCATGTATTGCAAGGAGACCAGAATTGAACACCATTCTAAAATATTTCCTGAATATTTTTCGAGTTAAGCAGATTCTTCTTAAGCAAGGGTGTGGCATGTTATTTGGTGTCGGTATGATTACAGATTTGAAGTTACAATCAGATCAGCCATGGTCTAATTGAATGGCAGAGCTGGCTGCAGTCTCCTTCTAATCTGTATGATCAGAAGGCATTTTAATATTGATGAGCTGCCTTGGAATGTTTACTTCCGTTATAGGCATCTTCCTGCACACAAAGCATATCAATGCACTTCAGCTTGTATATTTATTTTTCATATTGTCTTGTCATAGTCTATTTAAATACCTTATTGTTAATACTATATTTTACAGAAGAAGAAAGAACATAGCCTGATAATTGGAAATTTTTTTTTCTGGAGAAATATAATTACAGGTATTGTGGTGAAGTTTCCAAAATGCAATATCCTGCACTGGGAGCTAGGAATGGAGATGGAGAATAGCTTTAGTGTTTGAATGGGACATTAATATGGAAACATTAAACTACATATTTTACCCATTTTCAGTTTAATTTAATTCACAGAGTCATATAGTGTGGAAACAGACACTTCGGTTCAACTAGTTCATGCTGACCAGGTTCCTGAACTAATTTAGTCCCATCTGCCTGTGTTTGGCCCATATCCCTCCAAATGTTTCCTATTCATGCATGTATCCAAATATATTTTAAATGTTGTAACTGTACATGGATCCATCGCTTCCTCTGACAGCTCATTCTACACACTAATGGCTCTGTAAAAAATAAAGTTGCCTCTCATGTCTTAAGATTTTTCTCCTCTCTCACCATATAAATATGTACCCGAGTTTTGGACTCACCCAATCTAGGGAAAAGACCTTTGCTATTCACCTTACCTCATGATTTTAGAAACTTCTATAAGGTAATACCTAAATCTCCTATGCTCCAGTGAAAAATGTCCCAGCCTATTTTTATAATTCAAACCTCTATTTTTGGCAACATCTGATAAATGTTTTTTTGAATCCCCTCCAACTTAGTTATATCCTTCCTATAACAGGTGTACTTTTCTACAGTAGAATTGTTCAAACTCATTTATTTAGGACATTAACTGGAGGAGTTGGTGTGAGTTTGTAATAATTGAGTGTCACTGTTTCTTGGAACATTTTGGCTATTGTCTATGCATAAATTGGAACGGAGTAGTATGGTATTTGATTGACTTCAAATTGGAAGAGAGATCGTTAAATTTATAAAAGACAAGTAGAGTGGGAGTATAAGCTCATAGGGAGTTCTGTACTCGGGTTCAAGTACAGAGGGTTTATATTTTTTCTGTAATTCATACTAGGTGTAAGTGGAATTTTATCATTGCAATTTAAAATATTTCTTCATGGGAAGTGAGCATCTCTGGTTAGATCAGTGTTAATTGCCCATTCTTAATTACCCTACAACTGAATTGCTTGCTTGGGCATTTCAGAGAACAATTAAGACCAAACCACATTACAATGGGTCTGGAGTCACATTTAGGCCAGACGTACTAAGGATGGCAGATTTTCTTCCCTAAAAGACATGGGGGAACCAGATGGGTTTTTGCAACAGTCATTGTGGTTACATGGTCACATGAGATCAGTTTTTAATTGAAGATTTCATTTAATTTCAACCACCTTTCTTAAAACAGTCTGGAATTCTGGATTACCAGTCCATTACCATTGTGCCACTGACTTCCCAGTGGAAGTTCATGTTCACACTGTGTACTTTTCTAAATTGGATACAGATTATTGGCAAGTAGACCATTTTATATAATGTGTTAACGATCAAGTCTCTACTACAAAGGATCTCTGTGCTCAAGTGGCAATTAACCACACTCCACAGTGTCAGACAGGATGATGAGTTTACGGTTCATGCTCCTTAAATATAGCCATCCAGAAACAGTGCTAAACAGTACAGCAACATTGAAAGAAAGAAGTGGATGAACACTTGTATAAACAGCAAATATGAGATGAAATCAAAAGTATGAAAAATCCAGATGTTGCTGTAATTGTTTAGCTAGATGCATAATATTGACAAATCCAATGTTGATGATGTTTTAAAAAGGTTGGCAGCTTGCAATCCCTGTTCACAAACCTGGATACCTTGTGTTATCGAGCACGATCATAGTCATACAGCATGGAAATGGACCCATTGGTCAATCAGGATTGAACAAAAGAGTGCAAGTGAAGGCAATGCCAAATAATAATGTCAGTTGATAGTGGATGAAGGGAAGACAGTAGGGTGAAATTCAAGTGGAACTGCAGAACAAGACAGTTTAATGTCACAGAAACAAGAACAATGATGTGGTAACAAAATGTGGAGCTGAGGAACACAGCAGACCAGGCAGCATTCGATAAAAAAGGTCCT